>NW_024881626.1:0-600000 GCF_019059575.1 Amphibalanus amphitrite
GGATGCGAGGGCGGACGCGGCGGCGGAGGTTCCTGCAGTGGGGGCCGAACCCCAGAGTCCTGTCCAGCGTTACGCCGAGTAACTTCAGTTCAGGGCCTCCTTCCACCGTCTGGCCCGCCACACGGATGCGGCAACCGACGGCGTCCCGGTGGCTCTGAGACAGAACTAGAAGCTGGGTTTTCTGGCCCGCCACCTCCATCTTGTTCTCCCGGGCCCACTTGACCAGGGTATCGGCCGCTCGTTGTGCCCGCTCCCGCGCGACTTCAATCGTGTTACCCGAGCACAGTGTGGAGGTGTCGTCCGCAAACATGTACGGGGTAGTGCCCGCAGGGCTCGGAGGGTTGACGCTAGTGGAGCCGACCACAACAAAAACAAGGTCGGGGACAGAACACTGCCCTGGGGCAGCCCTGCCCTGTAGACGCGCTCGCCGCTCCTTGCTCCGTTGAGCTCGACACAAGCCCGCCGGTCTCTGAGGAAGCTCCACACCCAGGAGTTGAAGCACGCCGGTACTCCCATCTCAGCGAGCCGGGCACGCAGGAGGCGATGGTCCACCTTATCGTACGCTCGTGCGAAGTCGTACGCAACGAGGACGAATCTCTGCGCCGACTCACCGTCCGGCAGCTGTCTCCGGGATGGGGGGCACGGCTTCAGCTGCCATCCGTCCTGAACTTGTTGGGTTAGACGAGCGATGGCATCCTCCACACCCCGCTTCTCTCTGAAGCCAACCTGTTCAGGCGGGATCATGCTTCGGGTTGCGATGATGTGGTTTAGTCGAGTCGCGACGAGTCGTTCAGCCAGTTTGGCGATGTGGGATGTCAGGGCAATCGGGCGGTAACTTGCTATGAGCCGTTGGTCCTTCCCGGGCTTGGGAATGGGCACGATGACGGCACGCCGCCATTGCCACGGGACCAGTCCGGTCAGCCACGAGGCGTTGATGAGACGGAGCAGAGCTCTGCGAGCCACCGGACCCAGATGTCTGAGGTGCTCGTTGCACAGGTCATCGGGTCCTGGCGACTTCTTCAGTTGGGCGCTGGAGATTTGACGCAGCAGTTCTTCCTCCGTGAACGGTGAGCAGCAACCCGTTCTGTTACCCCTGCACTCTACGCAGGTGCGGACTTCGGCTTCTTTCAGCTGTTTCTTGGCCCGGCGATCGATGGACTTGGCTCGCACCTGTCTGGAAACGTAGGCGTACGTGCGGTTGAACGCTGTTGCCTTGTCCCTGTCCGTCACCAGGGTGCGGCCGTTGTCTTCCATGGTTTCTTGTTTTCTGTGGTTGTCATCTGACGCTCCCTCCCACATCTTCAATATCTTGTGGACCCGCCCGAGGCTCTGGTGTTTGTTGAGGTCCTTCGACACGAAGTCTCTGAAGTGTCGTTGAGAGACGCGGCGCTCGATGGAAGCGGCGCGTCTCTTGGCCTCGATCCAACGTGCCTTGGCCTGGGGGGTCCCTGTTACTGTTTTGCATGGCTCTTCTCGCCGCTCTTCTGTCTTCGATTGCCTCCTCCAGCTCCCGGGTCCAGAGCCCAGGGTTTGGCGTCGGCTCGTGCCCCTCTTGGTACGTGGGCAACACTAGCCTGTTGGAGGATCGAGTGGAACCTGGTAGCCATCTTCTGAACTGGTTCGTGTTCCGGTTCCGCTCCTTGGAAGGCGGCTTCGCACATCTCTTGGAAGGCCAGCCAGGCGGCTTTCTTGAATGACCACTTGGTTTTCCGGATCCTCTTGGGGGCCGACTGTCCAGTCTGCAGCTCCAGGAGCATCGGGAGGTGGTCACTGCCCATGTCTGGGCCTGTGTCCCACTTGCACCTCCTCGCCAGGGACGGGCTGCAGAAGGCGGCGTCCGGGGCCGACTGCCCGCCAGATCGGTAGCTGGTGAAGGTAGGGCGGCCGTCGTTGAGGGTCACCCAGCCGGTCCTGTCCAGCCACGTAGCGATCTTCTCGCCCGTCTCATCCGGGCCTTCGCAGTCCGCGTCCCACAGCGGGTGGTGGGCGTTGATATCGCCGGCGACGATGGTGTTGTCGCTAGTGGGGAGGTAGTCGGGATCGAAGTTGTCTTGTCTCTCGTCTGCCTCATCTGAGCGGATGGGCGGGCGGTAGATGTTGATGATGTCCAGATCGGGATTACCAGGTAGGCGAACGCCACAGATCTCGGTGGTGTCGTCTGCTCCGGGCTTGAAGGGGCCGCTCAGTACTGTGAAGTGACGACCGTCACGCATGTAGATGGCGACATCGCCTCCCTTCACAGGGCCACCAGCTCTACGGCCTCTGGAGCGTCGAGTCACGACTGGGGGCTGGAAGCCAGGTATCCTTGGTGCCGTCTTAGGGAATTGGCCCTCTTGTACCGCGAGTACGTCGACGTTGGCCTCAAGAAGCCAGGGGGACAGCTCCGCAATCTTCGGGCGGAGGCCCTCCGCGTTCCACACCACAAGGGTGAGGAGACTTCTCCGGGCTCTGTTACGGCGATATCGTCGGTTGCGGGCTCTGCGACGGTGTCGGGTACCCGGTCTCACAGCTGGCGCCTCCCCGCCGTCGTCGGTCCCGGCGGGGGGCGCTGACCCGTCGTTAATCATTTAGCAGGCCGAGCCGCGCGAGCGCGGCTCCAGGCCTGCCGATGGGCGTACGCCGCCCCCGGGCGTTGAGTGTCGGTTGCTGAGGTGGCGCAGCAACGCAGCGGTAGCCGGGTGGCCACCGCCAGGGCCCTCGCTGGAGAGGGCAGGTTGAGCCCGTTTGGCTTCCTCCGCAGGTCGCCCCAGCAGAGGCGGGTCCGGGTGGACCCACACCTCCCACCACTTGAAGGCGGGCTCGATCGGGAGGCGGAGGCGGGGGTGACGGCTCGTTTGACCCGGCCCGCCGCCCTCTCCGTGCTCTGTCTATCGGTCGCAGCTCATCCCTCGGCGGTGGGCGCCAGGAGCGGCCGAGCGTGATGACCATGAGGCGGCCCCGGTAATAGCACGATGAGAGGAAACTGGCCGCCCGATCCGTCCCGCCCCGTGCGTGTGAAAGGTGATTCAGTGCCGTCAGTCAGACGTGAATGGCATGAATAGCAGCCGTTTGGACAAATGGGCGACAGTAGATGTCAACAGCATTTAACAGATGTCTATTTTAGTCCAGTGTTACATCAGATGTCGAATGACAAAGGAGGTCACTTATTTATCATGTAAGCCATTTAACAGTTGAAGCAGGATAATTCAGCTGTGGAGGGAGATAACAGGCAATGATTTGCTTCAATACCTATGCGTTTACATCTCAGCTCTGTCACGAAGTCTGGCTGGTCAATACAGGCTTCAATTACCAGTTCCAGTTACAAGCGTAATCATCGCAAGAACTAAGAAGGATAATGCTTTAGTTGCTAGTGTAGACTTAGAGTACTTTTAAAGTGGTTGGTTATATGGGTAGTCGTGAGTTATGACGTTCAGAGCCTGTTGCAGATGCCACCACGAGTTTCTAGCTGTTTTAAAAGATCACTCACATAGCACTACCTACTACTTCACTAGCTTCTTTCCTTCAATCGATATTTTTGGAAAACAGTGTGGCATATTCTCAGACATTCTGTACATTTTTACCTCTCCGATTTCTACTTAACCAAAAGCAAGAGTCATCAAGTAGCATACGTGGCCTCCTTTGCAGTTGACAAGAAAGCGGCTCGCACGCCAGTTGGGTAAACACATTGCATGTCTATGGCGATAGAAAATGGATGCCGCTGTTTCAATGGTATAAAGCGAGGCATTGTTTTGCCGGTCCTCCTCGATTGTAACAGAACCCCTCTGCACAGCTGCACGCCTGGTCACCTTCATGGCAGCCCAAAACTGCACATCCGGCAAATGGCGAGCTCGCAGTGACACGACTGATAGCCTTGTATTGTTGCCAGAGTCCCGTAACACTGTGCAGTGTAGGGCTGCACAGCCCTACCCAGGCCTTACCGGGGGGCGGACTGGCAAAAACGATATGCCAAACTCAGCATAGAAAGTGCAAGCTCGTCAATAGGTTATGGCCCAATCAGAGCAAGCCGAATAAAAACACTCTTGACTATTCTTGCCGACAATAGGCTGTCCATGACGGCTTCGGGTTTTCAACACATGATGCTATGTAGGTATGCCTAGTACCTACATTATATATTTTCCAATAGAGCATGAAAATGGCAATGCTTGCTAAGCAAGGAAATGGATTGAAAAAAATTAAGTGATTTATTAATCGAGAAATGAAGCTAGGTGAGTAAAAATTCAAGCTATGCAGTGGCGAAGGAGGGGCAGACTCTTCCCGTCGATGAGGGATAAAAGGGGGCGGAGCTGGGGAGTGGCATACCTGGGCTGCGTGGCGCTACGATGCATTGACAATATGACGCACGCTCCCATTTTTTTCGCAATACCCAATGATGCATTGTTATCATGAATAGCGCAATGAAGATTTTTATAAGTCTGCGACTTTTTCATTAAAGATTCATCTATTATTTATGTTGCGACTTGCGCGTGAAAAGCGCATGGCTTTCCCTGCGATGAGCGTTCGATTCAATGCGTTCAGTTTATTTTTAAATCGGTGTAAAGAAAACTTGAAACGTAAATTGATGCGATGTTATGTTAAATGGGAGATATGTGTGATAGCTACGGACGTAACCGCTAACATGCTGCTTTGAGGGGCGACAGTCGCCCTTCTAATGCGGTGTCAGTTTCTGTTTTTGCCGTCGGACAGTGTGTCCTGACACGGGCGGCCGAGGTAACGTTTGTGAAGGATGACCGCTTATGGTGCGCGGCTCCCGAGACTCGTGCAGGACACAGGTAAACCACGCCGGTGAGCTGGCACGCGACCGTCCAGCAGCGCGTCAGGCGGTGGTCGCCTCCAGTTTCTTTTGGGCAGCTCGCCACACCTCAGATCTCGAGAAGTGCAGTTACAAGTTGATAAGTAGGTACTGTTTGTGTTTGATAACGGAAACCATGACAATTCGGCGGTGGCATAGACCAGCATACTAACTACGTCCTTTTGTATAAAAAAACGAAGTTATCACAGTCTTGTAGGGCAAGATATCAGTGGGTCGCGTCCTCTGAGCATGCTTTATAATATTGTAGTTTTTTCTGAACGGTGACACGACCAGCTGAAATATGACAACTATTAGAAATGACTGTCATTTTTCATCTTAGGAATGATTGTCATAGTTAGGAATGAGCATGTAACGCAACAAAAAAGGCATTCCCATTTTTCTCTGAACCAATAATTGCGTGTGATGCTGTTTATGGAGACGGTTATACCTACTCCCACATCGTGAACATTTCGGTCAGGCAATGTGGCCCACATTGCCTGAACGAAATGTTCACGACCGAGATGATCGTTATCAAAGCATTCTCACCACCGACTGCAGAGCTGAGCCCCCGGGATGGAGAGGGCGTTTCGTAAGGGCTCTCTTCTCCGGACCTCCCATCACGACGGCTCGTCTTCAGACTCCGACACGCTCGGCCGAGCGTGACAGCACACCGCTCTGCACAGTTTTGTTACGTCACCGGCCGGCGCGGCGAATTGCAAACACGGCAGGGCGCCACAACTGTCTCCACTCTCTGTCTCTGTCTCAGTTTCACGGCTCTTGCGAAAAGTGCTAGTGATCGATCTTGATTTCATCTTACTGTAATTGGCATTGGTTTTAGCCACAAGTTTACGATCTGCCGTAGTAAGATCGTCTTCCTTATCAGTAAGTTTCAAATCGCCCGCTTACTCGGTGCCGCGGTGAAGGCTCACCGATTTCGGCGCGCCGTTTCGGCTGTGACTAAGGACGTAGCTATGCAATATGCATAGCTATAGCATGCCATGGCATGGCTGATTTCTTGGTGGGGGGGGGGGGGATAGAAGGGAATGTAATTTGGGCAGTCTGTATCTAGGAGACACTGCCAAATGTTTACACGGCATAATGAGGGAGGTTCCAATATGTACAATGAGAAGAAGAGAAAATTCGCTTCGCATTCCATCATCAGACACAATGCTGTCTGTCGCGGCGTTCAGAACGTTTTGTCACACTCAATGACGCCCCGCTGCAGATGATATCTTCTCTGTTGCATTCTGCTACTACATGAGTTTTATAGGCTAGCCGTGACTCAGTCGTAAACGTCTTTAGTGACAACATCGCAGATGGTCGAACAGCACACAGACAGTTGGGCAACACGCTGTTCGAACTGACCATCGTTTTAGTCCACGTGTCGAGTGTTATTCAACAACAAACGCTACCGATAACAATGGTCGGTCTCCGAAGCTGACCCTCCCGTACAGGCCCTGAGACTGGCCGCGGCGCGTACCGCCCGCCGCCGCTCCGGGCAGCCGCTGGCCAAACATTGGTCACGGCTCAGTGACTCCCGGGTCAGAGAGCCGGCTACTCTCTCCTCAGTCACTTCCGACAGCGTAAATCTATTCCAGGTGGACACCCATATCCGTATGCTACTCTGGTAGAGCTAATCACTGGTGCAACTCCGTGCAACCAATCACAAGATGCAAATGAAGAGTACCTACATATAGGTACCTCAAATTATCTGAGCAGAATCGATTCAAAGAGAGCTGAAACGGTGTAACTTGTACAAAGCATTGTAATGTTCCACAGCATGCCACGTTCGCGCGCTTTCTCTCTCTCTCTCTCTCTCTCTCTCTCCTCTCTCTCTCTCTCTCTCTCTCTCTCTCTCTCTCTCTCTCTCTCTCTCTCTCTCTCTCTCTCTCTCTCTCTCTCTCTCTCTCGCTCTCTCTCTCTCTCTTCTCTCTCTTCTCTCTCTCTCTCTCTCTCGCCCACTCTCTCTTTCTCTCTCTCTTTCTCTCGCTCTCTCTCTCTCTTTTTGTCTCTCTCTTCCTCTCTCTTTTTCTGCTACACTGTTTTCGATGTGGAATGTTTGTAGTTATATCCAGGAAGTTATTGATAAATAATCTACCAAAGATTAATCCCAAAATTAACCAGGCCCAAAGCCTCTCAGTGCAGATGCTTAATGAATTGTGGTTTGTGTAGCCTACTGGCAACATCCCAAATTGCTGAGCTCTCAAATCCCTCAATTTGTGCTAAATGTCTTGCTTGTTCTGATGAAATCAACTCTGAATATGCTTCATATAATAACAGTATCACAATTCCGAACCAATTATGTATTCGCTGCCACTTCCCTTACGATAATTGTATTACTCTTCAGGTGAAGAATGCGTACATGTAAGATCACAGATATTGTGTCTGGCTATCCTAACCAATAAACGAGTACCTACAATAGCTCCAACGCAACAGCCAGGACCTATGGCCATTGTAGTTGACATGTAGCAAGTTGGAGCATCCACACCACTGTTGCTTAGCTTAATATCATACTGCCAGAAATACGACAGGCCAGCTATGACATCCGCCGAGAACGTACGCGTACATCTGTTTGGCGAATTATATAATGAATCCTCGGTTACTCAGCAATTCAGTATCGAACATCCATGACATTATTAGACAAATCAGCTTCCCACAAAGATGTTTATGATTGCGCATATCTAATACTTCGCCTTGATAGGACCAGCCCCAAGACCTAACTATCTGGATAAGATCCGTGAATACCGTATCTCATCCAGTCAGTAAACATTGTCATTGAATGGAAACGTATTGTATGCGAAACCCGTTCTACGTCACTACCTTGCTGCATATCAGTAAGAACAAACATGTTTTTGTTCCAATCGACAACCTAGTTAATTTATTAATAGTCAATTTAAGATCACCAAAGTATTCACTGAAATGCGATACGTTGGAGAACAGGCCATCTCATCACGATTTTAGGAGACATTCGGCCAAATGACGTCTACTTTCAGGCTCTATTCGCTCAGTAGAACCTTGTCGGGTCCCGGATGACGGCGGTGAAGAAGGGTATGTCGAGCTCCGAGTGCACCAGCGAGCAGACGAACGGTCGGTCGAACACGACCTGCACGGGCGTCGGGTGGTGCCCGCCGTCCCAGACGGCCTCCGGCGCCGGCGTCAGCGAGTCCGTGCCGTCCACGTCTGCCGAGACGATGGCGCGCTGCACGAACAGCTCCATGCGCAGCCGGTCGCCCAGGCCGAGGCCGCCGCGGAACATCTCCGAGATGCCCATCTGCTGCGCCATGTCGGCGTACGAGTACTTGTTGGACCAGACGCTGAAGCGCGGGAAGAAGACGGTGGTGTAGGTGAGCGGCGCGCCGGCCAGCGCGCGGTAGTGCACCGTGCGCAGCCGCTCCACCACGCTGCCGCCGTCGCTGGTGGTGAACAGCATCATCCGCATGCCCGGCATGCTGTACGGCAGCGAGACGCCGATGACACCGTCCGAGCTGCCGTCCAGCAGCGGTAAGTAGTCCTGCTGGATGAGCGTCTCGGCGCTCAGGTTGCCGTAGAACGTGGTGAAGGAGCCCGGCTGCCAGTAGAGGCGCTGCCTCCACGTGTCACGGAACACCAGGACCGAGGCGAACACCAGCTGGGAGCTGGTCGGCAGCGGCGGGAACATCTGCTGAATCATGTTGCCCGAGGCGTTGTCGATCAGTGAGTTGATGAGCGAGGTGGTTCCCGGCTGGGTGAAGTCCACCTTGGTGCCGCGTAGATTGATGAACCTCTCGATGGCGTAGCATCGCTCGCTGCGCCGCCAGGCCGGCTGTAACTCGCACTTGGGCAGCGCGTCCTTCTGGTAGAGCCCGGCGAACGTTCCGCTGAGTGTGGGTGCTCCGCTGACCAGCTGCAGCAGCGCCTCTCCCAGCCGGCCGGGCTCACGGGACTGCAGCGACGTCTCGATCTCACGGCGCACCAGGTCGTTGCCCATGGTGTGCGCAGCAGCCAGCAGCTGGAGCAGACAGAAGATGCACACCACCTCGTTGTCGTCCTCGTAGGCGTAGGCGGCCGAGAGCAGGATGCGTTCGTTGATGACGTGCAGCGCCGGGTTTGTGCTGATCAGATAGGCCACCGTGGCGGCGTCCAGGGGCGCCGGGGTCGGCGGCGGTGGCGGTGGCGTGGTCGTGGTCGTGGTGGTTGTCGTAGTCGTGGTGGTCGTCGGAGCTGCTGTGGTCGAGGTCGCTCTTCTCCTCTCGGCTCTCAGTCGTCGCCGGCAGGCCCGATTGCATCTCGTGGTGGATGTCGGTGGAGCTACCGTAGTGGTAGTCTTGTTCCTTCTGTTCTTGCGCCTCCGCGATGTTGTTGTCGACTCGGGAGGTGCTTCAGTTGTGCGATTCTTTCTATTCCTCTTTCGTTTGGCGGCTTCAGTGGACGTTTCTGTTGGGGTGGCTTCCGTGGTTCTATTCTTTCTATTTCTTCTAGACTTACGGGTGGAAGCTTGAGTTGAGGTTTCTGTCGGGGTAGCCTCGACACTTCCTTTATTACGAGACTTTGAGGTGGAAGCTTCAGTAGAAGCCTCCGCAGGAGGCGCTTCGGTTCTGTTCTTGCGAGATTTCCGCCGCCTGGGTCTTGTTGTTGATGTTTCGGTTCCAGAGCTCCCACTATTTTTGCTTGATTTGCGTCTGGACTTACTTCCGCTAGCCTCAGTGTTTGATGATGTTTCTGCGGCTGTATCGGTCTTGGATTTGGACCCGGATCCGCTCGATTTTCCGCCGCTGGAGGGCTCAGCTGCCGGCTCGCTGCCGCTCTTGGACTGCGCGTCGGCCAGCGCCACGAGCAGCAGCGCGACGAGCAGCACGCGGCTCGCCCAGCCCATGGTGAAGAGCGCAGAGCGTGTGGCGCGGAGACGGCACAGCCGCTGTCGGGGCACACACACGGCCAACTGGCGCTGCCGACGCCGCCGGTGAGCGGCAGAACTTGGTGACCGTGGCGCCAACCAGTCCTGCAACTGCCGGCGCATCCCCAGTTTCCTTGTCCGGCGGCCGGCCACGACGCCGCTAGTGACGTTTTCCTTGTTGTGTTCGACCGGCGCGTGCAGGTACTCCGGAATTGATCGCGTGCATTCCTAAAAATGGCACGTCTTCTTTCGTTATTCCCCCATTGTAAGTGCCACACCGTTCGTTAGTTGCATGGCATGAGCACATTTGAAGCGAAGTGCTATAGCGATATAAATGGCAAGAATGTGGCCACTGTCTTTTTTTCCTGCGCGAATGACGACTTAAGAAGCGCTGCAAAACTCTTCTTCTCTACTGTAGAAAAACCACTCCTACTCCCCACTGGGGGGGGGGGGCAGAATCTGCCCCCTCCCGTGTTTCGCAAATTACTTTTAACGCGTTACGCCAGCGACGTCAAACTTTCAGCACCTTATCATGCATCAATTTAAGACGTTTCCTGAAAACTTGAGCGAAATCCGTTAACCTGACCTCCTTGACCTGACCTCCACCAGAAAGTGACCTAAACCGTACCTGATGGTCTTATAACCAACACCATTGAGTTGGAAATGAAAAACTGGTCATAAAACGTGCATCGCACAACCTTAGTAAAGTTGGGTTCATATGGTGACCCTTGGTGACCTTTGGTGACCTGACCTGTGACCTGACCTGGTATGACCAGTGACCTCTAATAGCAACATATGTACTAGACAACTGACGCCCTATCGCTGATTTTCGACAAAATGCGTTTTACTCGGTGTTATAGCGCTTTCCGTAGAAGCCCCGTGAACTCACCGTTCCACATTTTATCTTTGACCTGACCTGTGACGTCATTGGTGACCCCGAGGTCAATGAAATTTGGTTTCCTTCGACAAATTTGACAGGGCTATCGAACGCCCTTTGAATTTGCCGGATCCGTCCAGTAGTTTCGGAGATACGGGGGGGGGGGCAAAAAAATGACCCCCCCCCCACCGGGCCGGGAGGCCCACCGCCTGCTGGGTTAAAAAATGTGTAAGTTATTCAAAGTTTTATGACATCACGACACACAATTTTTTTGAAAAATAATTTTTTTGGAAGTTCTAGACCTCATACGGAAACAAAAATAACACCATTCGATTCGCCGTGAAAAAACTGCATCAGACAGACACCTTTTTAGGCCTTACTAAACAACTTCAAAATTTGACCTCACTTGACCTGATCTTGACCGGACCTCGACCTGAAAATCATCCAGATGTGGTCCATATTACTTATTGAGTGTGGCTATTGAATTATATGAATAAAATGACCCATAAAACATGTGTCGCACATACCCTTTTCTATATTTCGTTCTAAGTGACCTGACCTGACCTTAGACTTCACCTTTGCATGATATTGCATGCAAAGAATATTGTCTTGGTAGCCTAAGAACACGTTTTAGGCAATCAGGCTCAGTCCATTCTTCGGCAACTACGGTGCAAGGCCGATACTGTAGAAGCCTGCATTTTGTACCCTTGACCTGACCTTGACCTGACCTCTGACCTTCTTAAGCACGAAAATTTTGGCTCTTAAGATCCGCCTTGTTGAGAAGAGCTTTCGATTGCCGTTTTCCCCGTCTTTCTACGACCATATCGGTTCGGAAGTTAAACAGGGGGGGGCAGAATTGCCCCCCCCCCCCCAGCAGGGCGCGTATGGCTGAATAGCCCAGCGGGGCGCGGGTTAACCCATGCTTGAATGAGGAGCATGGCTGTTCACACCGGCCTGGCGCGGGCTAACGTCTCATCTTTAACCCGCATCCCTTTGGGCTCGTGGCAGACCCTGCCACATGTTGGGGGTGGGGCTTTCGGCTCCCCCTAAGATCTCAGAAAGTTAACGACCGATTTTCAAAATTCAAACGTTGTTCGATAGCCCCACCGGGGACTTAGCTTTTGACCAAACTTTATTGACTTAGGTAAAACTGATGATGTCACAGCTTAGGTCAAAGGTCGGATTTCTCACCGTTCTCACCGTTTACGGAAGGAATGCGTTTTAACATCGAGTAAAAAGCATACTATCAAAAAGCATCGATAGAACGTTGGTTGCTACAGCGTTGGTTGTTTGGTTGCGTTGGTAGTCGAGTAAAGGGCTTACTATCAAAAAGCATTGATAGAACGTTGGTTGCTCAATACATAGGTTTGTTGCTAAATGAGGTCACTGACACCAGGTCGGGTCACATAAGTCAGCTTTCTAAGGGTCGGAATATGATGAACCCAACTATACTCATTACTAGAATCGTGTAATGCATGCCAACGATTTTATTTAGCAATTTTTCACATTTTAAATTCAATGGTGGTTAAGCGAGGCAATGGTGGTTAGGGTTAGGCGACCATTGGGGCCGTTTTAGCCCCGCCCCGCTGGGGTCCTGGACTTCTACGTCTTGCTGGGGGGGGGGGGGGGGGTGTTTCAACACCCCTCCCCTTCTATCTCGGCTCTTGGACCACTTAATGATACAGGAAGGCGGCGTTCAAAAGAGCGTCAAATATAGTGACGAAGTTACATTGGTCAGGTTTTTAATCAGGTTAACCCTCGCCACGCTGGGGGGCCAATTTGGCCCCTTGTGGTTTTTCCTGAATAGCAAGAAAACGGCGGCGCAAAGCGCCAGCAAATTTTCAGCACCTTCCCGGGCATCAATTTGACAACTTCATACAAAATTTCAAGTCTTAGGTCAGCTTAGGTCAGGAGTTATTGAGGACAAACTGAGGTCATGTTCGAGTAAAAATGAGCGAAAAAGATGAACTCTTAAAACGCTCACAAAAACTGCAGTTACAAAGCAATTTCAAAGTTCTTTATATGGTCATGTAGACAAAAGACGGCGCTACAAAACTGCTATCTCGGATTATCAAAATTTTGGGATTTTGACCAAAAAAAAATCAAACCTTATTTTTTTAAGAAAAACGGAAAAAATCCCCGAATATCGAAAAAACGGAATATATGCGATAGTTCCTGCGCTCTTCTATATACATACCAAGTTTAAGATCGATACCTACTTTTTGACAAAGTTATAGCGAAAATAAAAACTGTTTAAAATTGATGACGTCAAATTTTTTAGCTCAATTTTTAGCAATTCTAGACGACGTATCGCAAAACAAAGACCACCATTGCACTCCCCGTGACAAGCTGCATCGACTCGATACTCATTTTATGCAAAGATATCAACTTTGAAATTCGACCTAATTTGGCCTTGACCCGACTTTCACCAGAACATAACCTTAAAAGGACCCTCCCACCTTCAAGCTGATGAAGTAGCATAAAAATGATGTTCCTTGGTTCGGAAAGATCAAAAATGAATATCTACCAAATTTCACCGAAAAATATTCACTGGTTTTCAAGATTTTAGGCTTTTACTTTTGTTTACTTTTTGGGATCTCCGCTGTTCCTAGCGACTTATTTGGAAGCAATAATTTGGCAGCTTCGAAGTGCGGCAGACGTTGCGCGCAAAGCAGTGTATACCACCGCGTGTTAATTAATTAACCCGCGCACCGTAGGGGGGCCGAAACGGCCCCCCCGTCCTTTTCGGTCGATATCTCCTAAACGGCTGGAGATATCACCACCAAGCTTTCAGGACCCCTCCGGGCATCAATTTTACACATTGTGACCAAACAATTTTTCAGAGGCTATGATAGGTTGGCCACAAATTACGTCAGAATGACGTCATGTTCTGTCATTTTCGACCGAAAAAAAGACCTTCGCGAGAAGACCTGTCAGGCCTACAGCTTTGAAGATACAGAAAAATGATTAGGCATAAAAGGTGTAGAATTAACAGGGCTATAAAACTGCTATCTCGGATTTTTGAAATTTATTAGTTTTAACCCCCAAAAAATCAAAAAAGCATTTTTTTATATATTAGCCAAAAAATCCAAAAAGTTATTTCAGTTTTCAAAAAACCGGAATATATGTGATAGTGCCTACCGTATTCTATCTACATACCAAATTTCAGATCGATGACTCGTTTTTTTTTTTTTGGCCAAGTTATAGCGAAAAAACTTCAAAAATGATGACGTCAAATTTTCAAACTCAATTTTTGCCAATTCTAGACCTCGTAGAGCAAAACAAAGACCACCATTAGACTCCCCGTGACGAGCTACATCGAATCAATACCCATTTTATGCAAAACTATCAACTTTGAAATTTGACCTTTTTTTACCTGACCTTGCCTGACCTCTGTGGGACCGATTCCCTTCTTCCATATCATGATAAAGAGAGTACACGTTCAAGCTTTGTTACATAGAAATAGCCGTCACTTTCCCCACGTGTCGGCACCGTCCACCGACCCGGCGGGTCGGCGGACCGGTCCTTCATTGTGCAACCACCTTGCATATAACGCAGACGCACTGGCGAATCAGAATCAGAACCACAGTTGGAATACAAGTCTCGGCCCGCTCAGTCGTCTCTCCTTCCGCGCCTCCGCGACAATGGTGGCAGCGGCGGTCGAGGGGACTTGTGCCCCTCACCACGGACCCCAGCCTCTACATTTGCACTGACATCGCAGACTGGTTAGTCCGTGCTCCGTGACAGTGTATCGCCCCTACGTCGCGTCATCGACTACGGAGCTGACCATCCTGGACTCGTCATCGTCCAGCAGCACCGTCTCCAGTGAGTAGCTCTGCCCAGCAAGACTATCTGCCCTGCGGCAAGGTCATCAGCTACATTTACGCCCTTCGTTGCGTTTTCGCAACGCAAGTAAGCATCGACGTGATCGAAGCTTGAGAAGTGTGTAATGGAGGCTAACCGGTGAGACAGGTTTCAGTGTGTGTAGCATGGTTGTGCGCATGATGCTACGCAGTTACAAGTCTGTGCGGTCGGTAAGTTACTGCCTAGAGCTCCCTGAAGGAAGTTGAAGGTCTTGTGAGTGATGACGTCACGAAAAACAACATAAATAGGCTAAGTGCTCAATGATATCGTAATGAAGATTGTGTAAACATATTCTGCAGAGTCCCTACAATAGCTTAGATATGCATTTTGTTAAGAAATTATGCTGCAAAAAGGGTTTGTGACTATTTTCAAATATGACTACGGTGGCGTTGCGGAAACGCAACGAAGGGCACATCGGAAAGACAGCGATGTTGCGAAAACGCAACGAGGGGCACATTGGTAGGGTAGCGGAAGTATGAATATCAACAATAGACTTCACTCGTGATACGCTGTGGGTTCTTTCTTTCTCTCCCCCATCTTCCTCCCTCTTTTCTTGGTTCCCCCAACCCTCTTCCTCCCTCTCTCTCTCTCTCTCTCTCTCTCTCTCTCTCTCTCTCTCTCTCTCTCTCTCTCTCTCTCTCTCTCTCTCTCTCTCTCTCTCTCTCTCTCTCTATCTCTCTCTATATCTCTTTCTCTCTCTCGTTTTGTAGTCATGAGGGACGTATGTTAAGTGCAAGGTGCGTTTGCACTAAAAATGTTGCGACATATTTCACATTTACTGCCTCAAACAGCTACAAACACTCCTTTCTTTTTCTCTTACAGATTATCGGGATGTTCGTTCACTAAGCAATGTGTTCCCTCCCATGCATCTGAAAATCGCATGGTAGGAAGAGGACCTGTATCAAACGGTCGGCGATGCTGACGGACCTGAGAGATAATTAGGTCCTTTGGAAATTGGATCGACTATGTACATACATTGTGCATATATAATGAATAACGGGGATGTAGTCTGGTATCAGACGACAGATAGACATTGCCATTCTCTGGATACAATCTGCTGACTACCAACCTTTACGTTAGAAAAGATAACTCAGGGTCGGCAAATAGTGGGATAGGCCCCTTCTGTGGGTAGCAGAGAGAGCCCTTCGGCAGGGGTAATGAGGGCATCTGGGAAAATAGTCATTTTTAGGATTCATAGCTTGCATAGGTTAATAAGCTGCTTGATGTGGAGTATACGCTTGTTTTCTTACTTGGGATAGGCCTTTTATCGAATCAGACCATTTTAGAGCTAGCAGTATTATTGGAATTAAGGGAGACATTTGTCTGAGCGGGCACAGCTAATCGTCAAGACTGAGCCCAGCCAGTGGGCAGGCCACCCATGACCCAGCCCCCCTCCCCCTCCCAAGCACTCACTGCACCCGGCTACAGGCGTGCTCCTTTGTGAGCTGCCCGAATGCTATACTCGTACATATATAGTTGCCCGTCTAGCCCGGAAAAAGGGGTTGAGGCGTGGAGATGAAGGATTTAACTATCCTGAAGATGGAAAGGACGTATTCAGGGAACAGTTGGAAAGTGTGCCACGGCGTCGAATCACCATTCTGCCCTGGCATTGCTTCGAGAAAGAGGTTACACGTGAAGGTCACTGAGAGTGGGGCCATGAAAATTTTGGATCAGGTGTAAACATGGTAAACTGGGAGGCGATTTGTTATGATGCGCTACGCCTTGCGCGGGTAATTTGTGAAAGCCCGATCGGTTCATTTTTTTCTCTCTTTTTTTTTGCTGAGAGTGGGTGCGACTAACCTGCAATGGAATTTAACTTTACTCCTAGGAGGGTGGTTAACGATCATTGCGGATACGCGTATACGTGAGGCACTGGTTTACTCCCAACCTCCGTTCAATTGTTTTCAGTGTGGGGTCTGATAGGTGGGGATAATGGCTCTGTCTAGCATCCAAAAAGAAAGCGTCACCCTGGGTACGTGTCGACCACAACTTTAAATGGACAACTGTTGTTGAAAATGACCGTTTGTTGTCATCTCCCCGTTCGCGAATCCTGAAGTTATGCTCCCCCACTGAGGCTTTTAGGCGGGTTATAGAGCATGAGGGATGTGGGTTCCACATTTTCAAGCAATAGTTGTCAACATTTGATTGATGTTTTGTCAAAACAAATTAGCATATACGGCAGTTCAGTGTACTTTATGGCCGCCTGATGTGCCCGTCGTTGCGTTTTCGCAACGCTGATGGCGCCCGGTGTGCCCTTCGTTGCGATTTCGCAACGCACGTTTTTTACGTTTTTCTCGAAAAACTTTTGCTGCAGGCAAAAATTATTTTCGATTCCGTGCAAGGTCCTGGTAGGAGCATAACATATTTTGATTTCATCGATTTTCATGATGGTCAATATTCCTGGGCATAAATGGGTTAATTTTGCCTGCACTTTGCCGTGTCATTTTGACACTAGTAAACATAGAAAGAGCATACTCTGAACGGTATGAACATTCAAATACGTTAATCGTCGTCAATTCACTGAATTTATATTGTGTTGATATTCGGCCAGAGATGCCGAGGGCCATGGAGATGCCCAGGGACGGTCCCCGCCAAGAGTGCGGAGGGATCGCCCGGTAGTAGGTGTAATTGTCACGAAACTTACTTATCTGTTCATACCATTTTGTGATACGCTCATATGGAAATTTCTTTCTCCGTCAGCTAAACGTTTCCTCTCTTTGTTATGATCGCTTCGGTTCCCTACGCTTCCCTGGGGGAGGGAAGATAATGTGGGACCGATTCCCTTCTTCCATATCATGATAAAGAGAGTACACGTTCAAGCTTTGTTACATAGAAATAGCCGTCACTTTCCCCACGTGTCGGCACCGTCCACCGACCCGGCGGGTCGGCGGACCGGTCCTTCATTGTGCAACCACCTTGCATATAACGCAGACGCACTGGCGAATCAGAATCAGAACCACAGTTGGAATACAAGTCTCGGCCCGCTCAGTCGTCTCTCCTTCCGCGCCTCCGCGACACCTCCAACAGAAGTTGACCTAAACCGTAGGCCTGATGGTCTTATAACCAATACCATGTATTGGTTATAAGACCAATACATGGTCTTATAACCATGTATTAAGCGTTACATGGTTAATGTAACCAATACATGGTATTGGTTACATTACCAATACCATGTATACTCAGGAGGCGGCTGCAGAGAGGCTGCAGCCGCCTCCTGAGAGGCAGCAGCCGCCACCCGAGAGGCAGCAGCCGCCACCCGAGCAGCAGCAGCCGCCACCTGAGAGGCAGCAGCCGCCACCCGAGAGGCAGCAGCCGCCACCCGAGCAGCAGCAGCTGCCACCTGGGAGGCAGCAGCCGCCACCCGAGAGGCAGCAGCCGCCACCTGAGCAGCAGCAGCCGCCATCTGAGAGGCAGCAGCCGCCACCTGAGAGGCAGCAGCCGCCACCTGAGAGGCAGCAGCAGCCGCCACCCGAGCAGTGGCAGCCGCCACCCGAGCAGCAGCAGCCGTCACCTGAGAGGCAGCAGCCGCCACCCGAGAGGCGGCAGCTGCCATCCGAGCAGCAGCAGCCGCCGCCACCTGAGAGGCAGCAGCCGCCATCAGAGCTGCCACAGCCGCTATCTGTGCCTTCCCAGCCGCCGTCCGAGAAGCCACTGTCACACAATCGGTCGCCGCCGACTGAGCCATCTGAGCCTGTGCCTGGACCATCATTCCTGGCGGTCACTCTGATGGATGTGATGGAGGCAGTGCGACTGACACAGCTTAAAATGGACAGGATGGCTGAAGACATCAGTCAGGTGAGGCAGCTGGTTCATTCATTGCAGCAGCAGAACGGCTGTCAACCTGAACGCTCTTCAGCGTGTCATGCCCAGTACCCAGCAGAGGCTGACACACAGCAGCTACTGACAGCTGAGGACTTATCTCGCCAACACCGGACGACCGCTGGAGAACGGCACGCCGGTCGCCAGCCCGCTAATGCAGGGACGTCTTTGCTGGTGATCGGTGACTCCAACGTGAGGCGCCTCGAGGGAATGAGTGAACGCGGCCCCAGTAAACCCGCTTTTCACTCCATCTCAGGTGCCACTACCGAGCACGTGAGACAGGACATCAGCCAGGCCATACGCAAATGTGGTGCTAAACGGGTTGTTATACATGCTGGGACTAATGACGTAACTCGCAAAGGATCCGAACTGGTCGCAAAGGACATATTCAGTTTAGCTGACCAAACTAAGCGTAGGGATGGTGTAAGCGATGTGTTTATATGTAGTATAATCCCAAGAAAGGACACCGGATCCTTCATCTACAGCAGATCTGAGAGCGTCAACAATAGGCTGCGCACTCTCTGCTCACAGAGTCCTGACATCAAATTTATTGACTTGCGGCAGGCTCTGCACAGCTGTAGATTCAGCGGATTAGCGAGAGACGCAGTTCACTACAATAGGGAGAGTGCCACGCAGACCCTCAGATCGATCTTACAGTTGACAGGAAATACTTTTTTATAGGGTCTGAGCACCGAAGACCCAAACATAGTGTAGTTAATGAGCCAGCCAAGGAATCGTCAGGTTCCCCAGTCCCCGCGTCTCGTACCTCGCCTTCCTTGCCATCAGTAGCCGCTGCCTTGGTCTCGAGTCCATGTAGAGTGCTGGGTACCAGCATCAGCCATAGTCGCGTGCCGTCATCAAAATACGTCTTATCAGTAGGTAACCTGAATGTAAGATCTTTGACACCCTCATCAGATATTGTGTCAGATTATGTTAAGCGTCACCACATTGATGTGTTGTGCCTTACAGAGACTTGGCTAAGGAGGGGTGAGCCTGATGTACCCATTGCCAGTATGAAGTTGGCCAGTAGAGTCGATAGGTCGAGGAAGAAGGGCGGCGGTGTAGCCATCTACTGCCGCAATGACCTTACGTTCTCGAAACTCTCTAGCCCGGCTCTTCATGGCTCCAGCCGGCTTGAGTTAACTTGGATAAATGTACAGTGTGGCCATAACCGAGCACTGGCCATAGGTTGTGTCTATAGACCGCCAAAGTACGATGGCATTAAATTAGATTTTGAGGCGCTAGAGCTATCGATTCAAAAGCTCTTATCGGCAGGTAAATGTGTTGTATTGTGTGGCGACTTAAACTGTGATCTGCTTCAACCAAACCTTCCCCACGTTCGATCACTGCTTTCTGTCATCGGCAATACTGGACTGCAACAGTGCGTCAGCCACCCGACCCGCATTACAAGCTCTAGTTCCACCCTCATTGACATAGTTCTTGTTAGTGATTCTTCTATTGTGACAGAATGCTCTTCGCTAGACTGTATTGCATCCGATCATAACTTAGTTATAGCAAAAATTAAAGTAAGGAGAACTAAAGTGAAACCCAAAGCAATAACATTCCGCAACTGGAAAAATATCGATTTTGAGTCATTTTCTAGAGATTTACGGACGATTTCCTGGTCACAAATAGGTGATGATACTTCTCTTGATGAGGCATGGAAAGGGTGGACAGACTCTGTAACTCCTGTCATCGATCGTCATGCCCCATTCATTACTATTTCACTTAAACATAAATCTGGTTTTGGTATTTCAGCTGAAACAAGACAGCTTATCCGTTCAGCAACTATTCAGCTGCGTGCAGGGGCGTCGCCGACGGGGGGGTCGGGGGGGTCGTGACCCCCCCACTCTTGAAAACTGGGGGTGTCGACCCCCCCACTTTTTGCGATGCTGAGTATGCTTTTTTAGCTTTTATGTCAGTGAAGCAGGCGTCAGCAACACCAACAAATACATCAGATTCAAAATCGCTTCAAGAGCTCCCTAAAGCCAATTAGCCAATTACCTAAAGGTCAATTAGCTGTGGGCGGGGAACACCAGCACAACAATGTTTTTAAGTAGCCCCCATCCTAGTATACCTTTTTATCCCTCAAAGGATTGGACGCGCCAAAACTGCCCCGAGCGTTCGTCTGATCGTTTAAAAAAAAAATGGTCGCAGTCGATTCGTCGGATCAGTACCTAACTACAAAACTACAAACTAGCCTCAGCCCCATGGCTACCGTCACAACTAGCTGTACAGTGCACATGTAGGGGAAAGGGAGTTGCAGATGGAACCGTCTCGGGCTTTCGCAAAGAAGTCGCGCAAAAAGGAGCCGAATGCAACAAAACTTCCGGTGCGCTCGAGTTAATCACCTACTTAAAATAAATCGATATCCCTGATTCAAATAAAGATGACCTTAGTTCACTTTTTCATAACGTGCTTTTAATTGATAGTGTAGTTTTTGGAGCTGATTTTGAACTTAGCGCCCATCTGAACATTTAAGAAGTAGTTGTGTTGCTTATTCATATAACATGCTAGGAAGCAATCGGTGGTGGTCATCCACTATTAGGTACTGGTCGATCTGACCTGACCTGATCTACCCCAAATGCATGGAGTCATCATCTTCGTTCAAAACTAAGATAACATTCGTAATCAGAACCTCGAAAAACCATCACAACTTACATTCGTTAAGTTCTAGCAGGTCCCGAGTTTCTCTACTTATTGGCCATGACCTGAGTCCTGAGATGACCCGAAAACTTGTAAATGGGTATCATCGGCTTTCTCTCGTCACGGGAAGCATGCTATTTTTTCCGCAAACCTGTAGATCGATCAGGGGTCGAAAGCATGCCTCAACGTTAGTTTAGTATACGTTATACGTTAGCGACTGGGAAACCACCAATAGAAGGGCTACAGTGAAGCAGAAAACTATTCGATAGCTCTTTTAACGCTCTTTCGCTAGCTTCGCGTTAGATTTCATCTCAGGTCTATGTTTGGCCCATAAGAAGGCAAACAGCTAACTGGTGAGATTCTGCCGAAACATCTGCTTTGCAATAACTTTCGATTCCGTGAATTTGTATGGTATGTACATATGTTGTCTTGTCACCACCGTCTTGATCTCTTTGAGACGCGTCACATGAGTTAAAATTTGCCCATTCAGAATTAACGTTAAAACGACCTCAGGTCAACGTTATGTCCTGATCGGAAAAGGACCTCCTGCTGCATATGAATGGACCCGTGTTGTTGAGCTGAACAGTGAACACCTTCCAGGTGCTGTCATCGCTCTACCGCGTCTTCGTCAAAAGTTGTAGAAAAAAAATGCTGGTGGCCATCGATGGACATTTCCACTAATGACCTTTCGAGTCATCACTCGCCATAAGTTGCACCCTGTCCCCGGCAATGATGAGCTGATTTGTCATGGCTCCAAAGATATTTTGCGTTTCTGACGAACTTTTTCAAAGCAGGAGGCATTCGTGCTTTTTCTAATTTCTCATTATTTTCTAATGATGAGGTCACGTATTTGACCTGCCTTCAGATCATAGATGTAAATCCTCAGTTAGAATCATAAATTGCTGACACGTATAACCCCATACATTAGGTACATATACAGTGTACCAAATTTCGAAGTTATGGGAGAAAAGCTACAAGAATGGCGAGAGGGGAAAGTTTTTATAGAGGTATACCGTATAACTGAACTTGACATGGCGACCTGACCTTAAGTGACCAGTGATAATTTTTACGCAAGTGATGTAGGTAGGTATACCTACCTAATAGGTTATACCAAATTTGGCGGCGCTGCGCGCCGATTTGTTACACACGCACACACACGCATACGCACGCACAAAACTGGGAAGTGTGGCAAAAAAAACACCCCTACCCATCGGGTGAAGACTAGAAACCCGACCCCCCCACTCAAAAATCCGTGGCGACGCCCCTGGCTGCGTGTGTCTCGTGTCTCTGGTTCCCCAGCTGACATTGCTCTTTATAAGCGCATGCGCCGGCAGGTAAGGAGTGCCATCTCCTCAGAGCGACGTTTAAAATTTGAGTCCAGTATCACAACTCATTCATCCAGCAGAGATACGTGGGATCTGATAAATTCGACCTTGGGTAGGTCAAAGGCCACTCAGGTCCTAGATAAGCATACAGCACAGTCATTTAATGACTTCTTCTGTTCGTTAGGGTCTAATTCATCCACCAGTGCTAATGTTGTTGGGAATAGGAATGACACTGACGTTGTTTCTGGTCCAACTAGAGTTTTATCCACCAAATTTGATCTTCGTCCAGCAACGCTGGCCGAACTTCGTTCTGTAGTGCGTTCGCTCAAAATGCATTCATCAGCTGGTCCCGATAAGCTGCCTACATTTTTATTTAAGTCTTTCTCAGGCAGGCAGCTTCTGCCGCTTTTGCGTATTTTGAACGCCTCCATCAACAGCGGTACCATACCACTGTGTTGGAAAACTGCAGAAGTTGTCCCTATTTTTAAGGGTAAAGGTGACCCCAGGGATGCGACTAATTACAGACCGATTTCTCTGTTAAACGTTGTGTCTAAGATTCTTGAAAGAGTTGTTTCACTTCAGCTTAAGACATATTTAGAAGACTGTTGTCTGTTATCGGACGAGCAGTTTGGATTCCGACCTGGTCATTCCGTAAACCATGCTCTCATTGCGTTGACAGAGTCAATTCGGTCCACCATCGATAGCGGCAAAATATGTATCTTGGTGTCATTAGATCTGAGCAGAGCCTTTGATTCTGTTGATCACAGTATATTGCTTCAAAAACTTTCTCATTACGGAATTGAACACCCCTGGTTTGAGAGCTACCTTGCTGAGAGATGTCAGTATGTTCGAGGCTGTGATGATTTTAGAGGCAAGGTCTCATCAGGTGTTCCGCAAGGCAGTGTCTTGGGCCCAACGTTGTTCAATTTGTTTGTCAATGATATGACTTCTGTTGCCAATAACTTGGGCTCCATAGTCCAATACGCAGATGATACTCAGATAATTGTTTCAGGTAAACCTCAAGACATTGATGACATTATAAATCGTCTTCAAACATTGCTGAACAGGCTTCGTGTATGGTTCTCTCGAAATCGCCTGACGATCAATGTCAGTAAATCACAAGTAGCTGTTTTTGGCTCTAAAACTATTTTGAGGCGAATCAACTTGCGGAGCATTACTATCTTTGATGCTGTGATACCCGTCAAAAGTACATTGGTGAGTCTAGGCGTGACAATAGACAGTTGTTTCACCTGGAGCAGTCATATTGACAGCGTCGTAGGCCGATGTATAGGCATGTTAATCCGCCTAAGTCACCTTCGTCATGTGTTACCTCCCAAAACCATCGTATTATTGATAAATGCTCTAGTTCTTCCTCATCTTCGCTTCTGTGTGTCTCTTTGGGGCACATGTGGTCTGGCTCAGAGGAAGAGAATATCAAAAATTGTCAAATTTGCGCGGCGCATCGCAGGTAGAGAACATCAAAATATTGCATGGCGCGGTGACCTCGAGTTGCAATGCAACATTGCTGTCCTCACCGTTGTTCGCCAGTGCCTACTCTATCCAGAAACCATGTCGCCGTTACTTTCATCCCTCCTTAGGACCAGGAAATCGGAACGTAATACGAGACAGGCTTGTAACCTTGATCTTATTGCTCCTAAAACTGACTTTTTAAAACGCTCCTTATCATACCAGGGTTCAAAATTGTGGAACAGTTTGCCGACACAGATAAGAAGTGCATCTAAAAAGGAATTGATTAAATATCTTCAAACAAAGGAGCACACAGTTTAATTGTCATACATGAGACACATGGTTATTTATATCTTCGCGTATGGATTGCTTCACACTGCGCCGAATATTGTGTTAGTCGATTAAGTGTTCATATATGAATATGTGTGAAATTGTATGCATGTGTGCGTCTGTTTGTGCTATGCCACCGTAATGCCCACTGTTCTGTGGTTGGTGGATGTTTGACATAATAATAATAATAATAATAATGTAGTTGGAAATGAAAAATTGGCCATAAAACATGTATCGCACAACCTTAGTAAAATTAGGTTCATGTGCTTACCTTTGGTGACCTGACCTGTGACCTGACCTGTTATTATCAGTGACCTCTATTAGCATCATATGTAGGTACTATGTAGACAACTGACGCCCTATCGCTGATTTTCGACAAAATGCGTTTTACTCGGTGTTATAGTGCATTCCCTAGAAGACCCGTGAACGGTGAAATATCTTATCTTTGACCTGACCTGTGACGTCATCGGTGACCCCGAGGTCAATGAAATTTGGTTTCTGATTACAAATTTGACAGAGGTATCGAACGCCGTTTGAATTTTACGGATCCGTCCAGTACTTTCGGAGATACGGGGGGGGGGGCAAAAAATGCCCCCCCCCCCCCCAGCGCGGAAAGTGGCCGGTAGGTTCACCGCCTGCCGGGTTAACCCTCGCCCGCACATGCCATTTTCCCATTCTAGAACGCACATGGGGGGGGGTTGCCACCCCCCCCCCCCCGCGCCATTTCGTTCCTGTTGGAGATAGAGCTGCGCGGTAAAAATCAAAAAGATTCTTTGCGAAGAGACGAATCCAATGATACCCAGTTTTACCTTCTCAGATCAGTCATTGACCTTCCAGGTCAGGTCAAACTAAAAAATGTTGCTGTTTTGGGTCACCGCCCAGCCAGCCATCCCAAATGGGGCCCATATGGGCTGGAAGTGGGGCATCTGGGCGAATGTGGGTTGGGCTACATCTGGGTATGTCATGGGCGTCCAACTAGGTCCCAGCTGGGCTAAATGGGCTAACATGGGGACTTGGCCGGCGCCTCCACTGTGCCACTACCTTGCCTGATCTGCGCCGCTACCCTGCCAGACTCCTGATCTGGCGGCCGCGCGCCGGCAGTTGGTGACTATAAATAGACGCAATGCGGCGCTGACGGACCGGTCGGGCCTCTACATACACTATCGTTACAAACTCTTCTCCTTTTTCACAATAGGTACGCATCCACGCTTCCGTTCTCGACCAGCCGCCGGCCGCCAACCTGCTGTGGCGGCGTAGTTTAGTGGCTAGGGTCCCCGCGTCATGATCCATAGGTCTTGAGTTTGAACCTCTGGGGATCTAGTGAGAGGCAAAGGGTACGCGGTTCTCCCACGTGTGACCACATTGCTTTTTGGGATTCACGCGGAAATAGTGGACGACATAAGCTAGGTACCAAATCCCAATTCAAATCCATGTGCGCTTTTTGCATGTGTCCGTGTGAGTCCCAACTGGGAAAGCCCGTGTGGGACCCACATATAGGTATACATATATCCCAGCTGGGTCCCATATGAGCCCCACTTGGGCTGCCCATCTGGGTCCCAACTGGGAAAGCCCATATGCGGGCTCAATACGGGCCCCATATGGGTCCCACATGGCCCCGTCTGGGGTGCCCAGATGGGACCCAACTGGACGCCCATGACATTCCCATCTGGGTCCAAGGTGGGCAGCCCAGATGGGTCCCAGTTTGTTGCCCACTTGGGGCCCATGTGGGCCCCACTTGGGAAGGCTGGCTGGGCGTTGGATATCAACTGCGCTGCTCATCATACACCGATGACAATGCCGAATTGTGGTGCCAAGCCAGCTAAAGCCTCTTTGTCACACTACCCGACCAGTTTTTTGCTGCTGATTGCTGAGGTCATTTCAGGTCAAGTTAGGTCAAGGTCAATGATATATGTTTGTATGTCTGTGTGTGTCTGTGTGTATACTGATGTGTGCACCGATTGTCTATGTGTCCATATTACATGAGATAATGAAATGAGAAGCTTTTATCAAATATCAGTCAAAGAAACTTCACGAAAAGTAAATTCAGCTTGCCTAAAACGCAATGTTTTTAGGTGACCTAGGTTGACCTTGACCCTGACCTTGACATCTGTACCTACATCGTCGAACAACATGTTCCATGACAGGTGGGAGGTAAGACTGGCAAAAAGGCCGAAATCAAGGTGTCAAAGCTCACAAGACCCATAGCCAACGCAAGATATTGGATATTTGTCATTTGGGTCATGACATGACCTGGAACAAGGTCATATCTCCTAAAGCAAAAACCACAGAAACTTTAAAATTTCAGTGAACGTCAAGAAAGGATTGAAGAGCTGAGCAGCTATACGAAAAATCAGGCTTCTAGCTCCAAAAATGTTGAGTGCAGGGCAGAAAAACTACCTAGGGGGTGGCAACCCCCCCCCCCCCCCCATGTGCGGGCGAAGTGCGGGATTCGGGATTCCATGTGCGGGATTCTACCGTATCGGGAAACTTGATTAGTGTCAAGATTACTTTATAAACTTTATGCGACTGAAATTTTATGAATATGGTAGCGATTTGGTAGCACGTCTTTCGTCGACAGAACCGACGAAAAAAGACATAACAGCACGCGCGCGTGTGTGTAAAGATACACGGCTTTGACGGCTATATCAATATCAATCAAGGCCGTATAAGAGATATCAGTATACGGCTTTGAGTTTACTGTCACTAGTTCCACTAGTTCTCTATATACCGTGCTGTCATTCTGCATTATTTGTATTTGAATGCTCGTGGTTTTTTTGCAGTGAAATCCCTTAAATCCCTAACGGCAGGCCGCGGGGAGCGATTCTCGTAATATCTTCTCTGTAATGGTGTAAGGGTTTTATTTTTCATTTGAGTACTAAAATTAAATCATGGCCCTCCCTGATGAGATTGCCCAAGCAATTGGGATCCAGGGAATGGGAAATGCTGCATCAGTGTTAAGCAGACCTGCTGAAGAATTCGGAAATGATGTAAGTCTTGTTTTGTTTTTATGTGATAATATTGAGGAATGTACAAATGAATAATGGTTGCAGTAATTGTCACTGATACAATGATTGGAAACATTTCCAATTTTGACAACTCATCTGTTCCCAAAATGGAAATGCTAACATCCTCGCACAAATTGTTTGGGAAGGGTGACTGGATTTCATGTATAACCACTTTTGCGCTTTAAACAAGCATGGATACGGGATACAACAAAAGCACTTGTCTTTTTGCATGAAAAGCCATCTTACTCTTATGCATTCAAAGTCACCACTTAATATGCTCCTGAATCGTATCCATTTATGGAGACTGTTTCCAAAAATGGAGATGCTGATGTTCCAAAAATAGAAACGCAGAAACTAAAATGTGTGGATAACGGAGCTCAAATGTGTTTTTAAAATTTACATTCAACTAAACATTTGATGTTTTAGAACTAGTTTAACAATAGGCTCTCGGCATTTACCTTGGATGTCAACATAGTTACTGAAACGTTGACCCTCGCCGGCACAGGGGGGGGGGGGTTGATGCAACCCCCCTAAGGTTTTTCGCGAATAACTCGCGTAAAAAGCGTCCGATCGCGACGAAACGTTCAGTACCCTCGCATTGATCAATTTTACACGTTCCCTGAAAATTTCATGACCCTGACCCCAATGACCTTTGACCTGTGACCTCTTTTCCGTGACCATGTTTGGCCGAAATCGCGATTCGGCGTATGTCGGCTCGCATTAGCCGCGAGTTTGCAAGCTTTTCGTGGTTTCAAACGTTCAAATAGTGATTTGATGTTGCTCCCATACATTAGGGTGGGTGTCAAGGTCACCTGAAGGTCAGGTCAGGTCATTGACCTTTGTTGACCTCGGGTGACCTCGGTTCACTTTTTCGAGTTTTACATGTTTCTAGGCTAATTTTTGGAGCTGAATTCGAATTTAGCAACCATTTGAACATTTACGAAGTAGTTTCGGTACCTTCGTAACATGCTACGAAGCTGTCAGAGGCGGTTGACACGTATTACGAATACCCGTCACAACCCCTACTGGTTGACCTGACCTGACCTGACCCGACCTGGTCTAAATGCTTAAAAACATCATCTCTGATCAAAACTAACACGATATTCGTGATCAGCACCCCGGAAAACCACATAGCAGCCACACGTAACGACTTTCTAACAGGTCCCGATTTTCCCGGTTTTCGGGTCATTGACCTGACCTGGAAGGTCACCTGATGACCTAGGACCTTAAAATTGGGTATCATCGGCTTCCTCTCGTGACGAGCAACACGCTCGTTTTTTCCGCGAAGCTCTAGCTCGATCAGGGGCCAAACGCGGGGGGGTCGTACCACCCCCCCCCCCCCTTGTGCCGTCGAAGGACGCAAAATGGCCTGTGCCGGCGAGGGTTAAAGGAAATAGTTCACTTTTAACATGGGGTTTTGAGCTGGAATAGCAGTTTCGTAGCTTGAGCTGAGACTAGCACAAATCAGGAGCTTTTACGGCTCAACGATCATCCTAGACGAAGATATTCCATTTCTCGTTCCGAAAAGAGTGCCTTGTAGAGGAATGCGTGCCTTGCAGAGGAATGCAGCCACGTCATCGTCAGCCAATCAGCGTGCTGCTTACAGCCAATGCAGTATGCGTAGGTTTGAGCTACGCAATATGATTGGTCAATGCGTAATAAGCTTCCGCGTCAAACATTTTTTTACATAGAATATAGTTCGTCCTATATTAAAATATAGAAAATAGTTTTTTTTTTACAAAAAGGTTTTATTTTATTTCATGATTATTTTGAGCATAAAAAATCATTAATCAATAGGTAGCAAAATACTGATTTCAGGAAAGTGGACTGTTTCCTTTAACCCGCGCCCCGCTGGGCTATTCAGCCATACGCGCCCTGATGGGGGGGGCAGATTCTGCCCCCCTGTCTAACTTCCGAACCGACGCGATGGTCGTAGAAACACGGGGAAATGGCAATCGAAAGCTCTCAACAAGGGGGATCTTAAGAGCATATTTTTTGCTTAAGTAGGTCAGAGGTCAGGTCAAGGTCAGGTCAAGGGTACAAATGCAAGTTTCTACAGTATCGGCCTTGCACCGTATTATGTATTTCAGACCCTGTGGAACAGTCCTTTTCGGCTATTTCTCGTTGTATATGCGTTTGATCTTAACCAAATTTTGGCATTGGTAGTTTGAGAGCCCTACCTAATTTTTATCAATATGGTCTATTAACAAAAATTAACTAATTAAGGCACTTGTCATTGACTGATAATGTTAAGGTCGTCAGAGCCCTGCTTAGAGGCTGGCACAGGCTGGGCGCTGTCTCCCCTCTGATTGGTCGTCACTGCGGCTTGGCTCCGCCCACTTGCGGTCCAGCCTCGGGTCATGTCGGCGGCAGTCGCAGTTTGGCCGGCCGGCGTGCGGGCCGCGCGCCCAGCGCAGCGCAGCGGAGTGGAGCACTTGCTTGAACGTCATGAACTTGTATTATTAAGGTGTTCTACGACAAATAAGGACGGAGGGAGAAAGAAAAAGGAAGATGAGACAAAGTGACAATCAGACTAACGGTAGACGGTGGCTAGTGGACAGCAAACAATGTGCATAAACGCTAGGGCAGAGAAAGGAGACCCGAGGCAAAAACGGTAGACGAAAGACATCTTTCTCTGTTTTAATGTTTTTTTTTTTCAGCCATAAGATCTATCAACGATATCCTCAAAGCATTGCGGAACTATTATGGAAAATTGAATATTTTTACACCAAAAAATAACAATTTTATTTGAAAAAAAACGAAATGCAAGTACATATGTGTATATCTCAAATAAGACCGTTGAATGTCACATTCCATAGCAAATACGTATCTAAAGACAATCCAGTAGATTCTGTTTCGTTGCTCCTTAAATGCACCATAGCCTGTAGGAAAACAGGGCAGCGGAGAAGCTCGTTGTAAATTATTGAAAGTAAGATTCTTTTAATTTTGTAGGCAATAACATTATGGAGCTTACTCTGTAGTTGAAGGAGTGCTTATCACTTTATACATGCACCGATCTGCATTGCATTGCATTCTTCATCCTCGTTCTCTCCGCGCGAGATACGACACATTCACGCAAGGACACCTGCGTTAGCGTGCGTCTTGTTCCAGTCCGCCAGAGCTCCGCACCTCCCCGACCCCGAGAGGCGAATGACCGGTCTCGGTGTCGCGGCGCAGTGGGCGGAGCTTAGCCGCGGCGCAACAGCTGACGCTGCTACGCCATGCTAGCCTCTACCACGGCGCAGAGTTTTCCGATCATTTTTTACCATTACAAGTCAATGACAAGTGCCTTTCATCTTGACAATTTGTTAAAAGACCATATTAGTAAAAATTAGGTAGGCCCTTGAAACTCATTGTGTCAAAGTTTGGTTGAAAGCAAGCGTATAGGTAACGAGAAAGAGCCAAAAAGGACTGTTCCAGGGGGTCTGAAATGCATAGTAGTTGCTGAAGAATGGATGGAGACTGATTGCCCAAAACGTGTTCATAGGCTTCCAGGACAATATTCGTTGCATAAAATATCATTCAAAGGTTAAGGTCAAGATCAGGTCAGGTCAGGTCAGGTCACCAAAAACAAAATATAGAAAAGGGCATGTGTGACATGTTTTATGGGTCATTTTATTCATAGAATTCAATAGGCACACTCAATAAGTGATATGGACCACATCTGGATGAATTTCAGGTCGAGGTCAGGTCAAGTGAGGTCAAATTTTGAAGTTTGTTGTTCAGGCCTATAAAGGTGTCTATCTGATGCAGTGTTTCACGGCGAATCGAATGGTGCTATTTTTCTTTCCGTAGGTACGAGGTGTAGAACTTCCAAAAAAATTCATTTTTTAAAAATTGTGTGTGTCATGACATCATAAAATTTTGAATCACTCCCACATTTTTTAACCGATTTTTCTAAAAATTGGTATGTAGGTGCACATACACCACTTCTCTGACATATTGTTTTTTTTCGATACACTCAAAATTTTGAATTTTATGATTATTTTCTGAAAAAGTCAGTTTTTTGAAGGAAAAAATTGGGCCAAAATCCAAACTTTTTCAAAAAACCGAGATGCCCATTTGATAGAAAAGTAAAATCACGTATAACCTTTTTTTACGTCTTGATTCCTTTAAAAATGAAGATGTTAGTGGCGTTTGATATTTTGCCGTTTTTGAGGTGAAAATGGCGAACATGACGTCACTAAAATGGCATTTTCTATAAAAAAAAATCCGACGGATTTCGCTCAAATTTTCAGGGAACGTGTCAAATTGATATATGATAAGGTACTGAAAGTTTGACGTCGCTGGCTTAACGCGTTTAGAAGTTATTGGCGTAAAACGGGAGGGGGGGGCAGATTCTGCCCCCCTCCCCCCCAGCGGGGCGCGGGTTAAGCGCCGCACCGCAACTTGGGTACACTGAAAAGTCAACTAAAACTAAGATTTCCCAGAAATTATTAGAGAAATGTGGTCCAAAGTGTAAGTGGGCAATGCATAAAGAGTAGCTATCATTTCAATACATAAAATTGAAATAAATGTTACACGTGAGCAAGAATGATAAAATTCATCCACAGAATATGACGGTATTTGGTGTGACGACGGCGCAGACGTTATTTCCATCCTGCTTTTTCACGTGTTTGCACTAAGGTTTACATGGATTGCAGCCTACGATTATATTCAGCACATTTGAAATATCATAAAACGCCCACTTAACTCTCGCCGGACCTATTCGTTTTCTACACCGAGGGGGGGGGGCAGGTACGACCCCCCTGTCGCCGTTTCGCCCCTGGTGCAACTAGCGCGTCGCGGAAAAACGAGCGTGTGCGCCATTACGAGACGCAGCGATTGGTACCCGATTTTAAGGTCCTAGGTCAACCGGTGACCTCTGAGGTCAGGTCAAGTGTCCCAATGTACGGGTCAGCTTTTGGTGAATAATTTCGCAAAAAACGGCCACAGAACCGCGATTTTGGCAGCATTGTGTTCGCCTCGCTCAGGCGCATCGAATGATATACTTTTCGTTTGGGTCAGGTCAACTTGGGGTGTTGACCTCAGGTCACGGTCAGGTCAGCGCCCCCAGGTCACGAAGTTGGTCGAAAGAGGTCATGTCGCATATCATTCGATTCGGTAGGTCTTCCTGAGTCCATTGGTGGCTTTCCCGACTCGCTAGCACAATTTGATCGGGAGTTATTTTTACGAAAAACTGATATGACCTTGATGACGTCATAAATGACGTCACGCAAGGGCAGCATTGCAAAAGTGACGCATCTAACCTTGCAAGGAGTGCATCAAATCACGATTCTCTGTGCTTGAGATAGTTGGAGATCGTTCCCGGCGCCAGAATAGCAGTTTTTATTTTTCCCCATTGACTTACAATGGTGAGGTCACGAAAATGACCTGACCTCATATGACCTTTAGGAAAAATCCGAGATATGCAAGTTGTGAGACTCGTAAAAAAACCTATGGGGGGGGGTGGCGGCACCCGCCCCCCCCCTTCTCGGTCGGCGAGGGTTAAGTCTCCACACATGGCTTTTCAACAACTTACATATGATTAAATTAAAGACTGACGACCACCAGGCGGCTGGTACACCGGAAAATGCAACGTGAAAAAGAATGGAAAACAAAAGTTCCCGGCGTTCCCGGTGATGCGGTTGTTCAAATCAATGGGCCAATCTTTCAGTAGTCTTTTAAATACGCTATTTTTGTATGTTTTTTTTTTAAGAAAAAACGTGCTGACTTTTTATCACATCAACATGTTATAAGCATCGCCTCGTTCGTCAACTTTCGGTTTTCTGATCGGGAAGTCGGAGAACAGGAACATAAACTAGAATGCTGGCTGTCGATTGGTGGCATCCTGCACATGCCAAGTTGCACCAAGCAATATCCAGTTTGCTTCAAAGGTAGCAATGCACGCAACGTCTCGATTTATGAAACGGACCGTGTCTATTTTTGGAAACAGCGTATCCATTTTTGGAAACAGCGTATCCATTTTTGGAAGAATGTTCCAAAAATGGAAACGTTTCCATGAATGGATCGATCATACCACACTGTGCCCGACAGATATCTCATTTCCTTGACACTTCACCCTAATATACAAATAAAGGAGTGCTTCATATCAAAGGGAGACTCATTCCAATTTATAAATCCCTTTTTACTATGACCCATATTACTATGATATGATGTTATTTCTAAGCAAGTTAGCCTGCTTTTAAGATGCTCCAGTAAGTGACATTTGGTTGTTGGCACAGTGCACTGCTGGTTAGCTACTATAGATTTGTAAGATGACCTTTCATCCACTGAGCTAAAAGTAATTTATTTGCGGTACCTATAACACTTGAGCCTGATTTGCTTACCCATACTGTATGTAACTTTAGTTGTCTGTCTTTTCAGGCATCACTGGAGGCTGCTTGGGCTGTAAAAGCTTCAGAGCATGCTGATGTTTACTTCAATGTAAGTGTGTCAATGGGGAATATTTTAAGTACCTAATAACTATGCCAGTGCTGGCATTAGGTAGGACCAATTACGTCTAATGAATGCATATTTATTTTGTTCAAAACTTAAATAATGAAAACAATTTTAGGCCAGTACTTAATGTCAAGCGAAAAATATTGGGTTGGTTTACCATTCATTGGTTTACCATGGGGATGCGATAATTTTTATGCTTGATTGAAGGAATTGATTTTTATTTTGGAAGACTCAACTGACTGGTGTTTGTTCATTCACCCTTCTATATGCGGGATCTAATTCAATGTGTATTCTTGGGTGGAGGCTTCCACTGGCGTCCAACTGGCGTCTGACTGAGCAGACGTCCAAGTTGGCGTCTAACTTGGCGTCTAACTGTTGGACGGAGACTTCCAAGCAAGGCGCGTCTAAAGTTAGCTGTCGCCAGATAGACGCAGCCGCCGTCCAGCTAGACGCGTCTAAGACTTAGACGCGTCTAGCTAGACTCGAATATACATTCTTGGACGATACCGCGAAAACGAAATATTTCTATCGAGAGTTTTCAAAGGATTTCATGCACGAGGCCTTGGCCGAGTGCATGAAATTCTTTGAAAACTCGAGATAGAAATATTTCGTCGCGGTAGAGTCCTAGATATTATTTCCTGTATGTTTCTTAATATCGCTCGTTATCTGCTTAAAAAAGGCCGAAATATGCATAAATAAAATACAGTAACATTAACTACACGTTAGGTACTGAAATACTGGCAGTTCTTATTACTTAACAGTGCAGCAAAGCTTACAAATTTTCTTTAAAACAGAAGCCCTCGATGAAATCAAGCTATCCAAGAAAACCATCCAAGAAAACGTCTCGCGCAAAGTTTCTTGGATGGCTGGATTGCATTGCAAGACTGCATCAAACATACAGGAAATGGAAGTCTCCACCCCTTATGTGCCATCTTACCATCTCAATCATTATTATGCTAGATTATTTTGTACCTACTCATTAGTGTATAACCTATTCTGTTGCTTTGATGCCTGGGCTTTGCTGCTGAGTAATGAACATGGAGCATACCATGTACAATACCATTTAGTGGCGGCACCCAACCTGCTCTTTTCTGGACTGCAGATAGTGTGTTCTGTGTCACCAAGACTGCTGCGCCTGACTCCTCACGATGAAGAGATATACACTCTGTTCAGGAAGCAATTCCCAGACCTCACTGTGCAGCTTCTCACTGAGGATCTCATCAAGAATGAAGAAGCCAAGAAGGTAGGTGATATCTTTGTGTATACAAAAAGTGAATGGCCTCATGCATAATGGATGGGCCCTTGAATTTCAGACAGAACAAAAATTTCATTTTCTAAAATACTTCGCGCCTTCATTTTCTTGACTCAGACATTCAAAAAATAATTACGGATATCATATAAAGTCCTGAAATGTGATCTGTATTCTGTCTCTTGATATGGGTTCTTATCTGACAGAGCTGCATAGGTATCAGCAAGCCACACATGCTGGTGGGGGTGCCATATTATTTTGCACTGGCATTTCCTGATCGGCAGGTTGAATGACCGATCCCACACAGCTGATCACCTGCATTTCGTTTAACCGACCTACCGCCTAATCGGGTTTGCTGTTTTTATGCCCATCGTGACTGCTATCATTCCGATACTACGGGCGAGTTTTCGTGTTATTATCCATGTTTTCCATGTTTTGAGTCTTACGTTACTCAATCGTGCCAAGCACGATTGAGTAACGGAAGTTTGGAAGCCAGTCAAGTAGCTAGCTCTACGAGAAATAGTAAACCGCTGGAATGCACGTTTTAGAAACGTCGCTGCTTGGCGTCAATTCAGGATAAACCTTAAGAGCGTTTCTTTTTTAGCAGTGTATCATCACAGCTTGGGAGTTCTGACGAAAAGCTCAGTCCAGAAAACCGGAAATTCAACAGACAACCGTACTCACTAACTAAAGAACTGCTTTGGGCCTTGGTTGTAGTAATGCCCCCCGACCGTACCAGGAAGGTCTTGACTCAGACGTGTCTCAAACAAGAGGCGCGCCTCTTCTCCTTGACACTGATTGGCGCGTCCTCCATTCGGTAGGAGTGGCGCGAGTTCTGCAACACGTTCGAGGGCAAGGTGGAGGACTTCAGCTTTGCCACGCTGCTCCGGCTGGACAGCGGCGACGAGTACTCGCAGTCGAACACGGTGGTGGTGCCGCGCGTCCAGTTCTACGCCATCGAGCTGGCGCGCAACCGCGAGGGTCACAACGACCAGCTCAAGGACAAGTTCAAGCCGCAGCCGCGCACCAAGGCCCGGTAGTCCAGTGGTCGGACGCGGGCTGAGGACACGGCTTGACACAGTGCTGGTGGTGCAGTGCTCTGCGGACATTGTGCCGCGAAAAGTGGGAACGTGACTGAGACTCGATATTGAGGTGTTTATGTGTACGGGAAGGATCGATTCTATCTGTTTGGACACTGGATCTGCTCCGTTGTGGGCGCAGTCTATTCGGTCTGTTTACATTGTGGTTTCAAGATCGAACTTTGACTTCATTGATCCTTCCGTGGAGGGTTTTGCGAAGAGACATCTGCATTTTGACACGCCTCTTTCACAAGAGCATGGGAGCTTGCGAATACCACCGTTCGTAACATAACTATGCATCCAAATGTTGCTCGAGATAAGCCATTTAGTTCAGCTTTGTGGCATTAAGCTGGTTTACCCCACCCAGGTCAGAGTGGATGAAATTCTACAAAATATACCCATCTTTGCAAACAATTGTGTATTATCTTACACCAGTATTTATGTCCACATGACAAGTTTGTCTTTCTCGACAGCGAAAGAGATGCTCACACCGTTAACACTCACAAGGCGCCAACAACTTTTCTTTCTGTGCATTTAGTTAAACAGCTTTTCATGGCGGGATGACATCTCGGATGGTGGTTCGGGGTCACGGTCAGGCGAACTGACGGATGGGTATTTTGGAACGGACAGAGAGGGTGGCCATGTGTGTCGTAAGTAAGGGCGGAGGTGACGGAAATATTACGATTATACCGTACAGACTGGTCAGGATTTTGAGACCCAGGAGGTACTGTGTTCGGTAAAAGAATAGGTACTGAGAAGTTATTTATGTCGGTGGTGTAATGTATTTTGTGCTATTATATTGTTTTTGTGAAAAGTTTTCCCAGTTAATCAACGCCGATTAACGTCTATTATGCCATAAACGTTTAACCGTGACAAGAGAAAAGCAACAAGCAAAGAGCATCACTATTTTGTTCGTATTTCTTCAGAGTTTTGGAATGTTGTAAGAAAAAGGGAAAAAGTATTGTGCAACAGTGTCTCCTGGTTCCCGTTGTATATGAAATAGGAATTCAGCGGTCAGCGGTCATCACCACGTCCACACTTGCATACTATACGGCCCAGTCAAAGATAAAGCATGCTGGATGCTTATCGCGCCCACAACAATATCATTATGATAGCCGGTAGCTGCGAGGTTCTGAAAACGATCACATCCCCGAATGTTAATTAGAACATTTTCTTAACGTATGTAAATATTAGAGATAGGTAGGTACCCTAATTTACAATCGTTTTCGGCACTGAATTATTCTAAATAAGCTTTGCTCTATAAGTAACAACCGAAATCTTATTTCCCAATTGATGTTATTGCCCCAAAACCGGCTTTTCTCGCCGCAAAACTCGGACGCTCACTGGTAACGCAGTATTGTCACTCCCATCCATAAGCGATAACAGTCATGAAATGGCTCGACCGGAGACATTCTTCGACAACTGGATATGCAATGCATGGATTCGAACTTAGCTGTCGGGGTTTGCTTGTTACGCTCACGAGGTAAGGCCACGTCAAAGTCAAAAATAAATTGTTATGATATTTAGTGGGAACATGGTACAATCCACAGTGCATTAGAGTTCACCATATGGACACGGACGGTGTGCTCTGACCTTGCATACATGAACAGTTGGAGCACCGAAGCGTTACCGGCATTAGAAAATAGATTGCATCCACTCAGAACCGGGCCGTGCCGGCACCGCACACGCATCACATATCACAGACGATAACCGGCCGAACCGGCCGGGCCGTGAGATAAAGGTAACCCCGACCTTCACACAGGGTAAGGCGGGCGGCATTCGACATCTTCCGGCCTCACGCATGGCCGCATCCGTCTCCATACGACTCGAGTCCCCAGCGCCGTCCGGGGCGCCAGTCCGCCGCACCACCTCACTCCAGGCCGAACCCCTCGGCGTTGCAGATGGCCACGGAGAGTTTCTGTTTGAGCGTGGCGCGGTCGCGGTAGGCCGGCAGCACCAGCTGGTTGAAGCAGGTGTGTGCCAGCGGCAGCATCTCCTCCTTGTTCGGGTACAGGCTCACCTTGAAGGTCATTTCGCCCATGCCGCCCACGGGCACACGGTCGCTGCCCGTGACGAACAGCAGGAACCGCTTCTTGTCTTCGGTGCTGAACTCCTCCAGTGTCGCCCACAGGTTCCTGCAGAGTAGGCAGCCGTAGGTGTCACGGATACTTCACAATTTAGGACGGCAGTTGGGGGGGGGGGGGGATGAACAACACTGTACTAACAAGTTCTTCTTTAGTGGAGTGTCAATGCACTTATTGCCTATTGCCACCCGCAGCTTCTACCCGTGAGACTGGTATTGTGTCGTCTGGCCATTTTTGTTTTCACTCACTGTATGACCACTTGGTTAGGTGTGTGGTCATCGCACATTATACTGTATGACTTGGTTGGGTGTGTAGCCGTCGTATACTCACTGTATGACCTCGTGGTTTGGTGTGTAGCCGTCGTATACTCACTGTATGACCTCGTGGTTGGGTGTGTAGCCGTCGTACTCGGTGACCTTTTTCAGCTCTGACAGGTTGATGGTGGGACAGCCGCAGACCACCATCTCCACCTCCTCCGGCCGAAACATCTGCCAAAGTCGATAGGACAGGAGCGGTTGTGACGAAAACGGTGCGATTTGTTTGTGGTCAACCAACATGACGAGTGAACACCAGAGCTCCTGCCTCCTAATCTTTTCACTAATCTTCCCTCTTTCTATTCAATAGTTTTTCTTTTAGCTCCGATACGTCCGAAGCCTGACGTCCCGGCGTTTGACGCCCCAATGACGTCTGCTCGCGCGCGCGTTCGTACTCACCAGCAGGGCGTTGGAGGCGCCGAGCGTGTGGAAGCCGAGGTAGAAGGCGCGCACCTGCTCGTAGATGGCCGTGTTGAGGATCCAGTCCAGGTAGAGACGCACGTACTCGTCCCGGTTCTCGTTGGTCACCGGAACCTCCTCGCCGTTCTCTCGCAGGTTCACCGTGATCACCTTCCCAAACTCCTCGATCGAGACGTGGAAGTTGAGGCACAGGTCCTCCTCGACGTTACCCTCGTAGGCCAGCAGCTCCTTCAGCCCTCTTGCTACCTCCTACACGGCCCAGAGATGTGTGAGAGAAACACTTGAAAGGCATGGCATGAATAAATGCGCTGATACCGGCGGAAGAGGATTTGACAAAAGAATATGATAAGTTCTGTGAGGCCAGACGCATTTTGTCATTACTTGGTACCATTTTCGTCGGTTAATTCGCTTGTTTATATTCAACATTCGTTGATCGACACAGTCTCCGTATTAATATGAAGTTGATGGAGAACGTTTTGAGATGTAAAGGGAGCAGTGTTAATTACGAGCATGTTTACCAATAAAAGCATGGGGACTGCCGTTCTTTAGAGGTCGACATCAGGTAGCGAAATAGATCCTCAATATTTGAGGATAGCCGATAGGACACCCATAGATACTTGCATAGGTTTGGAAATATAGGCACGCCGCACGGCCTGGCACAAACCACAGATGGCCGTATTTTTACTAACCGGCATGATCTGGGCCAGGTCTTCTAGTGTGGGGTGTTTGGCGATGCCCACGGCCACGTGCTCCATGGTGGGCACCACGGGCGGGCTCAGCAGCTTCCTGCCGGCACAGACAACGAACACAAGTCAGACGCCACAAATAGGTAGCTGATATGAGACAGCGAACAGGTGGCATAAACAGCTATGTCACAAGAGGCAGACGGCACACACAGCGAGGAAATATGAGACGATACAGCTGTGGTAAACCGGCGGGACGTAGTGGGAATCTTTGGAATTGTGGAGTCGACATATGACAAGCGCCAAGATCTCTGAAATGGGTTGTGGCGTATGGATTATTATCCATCGACACTCCAATCACAAAGCAGCGAAACAAGTGTAGTAATGTGTATTGGGATTGTACCATATACCTAGTTAGTATATTAGGATTATCACAATACTCTTAAGCTTGTTTTTCCTGAAAATTTCCCTTAAAACATCGCTAATCAGAGCTTCCAGGTAGCATCCGTCACGCGGTGTAGCATTCCGCACTCAAAAGTCAAAATCGTTATACAACGAGGGAAATATAAATTCTGGTACCTACATATCGCTGCGCAACACGGCCTGCCAGCATGTGGCTGGGCTATGCGGCACAGCATGCATCAGGCGCTCTCGTAAGTGCCATCTTGTGGAGAGAGCGAGAATTAACAAGCATCTGAGCCATGCGGTACAGCATGCGGCAGGCGCTCATGACAGTGCCATCTAGCGGAGAGAGAGGAAACTAACAAGCGCCCGACTGAGCCATGCGGTACAGCATGCGGCAGGCGCTCTCCTCAGAGCCATCTAGTGGAGAGAGCGGAAACCAACAGGCTTCGACTGAGCCATGCGATACAGCATGCAGCAGGCACTCTTATCAGAGCCATCTAGTGAAGAGATTGGAAACCAGCATGGATGCAAGTAAGCTATGCGGCACAGCATGTAGCAGGCGAGGCCAAGCAGCTATTGTGGAAAACGGAAACCTTGTGGGACGGTAGTAGAGATTAAAGGAAAAGGGCCACCTTCGTGAAATATGAAGATATCGTTGTTTTTCATTTTGACATTATTATTTTTCATTTTCTTTTTAAAACTGGTGCCAGAAGTGCACAATTCGCGAAAAAGTATTTAAAACTATTTAACATATTGGTACTATGTTGATACACTCTATATGGCACCTACTGTATGATGGCATAGCGATGACGTCACACTCAAGCCAATCAGCGTTCAGAAGACAGACTCGTCGGATTGTGTCAGATAAGCTGATTGGTTAAAGCTGAGCTGGTTGGAGCTGAGCTGGTTGGAGCTGATTGGTAGAAAACCAAAGCCTCGCCGCGGGTGGCTGTATTGTCGGATAAGAACGCATTCCTGGGATAAGGACGCATTCCTGGCATATGTTCTTTTAAAATTGCCGATAACTACGAATGGAGGCCGAAATCGGCCGTAAGGAGGTAGACAGATAGGTTTTCGGACACGGGCTACAAGATGGCTATCTCAGTTTCAATCCCCATGTTAAAGGTGGCCCTTTTCCTTCAATGGTGCAATGCATTTGCGCTTGAAAACGTCCAAAATAGGCGCGATGCTAATTGCTGCCTGCATTTTAACATCCGTGAAAGCGATGCCCTTTTCATTCTGTCAGCCATATTAAAATCACTAAATTGGATCAGCTGAATCCACGGAATACTTGCGCATCAGTACAGGATATAGTTACATGTCTGAATGCCTTTCTCGTGTCGCTGACTCCGTCCTGAAACACTGACCAGTATACCCCAGTGACTATGACTCACTTGTAGCAGATGTGCGGGAAGCGCAGGTCGAGGATGATGCCGTTGTAGACGGCCAGTCCCATCAGCACCCCGATCAGGTTATACTCTCTCAGCGAGCCCGAGTGGGTCGTCGAGAACCAGTAGCAGCGAGACTTGTTGTGGTACACGAACATCCCGTAGCTGGACTGACGACAGAAGGGGCACGCACCGTGAGCTTCGACTGCAGGGGAAATCGTTTCCTATCCAGTGGGCATATAACCGTTAATTCTCATTTTTAAGATGGTCCGGTCGCCGGCTGCACATCCTATGTGACCCGACAGTCGGCCGGCCGCCGCTAATCAACTGAACAAATATAGGACCGTACAAAGATAGTGTACAAAGATAAGACTGACTCCTATCCTGGAGTTTATATTATCTTGATAATCTTCATTTTGGTGTTAATGTTTCAGCCAATCGCAGCCATCGCCCTACCGTACCGAACACAGACCTCGGACACTGTCGGGGCTATTACAGAACCCTGTTAGTCCCAGGCAGTTGTCCTGGCAGACTGCCAGTGTCTGGGCCCGTCCCCGCAAGGCGCCGGACCGCGTGACTTGGTGCGGTCCCCAGAGAGACATTCAGTGCCGCGGCGATATCAATGACTCGGTGTGTTAATTTCCGTAATTTACTGCCATTTCCTCCGGAATATTGCTGAACGTGGGAGTGAAAAATTGAATGGGCATAACTATCGGATGCGCTTTGAGTACATTGGGCAGTAGGCATAGGTGGCAGAGTGTAGTCAGAACAGAATGCATAAACCTATCAAAGTACGAAAGTTTCAAATATTTCAGTAAATGTTTCTTCATAAGAGATTGTTCTGATATATGCATATTTTTCCATCACAACAACCGAGGACACTGTTCGATGGCGGACTTTGTCTTTTGGTTTTGTGGCCATGTGTCGACCCATTACAATAAAGTGAATAGTTTGTATACTCACGTCGAACACCTTACGAATGATGAGCATGAACCACTCCTTGGTGAGGCCGCCCATGTCGAGGCCCGGCTCGCCCGAGAAGGTCACCTTCAGCTTCTTCTTGAGGTCGCGCTGCTTGTTAGCGATCTGCCCGAGTGGAAACGGGAGGGTGATGGGAACGCTGTACTGATTCGCTTAGTGTTTGGTGTATATTCTGAACGTGATGTGCACATCGATAACACGATATTCATTCACCGACAAGGTAAAATGTCTCATTGATAACTGAAAACCAGCAATATTTCAGTAGTGTCCACGATTTCAGATGAAATATTTTTGGCTGCATTGCATTGCCGATGTTAAGACCAAAATCTTACCTTTTCATATAGCTAGCCAGTATAGCACGGACTGAAGGCATGGGAATGTCAGCGCATCGATAATTTATAAATGGGACGCACTGCCACACCTCTTTGAGCGAGTCCTCCAGGAGCCGCGATCTCCTGACGTGGATGTTGAGGAAGAAGACGTCGATCTGCGGTGGCTGGTGGCGCGACACCTTGGCCACGAGCGACCGGCGCGCCGTCAGAATCATCTGCTGCTCAGAGTCCTGCAGGGGATGCGGGCACTCAGATTAGCTCCGCTCTTCGAATTCGTCACACATTCGTTAACCCTCGCCGGACCTATTGGTTTTCTACATACATACGCGCAGGCCGAGGGGGGGGGGGGCGGGTACGACCCCCCTTGCCGTTTCGCCCCTGAAGGAGCTAGCGCGTCGCGGAAAAAACGAGCGTGTGCGCCGTTACGAGACGCAGAGATTGGTACCCGATTTTAAGGTCCTAGGTCAACTGGTGACCTCTGAGGTCAGGTCAAGTGCCCCAAGGTACGGTTCAGTTTTTGGTGAATAACTTCGCAAAAAACGGCCGCAGAGCCGCGATTTTGGCAGCATCGTGTTCGCCTCGCTCAGGCGCGTCGAATGATATACTTTTTGTTCGGGTCAGGTCAACTTTGGGTGTTGACCTCAGGTCAAGGTCAGGTCAGCACCCCCAGGTCACGAAGTTGGTCGAAAGAGGTCATGTCGCATATCATTCGAATCGGCAGGTCTTCCTGAGTCCATTGGTGGCTTTCCCGACTCGCTAGCTCAATTTGATCAAGAGTTATTGACGAAAAACTAATATGACCTTGATGACGTCATAAATGACGTCACGCAAGGTCAACATTGCAAAAGTGACGCATCTAACCTTGCAAGGAGTGCATCAAATCACGATTCTGTGTGCTTGAGATAGTTGGAGATCGTTCCCGGCGACAGAATAGCAGTTTTCATTTTTCCCCATTGACTTATAATGGTGAGGTCACGAAAATGACCTGACCTCATATGACCTTTAGGAAAAATCCGAGATATACAAGTTGTGAGACTCATAATGGATATTAGATCCTGCAAGTTTCATTTCCCTGTGACATCTCCTCTGGCAGTGAGGGCGTTGCGAAGTTACGACATCTGAATACCGTGCAGAGGTTCACTTATGACGTCATAGGTCAGTGCCCAAAAATGCGGTTGGTGTCAAAAGATCCGGCTTGAATGAAAGGTCAGGTATGCCAAGTTCCAGCTCTCTATCGCCAGCGTGTTCGGAGCTATGGCGAAAAAAAAACCTATGGGGGGCGGCACCGGCCCCCCCCCCTCGGCCGGCGAGGGTTAAGGTAGAAGGCATGCCCCCTCTTACTTCTAGTGGCCCAACCGACCTTTCCGGGTCTTCCAATGATCATTCGAAAGAAATGTGAGATGAAAAGGTAGTACATCATCCTGTTTATCGCTTGCACGCTGCAAAGCATCTTAAAATATGTTAGAAATGAGCAAACATTTGGAAGCTGTCATAGCTCCGGTTCCCCAGCAATCCGCCTTTTTACGGCTAAATATAAATATAGTGCACACAGTTCAGTAATAGTGCAAGCGATTTCGACAGTTCGCCATAGACAGACTACATATGCCGTACTGTCGAAATCGCCTGTACTATTACTGAAAAGTGTGCACTGCCGCCTAAAGTGGGCGTAAAAAGGTGTAGTTATTTAATCGATGATGGCAATACCTGAACGCACAGCGTAACATGGCCATATATTTGGGCTATTATCGCTTCGATTTATTGTTCATTGCGGTCAAGGTGTGACGTCACTCCTCGCGATATGAACTTCAGATGACCCGTCGTTAATTCACTGCAGTGCTGCAGCCGATCGGTAAAGCTGACGACCAATGCGTGATTCAATCAGTAGCGATTATTCATTTAGCCACAGCATTACATCGTGAATGTGGATCGCTTCATCGTATTTTATCATCAGAAATTATTCTCGCCAAGAACCAGTTTTAGGTAGTACAAGTGGTCTATCAACATCGGCATTTGGTAACCGGTATGAACTGGTGTGGTACGCTCGTGGCAGCAGATTGCATGCATGGTGTTCATGAATAAAATAGGCATCAAGTCATGACCGTGAATAGTCTGGATTTCGATTAAAGTTAGGTGTGGTTACCTGGCGCGATTGGTTCAACATACGTGTACACGTTCACGGTGGATATTTGTTTGTTTTGTTTGGAGCGAGCTCCTCCAGCTTTAAAGGCCATTGCAAAGCTATGGGATATTAGGATAGGGCGTAGACACGAGGCTTTGCGGGACAACGACAGTGAGCCGAGGCGGCAGAGACCGACCCGGTGAGATCGGATTGCTCCGATGGGACAGTCCGCCCGTCGCTCATACGGTCACCCCGGAGAGGATGCTAACGTGTCCTGGTGTGGACTCGACCTGAGACCTCAACTACTGGCTGTCTGGGGGGGGGGGGGGCGCCAGCCCGGAAAGGAAACGTGAGGGAATGCGGATGGCTTTGTCCTGACGATGGTGAGAATGGATGCCCGGAGGATAATTATATTGAATAGGTGCTCTTATATAGCTGTCAGCACGGCTGCTGAAACAACAGAAAAGGGTTCATTGTGCTTCATCTTAGGCACGATGCAAGATGCTATATGCAGTATGCTATATGCGATAAGAAAGATGCTAGGATTTCTTTACACATAGCAAAGCATTGACCGATATGTTACTGGAAATATGCTCGTCGTGTCTGAATGAAATTACAAACCGTTAACTATGTATAACGAGAGACCTATGCCTTTATGCATTCATCCTATGAAACAAAGACCAAAAGATGCAGGGTTGAACGCTCCGTTCTCACCTTTGTGAGGATGGTGCGCTTGGCCACGATGCTGAGTATGAACGGGTACTGGCAGTAAGAGAAGCGGTCGGGCCGGTCGGGCGTCTGCCAGTTGGCGTACTCCTGCATCAGGTCCACGTGGTCCAGCGCGTGGTTGTAGAACTCGGTGTACGAGATCAGCGCCGGACTGGCAGCGTTGTTGGCCGCGTCTGAGAACCGAACGAAGACACACGCTGAGTTTCACCTACCCACTACTGCTGGCAGTCACGCTATGTATCGTAGACGAAAGTTAAATGCTTGGGATGACTTTTCAGGCTTCAGTTTGTACAATGTGATATTAGTGGAAGATAAAAGGGCATTAATTTTTTTTTACCAGATTTTATTGATGTTCGTACACTGGCAATGTATATTGATTCTGTTACATCATGCCCATTACCCCATGTTCATGTTCGGACTCCTCTGTCGAGAAAAAAAAAATAACACTAGTCCTGCCTGCACCCAACGCGCCGCCATGCGAAATAACGATTTACTGGCGTGGTGAACATCGACGATCGCCGCGGAAAAGGTCAGCGTCGTCATTACAAAGACGACTGATCCAGTCGCCCGCCGTCACCGCCGCGGTCAATACCGGACTTCAGCGCGTAACCTTCAGGGCAATGGACTTAGCTGTGAAGTGACCAACGCGTACCCTCCAGCGCAGTGGCTTTGCTGTGATGTGACCGCATTCATCGAACGACCAACCCCGCCCCGTTTTTATGCGTCTGCGCGGTGACCTGACCCCGGCCTCCACTCACTGATGAGCGCCAGCACTTTGATGGCGGTGGGGATCCACCAGCGCGACTTGTTGAGCGGCGGCAGAGACGCGTCCGCCGGCGGGAACTGACGGATCGTGATGAACTGGATGATGTGCGAGACGATCATCTTCAGGCGCTTCGCCTCCAGACTGCCGCAGGCGCACAAAGAAGACAGGGTTTAATCTTCTACCGTCACACGGAGATAAATACAATAATATTGAAAATGAATTGAATTACATGTCTATTCAAAAATTGTTCGGTAGGTATAATGCGTGAATTATGTGCTAACTATATCACGTATGCCTAGTTATATGAGCCGATTCGGCTTCAAAAAGCTGGAGGCGGCAGGCCAATATTAATCCTCAGTTGACTGAGCCGGCACTTGTCGGTGTGAGCCGGCACTGAGTCGGCGCTGGGTCGGCACTAAGCCTCATCTCACCATCTGAACCAGCGCATCAGGATCTGGTGGTCGCCGTTGGAGAGCGTGGTCAGCTGCCTCAGCAGGTGCGCAAACACCGTGTACGAGCTCTGTGGCGCGAACAGCGGCGACTGCACCAGGATGAACAGCGCTCGCACCTCGTCCTTGTGAAACAGCCTGTCGACGGGGGTGGAAAACGTCGGGTCAGACAAATTATGAACACACGGTCATAAAAACTGCACGAACAGATCAATGGTATGATCCGAATACATTCCGAATGAGTTTAGAAAAGGATTGCTTATTGCGATTCACGCCACACCGACACAACCAGGTTGTGAGTGCCTGAATACTGTAGATGCTAGGTAAGTACATAACTTACCTTCTCTTTTCTTGAAGAAGAGAGTTGATGATTGACTTGAGAACAGATTTCTGCACAATGGACGGCTGCCAGCACAAGAAACGAAAACGCTCGATCATGTGGAAAACTGAGGTGATTGAAATCATACCCATAATCAAACTTCAACAGAATCGTCCTTTCCATGTATTCACTCATCATTAACACGCGTTTCTTTTCCGCTTGCACCTGGTCTTAGAATCATCAATGGTTAACGCCATGAGCGAGACATTTCATTCAGCTCCGGTTACGTGACACCTGCTCAGGCTGTCACACACGGACATTCGGCCCGATGCCTGGTGCCACCTGCCTCCGCCCAGACAGTATTCGGCGGTTGCGCGGAAACAGCTCCTGTTCGACACTCACCATCGACTGCAGGGCGTCATGGACGGCGTACAGAAACTCCATCTTCAGTTCGGGGCTGTCCACATTGGCCCCGTCCCGCTCTGGATCCTCCTGAAAACACCGACCGGTCGATGTGACATTCACTAAAGGGCGCCCTGGAGCTCAACTTCTGTCAGTTCGTGATGTGCGAAGGTCCACAAGTGGACCGCTCGGTCGCAGAGTGTCCGGGGATATTGGAACGGTGGTGATAGATGAAATGCTTATGTACATTGCAAGTACTGTGTCGTACGTACGTACAGCGACAGCCAGGCAAAGACAAACGATGGCTCGTATGTCAACCAGATGTTGACAGCGTAAAAGCGTCTTCGTGATAAACGCACATGGAAACACTTGTATACACTCAAAGAGGTAGAAGGAACGGTATCGGCTTTCATGTTTCATATCGGGGTTTCAATCCAATAAACCTTCCTAGAAAAAAAATATGGGAATAGGGATCCAATGCAATAGTTGGTAAGCATATCGAACTGTTCGCAGGCTATCACAGAGCTTGACTCATCCACCCACGCCTATCCTTCCGTTTCTGTTTGTGTGTATGTTCCGGTTCCGGCCGTGTGTGCGTGCGTGTGCGTCGCCGCGGGCTCTGGCGGCCTTGTCCAGGTGTTGATGTGTCCGGCGTGGCTCAGGAATGTGAGGTCAGGTGACTGACTGGGGCAGGGAGGGAGGGGTCGCCGGTCGATGGGTGCTATTGTCGGGTGGTGCCGCACTGCCGACCCTAATCGCCAGCTGACCGGTACTGGCGGCACCAGTCGGCCAACGTGACTCCGGAGCCTTCGATAGCCGTGGCAGTGGCACTGCAGCATTTTTAGCTAATAATAGTTGATAGAAAGTAAATGCCTTCACATAATTATTTTTCGACATTTTTAAGTCGATCAGAACTACAGGGGATTTAACATAATGTGCAGGATAAGCATTCGAGTCCAACGCTGCGAGCAGGAACCATTGAGAAACTGCCGCCTCGCGCGGGTCGGCTGTGCCGCAGCTCTCCGGTGTCGTGCGGTGCAGTCTACCATTCCCCATCTGAGATACGACGACATGCCGCCCGCACTCGCAGGTCTGACCACCTTGTCTCGTGTACTCGCTGGTCGTACACAAGCGCTCATGCTCATCATCCTACACTGAATCACAGTCAGAAACTGAAATGAAATGTTCCTACCAGGATTTTACTTTACTGGTCGGCTTAGGACAGCAGTCGCTTGCTAATGGGTCAATAGCAAGTAAGGGCATTTCAAATCACAACATAATGCATACAGTACAATTTAAGTGAGGCGAAAAACGAGCCCTGTAAAGGACATACAGCTGACATAAGTGTTAGCGGAGTGCTGGTGGAGCAGTGAGGTGCCTGTGACCTTATTGAGGTCAGCGACCAGGCCCCGGGACGTCCGGCACACACGTCACACAGAGCAGGTCGATCGATCAGAGTTGGTCGGTATGTAGCCACTGAACCGTTGCGTAATCGTAATGCAGTTGATAACAGACTGACGAGGTAGTCATCTGAGGATATGTGTATCATTGGAGCTCTGGGACAGAGTGCGATTAGGTCCATGAATAGGTATTTCGCCTTTAGATCACCTGCACACCCTTATTGCTAAAAGCCTTCTAACTACAGCTCCCAAGTCCAGCGCGGCACATGACAAAGGAGCATTGATGCTCTATTTACGCAGCAGATATTCGCATTCGCACTGACCTTGAAAGCGGCACAAATGTCGGCGAAACTTTCGAAGATGGTCCGCAGGTAGACGGATATGTCGGCGTAATTGTCGCTTTCGCGAGCCTTCTGCACGTCCGTGCTGCAGAGATGCAGTGGGAAATTGTGAGGGGCATGGGTCATTCGCCACAACGATCATCCTGAGTTACATCCCATGGTGATGGTTCTACACAAGGAAAGACAAAGGAAGAAAGGAAGGAAGGAAGGAAAGACATAAATGAGAGAAGGATAGAAGAACATAAATGAGAGAAGGAAAGACATAAATGAGAAGGAGAAGAAAAGACAATGATGAGAATCATTCACCAGCGACCAGCGTCCATTTACTTTCGTTATAATGTGTCTACTCAATGATTGATAATTTATCGTTATTAATACAAGTTTTAGAACTTTACCATCTATCATGCACTCTAAACGCTGTCCCCTACCTATGATATAGCATTGGTCTGGTCATTGTTCAGAGCATTCATGTCCAATGTTTGTGCCTCCAAAAGCATTGTAACGTCACGCTGGTTCACTTGGCTACGAAACGCCCGCGGTCGATATGCACAAGTATGCACACACAAACAAAAAACAGCAATGGCCATAAGTGCAGGTAACAGCGGAACATGGCCATGGTCAGACATACTTTTATCGATCATTAGGCAGGAGGCCCTGTCTGAGTGACAGCTCAAAGCGTTAGTCAGCAATGGCTGCTCGGAATGCATTACTCAGTTATCTGTAACGCTAGTGCTACTTACAATCTACTTTCGAGATTAAGAGGCCATCCAGATCTTGTATCCAAAATTAAGAAAACCTTAGCTGAGAATGTAAATTCACAAGTAGTCAGTGGCGGATCCGGGGGGGGGGGGCAAAATGGGCCTTTGCCCCCCCCCCCAAACGGCATAATTTTAACATTACGCCTATGGACGAGGCATGGAAAGAGTCGATAAATTGTTATGGTTTGCCCCCCCCCCCAAAAAAAAAAACTCTGAGCTGGATCCGCCTCTGCAAGTAGTTAGCTCATTCCTGTCAGCTCAAACATTTGTCATTTGGATTCACGACCCGGCAACAGAGCAGTGAAAGTTCTTTGTCATGTGCTTCATGGGCCGATTCCACGTCATTATTCATGTGCGGGTAACAATGAGGCTCGATGGAGCCAGGTGAGAGTCTGTTCAGTGCTGTTACTTCTGTTGCCAGGCCGCTGGGTATGGGCGCGTGGCGCCGGCTCAGACCTGTCCTTTGTCGGCGTGTGTACCGTCGGCCGGGGGCAGCTGACACTGGTTACACCCGGTTCAACAGGACCCGCGCGAATGGCGGCATGGGTGACCGCCGGGTGCGCCGGCACCGGCGGTTGGTTCTCGTATCCACCTCGCCTTGAACGGGCAGGCGCGGCACCTGACCTGGCCATTGGCGGCGCCGCCGCGCCGGGCTGAACCGGGTGGCACCGAAAAGACAGGCCCCACAGCAGCCTGAATGGTGCTACCTCCTCACCTATTACACAGGTGCCGCTGTACCGATCGACGGCTTGGTACTGCATCAACGGTGGCGGACAGGGTAAATGCAGCAACGCCTTTGAAGGCAAGACGGAAAGCTTATGGGTCGTGCAAAGGCGAGATATTGAGTGTTGCTATTCACTTGGATGTGTCAGCATGCCTACACGAGGCTATCGGCAGGGTTAGGTACTAATGTGGCTGACGAAGTGTGGCGGCAATAATGGGGAAACGTGATGGGGTTACATGATTAGGATGATGATTAAATGAACCGTTGTTAAGGGGCTGTCATCTATCTTCATTGATGATGCTGATGGGTCGGATAGCTAGAAATCTGGAATGCGCAGGCCATGGTCGCTTATCTATTTTCATTCACTATCTATTTACTATTATCTATCTATTCACTATCTGTTTCCATTCTCCACTTATCACAAATATTTTAATAAGAATGGTTATAACTATTTTGAAATAGGTGGGCATCTTTTTCATCATATTTGCTGTTTTATCTGTTATTTTTAAATTTCTCGTTTCGTCTTTCGCTTTCACGCACAAAAACCATTTTCGGATCGTACCTCTGAAAAGTTATTAAAACATGCTCTCCTCCTGGAGGCGCTTGCAGTACCCACTTCCTTCTTCGGCAGCACTCATACACAGAGACTCCATTCCTTTCCCGGTGGACGCCAGTAAGAGCCCTCCTCTCAAACCCCCAGTAAGGACCCCATCTCCCCCTGCCCCCCCCCCCCTTCTGAGCGGCACTCACAGGAACTCCTCGCGGCGCTTCTGATGAACCGGGTAGACTGGTCGGCGCAGGCTCTGGCTGCCTGTTGACGAGCTGAGCAGCGACTCGATGCTGCGGGACGAGCGGATCGAGTTGGCCGTGCTGAGACGGCTGCTGGAGGTGCGCGGCGGGGTGGTCGGCTGAAAACGGGTACCATACACTCAGCGGGGCGCCGCTGGGGGCGGCATTAACTCAGCAGGGTGCCGCTGGGGGCGGCACAAACTCAGCAGGGTGCCGCTGGGGGCGGCACAAACTCAGCAGGGTGCCGCTGGGGGCAGAAGAGACTCGGCTTGATAGGTATGCTCAGTCTGTAGCCAGACCTGACAAGACAATGGGATGTAATGCCCACCATCTGGTGGTTAGTGGAAATAAACGAAGTAATAATAATAATAATAATAATAATATTTTGAATACTCCTGCCCGACTTAGATCTTAGTTGCGAATCAAACAGTTCACCCTTCGTCTAGAAAGAGTGTATTACAGAGAAGGACTTACAATGGGCGATGATGCGGGGTGTATAACCTTGCAAACATCGAGCGGCAATGCAAGCGTAGAAACGGACTTGATAATGGACAGCAGTGCGGGTTTCAAGAGCGACTCACAATGGGCGGCAGAGTGGGTTGTAGAAACTTGAATCAGCATATAATGGGCGACAGTGTGGGGTCCTAGAGACTTGTAATGGGCAGCGGTGCGGAGTGTGCGGAGCGACTTTGAAGACATGGTGGTAGTGTCAGGAGCGACTTTGACTGGTCGGTGGTGCAGAGACAACATAACAATGGGCGGCAGCGCCAAAGGAGGTAGAGAGCGACTTACAATGGGCGGCAGTACGGGAATGTAGAGCGCGACTTAGAATGGGCGGCAGCACAGGACTGTAGAGAGCGACTTTATAATGCGCGGCAGTGCGAGATGTGATGAGCGGCTTACAATGGGCGGCAGTGATGATGCAAAGAGCGACTTACAATGGGTGGCAGTGCGGGGATGTAGATGAGCGGCTTACAATGGGCGGCAGTGATGATGCAAAGAGCGACTTAGAACGAATGGCAGTGCGGGGATGTAGATGAGCGGCTTTTAATGGGCGGCAGTGATGATGCAAAGAGCGACTTACAATGGGTGGCAGTGCGGGGGTGTAGATGACACTGGCCATGGCCAGCGGTGACAGGTTGACGCCGAGGTGGGAGAGCAGGGCAGCGCTGATGGCCGTGGGGCCGCGCCCCACCTGCGCCTGTTGACAGCCGCACACGCGCACACGCACACGCACGTGCAGTCACACGCAGGCAACGTATCTGCTCTATACGTCCTATGGCAGGCGGTCCACGATTAGCTACCATTGACTAATTGGAAAATAAATATTTTTGCTGCGCTATTTTTGCAATAGCGTAAGGCCATAAACGTTTTAGATTTAAATCACTTTCACAGCGTTTACGTAGAGTCGATTTGGTCTTCACGGAATTAATGAAACCGTTTCGATCTCTCACAGCATCTCAATTTAAAAGGTAAAGGGCTCATTTTTTTCTATATAAAAACAGTAATTTAACCGGAGGATGACCATCACGGTACTGTTGTTGACTGTGCAAAGCCATTCTTTCATGTCCTTCTTAATTGCGGATCTTATTTGCATCATCAAATGGGCGGATATGTGTATTACAGAACGCTTATCTGGACAATGTTACAAAATTCACGGAGGTTGACACTTGACATGAAAGCATGTGGTGAATTGTGAAAAGCTTTCGGTGGCGAAAGCTCCGTTAGAACTCTCTCAGTTCTCACCGACTGTGTCTACTGTCTAGGCATCAGTTTGATAGCTATCATTCAATTAAGCCGTAAGCTAGGATTAGCATCAAAAGCCGAGACACAAAATAAACACAGGAGGCGCTAATTCCTGGCTAAGTAAAGCCATTTACAGGCTGACAGTCACATCAAGCACACGGCACACGCTGCAAGTTGTGCCGGTGTGTTGGGGGCCGTCCCTCAGACCGGCTCGACGCGCGGTCAGACATCCCAGCGGGCACACCAGCGGAGCTACTCACGATGAGGGGGAGCGAGACGCCGCCGTTCTGGGGCCGTCGGAGAGCGACATTGGTGTTGGCCTCGGCGTTGTAGAAGTTACCGCAGTACTGACAAATCTGGCGCACTCGGGCGCCCGTCACCGGCACCGTAACTGAAACAGTGGAGGGGCACATGGAGACGGGTGTCACCGGCTCCTCCTGGGACGCACGGAAGATGTCACAATAGCCAATCGTCATGCCTCCGTTGTTTTACCCAAAGAACATCGGTACTTTCTGCGTATTTATCATGGTGAAAGGTGATGTTGAAGGTAAGTTGAAATAAACGGTAATTATGTGTTGCAAAATCCATGACGCCTATAGCATAGAACAATCAAACTAATTCCAGGAACAATCGGACAATAGATATTTGAGTATGCTGCGAAAGAGAGCGACGCTCGACAGTCTGTGCCGGTCGAGGACAGCTGTGCGCTGGTCCCGGTTTACCTTTGCAGGATGGGCAGGTGAGGCTGTCTGGCAGAGGTCGGGACAGCGGTTCCATTACAGGCTCCACCTCCCGCTCCGCTACCTGAAACGGCAGAGTCGACGGCGAGTCATGTGACGCGATCCACTTCCTGAAACGACACCTGAATAAAATGGCACACTCCGCTTACCATGGAACTGCAGTCGACGAGTCAACTGACCTAACACGTCTGCAATCGTTTTGCAGCACATTCGCCATCCTTCAAATTTATACACAGTGATTTTCAGCTGAGTCATCCGATTGTACTGAAAAAGCGAAAGTTTCTTTCCGCATCAATTGCTCAATGCAGAGAGCCAGAGAGCCAGAGAAGGCGTTTTACGCACATTTCTCGAAAGTGAAACAGCCTCACGGGAAGTTCAGTTTAGTGGCTGATTCACAGATGCAGCGGTCGGTACAGTTTATGCTTCTGATAACATGCCAATCCATGCGGGTTAAACAGCTATAATTTCGTCACTTGCGCTTGCTGTGGAAGGGACAAATATGGAATATGTCCCTTTCTTTCGATCCGTCAGTGATCAATTGGTCTAAAACATAATGTTTGGACAACAGTGGTCTTCTCTCCCTATCCATGGGTATTGACCGTAATAAACTCACGAACATCCCAGAACAACACATTTAGACAACCCGATATTACAAAAAAAAACTTAAGTTTGTAACTACCGATAGAACAAAACGTCGAGTCAGGTTCAGAAAGCACTGCCAAACTGAACTCCATATTAGGCTCTGCACATGTCTGCACGTCACACTTATCGATTGCAATTAGTAAAGTGACCCAGGTCTCATCGAGAAAAGGCGATTGCGTGGAAATGCATGGGCCAGCCACACGACATCTGTTAATTACTACGCCATTTATGCGCACCTTTTGCGTCATTTCGTACGATGATGTAGGTACTCACGCACAGTTCAAAGGCGACACCAGATATAACTGTGTAGGTGCATACAGTGGTGGGCACTCGTAATTTGACCCGGACTTCGATAGCGATAATTCGATAACCATTTTCGAGTTCAGCGACTTCGATAACGATTACTCGGTAATCCAATCGGTCACTTCGACAACGCGATAACGATAACGATAACTTCAAAAAAGAAATAAATCGAAAGGATGAAAAATTTGAAAGGAATAAGTTTCTAATTAATGTTTAACCCATTCGCTCATACAACACCATTATTACCTACCCAGCTATTTACACAAAAAGGAAGGCTTAGGGCAGTCAAAATGTTAGTATTTTCTCGTATAAACAAACAAGCAAACGTACAAGCAAAAATTTGAATATATTTGGCGACAGAGCTTGTTGGGTTGAAAGACATGAAAAACACACATTTCTCAGTGCTCAATCTACGAAACTCCTATCACACTTCAAAACCCCATTCAAAACCCAATGTTGAAGGTGAAATTTGGTACGCTCGTGTCGTATTTAATGAAGTTATCATTATCGATTGGCCGAAACGGGGAGTTCGATAGCGCTACTCCGATAACGATAATCAATAACGATAAACTTGAAAAACGTTATCGTCGATAACGACTTTGATAGTCGTTATCGATGGGAGTTATCGAAATGCCCTTCACTGGTGCATACCTCCTGAAATTCCATGAAACCTTTATTATAGCAATCCAAAGCCAAACAGTCGAGACAGTCACTTTGTTACTAGTTAGCGAAAGAACCATGAGTGTCGAACAACTCACAATATGTAAATGGTGAAACTTATGTTGCTTTTTATATGCCACATAAGTTATTCACCAAATGTATCGTGTCAGACATTGTGATATTTATTCACTTTCGATGATAACACAAAAGCAAATATTCTAAATAGCCAGACGTTTCGGCCTCAGGGTGCCTTCGTCAGTGACAATACCGAGATACTAATACATTAATAAATTAATCAATATAATCTTTTACACTTTCAAAATACACATGACCTGGACATTTTTCAAAATACACATGACCTGGACGAAAAATGTCCAGGTCATGTGTATTTTGAAAGTGTAAAAGATTATATTGATTAATTTATTAATGTATTAGTATCTCGGTATTGTCACTGACGAAGGCACCCTGAGGCTGAAACGTCTGGCTATTTAGAATATTTGCTTTTGTGTTATCATCGAAAGTGAATAAATATCTCATTATTCACCAAAAACGGAACCGTACCTTAGGGAATTTGACCTGACCTCAGAGGTCACCGGGTGACCTAGGACCTTAAAATTGGGTATCAATCTCTGCGTCTCGTAACGGCGCACACGCTCGTTTTTTCCGCGATGCGCTAGCTCCACCAGGAGCGAAACGGCGAGGGGGGTCGTACCCACCCCCCCCATCGGCCGGCGCGTGCCGAGTACCTAGGTAAAAAACCTATAGTTCCGGCGAGTGTTAGTTCATGATATATGTTACCACTCCAGCACTTTTTTCGCAACAATTTCTTGGGTAAAGACGTGACGTTATAGAGCGATAAGAAGCAGGTTCTAGAATGTCGCAACTTCGCAATGCCAGAGGAGCTTTCCACAGGGGGAGATGAACCTTACAGGACCTTTGTAGCATCATCCAGAGGTAGCACAACTTGTATATCTCCCTTTTTAAGGTCACTTGAGGTTAAGTCACTCTTGTGACCTCACCATTAGGTATGTAGGTATAGGGCACTGGGAAAATATGGAAACGGTTATTTTGACGCCGCGAATGACCTAAAACTACCTCCAGCAAGTTGAATCCTGATTTCACGCACTCGTAGCAAGGGACGATGCTTCAATTTTGCATCATTGTCCTCGCATGACATCATTTATGATGTCACTAAGGTCATGGGAGTTTTTCTTGAGTAAACCCGAGCAAATTCAGATAGCGAGTCGGGAAAGCCACCAATGGACTCGGAAGACCTGCCGAATCGAATGATATGAAATATGACCTCCTTTGACAAGCCTCGTGACCTGAGTGGCTCTGACCTGACCTTGACCGGAGGTTGACACCTTAAGTTGACCTCACCTAAGCAAAAAAATATGCCTTTCGACGCGCCTGAACATGGAGAACACGATAATGCCAAAATCGCAGCTCTGCGGCCGTCTTTGCGGCGAAGTTATTTACCAAAAACCGAACCCGTGACTTGGGTCACTTAACCCGCGAGTTGCTGGGGGGGGGGGGGGGCGTTAAACGCCCCCACTTTTTTCGCCGGGCCATAGCATAAAAACGGCGCGCCGCAGGCGCGCCAAATTTTGGGTACCTGTAGGGAATTGATTGAAGTTTATTGTGACAAAGTTTCGAAAAAATCGGTCGGAAAATTTTTGAGATCGAGGTTTTAGTGACGTCATGATTTTTGAGTTTTCGACCAAAAACGGCATATGTTCAAAAAATCATATAAAATCACAGAATAGACATACAGACATGCCGTAAACGCCATTAGACTGCCAATACCATGATCAATCAAATGGCTATCTTCGATTATTGATTATTGTTCCGCATTTTCCAAAATCTTGAACTGAATCTTGGCAATTTTTCGTGACTACTTCACGACCATGATACATGAATTTCTTAAATTGAAGTTTTTGAGGCAAACACGTACACATATGATAAAATGAATGTCACCATCGTGTTCTACGCCCCAAATTACCTATAAAACATGTGTCACAGGCTGCGAATATCAGTTTTGATTTTCGGGGATATGTGCCTACCCGGTTGACCTGACCTTGACCCTGACCTATGCTTGACAGACCCCTATATCGAGCTGACACTCTTGTAGGCCTTATAGGGTGGATTGTGCACCGTTTTGACAGAGTTTATGGCGAGAGGCGCCCATTGCGAAGTCCTGAAGCCCATGCTACTGAAAGCCCGATTTCAGGTGTTTGACCTGACCTTGACCCGACCTGTGACCTCAAAATTCAACTTTAAAGTACTCATCTGAAGCGTCTGGTCGCGCTCTTTCGTTTGCCGCCTCGTGCGTTTCGCTGTGCCTATTGGTTCTCGAGTTATCGGCTGGGGGCGTTTAACGCCCCCCCCCCCCCCCCCCAGCAAACGGTGGGTGGCGAAATACCCCAGCAACTGCCGGGTTAACCTGACCTCAGAGGTCACCGGTTGACCTGATAGGTACCATAAAGTGGGGTACCAGCCGCGGCGTCTCGTAACGGCGCACAGCTCGTTTTTTTTTTTTTGTACGAGCCACTAGCTCAATTAGGGGGCGAAACGGCGAGGGGTCGTGACTCCCCCCCCCCCCCCTCCTTAGCTTCGGTCGGGACGCACGTAGAAAACTAATATGCCCGGCGAGGATTTAGTTGCGTAGAATAACTCTTAGGTTCAGAGCGAAAATGACATCAGAGTAATGAGTATAACAACCATCGACAATGCAGTTTCAATTTGAAAAGTAAGCGGCAAAGTAGACGCTTGCAGGTTTTCGGTACGCTTGCAGTAGAAAGTACCTATCACCTTTTGGATGCCTTTTCAGATTACGTCCAAAATCAACCGATAGTGAATACGGTATGATCAGGGGAAAAGAAAGACGGATAATGGGAAGCTTTACAAAGGATACAAACCAATGCGATCCCAGCAGAGTGCGGCGCCAAGGGAGCGTTCCATATGGGCCGCCCGCCGGTCCCGGCCCCCGGTGTCTGTTCCTCCACTCACCGGCACTCCCGGACTCGCATCTGGTGCGGCTGGCGGCGGCGGCTCCAGGCAGACAGTGACGAGCTCCGGACGGCGCCGCAGCCGCTCCCACAGCCGGCTCATGCGGCGCGCGGTGGCGGGCGGCCGGCCCGGCGCGCGCGACTGGCGCGCCGCCCACCGCCGGCCATCGACCGGCACCCGTCTCTGTGGCAACGGCCGGCACACACCGGACTCACCGCCCGGCACGACTGCATTATGAATCGGAGCCACGGCCGACCTACAGCGCGCCGCCGTCTGCGGCCGTCCCCGGCCTGACCCGACTCGGTCAGGACCGGTCACACTGCCCCGTCCGAGCGACATCCTCCGGTCCCACCCAGATCACAACCCCAACAACCCGGAGACACGGCAGAGTGCGGTGTTGTACTGTATTGAATGCGCTTACAGATGCCCAAAACGGCAGAGGCCGCAATCCCCAGAGGTTCCTAAGGACGCCTCTTCCACCAGTGACCCCGCCACCGTCCGGTGCCGGGACGCCCCGACCCTCGCCTCGCCCCCTACAGTTTACGACCGGTACCAGCGCACAGCCAAACACGGCTGGCACAAACACAGGAATGTTCAGCCGCGCAGGCATACAGTGCTCAACTAACCAGTGCAGCGGTGCCATTTTTCCAACGCATTCAACAGAAATATCCGCCACTCGAAAAGCCAACAAGCCAGCGACACGTACACAAACAAAAAGTATCAGACACGATTGAAAATAGCGTTCAGCACTGACCTCAAATTAAACAACAGACCACTCACGCACGAACCAAACCTTGAGCAACGTGATGGAAATAAAAACGACCGTGTCGAGATTACGCTACCGCGGAGCCATGTTCGTTACAACGCTGAGGGTGAGACGAGACGAAAGACAACAAGGCTGCGCCCACCCCCCGTCTACCGCCGAAATCCAGCCGCTGCTGCAGCTCTCGAGTCGCCCGAGATCGCACCCTGTCTTGGCGAGTCGGGACGGACCTCGAGTCGAGCGATGCCACTGCCACCTAGTGAGCGTCGGCGTTAGTCCTTCTTCTGCGCCTTGCGGCGGAGGGCGCGGCTGCGCACCCCCAGCATCCGCTCGTAGTAGTAGTTGACCATGACAGATTCGGGCAGGTTACGGTTGCCGAAGCCAGCCGCCATGCCCTGGAAACAGTGGCACAGGTCAGGGGCCGTCCGTCAACGCAACTTAATGTTCAGCGGGCACAATAATCATACATGGAAATAAGTCCTGGATCAACTTTCTGAGCCATGCTGGAGTCAACTTGATTGAGGTGACGTGACAGCGAACTATTTATAGGACAAAAAAAAAGTACAGACGAAAATCAAAATAATGACCAAAACAGCTCCACATTGTTTTAAAAACACATTGGTCTCAGTTGCTCTACTCTAAGACATAAACACTTAAATAAGGAACTAGGAAGGCAGTGCACCAATCACTGAGCCATTTCACCAGTTCCCGTGCGCACCGCATCCCTGTCTACTCCTCACCTGGATCTTGTGCGATGGGCAGCCGAACGTCTCCGTCTCCAGGCCGACCGTGCGCAGCTGGGCGCGGACAAACTGCTCGGCCGACGGCACGAACAGGCGTGGAGACGTGTACTTGGACATGTTGGAGCACACGAAGGCCGGCGTGGTGCTCTGCACGATGACGCCGCGGGCGCGTACCTCGGTGGCCAGACCGGAGCTCAGCTGGGCCACGTACGCCTGGCGGAGAGTGGACGGACGGTCATACAGCGAACGGCACAGGCAGTGTCGTAGGTGGTGGTGTGGGGGACTCCCGCCTGGGATCTCCGAGGTCAGCAGTGACTCGTAGCTATGGTGTTATAACACTGTCTCGCCAAAACATACAGAGCCTGCTTTGACGAACACAACACCTGGTTCTATTGAATTGGAAGCCTTGGTATTGCAGCATTGCAACAAACATCATGGGTATTTGCTGTGTTTCCTCTGCCTAGCACTCAAGCAGCTCTACTCAACGTGCACATAACATGGTTCTATGAGCGGCGTTGAGAAGCTACCCAACAGAGATTACCCAACAGTTATCCCGGCCCGGTTACCTGGGAGCTTACCCTGGTCCAGTTACCCTGGTGGTTACCCTCCCAGCCGGTTACCCTGGTGGTTACCTTGGTAGCCGAGTACTGGGTGAGAAGCGCGGTCGGTTACCTTGTGCCGGTCCGGTTACCCTAATGGTTACCTTGGTGGGCGAGTACTGGGTGAAGAGCGCGGTCGGTTACCTTGTGCCGGTCCGGTTACCCTAATGGTTACCTTGGTGGGCGAGTACTGGGTGAAGAGCGCGGTCGGTTACCTTGTGCCGGTCCGATTACCCTAATGGTTACCTTGGTGGCCGAGTACTGGGTGAGGAGCGCGGTCGGCATCACGGCGGAGAACGACGACAGGTTGATGATGACGCCCTTCTTCTTTTCCAGCATGTGCGGCAGCACGAACCGCGTCATGGCCGTCACCGAGAGCGCGTTACAGTTGAGGATGTTCTCGGTGAACCTGGGCACGGGGCGGGAGGGTGTCACCGGAGGGGCGCGAGGGTTCGGAGCTTCGGCCATGTCGACCACCACCACCGGAAAAAAGAATCTTTAATTGATCGAATTGCGTTAAGTACAGCGATAACCAACAAAAACCGAGGGGTGATAAAAGACAAGCTCTCTATTCTCCTCGTGGCCTTAAAGACGTTTATTCGTACGAATTGGCCTCCGCTCTCCCTTCAGTCAAGCCTTTCGCAGTGGACCCAAGAGCCCGGCGCAAGAAAAGCCAGTCACGGATCAGCAGATAAACGACCGGCGAACGCCACTTACTTGTCGTCGGGAATTTCGGTGAAGTACTCCGGGTGGTCGTAGTTCATGCCCACGTTGTTGACCAGCACGGCGATGTCCAGACCCTCCAGACCTTGTTTGACCGGGCCATACGCCGACAGACCCTGGGTGAAGTCCATCGCCACCGTCTTCGTCTTCACACCGTGTTTGGTTTCTGCGGCAAGAGTGGTGAAAAGGCTCAATCCAAATCCACACGACACATTGGATTGGAGAGTACTCTTACGTATCTTCTTGGGCACGCGTTTATTCATATTGGTTTTTGATTCAGTACCATTAAAAATAGCCTCTTTACCAAAGTTGCGGCAACTGCAATCTATTGTCTGCTCCAAAATGTCACACAAAGATATCGTTACAGCTATTCGTATAAGACCCATTCCATCTGTATAGCACTTCAAAGTAGGGTGCAGGCACGCAGCCGGCACAGCAACTTACCAATCTCCTTGGCGACCTGGTCGAGCTTGGACTGCGTGCGGCTGATGAGCAGGACGTTCAGGCCGCGCCGGGCGAACTGAGGGCGGACAGACACACACGGTGAGCCGAGCTGGCAGGCGCAGATCCAGCACGGATCCCGGTAGCTGGCACGGCCATTTTCAACACAGCTGACGATGCTAACCATGTTGAAGAATAAGATAACTGACACAGCCCACCGACACACAAGAAGGGAATGCCATGAATATGACGCAAGGCCTAATGCAATCTTACGCAGTGATTGCAAGGTAAGAAAGTGAATGTTCCAGCAGATCAGTTTCGTTGTGGTTAGAAACACTGCAAAATGAATGTCAAATCATTAAAAAAAAAAATCAAACCAATTGAGCGAACAAGGATAGGTAAAGAGTGAAAACAAACGAGCAGCAAAACCTTAACACATAATATGAATAGTCAAGTTGTTTGTTAGAACAAACTCGGCTATGTCCTTCGGCAGTGTTATAAGACAAATCGCTGATCACACCAACCTCCATCGCGTAGGCCTTGCCGATTCCATCGGTGGCACCAGTGATAACTGAAAAGCAAACGTCAGCTGTTACTAACAAACGATGAACGCTAGGATGATGCTATAATAGGGCGCTTAATACGGTTGAAATTCATTAAAACGTATTTTTGCATTCATACGTTGCGAGAGAATAGTCGATCAAGTTTAGGTTCTTTCAAGACAACAGCATATTTACTCCTACGAAACGACGCATGTGAACTACTTGATAGCAGCAGTTACTGTGTGCTTCATTTACCGATTGTATTATGAAGAAAATGGTAGCTATCCGATTAAATCTAGCTGGCAGCAATGGAATAATGTTGGCTGAACAAAATTTACTGCAGGAGTCTAAACTACCAGTTAATGGTGTCCAGCTTCAGCTTACCTGCCCATTCGCCAAGCTTCTTGTAGTTTGGCGTGTGGCCCAGCATATCTCCCAGGAAAAAGATGTAGACGAATCTATACACCGCGAGGGCTATCTTGGATACCAAGAAGAGGGCGGCAGCATAGCCCAGCAGTTCGATAACGCACACCATGGCTGCTCTCTAAATGCTGATTCTGCAACGGACACAATAGGGAATCATGAGCAAATGAGAAAAAGCCGGACCGTTCAAGCAACTCGCTGAATTCTGCGGGGACAGGCATATTTTTGTCCAATCCAGACGGAGCTCTGGAATAATCCCGATAAAAATCGCGATTCCCAGCACTCCTCGGCCGCGCTGAATCAGCACATGTTCGGCAGATTACATGTTAGCGCTGAGCTTAGGACACATGGCCGTCTGACACTGAAGCGGTGTCGCCACACCTTAACAACTCGGCTCGGACATGGGTATGAAACGGACCAATGTCAAAAACTGGTCTCGGATGACACAGTTCTAGACCTGGGCCGGGGCGAACGGATGAAGAACCACAGCAGCAGACACGGTCGGAACACAAACGCACAGGCAAATGAAGGCATGGACAAGGGACAGGGACGCCCATACGGTGGGAGATACGGACAAAGGATGGGCCAGCAAAACAATGGCCGATGCGAGGAGGGACGATGGGGTGGACGCAAACGATAGGGATACTGACCAGGACGAGCGGCGAGCACAAACAGGGAAAACAAAGATTCCAGATAACACATGATGATGAACTACACCGGTGACAATTAATTAAGATGAGTTTCAAGGCGTTATGACGGGCATATGATCGGGATGGATGAGCGCTGATGCAATGACAACCTGTACTTGTACTCTGGTCAAGGGCAACATAGTCGAGACGATAGACACAGACCAGTCCACAAACGAAAGAACACATACGTAAATCTGAAGAGAAAACGTACCCTCTTCGCGGCCACTCACCGACAATACCACCCGGAAGCACCCGCCTCAGTAAACACACCCTAAACGTCGTTCGCGCCCGCACCGTCGCACAGTGTGAATACTGGACGGACGGGCATGCTAATGCGCCGGGGAACCGGACGCGGCTGACCGTGCGGCGGGCAGTGGGTCGGCGCCGGCCGGTCGGCTCGGCCGCGCACCGGCACTAGTTGTCCCAGCACCACCACCGGCGGCGCAAAAACCGGACACAAAAACAGACAGCTTCGTGGCCAACTGCGGGCCGTGCAGCGTCCATGAACGGAGGCAACAAACGCTGAACGGACTGGCCAGAGATATATAAACGGCTCATAATTACAAAGAAACAAATTATTTCGGTAAATCCCAAAGAACTACTTCCAAACTCTTGCCTTACAGGAGTTAGTATCAGCTTTCGTCATAAGTTACAGCAAAGGTGACGCACTGCTTAGAAAGTTAATTTGTTCCTCCGTCGAAGGTAACGTACCTTAGCTGCGGATGGTCTCGGTCCTCGCGAGAACAGTTATACGATCAACGGGGCTCACTCGGCAGACGATGCGGGCCGGAGGAATGCGGCCGGACGGCTTAAAACCGGACGCGGCGCGCACAACTGAGTCGGTCAGCGGAAGCCAGCCTCTCCGCCCGGTCTGGCCCGGTCTCGCCGCCCCGTGTGAGCCGGACACGTCCGAGCCAGGGACCAGCTCCGACTGTTGACCTCTGACCCCGACTGACGTGCCCGCAAACGGGGAGCCGGCACGGACTTTGAACCCCGATCGCGCCACGGAGCCGGTAGGTAAATACCGCGATGACCATTCGTCGGCGCCACATTGTCACGTCATGTTCCATACTCGGGCGTCAAATCCTTCTCCCCTATGCCTCCGACCCCTGATCCGGGCTGGACGGCTAACTTTTTCCGACATGGACAGCCCCTTGGCGATGACCTGAATGTCACTGTAAAGTAACTCGGTGAGAACGGGACCTATAGGCCAAGTGGCATTTCTATCGCGATGACCTTCAAGGTAAGGTAAGGGTAAGGTAGGTAAGGTATAAAGGCTGCCTCCTGGTCATGTTAGGTTCTGGTCATAGCTGTGTTTGACCACGCTGACACTTTGACTACACGGAGAAAAATAATTACTCCCCCCGGGAATCACGATCCCCTATTTGGGAATCAACTGACACCCATGGTGTAATCCGATTCTGAAAAACAGTGTCCATACACCGTTTTTTAGTGTAAATTGATCTCGGTCAGAATCACATACCCAAGGGTCATTTGACTCCCAAAATTTTGACTCCCATTTTAGGTGTCGTGTCAAAGGACCCTGCACGGTGTCAGTGTAAAATAACACATCTAAGCGTTTTTTGACGCTATCATGAGGAGTTCTTATATCCTATAGGTGTCATTTCACACAGTTGAGCGTTTTCGCAATCCGTGACTCCCTTATTAGGTGTAATTTGATCCTCAGTGGTGTCATAATATTCCGTTCAAATGACTTATTGAGTGTAATTTGACCAACGGTAGTGTCATAATATTCCGGTGTCATTTGAGCCCCATTGGGTTCAAATGACACCGGAATATTATGGCACCACTGAGGGTCAAATTACACCTAATAAGCGAGTCACGGATTACGAAAACGCTCATCTGAGTGAAATTACACCAACTAGTATCAAAAAACACTAAATTATTACAGAAATTGTTTTGACGTCACTGGTGGTAGGAACCAACACTGCAGAGTCAAGAGATTTTCGGTGAATCAGACTCCGAATCCAGCTCCGGCTTCCAATATAGACTCCGACTCCGACTACGGCCAGAACTGTCGTTTCCAACCGACCGCGACTACGGCCAGAACTGTCGACTCCAACGGACTCCGACTCTGACTCCGTAACCCTGGTGTAGGTTCAGTGGTTTGAATCAATGCCCCGAAAGACGTCATGTGTGAGCTAGCCATGGCTGGTCCGCTACGAAGATGAAATAGGCAATAGCCCAATCAGCAGGCTGCACTGTCAATTTGTGGACGAAGATTTGCGAAAAAATGCGAGACGAAGAAATGCGGAGACGAAGAAATGTGCGGACGAAGAAATGCGAGACGAAAAAATACGGAGACGAAAAAATGCGAGACGAAGAAATGCGAGACGAAGACATGCAAGACGAAGACATGCAAGACGAAGACATGCGAGGCGAAGAAATGCGAGACGAAGAAATGCGAAACGAAGAAATGCGAGACAAAGAAATGCGCGGACGAAGAAATGCGGGGACGAAGAAATGCTCGGACGAAGAAAAGCGAGACGAAGAAATGCAAGACGAAGAAAGGCGGAGACGAAGAAATGCGCGGACGAAGTTTTGCGGACGAAGAATTGCGCGACGAAGAAATGCCATGCAAAGATTTGTCCGGATACGCTGCAGTATCAATTGATTTTCGATGACCCAGACTCCGACTCCAGCTCCGGCTTCCAAAGTCGCCGTCGACTCCGACTCTGACTCCGGCCACAACTGTCAACTCCACCCGACTCTGACTCTGACTCTGTAACCCTGGTGCGAACCACAGCTCAGGTCCAGTGGTTTGAGTCAATGCTCGGCCAATCAGCAAGCTGCATTGTCGTGCGACGTCATTTGTGTCCTAGCCATGGCGGTCCGCCACGAAGATGAAATAGCTCGACCTTGCAGGAAAACCGTTAGGAAAGCCGTTGACTTCAGTTGCCGGAAGTGTGCCCACGTGGGTGCGTGTGGTGTGAGCGGGGAGAGGAACTTATTTGAATTAACGCGCTTTTCATGTCGCCAAACGTTGTTTAAAGTGTAGATTTACTTCAAGTAATAGTGCTTTAACGATAAACTTCAGATATTATTTGTACTTCGCTCAACATGCGTATTTAAACAACGAGGCGCCCTGCACTCGGCGAAATTTTGAAGTAGGACAAGATAGCAACGCACCATGGAGACTGAGGTAAGTTCTTATGTCATTAAGCTGCAGAATAACTCTACCTAAGTAAGTAGCAATAATCACCGGTTGATGGAACATTGTTGAAATGTGAGTAATTCCTTACGGTGAATTGAGTCACGGACCCATGAGTCTTACGATAAGTTTTCATTAGATTTCGCCATACATTTCGTGCCCAAATGTTTTGGAATTTATTGTTGCATATAAAATAAAGAATGACATCATGTATTGTTAATTTGCGTCACGTGGTTAACAACTGCAATTATGACTCTGTTGGAGAGTGTATTTTGATCCCATAAGGTGTATGATTCCGAGAATCATTTGACAATATCTGGTATAAAGACTGATTGAAAAGAAGACGTCATCGTCAATAGATAAAATTGTAGCTGCAAGGGTGAAGACAATTGTAAGCTACATTTAAAGTCTCGTTGCAGTCTGGCTAATCGTTCCTATAAGCTTCAGAAGCAGTACATACCCATGGAATCAGACACTTCCTAGAGTATTATGACTCTGATTTGGGGTGTATTTTATACCACATGTCGTCAAATGATTCCCGGAATCATACACCGTGTGGGATCAAAATACACCCTCAAGATCCGATTACTCCCTGAAGTGACACCTAAAAGGGGTGTTTTTTGAAGCGTACCAAAAACGCGCAGTTTCCAGGAGTCAGATTACACCCGGAATCAGACACTTCAGACACTTCCTAGAGTATTATGACTCTGATTTGGGGTGTATTTTATACCACATGTCGTCAAATGATTCCCGGAATCATACACCGTGTGGGATCAAAATACACCCTCAAGATCCGATTACTCCCTGAAGTGACACCTAAAAGGGGTGTTTTTTGAAGCGTACCAAAAACGCGCAGTTTCCAGGAGTCAGATTACACCCGGAATCAGACACTTCAGACACTTCCTAGAGTATTATGACTCTGATTTGGGGTGTATTTTTATTCCATAAGGCTAATGATTCCGGGAATCATTTGACGACGTACGGTGTAAAAATACACCCTCAACCAGTGTCATAATACCCTAGAAAGTGTCTGATTCCGGGTGTAATCGGACTCCAGAAAACTGCGCGTTTTTGGTACGCTTCAAAAAACACCCCTTTTAGGTGTCATTATTTTTTTCAGTGTATTAACAACTCTTTGTGGTAGTCGATTCCACAGGTTGACTACCCCGGTTGAGAAAAATAGGCATCGTTTCCAAGTTCTGTGTTGTGGTTTGGCAAGCTTCAGGCTGTGTCCCCTTGTTCTCTGGTAATGACCTGCACTTCTTGTTCTGTCTTGTAGCAGAAACTTAACATCAGCACTGATCTTGTCAAAACCTCAGATCTTGTTAACTTCAATAAGGTCACCTCTCCTTCTTTCCTCCAGGGTGGCAAGGTTCAAACAGGTCAGTCCAACTCCAAGGCGATAAATAGGTACCAGGTGACGTCACGAGGAATCGGTGTAGGCCTGCTGGCGTCATGGTGTGATTTGGGAACACTTTCGGAAGTTAAAAAGCATTTATGAAATAGTATTAGACATAGTTATAATACTTTTTCATCAAAGTTCTCTCGAATCTTACACAAGTATCCTAAAACAACATATCTATTCAAGAGGTTTCCTCAGAACAGGTGCACTATTCACATCCCCAGTAAACATGCCGACGTCGGTCCGACCTCGGCACGACGTCGGCTGGATGTCGGGTACGCCCGCATGTACCGACGTCCAGCCGAGGTCCAGCCGGCGTCGGGCCGACGTCGGACCGAGATCAATTGCTGAGGTCCAGCCGACGTCGGGGACGTCGGACCGACATCGGCCGCTGTTTTGACCGTTAAAATAATATAAAATGCATGTTTCATGTTCCATAAAAAGCTTCTGTATTCAAAATATCCTAAGGAAAGTCAAATCCTCCTCCACGCCGCAACCCCCTGATCCGGACTGGACGGGAAACTTTATCCCATTTGGGATTGCCCGTAAGCCGAGCTCGCCCGTAGCCGGGTGCGGCGAGTGCTTGGGGGCTGCTCGGCCTATCCTTTGGTTAGGCTCAGCCCCGGCAACTCACCAGGGCCGGGCCCAGTTCATATAGAAAGGCCAGTCGGCAAGTGTCACTTTGCCAGAGTGCCACTTATCAAAGGGACACTTTTGGAAACGTTGGTGCAGGTGTGTGTAAGGGTGGCTATATGAATACATTTGTGGGGTCGCCCTTTCCAATAAGTGTCACGTAACAGCAATGGGACTCTTTATGAACTGGACCCAGGGTGCTCGCCAAGACCAATGTCTCCATCCTATCATCCTTCCGACTCTGAAATTGTCTTGTCAGACCGAAAGGGCATAACCCAACAAAACAAACTGAATTCGCCATCTGGCTGCGTGGTTTAGTGGTTAGCGCAGTATCCTGGCGTTCAAATGACACAGGGTCCGAATCCTGTCGCCGGCTGATGCTTTTGGCGCGTTGTCCCAGTAAACATGCCGACGTCGGCGACTGGGGGGTCCCGCCGCCGGTTGATATTTTTGGCGCGTTGTCCCAGTAAACATGCCGACGTCGGCCCCGTCGGTCCAACGACAAACCATCTCGTCAACCTCGGCAAACGACCTCGGCCCGACGTCAGCTCGACGTCGGCTGGACTTCGGCTGGACGTGGGTACATGCGGGCGTACCCGACGTCCAGCCGATGTCGGACCGATGTTGAACCGACTTTGGGCAGACGTCGGGCCGAGCCTCGGCCCGACGTCGGGCCGACGTCAGCATGTTTACTGGGTCATGACTTCCCAGAAACCGAACACGTTACAGGTATGCTAGTGACTATGGGCTGGGTCAGTCTGTCTCTGTATGGCATGTGGGCAAGTCCAGGAATGAGTTTAGTTTCGCTCCCCTGGGCCCTGAACCCTTCCAAGATAGTATAGTATATAGTGGTTACGGATTTTTAGGACGGTCAACAAAGGACCTGTAGGAAATCCGGTCATTTGCTTCTCCCATACTCCAACCATGTAGCTTTCAGCTCATCCTGGCACCACATGCTTAATCAGTTCGCATTCCCCTTCCTTTCCTTAGGTGTTTCTTTAAGTACCTAGGGGGACCATGTGTCAACACATGCACGTGGATTAACATGTCTAACCGATGGAAAAATTGTTGTTTTCTGTAAAAAAAAGATTATTGGTGGAAACTTCCATTTCGCGTCTAGCTGGACACGTTTAAGTCTTAGACGCATCTAGCTTGAGCTGGATGAGGGCTGCATCTATATGGCGACGGCTAACTTTAGATGCATCTAGCTTGGAAGTGGGGCCATTCTGTAGAGGTGACTGCGGGGCATGCAGCGGTAATGGTCCCTGAATTACCAGAAAAATTAGCAATACAAGTTTAGAAACATATAGCTTACAGAATGTAATCATTAACACCCTACAATAATTAGAGATAATATTATTAAAAAGTGCTACAATATGTGTTGCAGTTTCAAGATACCTGCCCTCTTTTTTGATTTACCTCCCCCGAACGTCCACCCTTGGAAGTCTCTGTCCAACAGTTCAGTTGGGGGAGGTTTGGTCAATGGTTGTCATTTTTAGCACATGCCATTTTTGGCAACCATGTGCTAAAAATGACAACGCTATCAGCTATTTTTAGCAACGATGAAGCCGATTTCACTCCTCAGCGAGGAAATCACGATTTTGGAAATACAAGCACTGATTTTGGAAAAGAAGTGCTGCCACCTGGTGCAAGAAGAAGAAACCAGCTTTAATATGGCCGTTGTTTGTATGGTAGTCCAACGTTGAAGTATACCCTTTTTTGTGGCCCGAAGTTGGAACTTTAAATTGAAGCATCCGAAAATGATCGATATTGATCGAAATCATGATGTTGATGAAAAAAATAATATGTTAAGTTGAGAGAGGAGGCCATTTTATCCAGATGCGGTGGTTTACTTCTTGAAATTATTTTTGCTTACGACGACTGCCATGTAATGAGGGATAATTAGCAGCCGTCATTAGCAAAAATAATTTCAAGAAGTAAACTACTGCATCTGGATAAAATGGCCTCCTCTCTCAACTTAAAATATTATTTTTTTCATCAACATCATGTTTTCAATCAATATCGATCATTTTCGGATGCTTCAATTTTAAGTTCCAACTTCAGGCCACAAAACAAACTACCATACAAATAACAGGCATATTAAAGCTGGATTCTTCGTCTTGCACCAGGTGGCAGCACTTCTTTTCCAAAATCAGTGTTTATCTTTCCAAAATCTTCATTTCCTCGCTGAGGAGTGAAATCGGCCTCATCGTTGTCAAAAATAGCAGAATCGTTGTCATTTTTAGCACGTGTGACAAAAATAGCACGTGCTAAAAATGACAACGATTGACCAAACCTCCCCCGACTGAGTTAGACACCACGACGTGGTGACCACGTTGACGTTAGACGCCAACTTGGACGTCGTCTACTCAGTTCGTTAGACGCCAGCGGAAGTCTTCACCCTATAACAATCACACCCTATTCACGGCCTAGAATCACACCAATTCATACAGCTGCAATGCAAATTACCGTAACTTGATGCGCCCCGCAACCCGCGTGCAGCAATGCTTGACACAGCTTGACGACATATGCACGATGCATGACGGAGCGCATTCGTCTTTTCTACGGTCGTCAAGTTAGATGTAAGTGAATCCTAATCTATAATCTAAGATTCGGAATCAGGTGAGCCCCTACGATTTGGACCAAACTTGGTCAGTGGATAGTACGTAGCGTCCTGATTACGATGCACCCAAAATCTAAGCTCGGCCCGCCATATTTACGAAGTTACGGATGTTTGAATTTCAAGGTCATTCGGGAGAGCCCCTGCGATTTCCGTCAAAATTTGTGTACGGACACTCTAGATGCTTCTCACTACGAATATCACAAAATTTAAGCTCGGCCCGCCATATTTACGAAGTTACGGAGGTTTGAATTTCAAGGTCATTTGAGTGAGCCTCTGCGATTTCCGTCAAAGTTGGTATGCGGACATATTACATCCTCCTCATTACAAATATCATAAAAGTTAAGCTCGGCCCGCCATATTTTTCAAGTTACGGAGTCACCAAGTTACGGAATTTCAAGGTCATTCGGAGAGCCCCTCCGATTTTCGTCAAAATTTGTATGCGGACACATTACATGCTCCTCATTACGAATATCGTAAAAGCCATGGATGAAGTATTTACTGGATTGGCAACTCTCCCTCGATTCGCGACCAAATATCGCAGTGCGCATGCGCCAACTCCAGATAGGACGCCGGTGTTTGGCGGCTATGCGTTCCAATGATGGGACGGGTTGGTTGGGTGGTTTTTGAGCAGTTTATCTTCGAAGTTCAACTCATAAAGGATAACGGGACTGTTTTTCATGATCTTTATGTGTTGAGAAGCATTTAGCTTCAACATCTTAACCCTCTCCGGCCGACGGGAAGGGGGGCGGGTCACTCAGGCGTCGCCCCACCCTGACGGTTTTTTCGCGATTGGTCGGATTGCGCTGGTGATAAAGAGCTGAAACTTGGAACACCAGGCCTTTGATTCAAGCCGGACCTTGTGACATCAACCACATTTTCAGGTCAGGTCAGGTCACTGACCTATGACGTCATACGTAAACCTCTGCCGTTCTGCACGGTCCTAAAATAGTTCAATGCTGCAACTTCGCAACGCCCTCAGTGCCAGACGATTTTCACTTGAAGATGAAACTTAGCAGGGCTGCAGAGTCGATGGATTTTCGATGACTCCGACTCCGACTTCTACTCCCACTCCGGGCAGATCTGTCGACTCCGACCGACTTCAACTTCGACTCCGACTCTGCAGCCTTGCCAGGTCTGCGGAGTCTCTGGATTTTCGGCGGCTAGACTCCGGTTCGCAAAATCGACTCCGACTCCGGCTCCGGTCAGGACTGTCGACTTCGACCGACTCCGACTCCGCAGCCCTGCTCCCTAGACCTCTTCACTTGTATATATTTGATTTTTCTTAAAGGGCACCTGAGGTCAGGTCGCTTACAGGACCTCACCATCATAAGCCTCTAAGTCAATGCGGGGAACTATGGAAACTGTTATTTTGGCGCCGAAAATGATCTAAGACTAGGTATCTCGCATGCGAATCGCATGAAATCGTAACTGTACGCTCCGTGCGAGGTACGATGTTTAACTTTTGCACTATCTATTTAACCTTGCGTGACGTCAACAAGGTAATCAAAGTTCTTCGTCAATTACTCCCTATCAAATCGAGTTAGCTTAGCGAGTCGCGAAAGTCATCAATGGATTGGACTCAGGAAGACCTATTGAATCGAATAAAAGGTATGCAACACAGCCTCCTTCAATCAACTTCTTGACCCAAGTGACTTTGATCTGACCTTGACCTGATGTCAACACCCGATTTGACCTTACATTGGGACATTGGTCTTGGCAGGCACTCTAGTGAGTCGCCGGGGCTGAGCCCGTCCGAATGGACGGGTCGACCAGCCCCTCCCCCCCCCACTACTGACTACTCACTACATCCGGCTACGGGTGTGCTCCAGTAGACGGCTGCCCGCATGGGATTAAGTTGCCCGTCCAGCCTGGATCAGGGGGTTGAGGCGTGGAGGAATAGGATTTGACTATCCTGAGGATGGAAAAGATGGAACAGTGTGTTTTCAAAAGATGGCGATGCGTGCATTTTACGCCGGCATAAGAGCCTGGCGACTGCACACGCATGTCCTCTACCGAGGCAAAATGTCTTACCCCAATGCTCCGATTACTTCGTTGAGGACAAATATGGACTTACTGGACGTTTCCGACACCATAACTTCGTTTTAACACACCGCACCCAGCCGTTCAATCCCTAAATTCGATTGAGCTTGGCCCGCAGTTTACCATAGGGTTTAGCGCCCAACCCTCCGCCGTCCTATCTCACCAAGCTTCACCACTCCGCCGCTAGGTGGCCAGCCGTGGTCGCTTACATCAAAGGCGCCGACGGAGAGTTGCCGATCCAGGAATCTCTAATCCATGGTAAAAGCTAAGCTCGGCCCGCACTATTTCAAAAGTTAGAGATGTTTGAATTTCAGTGAGTTTCAAACGTCAGTAACTTTTGAAATAGTGCGGGCCGAGCTTAGCTTTTACGATATTCGTAATGAGGAGCATGTAATGTGTCCGCATACAAATTTTGACGAAAATCGGAGGGGCTCTCCGAATGACCTTGAAATTCCGTAACTTTGTGACTCCGTAGCTTGAAAAATATGGCGGGACGAGCTTAACTTTTATGATATTTGTAATGAGGAGGATGTAATATGCTCGTATACCAATTTTGACGGAAATCGCAGGGGCTCACCCAAATGACCTTGAAATTCAAACCTCCGTAACTTCGTAAATATGGCGGGCCGAGCTTAAATTTTGTGATATTCGTAATGAGGAATATCTAGAGTGTCCGTACACAAATTTTGACGGAAATCGCAGGGGCTCTCCCGAATGACCTTGAAATTCAAACATCCGTAACTTCGTAAATATGGCGGGCCGAGCTTAGATTTTGGGTGCATCGTAATCAGGACGTTACGTACTATGCACTGACCAAGTTTGGTCCAAATCGTAGGGGCTCACCTGATTCCGAATCTTAGATTATAGATTAGGATTCACTTACATCTAACTTGACGACCGTGTCTTTTCTGGTCTTTTCAGATCTTGTGGCTTTTCTATTGAAGGGTTTGCGGCTGACGCTGACGCAGCAACGGAAGAACGAGCAGAAACTAGCCAATTACCAAAGAGTTCTCATTTCACGAGCACCTTTGATTCATATTTGGAACAAAATATATTTCCAATAAGATTTACAAAACTTGATCATCTTACGTCATCGCTCCAAAGGTCTTGTCTTCAAGTTCCCATGTAAGAAATAAGCATTAAGCATTTAAAGTGGGGATTTTAAACCATAAACAAATGTGTTGTACTTTTTGGAACACTTTGTCTGCATGACTCTCTGTTTTTGCGTTTTTCTTTAGTTTTGCTTGATTTTACAATTTGTATTCAATGACGTCATTGAACAGCTATTACCATTATTTAACAGCTATTTCTGGATCCTTGAAACATGACGGGCAAATAAGAGAAAGAGATAAAAACGGCAGAAGGGCGCCGGAGTGAAAATCCGTAATAATTTCGGTATATTTAGGCTTTGGAGGATTCTTTGTGGATTATTCAAGCACCAGGAGAGAGGGAGAATTGAAAATCATGGTACTTGAAAGTACTATGATATGGTAAGCCAGTTTCTTTACCACTTTCTTTCGTACATCGTGCCGGTATTATTGTCGTGCCTTCTTTTTCAATTTGAATTTACTTTTTTCTCGTGACTCAGTTTATAAGTTCATTTTCATCATTTTCTACATTTGCATACAAACATTCTATCCATTCTATTTTGTCTCTGAGCTTGCCTAACCAAGGGTTGTTCTATGATAGGTACTCTATGAATTGGGTAATTGCCGCGCCATGTCAATGTCAATGTGTGGATCACCCATGATCGTTAATACATAGGTACATACATACGCACATTACTCACTTCATTGTACTGTCTAGAATATGCTCACAAACCCTCTTCAGTGTCATACCTGTTCAGGAATGGAAAGAGCACAATAGCCCGGATTCAGACGGATAATAAGTCAAACCCAAGACATATACTTATGAGTGCTGTTCTATATCATTTTTTTCAGCATGTTGCTGGTTTTCTCATAGCATATTTGAATCCTCCCTAACATGTTAGCTGTTCAATGGCACTCCTAAGCAAAATATTTGGTATAATTTATATTTTTTGCCAGTTTTTTGCTTCTTGTAACACTGACACTAACATTGTAACACTGATTCAAACCAGCAAATGGCAAAACCATATTTCTTCCAGTAAAAATGCAGGCCCTGGTAGGCAACCACACTTACAATCATTAACCCATCGTATTTTTACCTACAGCATTGATAATAGTGACTACATGCGCAATGGCGATTTTGTGCCATCGCGCATTCAGGCCCAGCAAGATGCCGTCGGTATGGTGTGCCATGCCAAGACGCGCTCCAATCCGGAGAACAACTGTGGCCTCATTACCTCCGCCGGGTGAGTGAGCAGCAGTCCAGACCAGTGACATGATGGCCACATACTTGCAGCTGACTGCTGTGAGCATAACCAGTTGGGACCACACAACCCTTATAAAAGTGATTCAATGAAAAAACTCAATTGAAATGCACCAGTAAGGAGCCTTTTGACTTTTGAGCTGACTAATTAGTGAGTGAGTGTGAGATTGAGTTTTGCATATGCAGAAGAATTAACTAATTAAGTGAGACCTGCAGATAACTTTTGTGTGTCATGCTATGATGCTTCTATCTAGTCCCTGATTTTGTACCAACTTTGAGTGTGTCCTGCTCAGCCATTCTCAAGATGTGTAAGCGGCTTTCATGTGCACATGCAGACTGGGTCCCGAGTGACGTGTGCCCGGCACTGTACTCACTTGGCTGAGTTATCCCTAACTTTATATCAAATTCATTAAGTAAGATGTGAGTGCAATCGGCCTATGTGTTCTCAAGGTCTGGAAGCGACCCCTGCATCAGCACATTCGCACGCGCAGTAGCACCCCAACTATGATTCATATAATACATTGTCTGGCGACTACCCGCCAGTATGTCATGTTTCAGCGCAATCGGCCCAATAGTTACCGAGCCATCGTAATGGAAAGAAAATTAACACCTCTTCATTTTGCCCGAGACATGTGCAGTAAGGGAATAGGGACTATCCCCATTACAGACATCGGGACGAGTCCAATCTTAGTCAAAGAGATTGAGTGACCCTACAAAAAAAAGACCGCATGGAAATCGGTCCAATGACTGTTGAGCCATCAGCCCCTGAAAGCCTGACCACGGCGGGTCGGCCGCTGACGCTCAGAATTTTCCGGTAATTTACGAAGAACTTCATTTGGCGCTCCGGCCTTCGCGCTCGCTCGTGGCAAGTTGCTGTAGATTTGTTCCCAGGATGTTAGCTGTCGACTCTGCTGCCACCTGCGGGATCATGTGCGCTCGTATGGTGTTGTGCACCGGAACAGGTGGCAGCACATCACCGACGGGCTACTATGATTGTACTCGACGACGAATAGCCCATGGTGGTGCTAGATCTTTGATTAAAAAAAATATATATATATGTATTAACGAATGAATATGTTTTGACAAACACATGTCGACTTTGTAATTTCATCCCACGTACCATGTTGTAGGAAGAGTGCTCTTACACCAACCTCTATTTTTTTTATCGGGACTTCATTCCTTTCCCAAACGCATCTTTTTCGGACATGAAAACGTTAGCCCTAGAACGCCTAGGGGGGGGGGGTGTATCAACCCCCCCCCCCTGAGGTTTTTTTCGAAGTGCACGCTAAACGGCTTGTCGTAGCGGGCTGAAATTTTCAATACCCTCTGGGGCAACCTTTACGCATCTTTTGCTGAAAAAAAATTGATCGGGTCATGTCAGGTCACGGAGTTATGACGTCATAAGAGGTACAGCCTCCGGCCGGATTTTCACAAACTGAGTGCCAACGCCCGAGGTTTCCTGCCGGTGGTACGGACATCGGTTGATGGATCGTGATGAAACTTCCCATGCATGTTGGGGCAAGTATTGGCTATCATATGGTATAAGAAATGTGACCGGGTCAGGTCAGGTCACGGAGCTATGACGTCACAAGAGGAACAGCGTCCGGTACTATTTTTGAAAAGCGCCCGAACCACTATTTTGCTAATTCTTGTCACCTCAATGGGAATATGCAGCAATATTAGCTTCTATAGGGAGCAAATGGACCTCCCAAATCCAAAAATACAATCAGATTTCAAAAATTTAAATTTTGATTTTTCGAATTTCTGCCGCCGACTGTGACCTTGCCGACTTCCGGCGCTCCCAACGCGCCATTTTTAGAGCTAGAGAAACGAAAGACATACCAAACGATAGAGAATCGATCAAGGAACACGATAGTGAAGGTTTCAAGTCGATATCTCCCACCGTTTTGCCGCAATCGCCGCGGAAAGTTGAAAAAAGTCTATTTTTCCGAAAATTTGACCTTTGACCGGTCAAAAGTAGGTCAAATGTTGACCTAGGACCAAAAAATATACCACCAATCGCGAGATCTCGTTGAGAGCAATCCGTTGGTTTTTTCCGCTAAGCTCTACGACCTTCCGTTTCGAAACGCCAGGGGGGGGGGGTCGTAACAACCCCCCCCCCCCTGGTCGTTCGTGTTATGAGAAATGGCCTGGTCGTGCGAGGGTTAAGCTTCAGGTAAAAAACGGTCACCAGGTCACATCAAGTGACCGTACCTCTGTGAAAAAGTATGGTTTTCCCCTGTTACACATAAGCAGCATGCGTCTCAAACTGTCAATGGATTTAAGTGACAGGATGTGCGGAGCGTGGAGCGTGCATACTTTACATGTTGTACCGGGATCAGCTAAAGTTGTAGATGCCCGTGTATAATCTGTTCGGTCTATCGCTCGGACTTTTCCATCGTCGGGTGACTCACCCGCCCCTGGCGGCGCTGCGCTCGAGCGTCACACCCCACCACTGTGTCTGACGGCCTTTCTCGCCGCAGGGGTCAGGTGCTGACCACCCTCACCACAGATGCCGGACGCATTCTCTCCAAACTGCACGAGGTCACGCCCAACGGAGAGTCCAACTTCCTCAGCAGTCTGCGCATCGCTCACGTGAGTGTTGGGGAGTCTCTCACTGGAAGATGGGAAGTGCTCGCACGAGTGCCCGAGTGTCGAGGAGCGCAGGTGGCGGTCTGGCGGCGGGCCCCTGGTGGGAGAGAGGGTGAACGGTGGTGTCAGAGTGGGAGAGAAAAGTACCTAACTAAGAACAACTTTGAAATTCCCAAACTCGTCTTATTTCTCTGCTGCGGTAACTACCTACACCGCAGCTCTCCATTATCCAGTTAAACTAAGTTCTGATTGACGTTCCTAGCCGCCTTAATAACATTTCAAGCTACCGGAGAAAAAGTCTATTGCCTGGCAGTGTGCGCTCAGTGAGGGCACAGTTATATTACTGCCAGTCACAGTGATAATGGAACCGTTTGATCGAGCGCTGTCAGCCAACAGCCACGCAGATGCCTCTAAAAATATGTAATAATCGTCCCGAGCTCACAAATATCTCCCGTCTTTTGTCGCCCGATCTCGAGAAGCTGCCGCAGTCAGTGTACCGCTCAGTGGCATTAGGTTCGAGCTGATGGGATCCGTTTGCGCCAGCGAGCAGGACTAGAGGTAGTGAACGGGACCGAGCTGTGTCCGGGTTTCCTGGAGGACCCGTCCCCTCTGCTGACGTCAGCATTGGCTGGTGGGCGTCCAGCTCGGTCACCCAGCAGTCAGCGGCGCCTCCGACTGGGGCGGGACGGCTGCTGGCACGCTGTCTGTGCCGCTGCTGACGGTGAAGATCGGCGGCCGGGCCGGCGACTCCGCCTGGACGGGAGTTTAGGAGGAGGGCATGCGTGGGAAGTCTTCCAATTCATTGGGAGTGCGGGGCTGTTAAGGGATGACCTCCCCCATTCCCCCCCCCCCCACATAACTCTAGCGAAAGTACAAATAACTCCGCAGTGGGACATTTTTTATGACACTGGTGTACTCAATAGAATAGTCGATGTGCATTGAACTTTGAAGGGGTCCGATCTTTCCCTTTGTCCCATACGTTCTTGGCTTTGCGGCTGTGAGAAGCACAATAGGGGCGATGGTTGATATTTGAGACCTAGTCTTTTGATAAACTACTGGAGAGCTGTGATCGCCCCGCGCCTCTGAGTGAATGTAGCCCGCCATGCCTGCCGTCTGGGATGGAGGCAGACTGTTGTGAGGTTAGTGACAGACTATTGATAGGTTGCTGACGGGCTGATACCGTTGGCTCCCAGAGCCAACTTCGTCCTCCGCCCGGGGATGTCCTAGCCTCCCAGCGGATAAACGGTCATCAGCGGGACGACTTTTTCGTGCTCGATATCAGTGCTATGGGGTGTGGGAATAGCTCAGGCGACGCGAAAGAATGATATCAGTTATGGCTGTAATGTGCTATAATATTTAGGTTGTTCTTTTCCGGCAGCTTGAAGTTGTTGTGTTTCCATGGCCTCGTTTCAAAGACGAATGCTCTAAAATATATCCCTTGCATGTGGATTTTCTTGTGTTTTCAAGCATCCTGGATTTGTCCCATCCTTTCCAAAATCTCACCTGCCCAAAATAAGATGTAGCGAAAATGTGGAACAGAATGCCTGTCAAGCTTTTTTATATGGTTAATTCATATATACATTTTTCTTTACGATGTTTTTCAGACTTCAGTCCTTAATTAGCAAAGCATTGGTACACCTATTCTGTTTCAACTAAACGGGACCACTAATTCAATAATTCAGTAATTCAATTAGAAACTAGAAATTAAGTGAAACATATTTTACAGTTAAAATTGTATGTATGTATTTGTATGTATGTATGTATGTATGTATGTATGTATTTGCATGTATGTATGTATGTATGTATGTATGCATTTGCATCGTGCAATCGGTCCATGAACACATGGCTATTATGATTGGCATGTCATAAAGACGGAACATCGGGATTCGGAATGGATACACAACTCACGCACACATTCACGCAAGCACACACCCGGTTCACATCACATTAGTGCATCACACTACTCGTTTTGCTGTTTTGCGGGAAGGTATCTGCGGAGCCTTTCGCGGTCCCATGTTGCGCAGGCTCGGCGGCAGATCATTGTGGCCCGTGACGGCAGAAAACAGAAATCGTTATTCGTTGGCTTCCCGATTCCGTGCCTGCGTATCGCAGGTCTCTCCAGCAAGTCAGCCTGTCTTAGCTTTTCATTTACGGGATCAAGTTAAATAGGTTACCTATCGAGGGTATGTAACTAATTATCGTTTTGAAAGGCTCGACTCCACCACATTTGATGTGACATTTCACATCACTCTATGATCTATCACAGTTGATGTGCGCACGTTTCTATTTGTTATATGCGAACTTACAGGGTGAATTACCAGAATTACCCGAACATTGTTAATAAGCGTATAAAATAAGGCAAACATGATTGCGCTTTTTTTTTTCCTTTTTCTCGTCATTCAACTAGGGTGGCTGTGAAATAGCACATGCAATAGATACGCTTGTTACAAGATCACCCGTCGCCCGTCAGTGATGGAAAATGCCAGCGGCATTGCTGGTCTCAGTTGTTTTATGGGTCTTACTATATAACATGCAATAGATACGCTTGTTACAAGATCAGCCGACAATGATGGGAAATGCCAGCGGCATTGCTGGTCTCAGTTGTTTTACGGGTCTCCCGAAACTGGGTGTAGGCCTGTTTTCTTTGACCTCTAGCTTGCCGGAGGATAATGCGATCATATAAGATAAACTTAACATCAAAGTTTTCCCAGGCCATAAGGCATTATCCCCCAAATCAAAAATTTCTGCCTACACCACTTTTGCCGCGTTTTTTACATCTGAAGTGGAGAAGCTCCATGTCTGAACATGGCGCGACCTTTGGCTTCCAACAGATTTGGTTTCCAAAACAAACCCGTTCATGCCCAGTTGGTTCACGGCATCCAGTTTTTGTACTCGTAAAATATTACTACAGTAGTACTCTGTGTTAACAGTTGTCTTTGGGCCATCATATCAAGCCGAATGAGTGCACGGTGGCTCAAAATGTCTCACAATTTGATTTTCGACGGGTGCCTGGCCGTCTCTGCTGTTGGGGCGTTGTAGCCATCGGACGTTCACACACGCCTTTTTCGGGCGGTTCAAATGACAGAATACCTTCGCTAGACCACAAAGTGTGCTTCAATGTGCTTTTTCTGTTGTATTTGTTTTTGGGATGAATGTATGTGTTAAAACACATAAAACACAATAGGTGATGTTTTTGGGATGAATTGTAGTGATTTGCGCTGCTTTTCCCGTAGTTTTCGCATATTTTTCAGGCGAAGGACCCCAAATTCCAAAATTTTGTTGAAGATAGTGGTGCAAAGTAGACTGATGTTTTGTAGATAATCCTGATCAATCGTTTAGCTAGTTTTTAGCTAGATCGGTGACGTTTGTTGTCCATAACAAGCAACCACCCGTTTGACAACTGGTGCATGACCCTTTTTGGCCGAGCCCAAGCTTGTCAATCAGGTTTATCTCTTGCTCTCTCTGGCTTCGTTAGCTGATATAATTGCGCTTTGCTCAATCCTAACTGCTTGCAGATGAGCTGCTGAAGCTCTCCAGCAAAAACCATGCCGAAAGTCCGTTTACAAAGTTGAGAACGGGAGTTGATTCACCATGGTTGCATATTAGTGGCTTGTGCTGAAAACGGGAAGGGACTACTCTTGCTTGACTGGATAATAATTGACTCGAGTCGTTATCGGTCACCAAAAGCACACAGTCCCCAGGCTCTATAGCTAAGGGATATCTTATAAAAGTATGATGCTTGTATATCATTAGAATCGAGCGCAATCGTACTTTTAGCCAGCAAAGAAATGTTAGGGTAATTCTGGGACACTCTGTAGTGGTGCGCTGGGTGGGCCTGCGGTATTTTGCGTTCCTCAAGCAGATTTTCGCCAGCAGAACGATGAAAGAACAATATGTAAGCTCTTTTGCTGGAGTTCTCCGGGTTTTGTCTAGCCCAGGGGAACCGGATTTTCGGCGGCCGCCGCTGCCTGGCCTCATCGGTCACATGTCTATGTTTTCGGTGCTGCGCCGGCACGCACCAACAGCTTCACGGTCGTCTGCTGCACCTTTTAGACACTGGTATCGGCGCGTCCTCCTGAGCGAGCGCGTGTGATGGACGAGACCGCTGATGTGCTTGATTGGCTGTTAATCTACGGCGTCAGTAGAGTTGATGATTGTGTGGTTATTATCAGTAGTTTTGGCCTTTGCGGGGCAATCAGTCACTCATTTGTGCCAGGCCAGCAGTGAATAATGGCCTGGTGACAGGAGATGCTGCATAAAATAGTCGGCACTGACATCTGCGGAATTTATGGAAGCTCATTAGAGACGGGCTGGCGCCAAGCTTCATGTGGATGGGGCTAGTGGCGATGCTGAATATTGACAGCCATTGGATATATTTGATACTTTGTATGTAACTGGTGACCTCATTCCTACCACATGCTGTGCACTGTTCATTGCGCACGCTGCACAGCTTCAAACTGACAAATCTAGTTTACTCATTTTTTTTCTACCGTTAACCCATTGTGTACACTGTACAAATTGAGAGCGTGACATCATGTTAGAACATAAACAATCATAAAACCATTTTGAAGAAGAATCATGATGTTTCAATGCAATTATTAAATTACTATAAATATTCATTGATATATTTTGGCTGGCTTTTTTGTCAGAACACTTCATCTTATGACATCTGTTCCATTGTATATTTACTATGAAGCTCTCGCGGGTGGTTTTAAGGCTAGGGCTAGGGCCTATAAGACACAATGCTAATTTACGGTCATTTGATTTGCGCGTGCCTTTCTTTACAGTATTCCATTTGTATGCATCGATTAAATCGAGTTAATGTACCTAGTTTGCATGCTATTCGGTTCAAGATGGGGCTCGGGGCCATTTGGTTTAAACAGGCTCCACGTGATCTGAACTTTCGAAACCAGCAAAACATCTTTTGAGGACAATGGCCATAGTTAACACTGCACGCGAGCAAGTGCAATGCTGATTCTCAACTGACTGCGTGGCTCAGCCGCCTGGCCGATCACTCGCGGCGCACCGTATTTGAACGCAGTCCACCCAGTTGGTCTTGAGATGCGGAAGCGGTCCCTCGCACGTACACACGTGCGAACTGAGCCCCAAGTGACATTTGTTGGACACCTTTGTAACCGGTTTCCAACGGTGTATCGAATATAAATGCAATGGTTAGATTTAGAAGCGGCCCCCTGCACATGCAAAAGCACCCCAACCGTGATGCATGGATTGCATTGCCCGTTTGGTGTCTTCCAATAGGCCAAGTTTCAATGCAATCGGCCCTGTTATTGGGGAGGAGGCGTTTGTAAAGACAAGGAGAGCAATTTTGACACCTCTTGGTTTTCCACTTGGCACGTGCCGTGGTGGCCACCTACATCGATCGAATGTAAGGCTACCCGACAAAAAGATCACTGGTCAATCGGCTCAGCAGCAGTCGCCGAGGTATAAGTCGCAGAAGCCTGATCACGCCTGGCAGGCTGGCGGGCGGCTTATTTCCATTAATCTACGAAAGACTAGGCGCTCGCTCGTAATCCCTCCTTCCTGCCGCCACCTCGTTGCAAATATTCGTCAACTCCTCCCATCCAATTCTGTCACATAGTCTGGTTGTCGAGCTGACGGGCCACCAGGCGGCTGTTTCGATGATTAGACAGTCGACCCGACCTCTGAATTCCGGCGACGTCTGCACACGTCCGGCGCTGATCCGGCGCCATATATCGGCTGCCGACGGCCCCGGTCGGTTGTCCGTCAGGGAGCCGGCGCCCCGGTCCGCTGAGTCACGGCTGCCGAGCTTCCGTCGCCATGGAGAGCGCGGCGAACTTAACGCGGTCGCCATGATGGGTGGCGGCTGCGATCTCAGAGTCCCCGGAGCCGTCGGCTTATGGTCAATATTTACTGGGTGGCGGGATAATATAGCGGATCTTGGGCTGTGAAATATGTCCATTTGTATGGTTTTCGCCAGACTGCCTCGCTTGTGATGCATCACCGCGGCCGGCGGCCGTGATGGTGTCGTGTGGCGGTGATCCTGTCGCATGACGTATCACATTGCTCCGGCAGAAAGAGATGGACGGACGGCGCCGGGCGCCTCCGTCCTTATCTGCAGGGCGCACAGATTGTTTTGGACGTCCAGCTGTGAGCAGGGACGGCAGTCGATGGCCCCGTGTGGCGCACAGTCTCGGAACTCCCAGCGGCCACATTGGGACACGGACCGTGGTGTCGGCCCGGAGCCGGGCTAAAACCAGAACAGACATTGGCCAGCGCCAGTTCACCGTTCCCCCCGGGTGCTTCGGCCGCGGGCTGTGGTAGAATGAATGTAAGGGGACCTACTCTCGCAAAGATGTGGCGACTAAACAGGGGTAATATCAATGAGCGAGGTATTGCGGAAGGCCATCCCTCCCTGGACTAACTACACGTCACATTCCATATTTTCTCGCCATTCTTAGTAAGGTGTAGAATGAATGTAGGTGTAGCCAGCTCAATGCTTTCTTGTTCTTAGGTGTCAGTAGGTACTAATCTTTTCTTCTGCCAAGTATTCTTTTGTAAAAACAAAGGATCACATGAGCTTATCTCCATTCCCTAGCCTTGTGGATATTACCTGGTATGATGCCGAGAACTCCAGCGGAATGTTAGCTACAAAGCTTGTTTATATTTAAGTTGACTTCCCTAGGCCCCATTCGTTTACCATGGCAGCCCCTCCTCAGACGGGGCTCGCACCTGTTTGCTGGAATCCACCACCCGCAGCGTCACCCTCTGTGTCAACACGCGACTCCGAGCGCGACGCGGTGATTTGGACAGCTCGTTTCCGAACAAGAGCGGATCTGTGTGACCCACCCAAGTGGTGGACCGAACGGGGCAGCTAATGGATCACCACCGGCTGACACCACGGGCTGGGGCCGCCCGGAGTCCAGGAACCCTCCGGTCCAGGGGGTTGCTCGGCGGGCTCCTGGCGGGGTCGGTGCTGGCTGACCCCAGTTGCGCGATTGTTGTCAGTTTCGTTTTGATTTTGGAGAGGCGCTTAAATCTAAGTTTATCTTTTGCGATGGATGCATACTAACTTCCACACGGCACCTCAGACCAGGGAATGTTGAAAAATACATTGAATTCGTGCCTGAAGCCTAAGTAAACTAACACTCCATTAGCAGAGCAAAGGCCACCATGGTGGCAGTTCCTGCTCCTGGAACCACCCGCCGCAGTGGGGTCACGACGAAAAAAAAGAGCAAGAACAAAAAACAAACGCTGAAACCGTGACCGACGGTCCGTCCTAGGCCGGCGCGTCGCCGACTGCCCCCCCCCCCCCCTCCCGCGTCGCTCCCCGCGCTCCCTTCGTGCCTCCCCCGCGCTCCCCGCCCTCTCCGTTATCTATCTCCCACCCTTCCTCTCTTCCTCTATCCCACTCTCCGGCGTCCGTCAGCTCCAGCCCAACGACTCTAAATCGGGTGCCGCTCTAAGTTGTCAGAATGTAAAGGCGAGTGTTTATCAAGCAACCTGAAGTTAGTCGGATACTTGCTACTGCTCAACAACTCCCAAGTCACTTTCACTCATTCGTTCGAAGCAAGAGTCGCCCCGACGGTAACTCGTCACATCCCGAGACCGCAGATCGAAGGAGAAAAGTTGCTCGGCTCCTGGGCAAGCAAATCATAGTACCAGTAAAACGCCTTTTGGGCGAAGAACGAGCGAGCGAGATAGTGAGCCCTGCAAGTGCGGAAGGGCGTGAGGGTACTTCCAACGGGCTAGTGCAAAGCACCCTTCTAACCGGTCGCTAGCGGTGTGCCAAATTTGAACGCAATCGGCCCAGCCGTTCTTGAGATCTGGAAGCGGCATTCTGCACGTGCGCACGTGCAAACGGGGTCCAAACTGACTTTTGCACGGCACCCTTCTAACCGGTCCCCAACCGTGTACCAAATTTGAGCGCAATCGGCCCAGCCGTTCTCGAGATCTGGGAGCGCCCCCTGGGCCCTGCACGTGCGCACGTGCAGTAGCACCCTAACCGCAACACATGGGAATGAATTGCCTGGTGGGTGCCTACCTGTATGTCAAGTTTCAGCGAAATCGCCCCAGTAATTACAGAGTTATTGAAATGGGAACAAATTTGGCACCTCTTCTTTTTGCATTTTGCACGTGCAGTGGAGGTCACTCACATAGGTTAAGAGTATCCGACCTTTGGTAGAAAGGATGCAGCTACCCTACAAAAATTACCGCAAGACAATCGCCCAAGTGGCTGCTGAGATATGAGCCTCTCAAAATTACTACTTTTGCAAAACAGCTTGAACACCCTTGACTTTGCACGTGGCACGTGCCACGACGGTCACTGAGATGTATCAAAAGTAGTCAATTACGGGGTAGAAGGGATGGGGCTACCCAGCAAAAAAGACCCCATGCCAATCGGTCCAGCGGTTGCTGAGATATAAGCCTCTCAAAAGCGTTACAGGCCGGGCCGGGCCGGGCCGCTCATACTGATATTTTTCCGTTATATTGAAAAGACTTCGCTTCGCTCGCTGCGCTCGCTCGCTCGTAATCACTAGGGCTGGGTACCGAATTGTCATGCAAACCACGACCCCGGACGATTCCAACTCCGAAACCCTGGTATATAGGACACTGTATGCTGTTGTGCACTCTGTGACTGAGGTCACGGGCGGCGTAAGCCGACTCCAAATATTGACGATAGGATCCATTTTCTGCTTGACCAGTTGGAGGGAGTCAGTTATGGAATGGACGGAGTGGATGGCGTCCGGGAGGGGAGGGGGAGGAGGTAGAGCACTGGCAGTGGCACTGGAGAAGCAAGTTAAATAATCAATCATCCCTTCCATAAGACGTATAGCAGCCGTTTGAAAAAAGGTGGATGGTTGGTAAGCATAGATATTTCTGTGAAGTCCCCAAGGAACATATTACATGGTTGCTAGCAGTCAATCAAATGCAGCTTGCTATAAAAGCAAGCAAGCATACCAATGCCTCGTTTACCTATACGTAAAATTGATATTTTGTAATATTTGTAGTTTGTACCTACTTCCAGTCCAGAGTCTACTTGATATAATGAAGTTATGCGCATGGGGCTTAGCTTCAAACGACATGCTTTCAAATGAGAAATAGATGAGAAATGGAATACGAATCTTCCAGCTCATAGTCTGCTCCATTAAAATAAGATTGTGCGCATGGGGCTTAGCTTTAAATGAGAAAATAGATGCCCAACTTCCCGTTGTTGTTACGCAGCGAGCGAAGCAAGCGAAGTCGTTTCAATATAACGGATAAATCTCAGTAAGAGCGGCCCGGCCCGACCCGGCCCGGGCTGTAACGCTTTTGAAAGGCTAAAAAAAAAACTCAGCAACCGCTGGGCCGATTTACTTGCGGTAATTTTTGTAGGGTAGCTTGATTCCTTCTACCAAGTATTTGACTTCTTTCGATGGATGTGGGTGACCCCCTATGCACGTGCCACGTGCAAAACGAAGAGGAGTCATTTTTGTAACAATTGCAATATCTCGGTAGTTACTGGGCCGATTGCGCTGAAACTTTGCATGTAGGTAGGCAGTAGGCACCCACTAGGCAATGCATTTTCATGTCCCACAGTTCATGTGGGGTGCTGCTGCACGTGCGCACGTGCAGGGGTCGATTCCAGATCTCGAGAACGGCTGGACCGATTGCGCTCAGATTTGGTTAGCGGTTAGGGATCCGTTAGTAGGGTGCCGTGCAAAAGTCAGTTGGGACCCATTTTGCACGTGCGCACCTGCAGGGTGCCGCTTCTAGATCTCGAGAACGGCTGGGTCGATTGCGCTCAAATATGGCACATTGCTAGAGAGCGGATAGTAGGGTACCGTGCACAAGTCAGTTGGAGGTACCCCCTCACAATTTCCCACGTGCAAGGCCCACCCTCTCGCTCGCTCCGTTTGTCGTCCTATAAGGCGTTTTACTGGTAGTATGTGTAGCATTGTGAATCTAGCACTGCATTTCACTAAAACAATGCCGTCAGGTCAATCATGTGAGGATATCAGACGCATTCTTGTAACTAGAGCTGCGGCAGACTCAATATTCGATAACATGTATCCATATCAAATAATCAGTTTTGTTCTAACTGGGTAGGGCGTACCTACACCAGGCTAAGGACGGCGCCGGGAAGGCCTGTCGAGAGACGTGTTCCGTCCGCGCGGTGTTTACACACCATGATCTCCCTCAGTCGGCGCCAGTAATCACACTCGAGAATTCTCCTGGCTCCGCTGTGCGCTGGTCCAAGCTTGGTGCCAGTTACGCCGGCTGACACCCAGTACACCACTCAACCGTGCGCTGGTCCAAGCTTGGTGCTAGATACGCCGGCTGATACTCACTACACCACTCAGCCGGGCGCTAGTCCAAGCTTGGTGCCAGTTACGCCGGCCGACATTCACCACACCACTCAGCCGTGCGCTGGTCCAAGCTTGGTGCCAGTCGCGCGCAGACAGGAGAGATTCAAAATTAAGAGAGGCCAACTGGTCTTCACCTCTTCAAAGTTGTTAAATGGCCATGCAGTCTTGTCCTTCAGACAATAATTATTTAGGCCCATGCACCACCCGGCATTGTAGGGTGAACGCGACACCCGGCGTGAGAGGGGGTGTGGGGATTGCCTCCTAACCCGCACGATAAAGAACCCATGGTGTAGTTCGTGAAGAGTAGGCCATGTGCCGGCACCATGGCAAAATTAATCCCAAATCGAATTTATTGTCTTGATGGAGGACAAAATGGTATCTTAACAACCCTTTAAAGTAACTATAACGTAAAACTAATTCTAACAGTAGGTAAAGTAAGTCCCAGGATCCCACTCACCTCCCAAGAAACCCACAACGCGTTACCAAGCACTTTAAAGGTCAAAATTTTAGAACTCACACACTTAATTGAAGTAAATGAGCACTTGCAATATCAAAATTCAAGCAATTCGATATTTTTCTAGCAAACAGATTCTTTACAGGCGGCCGAATGTCCAATGGACAGGGACGCCTTAAAACCTCATTTTCACTCACTCACGCCGCCCGCCGCGCCGGCGCAGTAACCAAACGTCGTTATCGTAAGGGCCGTGAAATGAGGAGGGGGAGAAGGTCATTAACGTGGGAAAAAACGCTCTACCCTGGTGACATCTACTGGCTGAGAATCGGAGTAGTAGTGCTCGGACACCAACGCTGAGCGGAGCCACCTCCGAAGTTAGCGCACCCTTAACCGAAATTGTGTCTACGTTTTACACGTTTTCTTTGCCTAACGTGTCTGGAGCCAGCTACATTTATTTTGTTTTGTTTCTATTATCTGTATTTATCCTCCGTCTCGCTCCCGAGGAAAAGGCTGGCGCGTGTTCAGGGATTGTATTCGTCAGGCAACACAATGGTCAGTCACAAAGCCAGCCTTTGCGAGGTGACCCGCCCAGAAGATACAACACTCTGCCTTGGCGAATACCTTCCGAAAATGACGGACCAAACAGGAATCCATTTTCAGCAAATGACAGATAACGCTGAAATCGCTGAAACGTATGCAGACGAGCGTACCCGCATGGGACTGCATTCCATATACAGATACAGTCTTCATAAAACATGGCATAACGTACATTTACAGCATCGCGCTATACATTATATACAGAATACACAGGTGGCAGTCGGGGTGGGGGTGGGATGCTGGTCGCGACCGCTCGGCGCGCCGTCCAGTGAGCGAAAGAGCCTCGGGCCTCGCCCCGGCCGCTGCGGTCGCGCGCCTGACGTCACGAGGTCAATCCTCGGAGCTAGAGCGTCCGATAAATGAGTGTTCGGGTACGGTGCCTGCCCATCCCGAAAACTAACATTTTTACATCATTAGGTCCCTTGTAGTTACCATCAGCTGTATTTTACTACTTACTACGCATTTCTGAACGAAAACGGCAAACAATTGTGAAAAGATTTCGCTGACGTTCATGCTATCGTACTTGATGGTGTAATTTCTTTTTCAAACGGCGTTCTGGCTAGTCGTAAAAAGGAACGATTGGCTAAAGTTAAGCAGTCGATGAGCGAAAAATGTGATAGTTAAAGGCGTATTCAGCGTAGATTCGAGAACTTGCAAACGGTAAATGGTGAATGTGATAAATTGAGACGAGCTCTTCAAGGTAACCACCTCATTTCAAATGTCGTGGTATGTAATGAAACATTTCATTGCACCCTTGTCATGTCGTAGGCGGCATTCCCCAGCACACATTATCATCTTACCTGAGACTTCCACTTCTTTTCGTATGTTTATTTCAGAAACGGGCGGTGGTGGTCGGTGGGCAACGATACGAGTTTTGGTACACAGCTTCTGTGACAGGTCGTTGGGCAACAATCAATTACACTGAGTGATTGCTTACACTCAGTCTGACATCATTACCTAATCCAGGCCGCGTTACTGCCTTAGTGAGAATGACAGCATTTTCATGACTTCGTTTAATCGACTTTTGGCCCATGTAAAAGATGTCACTTATGAATACTTAACCACTCGGGGTCAAGCCTTTTTATTTGTCTAGCGGGTATTTCGCGTTCCTGGGTAGCGAAGCTTGTAGGTGGGACGCCCAACTCTTGCCTTATGTCGCGGCGCCGGGGACGCAAGGGGTCAGGCACATCTATCTCCGTTTCTAGTTGGAAAATATAATTTAATCACAGCGTCGGCAGATGTCAACTGCTATTTTCAGGAGCTAAGTTTTGGCTACCGCAGCAGGCTCGTCTTGATGTGATTAAATAATCTACCCCCATCTCCTCTCCAGCACGTCTCGAACGGTGCATCTTGTTCAATGATGTTTTGATTAAGTTTGGTTCGCGGGCGAGCTTGCCTCCTGCAGGTAAGTTGGTGCGGCGAGGGACGTCAAACTCCTGAAGGCTGACTCAGCGAGGTCGTGATTTTAATGGTGTGTGCCGCGGCGGGCCGTCCGTCGGGCGCACCGTCTGACCGCCCATCAGTCTGGTGATCCCCCAGCGAGGCCCTGTCAAACGAGCGCTGAAGGCTCACTGTCGCAATTCATTTGCATGATTTAGTGTGTCCTAGACTGTGGACAATAGGTATAGGGATGAAATCGTCAAGCGAAATGTAGGTTAAACAAAATAGGGTTTTCGTTATTCAGTAAATGTCAGTCTTTGCGTCGGATAACTAAGAGTATCATTTTTGCATCTCTTTTTTAGAATGTATCAATTAATATTGATAAGATTTAATGGTTTGTCCATGATGTTGATATATTGATCATTTTCCAGAAATGTCACGGTTTAGACTGATTCTCTTTTTCTTATAAGTGTAAGTCATGCAATATTTTGCGGCTCCTTGGCCAGGGTTATAACAAGGCGAATGGGATATCACTCCAGTAGCTCCCTCGAGAGCATCATATTCTCGGCTCGCCTGGCAGACAAAGCTTTGTGTTTGATGCTGCAATAAAGCGCAGTGGTTTCGTAATCAACACACAGCAGCTCTGAAACAAAACTGCCAGGGAGCATGCTGCTTGAAAATAACTCCCGTGTAACATCAGGTTATTAGGACCCATTTTCGCAAACTCACTTGCCGGCCAGTGGCCACTTTGTCGGGAAATAGTTATCAGCTCACTGTTGAGTGAGAATACTAGGTATTGCATTTATTGAGATGTACTGGCTTTTGTGCTTCAGAACTGCCAAGGCATCTTAATGACGCATCAAAATATAGTGTTCGCGTAGATCGCTCTATTGCTGGGCATCTCAGCCGCTCCTTGCGAGGTGAGCAGCTAAACGCTCTTCATGGAGATTTATCAGGTCCATTTCCATTGCGCGCCGTTTTGATAAAGGTCAGAGGGTGGCAGTTGGCTGTGATGGATGCGCTCCGGACTAGTGAGAGCCTGATGTGCCCGTGAATGGACGGCAGTCACCGTTTCATGACGGGGTCGGCGCTGTTGTCAGCCCGGCCGTTCCGGCTGTCGGTGTGTCTGGAATGGCTCCTGTCGTCCGGAAATGGCCGGCCGAGTGGCGATGGCTCCGTCGCCCGCACGTGTCGCCGTCCGACACCCTTGGCACACTGAATATGGGACGTTCTGGGGGCACAGCAGCCGGCCCGGAGGCAATTTCCTCCAGAAGCCCAACATCAAAATACTTTAATGAATGTTGTTACGTTGAAACTGAAATAAGCTCACATCCGTATCTCGTTAAAGGGGATATCTCCCAATGCAGTGGGCTTAGTTCAAGTTCAATTTGCATGCTGTTGACTTACCAGGCGCCGGAGATTGCCTATTGAAGAGATCGTTACTTTACCGGCTGTACTTTCCACGTACCGGGCAACTCTATCGACGATGATCGTGTCCTGAATGTGTGCCTTCTTGTACATTTTTTTTTATTAGAATCGGCAGCATTGCCTGCCATACGTCTGTTAGATTATTTCATGTCAGATGGTCAGATTAGTTATGCTGTTTTTATTACAGGTATTATGCCTTTACTTTCAAACATTGGTATTTCCCATTTAACAACTTGACGTGCTTTTTTGACGTTTCAGTTAATGCTGATGTCAAGAAATCTGAAATGCATTAGTTTGTTCCGAAAGGATGGCACCATTCTCCCATTTTGAATATCCCTTACTGCAATGCAACAGTGTCTGAAGTTTTAAAAATAACTTCGGTCGTTTGTTACGGAGCAACTCATAAATTTACTTACATCGCTGGCTGCGACATCTCTCTTCTGATGCAATTGCCTAAAGCTATGGGCAGTGTTGCCTTAGTTCCATCACGTTCTATTGTCTTAACTGTCTCTCAAATATAATGCAATGCATCCTTCAGTGGCCCAAGCCGTCGCACAGATTGCCCGCCGTCTGGATTGTGTTGGGGGCCGTCCTTTAGCCACTATCACCGACATGAGCAATGTCCAATATGTCATGGTACGGACATTGTCCATACCATGACACCTCCCTCCCTCAGTCCCCCCCCCCCCCCCCTCACACACACACACACACACACGAAGTACGGCCCTCCAGCAAAAGAGTGGTTGGTTAGCCTATGTGCTTTTGGTGTAATAGCTTTAAATTACGGAGACACTCCTGTAAAATGACTCAATATAAATGAGGAGAGGGCTCGTGCACACATTTCGGCAGTGGTTTTCAACAGCCATTAGACGTATTCATCAATGTAGATCGATTATTGTGATGTTGGCAACCAACCACTTAATACTGGAAGGCCGTACATTTTTACAAGGTAGAGCAGCATTTCCTTAAAAGCACCTCGCGCGTGGATCACGTGAGTGTAACAGAATAGGTCTATGGCTACGCCTCCTGAATGTCGCTGACAATATTTATCATTAGCATCATAATTTTTACTATCGCGGCACAGTCATCACCATCATCATCAGTCATCCTTGGTCTTGATACCTTGGATGCTATTTCTCAGGGTGTCGCGTTCCCTCCATCACGAGCGCACTGTCTGGTCAGGTGAGGAGCACTTACACCACTCAAGCCCGGAGAGCTGCGGGCTGGTCGGTCGCCGGCTGGCGTCGCTGACCGGCCTTTTATAGCAGCGCCTCAGACGTCGGTCGTCGGGCGGCGGCGGGCGCGCAAAGTTGGCCTCTCGGTCGACGTGGATCGCCCAGTTAGCCGGCGAGTTAATTAAACGGTGCGGCGCTGCCCACCGCGCGCTGGCCGGATACCGCGGACCGGACCCGAGCATGGCCCACGCCGGCTGCGTGCAATTTTGTGCAGTCCACCGGCCCACAGGCGTTTGATGAGACTCGCAACGGTGCCAACTTCGATAACGTGGCGACAAGTTGGGTCATATGGCAGCCGCAAGGCTGGAATGATTTTAGGTGCAGGCGCACGTAAATTGAAAGCCGTTTTTGTTTGCCCTGAAGATCAATGTACTGCTCAAATGTTTCTTCTCAAATTTCGTGGTGCTAAGGGGCACACATTGCCAAAAAGAACTGTCTCTTGAATGGATCAGTGAATCATTCTATTTTTGTTTTTCTTCATATGCATTTCTGCTTAGACCTTACTTTTAACATTTGAAAGTATCATCATGTCATCATATCACCACACTTGCATTATTTCATCAGCAAATTTGAATGGATATTTGTCGGCATGAATAAAAATAAGTATGTACATTTATACTAAAAAATTGAAATAATGTTCCATTCTTGAATGATTAAGGTTTACTGGCGGCGGCTTTTTAGCCGTCAAAACCTAATACCTTGTCTTGTCTCTTTGCTAAAGCCTGCTCAGAGCTTGTCCAAACGAGCCAAAGCTCTGCTCCTGGAATTGAACGTCATTAAATTCATTAGCACATGCCCTATTCAGCCACCGTTGTTTGGCTAAAACATGTTATCGGCGTACACTGGTCTTTCTTGCGAGAGAGTTTCTACTCGCCAGTTGGGACGTGCCACCTCATCATCCCACCCGTCCGATTTTGTGATTGAACTGAACCAATTGAATCTCAGCATGTCTATTTCAAATCAGAAAAGTTTCGCCACTGAAAGCTTCCAAGTTTTCCAAATCTTTCGCGCTGCTTTTTCGTCTCGTGTAATTTATTGCTTGCTATTTACGTTTCACACCAAGTGAACTGATTCCCTTCTGGATCTCACTGCGTCACCGCCTGGTTGGTGACTCGCTTTTTCGATGTGAATGCGGCTAGATTGCGATGCGATTAGCCCTGTATACTGCGGTGGGCGTCCGCCGTTGGCTGGGCGTCGGTTGGTACTGTACCGACCAGCGCCTAGCAAATCGTAGGCGTGCGTGCAATGTGTGTCCAACTCTTACCCTGTCCCCAGTGGGCGGAGGGGCTGCAGCGAGGGGCCGTTACGGCTGGGCTCATCGCGAGGGACCGTAGCGGTTGGTAGTCCTGACCCGTTCGGAGTGAACCGCCCCTCCAGCCTGTCGGGTGTGTCCATGATCCGTCCGTTACGACCGTGTTTCTGACCTCTGACCTGTCCCTTCCGACTGTGTGAGCTCTGACCTGTCCCTCTCGCCGTCCGGCACACAGACGCTGATGGTCGCCTAATGCCGTTGGTTGACCACTGACCCGTGGGGCTGGTTCTCAATGTCCGGAGCCGACCGACCCGTCTGCGGCCTCAGGGGATCGGTCGGGTCGTAGCCACCTTTTAGCTCCTAGCCAGGACCTGTCCTGTGGGGCGGCCGGCGCCGCGGGCCTGCACCGTTTTCCGGCGGCGGACGGGCCCCGCCTGATGGTCTCTGGTCTGGCCCAACGACCGCGGCCGTCATGTGATCGCCGCCGTTAGGGCGTCATTGGATCCGATCGGGGCGGCGCCGATCCGTGCCGTGCTGGCGCGGTGGGCGCGAGTCGTGCGACAGCGCGCAATGCCCGCAGCAAGGAGAGGTGGACGCACCTCAACAAGTGATGAGGCCAACGTATTTCCTACTAAGGCTTGGACTCAATATCCGTAGTTTAATATTTGTATGTTGTTCAGTGAATGCAGAAGTAGTCGACTTAGCATTTTTGTACTTTTTATTCTCCAAACTATAATATGATCGAAAAATTACCATCGCAACTTCGTATTTTTCGCAGGTCTTCGACAGCGGATGTCTTTCCTATCTGAAGTTGGGGCGCCTATCCATCAGCCCTGTCAGGTTACTTTGCCTCGTCTATCATCACGACTGCGGACACCTGTGCCCTGCCCGGGAGCCTGTGCTGCCGACACTGGGACCGGCTGCACTGACCACACTGCCAGTCTGGGCGGTCAGCAGCGCGACGCGTTAACGCTGCCGCCGCACTGAGCCCCTTCACGACACGAGGCGCGGTCCGAGCCGGCCCGGCGGCCAGGCTCGGTGCGGCGATCAATCGATGATCGCCGCGGCGCCGACACGCTGGTCACTGCCGGAGGCCTGATGGCGGCCGGGTGCCGGGCATCAGCACATCTAACGAACGAATTGATTCCACATACCGCTCTGAGCCAGCGTACCTATAACTTGCCTACCGGTCTGTGGTTGTGGCATCTTTGGCAATGCCGATGAAGACTAGTTCTAATTTCATTGCCTGCCACTGTTAAGCTGATGAGTTTCTACGTTTGCTCGCAGCGCTGGTTTCAGGAATGAAGGCAATACAAGTTCGACCACTTTGAGATTGTACATTTTGTCAACATCGCAGTGAATACGAAAACTTCACATTTTTATGGATATTTGATTAATGAGGCATCGTGTAAGTGCTACAGTTTCTCAGCAGTTTCTTCTGTCCGGTTCTGAGTATAAAGCAGCATTTCATGAGATTCATATTAAATCTCCCGTTCTTCATCACGCACTTTGAGTTGAATGGAAGGTCATTCCCCTGAAACGTCTGGGACGTTTCGCATTGAAGTTATCACATCTGTTACGCCCGGCTGAATATCGCATTTCGCATGTCATCGCTTGGATAATTCAGGATTTAAAATCCATCCCAGCGTTGTGCGTGTTGTGTGAATCCATCCCTTTGCATCACCGCTCCCATTTTGTCTGATTTTTGGCCCGCCCGGCGCCTGAGTGGTTTCCGTCTGAGGCTGGCTGGCTGAGGGAGGGGCGGAAGGGGCCGGTTTTTCTGACCGGCGGCGTCGCTCCGCTCCAGCGGCGACCGATGGGCCCATCACCGCTGTCGCAGACGAGAGGCGCACACTTCACTGTCACACTCATCGGCCAACGGTTCGTTTCAGCTGGCCCTCAAGCACCGTCAGAGCAAGAACCACAAGACCAGAATCATCTTTTTCGTCGGCTCGCCGATCGACTGTGACGAAAAGGAGGTGATCAAAGTCGCCAAGCGGCTCAAGAAAGAAAAGGTCAACGTGGACATCGTCAGCTTTGGAGAGGAGGTCAGTCGTTTAGTGCTCATCATTATCATTCTGGCTTGATCTAGCACAATGTCTCAGTTTGTTGGTATATTGATTACCCTCATAGCCATGCCATTAGTGCTGCCACTTAACTTAATCCGATTGCATATGATTGATGAGTGTTCCAAGGTATCTGAACAGTCAGTGCCTCTCCCGGGTCACACTCTTGGGCCGGGCTTTGTGTTCTGATCTGTTCGTGCCTAATGGTACAGCGCAGTCTTTACAAATGTTCGATGCTATATCTGTATTTCTAGTGAGGGGCCTTCCCCGGGTGTGTGCGCTGGACTCCGTCAGCCCGCGTGTGACCGGCGTCGCCCTATGCGCCGCGCCGTGCTCTGACGTACTGTGATGTGGGCGTGCGTTGCCAGGCGGCCAACACAAACCTGCTGAGCCAGTTCATCAACACCATCAACGGCAAGGACGGCACCGGCAGCCACCTGGTGACGGTGCCGACGGGGCCGCACCTCTCCGACGCGCTCGTCTCGTCACCCATTCTGCAGGTCAGTCGCGTCGCGTCGCAGGTCGCAGGTCGCGGCGGCCGCTCAGGCTGGGTCCGTGCGCCCAGCGGAGAGCCCTTTCGTTTCATTAGTTCGTTTAGTGTTCTCTTTTGATGGATGCCGTGAAAAGTGACGATGTCAGCGCTGAGCTCTCCGGCGCGGAGTTAGTGCCTTTGGCAGGGCTGGTGTCGGCTGTGACCGGCCACAGTTCGGGCGACATTTGGCTCTCGGTTCGGCCCGCCGGTCTCTGCGCTGCTATTACTGCGGCGGGGCGCTGCCCAGCTGGTACCGCTGTGTTTCGCGCCGGCCGGCGGTCCCTGGGCGCTCGTAGTATCTCTGTGCGCCGTCACCTCGCCGTGTCGGCGTCTCCCGGGTCGGGTGGGGACGGACAGCGGGGGAGCGGGTGGCGAGCCCGCGACGGAGGTACGTACGCCGAACATACGTCTCTCGTACGTAGTTGGCCGTATCCAGAGCGCTGGTCCGGAAAGCATTTCCATGTACTTACAATGTGCAATGTTGGTTAGCTGTGCTTGCTGACCGTAATGCTTAGGTACCATGGACGGTTTTAGCTCGGCAGTGTTGTTCTTAGCGGCGCGATGTGCTCTAGCTGACGGGTCGGTGGCGGCAGTGCCGCGCGGGACACCTGTCCGCTCTCACCGTCCCCCACCGTCTCCCACCGTCCGTCCGGCAGGGCGAGGATGGCGCCGGCGCGCCCGGCATCGGCGGCGGGTCGGGCTTCGAGTTCGGCGTCGACCCGAACGAGGACCCGGAGCTGGCGCTGGCGCTGCGTGTCTCCATGGACGAGCAGCGCGCGCTGCAGCAGCAGCAGGAGAGCCGCGAGCCGGCGCCGGCGGCCGGCACCGGCGGCGCGGCCGGCGCGGCGCCCGCCGGCCGGCCCGCTGCCGCCGCCGGATCCGAGGAAGCTATGCTGGAACAGGTGAGCCGCTGCAGCAACACGGGTCGACAAATGATGGCGTGATGGCTGAATGATATTGTCACTGGGTGATTTTTTAAACTACCTGGTCTCTATTCTTCGAGAAAATGAGTTTTACTGACTTTTTTCGGTACAATTTGTGGATGACATAGTTTACTCGGTTTTGCTTTGTCATCTATCGCTGTGGCGTGTTTTTCTTATTACTTCATAGTTTTATATCTACGCTCTTTGGTGTGCTCTTTGAATTTCCTTATGTCCTTATGTCCGGTGCTTCCTTCAGTCCTTATTTTGTATCCTTTTCTCTATATGTCTCATCATAACCTTTGCTCCCTCATATTGTTCCCCATTAATGCTCCCTCATATTGTTACCTGTGCTCCCTCATAGTGTTCACTGTACACTGTGCCTCAGCTGTCTGTTAAGAACGCTGTCGGGATGCCGCTACGATCGCCGGCGTTCGGGATTAGCTCGTAATGGTGGATTATTGGCTGCCCCTTAGGGCCCAGAATACACTACCGCCGCCCAGCAATGCTCGATCACGGCCGACCCAAATGGGCGTAATCTATCTACAATGTATAGCGTCGATTTTTCAGCATCCGATACCATGGGGTCCCCCAAGACCTTAGACTGCGAACGTTTACATTGCATTGGGCGCCCATCAGGTACCCCTTGGCCCAAACATCGCCATTACAGCATGCGCGGCTGACTCGTGTATGTCGGCCTTCTGCCGGGTCCGCGCCGTCTCCGCGTGCTGACCCAGCGCGGCCACTGCCAGTTACGTAGCCCGACCTGGTCTGACGCCGGGTCGACAGAAGTCTCCTGGACCTCCACACGAAGCGGAACTGGCTACTGTATCTCACATTAGAGCTAACTAGCCGACAGCGGCACGGCGCCGAATGGCCGCTCAACTACGGAACGTGACCCCATAACAGCTCGCCTGCGCTCTGAGATGAAGCCTCTTTTACCCAAGTCTGAGTCAAATAGTGCACTCCCATAGTTGTTGATGCAGTCTGGAATTTGTGATTCAACGACGACCTGTGTTGAATAAGGGAGTTGATGGCGAGATGACTTCAAAGCGATAGGAGCTTGTGTGACCACCAGACCCATGTCCATTGCTTAACCCGCGCACCGACGGGATATCCGCCCCCCCCCCCCCCTGAGGTTTTTCGCGAATAGCGGGAAAACCGCGGCGCGAAATTTGGTACGACTATTCTCGCATCAATTTTACACATGGTGTGCAAGTTTGAACCTCCTAACTTTTAAGGTCAGGTCACCAGGTCACTTTGAATGACCCAACCTCAAGTCACTTTTTTGCAACTTTGTCACCGTGCCAGAGCTACAGTAGATGTCGGAGACCTTTGAAAGTCGCATGATGTTATCAGGTCATTAGTAGCTACAATTTTTATCTCTCGGAATTTTGATATCGGTGACCTAAGGTCAGGTCAATTTCTCGACCTCCCCATTATAAGTCAATGGGGGAAAAATCAACTCCCTGTTTTTACCACTAAAACGTGTCGTAATGGCCCCATATACCATACATGACTTCATATACGATCAACCTTCACTACCTTGAGGTCAGTTTTGCTGTTGGGCAGCTGTAAGGTCATGTGACGTCATCAAAGGTCACCAAAGGTTTTTTGCCAATAACTCCGTACAGGAACAAGATACAGCCGCGCGGATGGTCTCATTGTGTTCAGCTCGTCAAGACGCATCGAATGATATACATGATGACCTCGAGGTCACGTGACCTGAGGTCAACCTTTGACCTTGACCTTTCGAGGTCAACATATATATCATTCGATGCGGATTGGCGAGAGGATCACGATGATGCACTTAGTTTGTTCCTATCTTGACTAATTCGAAAGTTATTCGAGAAAAACTCTCTCCATATCTAGCGCCGCCATTTTTACTTTTTTGACCCCTGTGACGTCATCTTTGACCTGACCTGAAAATGACCTTAGTAAAAATTGTAGCCCTTGTCCGTGCGTATCCGATGCCGTTTACCGCTTGTCGCTATCTTGCTTCGTTCCGCCCCCCCCCCCCCGTCGGTACGAAGTTGGCTCAGACCCCCGTCAGTGCGCGGGTTAAAAGCAATCAGCTACTGGTGGTATATAAAAAGAAGTATTCGGAAGCTGCTTCACACACACTCTCCCCTCCTCCTCTCTCTGTCTTTCTTGGTTAGATGATGAACCCAAGGCTATAGAACTCCGATGAATCCTCTTGCGCTATGGGCTCTGGAAGCCTGCGGTTTTTTAGCGAGCATTCGGTATGGCCGGAATGTCCAATATCCGTGTCGTTCTGAGTGGTGACCTCCCGACAGAATTGAGCATCCATTTAATACAAGTTGAATCCAGGGCATTGTACGAGATCATAGCCATAAGTCCCCACTCGCCTATAGAGCATGACGTAGTGTGACCAGTCTGCCTCTGGCCGAGTCGTCAGTGGGTTTTCTATTTTTGTCAGGCCAGCTCACCACTCAGCATGGCAGTTACATGTTTGGGCCACCCTCTGTCCCTGAAGCGAACAGGATCTAGGAGTGGTTACCGATGACCGGGCGCCATTTCTTCGGAGGACTTTCAAAAAGTTAACCCGCGCCCGGCTGGGGGTCCTGGATTTCCACGCCCTGCTGGGGGGGGGGGGGGTGTTTGAACACCCCCCCTTCTAACTCGGCTCCTGGGCCACGTAGCGATACGCGGAAGGCGGCGTTCGAAAGAGCGTCAAAAATAATGAGGAAATCACTTCAGTCAATTTTTTGGTCAGGTCAAAGGTCAGGTCACCAGAGGTCATTGAAGGCAAAATTTCGCCGATTTCCAGGTCGAATGTCGACAATTTCCAAGAAGCCAACGCGTAACTCGGGAACCAATAGAGCTACAGCGCCGCGGAAAAGCGCATTCGATAGCCCTATTAACGCCCTTTCTGAGTAATTCTCTCAGATTTGACCTAACGTCAACGGTTTTGCCTGCAGGGGGCAAAAACGGCAAAAATAGCCGATTTTTTCGGAAACGGTTTTTCTGCAATAACTTTTGACCCAAGCCTTGTACGAGCTTACTTTTACCGGCATCGTGTTTCTCTCGTCAAGACGCATCGAATGAACTATAACTTGACCTTGAAAGGTCAACTTGAAAATTTGACCTCAGGTCAAGGTCATGACCTGACCGGAAAGGGTCATGTTGCATATCAGTCGATCCGTATCGTCGAGCTGAACACATCTAAAGCGTTTTCATCGCTCTAGCATGTCTCTATCAAAAGTTATTTGCGAAAAACTGCTAGATACCATTCGTGACCTAAGATGACCTCAGGGCATAAACAGGGGTCACGGACACCATTTTCATGTTCAGTGTGTCTAAACCACTTGTAAATCAGTGTTTGGGAGTGTTTATAATGTCTTTCGTTCAAAAGAGGCGCATTTCAATTTTCTCCCATTGACTTATAATGGGGAGGTCGCAAAATTGACCTGACCTTAGGTCATCGATATCAAAATTCTTAGATATACATTTTGTACATGCTATTGCTCTTAGCAATCGCTGAAAGTTTCAAAGCGATCGGTCACTCAGTGTAGCTATGACAGACATTGAAACTTTTTATGAGGTGAGGTCACTTCAAGTGACCTGGTGACCTGACCTTGAATGACCTTGGTCTGAAATTTTCACAACATGTGTAGAATTGATGTATGATAAGGTGTACCAAAAACGGCGGCGCTCCGCGCCGCCGTTTTTGAGATATTCGCGAAAAACCACAAGGGGGGGTGTTCAAACACCCCCCCCCCCAGCAGGGCGCGGGTTAATATTTATCGGGTGTTTGGGTCACCCGAAGTTCCCTTACAGCCTTGTATGGCTACTGTCGCTCATTTTTGTGTAGGAAGGGGCGCCGGCTGATGCGTCGAAAAAAACGCCGCTATCTTTTTGTATAGTCGGTTTGTCATTATTCTTAAGCGAGCTGGTAGAGTCTGGCAAGTGCCAGCGTCATGACGTGAATCTACCGGGGAAGCTGAGAAGTATCTTCACATGTAGCTGTGAACCGTGCGCCAATATGAGTCAGGTGACGAGGAGCCCGCAGACAATAGAGCGAGCACACCACGGGACTCGTTTGAGCAGACAATAGAGCGAGCACACCACGGGACTCGTTTGAGCAGACAATAGAGCGAGCACACCACGGGACTCGTTTGAGCAGACAATAGAGCGAGCACACCACGGGACTCGTTTGAGCAGACAATAGAGCGAGCACACCACGGGACTCGTTTGAGCAGACAATAGAGCGAGCACACCACGGGACTCGTTTGAGCAGACAATAGAGCGAGCACACCACGGGACTCGTTTGAGCAGACAATAGAGCGAGCACACCACGGGACTCGTTTGAGCAGACAATAGAGCGAGCACACCACGGGACTCGTTTGAGCAGACAATAGAGCGAGCACACCACGGGACTCGTTTGAGCAGACAATAGAGCGAGCACACCACGGGACTCGTTTGAGCGCCCGGTAGCCAGTCTATTGACTCGGGCTCGGGATGTTGCGCATTTTGAGATGAACACTCCAATGTATGAATACCGGGATCGCGCCGTGGCTCCAGAGCACACTTCACGTGCTTTGCAGCGAATAATATATATATCGACGCTATTGACGCTTGCAGCGTCTCATGTAAGTCACCTATTCCAGCAATGGATGTGGTGAGCTCACTGGAGCGCATATCTTTTCTGTTTATTGCCAAGGCATGTGGCGAGATCTCCGGAGCGCCTACCATTTCTATCTACGGTCAAGACGTACTGGTCCGATGGAAGACCCTTCCCTCGCCTGCTGGGCTGTCGGAGCCCTCCGCTACCCGCGTGGCCAGCCCCGCCTGACCCCCCGCCTCTCCTCCCCGCGTGATCGGACCCAGGTGCCGTCTGGCGGTGGCCCCTGCTGACCGGCCCCGGGCGCTGGTCCCGGGTGTGGTCTGACCCTCGCTGGTCTCTGATGCCATCTGACCCCCACTCCCTGCCCCAGGCGCTGGCCATGTCGATGGGAGGCGGCGGCGGCACTCCGGCGGCGCCCGACTTTGCCTCCATGACCGAAGAGGAGCAGATTGCTTACGCCATGCAGATGTCGATGGCCGACCGTGAGTACTGCGGCGGCGGTCGGCCCCGCGGGAGGTAGAGCAGGCCTGGTGGTGACCTGGGGAAGGGGCCATCGGAGCGGCCTGTGGGACCGGGGAGCGGTCTGTGGGACCGTGGGGAGCGGCCTGTGGGACCGGGGAGTGGTCTGTGGGACCGTGAGGAGTGGCCTGTGGGACCGGGGAGCGGTCTGTGGGACCGGGGAGCGACTTGTGGGACCGGGGAGCGACTTGTGGGACCGGGGAGTGGTCTGTGGGACCGGGGAGCGGCGTGTGGGACCGTGGGGAGCGGCGTTTGGGACTGTGGGGAGCGGCCTGTGGGACCGTGGGGAGCGGCGTGTGGGACTGTGGGGAGCGGCGTTTGGGACTGTGGGGAGCGGCCTGTGGGACCGTGGGGAGCGGCGTGTCGGACCGGGGAGCGACTTGTGGGACTGTGGGGAGCGGCCTGTGGGACTGTGGGGAGCGGCCTGTGGGACCGGAGCGCCTAGAGCGGAGGGGAGATGTCACAGAGAGACATGGAACAGTGAGCGTATGTTATGTTCTCTGGGAGTAGGACGACGTATGGTTTACTTTGAATGTCTTATCCAGTGAGACAGTTTACCCATATAAACAGAACGACCTATGAAAACTGTCGGTAGTTTTAGCTCCTGCTAGATTTTGTCGTCAAATTGTCGGGCGCGTTTTCTCAATTTACCTTTAGAGTGTAAATAATATCATCATTTCTGAGCCGTGCCTGTCGATCATTGATGTATCTATGTGGGTTAATCCTACTGGCTGACTACGTGGATACAGGCTTTTGCACGGATTTTCTGTAATTTTACTCGGCATTTGTCCGGCATCTGACAGCGCGAGCCGGGATAGCCGTGAGCCGGACCGTGGCGCTCTGCCTCCCAGCGTCTGCCAGTGTCACCATCAATATTGATGTGAGGCTAATAGTACACTATCGCTGATTGCAAGAAGATTGATGGGGATTTATGGGGTCTTAGTTAACGAACCCTTGGCGTACCCGTGCATCTTATTTGATATTGAACAAAGACAATATGTTTTGGGGCCAACAAATGTCATGTTTAAATCACTATTCTGTGCGAGACCAACATTTCTCTTCAGTTTGCCCGTCAGTAACAGTTGGCACCTAATTAATAAGCTAATATTTAATCGATAACATTGTCCAAACAATTTAAACGGTGTCTTGCCTAGCAGCGGACTTGCATGGAAGAGACAAATGAAGTGGGCGGGCGACAGTTCAATTCCTGCTAACAGATGGGCTTTTATCTGGAAGCAGTGCCACGGAAATTCTGGCAGGATTTTTCCACCGGCGTATAGTGGCATTGATCCAGGCCCGGAGAGCGTAAGCGGGATATGTGACCGAGGGTGTGGTAAAAGAAAAGCAGCGTTGTGATAATCTCAGTTATGCGCCTGGAGTGCAGCTCAATGACATGTGAAACTACCTGTCCCGACCATTGAAGGTTCTGAGCTATCAATGTCGGCTAATTGTCGGGCCTCAGTGGGGACTTCACTGGACAAACTTCAGAGCTATAGCGTACAGCGGGTACCGCATATTATCCGCTCTGCGAATGGCCAGCCGGAAATAGCTTTCGCTATATGCGTCTGGGATTAACACGTATTTCCCCTTCTCGCCAACATTAAATCGAATGTTGACTTCATTGATTCAGTGTTGAGTATATTATTATTTACCTTGAAGGCTTGGAAACAGTTGAGAAAGTATGTTATTAAGTGACTTTTTGGTAGCATTTTCTTAAGTGGACTGCATAGATAAGTAATATATGTTCCACTGGCTGTTACTACCAGGACATGTTGTTGGTGCACAGCAAACATGGCTGAATGACTCATTTCTATTCTCTATTCGCATAAACTCCGCGCCTGGTGGTGGCGATCTGAGGCTGAAATACGAGTATTTTATAGTATCAATGAGCTTCATCGTTTCATAATTACCTAATAAGTAAATAGCAGGTTAAGCACCAACCAAGCGTTCCAAGCCTACAGGGTGTCCCATAATTACCCGGACATTGTTAATTAGTATATAAAATAAGGCAAACATGATTGCGCTTTTTTCTTTTTACCGTCTTATATAGTCAACTAGGGTGGCTGTGAAATAGCACATGCAATAGATACGCTTGTTACAAGATCAGCCGACAATGATGGAAAATGCCAGCCATTGCTGGTCTCAGTTGTTTTACGGGTCTCCCGAAACTGGGTGTAGGCCTGTTTTCTTTGACCTCTTGCCGGAGGATAATACGATCATATAAGATAAACTTGACATCAAAGTGTTCCCAGGCCATAAGGTATTATCCCCCAAAACAAAAATTTCTGCCTACGCCACTTTTGCTGCGTTTTTTTACATCTGGAGTGGAGAAGCTCCATGTCTGAACATTGCGCAACCTTTGGCTTCCAACAGATTTGGTTTCCAAAACAAACCCGTTCATGGCCATTTGGTTCACGGCATCCAGTTTTCGCACTGGTAGAATATTACCGCAGTAGTACCCTGTGCTAACGGTTGTCTTTGGGCCATCATATCAAGCCCAATGAGTGTACGGTGGCTCAAGATGTCTCACAATTTGATTTTCGACGGGTGCCTGGCCGTCTCTGCTGTTGGGGCGTTGTAGCCATCTGACGTTCACACAAGCCTTTTTCGGGCGGTTCAAAGGACATAATAACTTCGTTAGACCACAAAGTGTGTCTCAATATACTGTTTAATTGTATATGTTATGTTTTTGGGATGAGTTGTAGTGATTTGCGCTCCTTTCCCCGTAGTTTTCGCATATTTTTCTGGCGAAGGACCCCTAATTCCAAAATTTTGTCGAAGATAGTGGTGCAAAGTAGACTGATGTTTTGTAGATAATCCTGATCTATTGTTTAGCTAGTTTTTAGCTAGATCGGTGACGTTTGTTGTCTATGACAAGCAACCCCTTGTTTGACAACTGGTGCATGGCCCTTTTTGGCCGAGCCCAAGCTTGTCAATCAGGTTTATCTCTTGCTCTCTCTGGCTTCGTTAGCTGATATAATTGCGCTTTGCTCAATCTTAACTGCTTGCAGATGAGCTGCTGAAGCTCTCCAGCAAAGACCATGCCGAAAGTCCGTTTACAAAGTTGAAAACGGGAGTTGATTCACCATGGTTGCCTATTAGTGGCTTAAGCTGAAAACGGAAAAGGACTCCTCTTACTTGACTCTGGATAATAATTGATTCGAGTCGTTACCGGCCACCAAAAGCACACAGTCTCCAATCTCGATAGTTTAGGGATATCTTATAAAAGTATGATGCTTGTATATCATTAGAAGCGAGCGCAGTCGCACTTTTAGCCAGAAAATAAATGTCCGGGTAATTCTGGGACACCCTGTACAGTAGTTGTGTCCATTACCTTTAATGGCGGTGGCAGAGGTAAGCCTCCGCCGCCATTCTGCCAGCGGCTGTCGTCGCCCCGGTGTAACCCGACGGCGGTGGCCGCGGCGACATGGGCGGCCACAGGTGCACAGCGTGCGTCATCGAGGACGTCATCCTCGTCACCACGAACAGACGTGCTGGCTTTCCGAAACCGCTCAGTGGTACAAATGCGACCTCGGTCCCTGTCAGGATCGGACAGATTTCGGTGTTACTCCGCGAGTAGTGGACGGCACTCGGGTAGATGACGCCAAAGAGGACGGCGTCCTAAGTGGCTGTCAACCAAGTATTTGATTGCAAAATATGATACCCTTACGTGTTAGGCTTTAATATATTTATTGGTATTGGAAAACTCGACCAACTTTTCGGACGCCCTGCAGCTTCGTACTTACGAATCGAGCTTCAGCGAAACCCTCGTCTAGTGAGTTCTGGATGCCGCGTAACAAGCAGGTAAGGACGTCACTTTTGCAAAGAGGACATACAGTGTCATGACATGGGTATATATTATCCTTCAAACGAGTACGATTGTGTTCAGTGGTTGCGCCTTTATTTGCATCTGGCATGCGCGGACCGTCATTGTCAGCAATGAGTAATCAAGCTACTCGTACCTACGTATGCGTCCGACTGATCGGATCTTTCTGTAATCGGATATTGCTTTTCCACTGGTTTCCAAAGTAATGCTCTTTCGCACTATTTTATGGTGGAACAGTAATCAGAAGTAAGGTTCCGGCTCTATCGCATGTTAATGGTTACGAGAAGACAGGAGCCAGTTTTTTTTTTTTTCTTGTGCGACAGCATCGTGAAGGCTATATGTGAATTGTGAATCCGGAGCTCAGTCGCGTCGCTTTCGCGGAAAAGTGGCAGTTTGCCTCGTGTCGAACCAACGGTGGTAGTCTGAGTGATGCCTGCATCAGGGTTCCACATCAGTTTGCCCCTTTACTGACGTCGGAAAGTGGTATGCATTATGCATGCGTTTCTCCCTCTCCCGTCCCAGTGATTTCTTCGGTGACGGAATGACTACGAAGCACGGAATATATAGTCTACGACATGTCGTAGACTATATATTCCGTGCTACGAAGGCAACGAGGGTAGTTGAAACTATTGGGGTTCGCAATGGCTTCAAAGACGATGGGGCCTCAAACGCACCTCTTGTTTCCAACTCAGTATGCCTGGTAGTCGGTAAGACAGATTTCCCGAGTTGCTTGCAAATTCTGACCCCGGTTTATGCCATGGTCTACCGAGTGTTAGTGTCACTAATTCGTTGAGGTACCGCCGGTACTGGGGTATCCGAATTAGTCGGCGAGCCGAATTAGTGCGTTTGTAAAAGCCTGTCCCGTAGTTCAGTTGGTAGGGCGTTTGACTCTCGGTGGTGAGATTCTGGGCTCGAGTCGCTCCGACGCTCGATATATGATACTCCTGACAGGGATGGTATGTGGTTGACTGCAGCCAGTTAAAGCTATAGTAAAGTGGCCTTTGAGTTGGGTGGGATGGGCCGTGCTCAGCTTTGGTGGGCACGCTTATTTGTGACTTCTGAATCCCCCCCGCTGCCCGATATTGCCCCATCGGACGTGAGGCGCGGGTGCGTACCAAGTTCTGCTTAGCGCGGGCTCCGGCTGTGTCAATCCGTCCATTCAAACATTCCAGCTTTTTGTACTGATAGAAATTGAATATATAAGAAGATAGAAGATAGAAGAAGATATCCTTTGGCTAGCTCTGGGTCTTGGATGTTCACTTTTCAACCAATTATCTAGCTCAACGTCAGTTAGATAGTTATCCAAATGAATAGCATTGCAACAAAGCTGTGGAATCTAAGGTTAATTACGTATTTCGATATCATAGCAGAGCGCGTTGTGAAGGAATATTGCCTTGATATGGAAACCCTTGCTGAGTCATTATCTGGATTACTTAGGGCATTAATTGCTGTATAGTCGACTACATAATGATGTTCCACTTTTCACAGGCAACTTCTTGCCTGGAGTGGTAGGCTGTGCCGCATCACACGGGCTGAGCTCACAAATTATAGCTTTGTCCCAATGCTCACAATCGACACGCTTAATTGCGTGATAAACGGCACAACTTAGCGCTCCGGTCAACTGATAGCTTCTGAGGAGTGGAACATCATTCTGTAGTCGACTATACACGGCCGATGCCAAGAATGGTAATTGTAGTGTGGTGTCTCCAGCCCTGGCGAGTTGGCAGCCGGTCAAAGTCCTGCTGACCACGGTCTGGGGCGGTCGGAGGGTGACCTGGAGACCGGAGGAGGGTGGGTAGACGCAGTTGTCATGTAACTCATCCAGTTCAGCTGAACCTCGTGGCCGGTCAGCTTTGCGCAATGCGCAAAACTGTGGAGACGGTATGCTACAACAACTGTCAAGCAACGCCGCTTCACCAGTAGCTCTGGTCATACGTAACTCCACCTACAGATCCTACGATCGTGTAGTTGTACCTACCTGAGACGATGGGTTCACGTAATTCATTCCTGTTCGACATTCACTTCGAAACTTGTTTCTCAAGGCTGCGGCTATTCAAGGCTCAAGGCTATTCTGCTGCGGCAACGCACCCAAATCAAAATGTTATGTTGCTGCTCAAACGAAACATTGAAATGGTAGCGAATTAATTGGTTTATTATAGTAATGTCTTCCGTTGGTGATACCTTGGATGGTCGGCTCAAGAGTGTGAGTCGCTCCAGGGACGCTGATGGCAGGTCACCGCCGTTGGGCGCGATACGATCTCTGGCTATTAACCCGCGCCCCGCCGCGCTATTAGAGGGCCCTCCCACCTTCAAAAAAGTTAATGAATTGGCATGAACGTGATGTCGCTCGGTTCAGAAAGGGCGAAAACGAATATCTACCAAATTTCATCGAAAAATATTCACCGGGTTTTCAAGACATCAGACTTTTACTTTTGTTTACTTTTTGGAATCTCCGCTGTTCCTAGCGAATTTATTTAAAAGTGCGGCACTTGTTGCGCGCAAAGCAGCATATACTACCGCGTGTTATCAAACGTTTTAGTAAAAGATTTAAAATCGTTAGATCTGCGCTGACGTCACACATTCTAATGCATTAGCCCCTCTGAATCCAAGTGCTGCAACTTTGAAATTAAATATTTTCGATTTGAGGCATTTCTCGATCTTGTGAGTGCTCAAACCGGTAAGGCAAGCCACGGACCCCATTTTGGCTATATTGTTGCCCCACGTCCTCGTAGCCTCCTCCAGTGTATAACAGTCTCATGACCGGTCCGCCATCGGTGATGTATTTGTCTCAGCTTCACTCGGTGGTCAGACGCTCTGTATCTGTACCGAACACGCAAACAAAAAACAATCAGTGGCTCGCCTCAACCAACAACGAGCCAGTAGCGCCCCCACCACAACGAATATATCATATGTTTTCGCATAATAACAGATAAAACTAATTTCCACTTCACAATAATATCTGGCAAGTGCGCCATATACGCCACAAAAATAATTATGGTATTTCAGCACGGCCTTTGACATGTTTAACATTCATCTGGCTCATCTAAGGCACGCCGACGGTATACGAGTAATTATACATGCAAAATGATAAACATAATGCTTACCGAGATCTGTTTCCTTTCCAACTACGAGAATGCGAAACAACAATGCTCTCTCACGTGTCCCTCTCATCCTTCTTGACACATCAGCGACTTAGAGATGACCGAATGAAAACATGTCCGAAAATTCACTCTACACCGTTCACCACTATCCATTCCACAACGTTACTAGCAGCGCCATCTAGAAAGTAAACTAGCAACCAGAACCAACCAACAGCTCGTGGCTACAATGTAGAGGTCGCCACCAGCTGGACATGTTGGACATGGGATGAGAGATAGAACAGAAGGGAAATGGATTGGAAGGAGCCGTCTGCACTTACACCCTCCCCTTTTTGATGACGCCATCTGCGCATCAAAACTCTTATTTCTATTTCAAACGAAAAAAGCAGCTTGCTTGACACCAGTTCATGCACGCGCTCTTCCAATGCTCTTCTATCGCTTCAAACAGCACTTCACTTCACTCTTCTCCTCCAACGATCTTGACGATCTTGTTGACTGGCCGGTGGTAGATGGTGCCGCGCGCGAGGACCCGCACCGAGCGCACCCGTCCGTCGGTGCTCGGTATGGCTTCTTCTACTCGTCCCATTGGCCAAACTCCCCGAGGCACAGACTCGTCTACTAGGAGTACTACGTCTCCTCTCTTCACGTTGGCTTTGCTCCGCGTGTTGGGCCCAGGTCTCTGCTGCAGGAACGGTAAATACTCTCTGCGCCACCGGCGCCAGAATATCTCAGCCAGGTAAGCCGCCTGCTTCCACTGCTTCTTACCCACAAGGTCGCACTCGACAGGTGAGTCAGAGGGAGGGAGTGTCACACAACTCGTGTGAAGCAGATGGTTTGGCGTGATCGGCAGATCATCTCTGGGATCAGCGCTGACTGGAAACAAGGGACGGTTATTCATGATACATTCTGCCTCGCACAGCAGAGTGTGAAGGGTTTCATCAGTGAATGACTGCTGTGTCAGCAGAGCTCCGAGGATCTTCCTTACAGTACGTATCTGTCGTTCCCACGGGCCTCCGCAGTGCGATGCGTGAGGGGGATTAAAACGCCATTCGATGTTCATTTCCAGAGCCGCTCTTCTGATCTCTTCTCCCTTCTGCAAGAGTTTCGAGAGCTCGTCTCGCAGCTCTCGCTCGGCTCCTATGAAATTTGTGCCTTGGTCAGAGCGCAGAAGGCGCACAGTGCCCCTGCGAGCTACGAATCTTCGCAGCGCGCACAAGAAGGAGTCTGTGGTCAGACTTTCAGCGACCTCTATGTGAATGGCTCGCACGACGAGACAGGTAAAGATTACGCCGTACTTCTTGATCTGTCCCCTCCCTCTCTTCACAAAGAAGGGACCGAAATAGTCCACGCCGGTACTGCTGAACGGCTTCTCGCCCTCCCGCACTCGGTCTTCAGGCAGATCTGCCATGCGCTGACTCTCAGGAGGCCTCTGTCGCCGACGGCAGCTGACGCAGCGACTCAGGGTTCGACGAACGGCAGAGTTGGCGCCCAGTATCCAGTACTCCCGACCAAGATCGGCTAGAACATGCTGCCTACCCTCATGCCCAGCTCTCTGGTGCACGTCTTGAATCAGAAGTTCCACCAGCCGGTCCCTATTCGGGAGTATCGGAGGGTGCTTCGTTGCTCTGCACAGGTGTGAGTTTCTAAGCCGGCCTCCTACTCTTACGACATCATCTTTCAAGAAAGGGCTCAAACGTATCAGACGGCTTGACGGACGAACCTCTTTTCCTGCGCGAAGTTCACAGAGTTCTGTACCGAAGTGTCTCCTCTGTGCGTCTCTCACGATGCACAGTACAGCCTCACTCAGGTCACCCGGAGTCAGGGCCGTTCGTGAGGCCGATGAATGGCATTCCCTGTCATCTCGTGCTGCCTTTTCTCGAGACTTCTCCTTGAGTACGGCGAACACTCGGCGCAGCAGCGCCACCGCGCGCACTAGGCGCTTCCCAGATCCGTAGTGATCCACCAGTTTTTCCACAGGAGATTTCCTTGGTGCCTCTGAGCATTCAGAGACTGTTGCTGAAGCGGTTGTTTCTCTCGGTGTCGCGTCTCTCGTCCCAGTGTTAGCTGTCGTCGCAGCCGAGAAGACAGCTGATGCACTTGTCTTCACCTCTGGGTCTGTCTTCTCGAGTCTTATATTTTCGGGACACGTCGGCCATTCATCACTGGTGCGCCACAGGTAGGCAGGACCCTGCTTCCAGAGCTCACTGTCAGACAGGCTGGAAGCATCAGTGCCGCGGGACACGAGGTCGGCCGGATTCAACTCTGTTGGCACGTACTTCCATTGCTCCACCGATGAACCGTCGTGGATGACCGCGAGCCTGTTTGACACAAACACGTGAAACCTCGTTGTCACGTTCTGGATATACTTTAGCACCGTGGTGCTATCCGTCCAGTAGAAGTTGGCGACTTCGACGCTCAGGGCCCGGCTCAGCTCTTGACCGACCTGCACGGCCAACTTAGCAGCAGTCAGTTCCAACCGGGGGACACTGATTGACTTCAGAGGAACGAGGCGTGCCTTACTCGTCAGAAGTGCACAGTGGATACTTCCGTCCATGTAAACGGTGCGCATGTACGAAGCGGTGCCGTAGGCCTTCGTGCTGGCGTCTGCAAAATGATGAAGTTCGATCTGAGCTCGCTCTGCACCTCTGGGAGACAAACATCTCGGGACACCGAAGTCTTTGAGATGTCTCAGACCATGGAGCCAACGCTCCCATCGCTCTCTGATCATGTCAGGCACACGTGCGTCCCAGGGGACCTTCAGGCGGAACAGCTCCTGAATGAATGCTCTTCCTTTTACGATGCACGGCGCCACCAGGCCCAGGGGATCGTAGCATGAAGCTGCTACTGATAGCATGCCTCGCTTCGTAACCGGCTTCCTCTTCAATTTGTCCACGTCGATCTGAAACCCGAAGGTGTCCGACCTCGTGTCCCAGAGGACTCCAAGGGCGCGCTCAACAGGATGAACATCTGCGTCCAGCTCAAACTTCTTCACCTCTCTGGCTCGGTCTTCACTGGCAACAGACTCCAGCACCCTTGCGCTGTTGCTGTTGAACTTGGTGAGGTTAAAACCTCCTGATGCGCACACGTCCTTCAAGTCCTTCACCAGGCTGACGGCGGCCTCTTCGCTCCTGACCGATCTCAATACGTCGTCGACGTAAAAGTTCTGTCGGATGGTGTTGCAAGCCTCCGGTTTTCCGCCACCATGGTCGTCGGCTGTCATGTGGAGCGCCAAATTCGCACAACTCGGGGAGGACTTCGCACCGAAGAGATGCCGTGTGTTTCGGTATTCCTTCGGTGGCGCCGACACGTCCCCGTCTGCCCACCACAGGAAGCGTAGGTAGTCTCTCTGGTACTCTGGAACTTCCACCTGCATGAACATAGCCTCTATGTCACCGGTAAAGGCATACGGATGTTCACGAAAACGTACAAGGACATCAAAGACGGAATTCGTAAGGTCGGGGCCCTGCAGCAGGTTGTCGTTTAGCGATATCCCGTTGTGTTTCGCTGCACAGTCGAAGACCACTCTCACCTTCTTCTTTGCCGGGTTTCGAACACCGAAGTGTGGTAGGTACCACTTGCCGGTTTCTTCCGATGTTTCCGGAGCTTCCTCGATGTACCCTCGTTGTAGCAAGTCCGCCATCTGGGCTGTGTACTCCGCGGCGTACACTTCTTCCTTCTCAAACCTCTTCTTCAGCGACTCCAGTCGCTTCTCTGATTGCTCTCGGTTGTTACCCAGCAGCGTTCCGTTCTCTCGGAAAGGCATTTTGATTTCATATCCATGAGGTTTTTTCACACAGCCTGTTTCCATCAGGGCACACCATTGGATATCCTCTACGGACAGTCCTTTCCTCGTGTCGGCTTGGTTCTCAAACCAGTTGTCTGTGTCCATGTGCACACTGATGCGATTCAGATGGCACGTCCTGCCCTCCTTCTTCACTCCTCCCAGTATCCAGCCGTATCTCGTCAGTACGGCATATGGTCCACCATCTACAGCTTGAACTACTTGCATGGGTTCCATAACAGCTGCTGCGTTGTTCCCGATCAGGAGGCCCACTTCACAGTCAGGGTCAACTTTCTCCAACTTCACTCCATTTTCTGATAGGTAAGACCACATCTGCAAATCTTCTTCAGATGGGAGATCTTCCGGGCTGATCGATATCTTGTTCAGCATGTACATCGGAGGCAGCTCCATGGTGTGCTCGCCTTGAAGGTCCTCGATGCACACCTGTGTCACCAGGCTGCTCTCCAGCTTCGACTCATCTCTTACTGTAGAGAGGATGACTGAAGTCTTCTGCTGTGGTGTCATGCCGAGTTTTCTCACCAGATCCTGTGAAACAAACGAATGGGTGCTTCCGGAGTCGAGGAAAGCTAGTGTTGATGTAGCGGCTCCTTTGTATTTGACCGTGACCCGTACAGCCTGAAGCTTAGCGCCACCAGCGACACGATTGGAGGCGATGTGGCCAGTAGTGACGGTCTCGGTAGAGCTTGATGTCGAGCTTGTGATCCTGTGTAGAGCTGTTGGATGTCGTTTCTTACAGGTCTGACACGTCGCCCTGAGCTTGCAGTCATTTGCCCTGTGACCGAACTCGAGGCATGAGAAACAGAGGCCCTTCTGCATGACGAACGTCTTCTTTTCGTGATCGGACTTCCGAGCCAGTTCCTTACAGACGTCGGTCGTGTGGTCCCCGTTACAGTACCTGCACCTCTTGGCCAGAGCAGCATCAGTCCTGACACTTCCAGTCATAGTTTTCAGGTGCTTCGTAGGTGTCACCTTCGCATCTTTTCTCTGTGTGCTCAACGCTTGCCTGCCATAGACTGCATGCCTTGCGACTCTAGCCTCTTGTTCGACTAGATCAACCAAGTTCTTGAGCTCTGCTGTTCTCTTCTCGTCATGTTCAATGCGATCAGCTTCCCTGCGCCATTTGTCCATCATTCCGAATGGAAGTTTCTCTACTATTCGTCCAATGGTCTTCGGACCAACATCGGAGATGCCACCTGGGATGGACTGCAGAGCGTTGTACGCCCCACGGAGATGGATGCTGAACATGTCCAACGCATCAACATCATCAGGCTTGATACTTGGGTGATTTACCAGGCCTTCAATCAGACTCGACACAGTCTGCGTGTTGTTGCTGTACCTTCGGTTCAACAGATTGACCGCTTCCTGGTATCCCCTGTCTGGAGGCAGATGGACACACGTGGATACAATCTCACGCACCTTACCACTTGTCATTTGCATGAGGTACATCAGTTTTTCAAACTCATCATTTAGTTTCGACGCGATATTGGTTTCAAACGCTCTCATGAAGGGTTTGAAAGCTTCAGCCTTACCATCAAACGTACTCAACTTCAGTTCGGGCAGATTTATCCTTTTCATGAGCTGTAGATCTGCACTGGCCGATGAAGCTCTGACCTCAACATGAGGCTCCGCACCTGGCGTTGAACCGTTTTCATCTTCGTCTGCAGCTACTCCGGGCTCTCTGTTTTTCTTCTTGGTCGCTCTTGGCCACCTTGTCTCTTCACCTGTAGCTGTAACCGCATCTCTGCGTTCCTTGTCCTTGAGGTCTTCTTGTACAGACATTACTTTATTGTCATCTTCAATCACTGCATCTTCGTACTGGCCAAGAACTTCTTCCTTTGCTGCACACTCATCGATCTCTGCCTGAAGTTCGAGTTCCTCTTTCATTTTTCTCAGTTGCGCCTCTTGAGCTTCTATTTGGTGCTTCTTCAGCAGAGCCCGCTTCTTCGCCAGCAGACCCGCGTGCTTGGCTTTTTCTATTGCTCTCTCTGAGCGTATGCTCGCTGAAGTCCGCGCACTTGATGCTGGTTTTGAGCTTGAGCTTGTGGAGTTTTCATCGTCCTCTTTGATGTCTTCCTTCTTTTTCTCGATTTCTGGGGGCTTCCCACCATCCATGGCTTCTTCTTTCAGGACTTGCTGTAACCTTTCCTTCAGGACAGCTTTGGTTCCTCTAACGTCCTCTCCTCTCTTGCTCAGTTCACTCTTGAGCTCTTCCTTTTGCAGCTCGTCAATGTTCATCTCCGAGGTGAGGGTATCAAGGCTGGTATCAGTAACCCAGGGAGAGACGGCAGGGGTATCAGTGAGCTCAGGTCAATGAATGTCAGGGTTATGCCGGTCAAAAGGGGCTGGGTTATCACACAAGATGATGGGAAACAATCAAAGTTCGGCAAGGGACAAATTAGGGAGGCGATTTCAAACAGTCGTCTGGGTAGTGTGCAGAATCTCAGCACAACTAGCTTCTACCACAGCATTTGCACTCTGAGACCTTAAAGTAACAAATGCAAACACAAATGCAGCACAATGGGATCCTTAAAACTGCACCAAGACAATATCCAATCAGCTGACTCTACTGGGACAGCACACAAACAATGTTTCTCAGCATTAAAAGGTCGACTAGATCACTCGTTGATCAGTGTTCATCAACTCATCAACTCATCTGTTACTGGAGATGAACACCAGACTCCGACAGCAGCTCTCTCAGGCCTCAGCTGGCGCTGCTGCTCCGTCCCAAGATGTGCAGACTGCACCCGCAAGCAGGTTCCGAGAGGCCATGGATGCTTTCACAGCCCATGCAGAACTGCCGCAGCTGTCAGCTTTCTGAAGAAGATCTCGATACTATTGTTGCCCCACGTCCTCGTAGCCTCCTCCAGTGTATAACAGTCTCATGACCGGTCCGCCATCGGTGATGTATTTGTCTCAGCTTCACTCGGTGGTCAGACGCTCTGTATCTGTACCGAACACGCAAACAAAAAACAATCAGTGGCTCGCCTCAACCAACAACGAGCCAGTAGCGCCCCCACCACAACGAATATATCATATGTTTTCGCATAATAACAGATAAAACTAATTTCCACTTCACAATAATATCTGGCAAGTGCGCCATATACGCCACAAAAATAATTATGGTATTTCAGCACGGCCTTTGACATGTTTAACATTCATCTGGCTCATCTAAGGCACGCCGACGGTATAATTATACATGCAAAATGATAAACATAATGCTTACCGAGATCTGTTTCCTTTCCAACTACGAGAATGCGAAACAACAATGCTCTCTCACGTGTCCCTCTCATCCTTCTTGACACATCAGCGACTTAGAGATGACCGAATGAAAACATGTCCGAAAATTCACTCTACACCGTTCACCACTATCCATTCCACAACGTTACTAGCAGCGCCATCTAGAAAGTAAACTAGCAACCAGAACCAACCAACAGCTCGTGGCTACAATGTAGAGGTCGCCACCAGCTGGACATGTTGGACATGGGATGAGAGATAGAACAGAAGGGAAATTGATTGGAAGGAGCCGTCTGCACTTACAGGCTATCTCAACTCAAAACTAATGTTAACACGTGCACCGACGGGGGGACGGATATCCGCCCCCCTCCCCGCGAAATTTGGTACGACTATTCTCTCATCAATTTTACACATGGTGTGCAAGTTTGAACCTCCTAACTTTTAAGGTCAGGTCACCAGGTCACTTTGAATGACCCAACCTCAAGTCACTTTTTGCAACTTTGTCACCGTACCAGAGCTACAGTAGATGTCGGAGGCCTTTGAAAGTTGCAGGATGTTATAAGGTCATTAGTAGCTACACTTTGTTTATCTCGGAATTTTGCTATCGATGACCTAAGGTCAGGTCAATTTCTCGACCTCCCCATTATAAGTCAATGGGGGAAAAATCAACTCCCTGTTTTTACCACTAAAACGGGTCGGAATGGCCCCATAAGCCATACATGACGTCATATACGATCAACCTTCACTACCTTGAGGTCTGTATTGCTGTTGGGCAGCTGTAAGGTCATGTGACGTCATCAAAGGTCACCAGCGGTTTTTTGCCAATAACTCCGTACAGGAACAAGATACAGCCGCGCGGATGGTCTCATTGTGTTCAGCTCGTCAAGGCGCATCGAATGATATACAAGATGACCTCGAGGTCACGTGACCTGAGGTCAACCTTTGACCTTGACCTTTCGAGTTCAACATATATATCATTCGATGCGGATTGAAGAGAGGATCACGATGATGCCCTTAGTTTGTTCCTACCTTGACTAGTTCGAAAGTTATTCGAGAAAAACTATCCATATTTAGTGCCGCCATTTTGACTTTTTGACCCCTGTGACGTCATCTTTGACCTGACCTGAAAATGACCTTAGTAAAAATTGTAGACCTTGTCCGTGCGTATCTCATGCCATTTACCGCTTGTCGCTATCTTGCTTCGTTCTCGAGATCTCGGGGGGGGGGCGGTCATCCGCCCCCCCCCCCGTCGGTACGAAGTTGGCGCAGACCCCCGTCGTTGCGCGGGTTAAGGTGGGATGGTCACTTTTAGCCATAAGCGCCCCGCTGGGGGGAGGGAGAGGGGAGAGCAGATTCTGCCCCCCCCCCGTCTTACTTCCAAACTGATAGTCGTAGAAAGATGGAAAAGGCAGCAATCGAAAGCTCTCAACAATACGAATCCTTAGGGCCAAAATATTTTTGCCTTAGTAGGTCAGAGGTCAGTTCAAGGTGATGTCAAGGGCTCAAAATGCAAGTTAGTACATTATCGTCTTTGGAGTCAAGCTGGCGAAGAATGGACTACGATTGTTCATCCAAAACATGTACTTAGGCTACCAAGACGAGATTCGTTGCATAAAATGTCATGTCAAGGTCAATGTCAGGTCAGGTCACCAAGAGCGAAATACCTATAGAATAGGACATCTTCGGCACATGTTATATGGGTCATTCTACTCATAGAACTCAATGGGCACACTCAATTAGTGATACGTAACACATTTGGATGAGTTTAAGGTCGAGGTCAGGTCAAATTCAGGTCAACTAAAAAAACTAAGGTCAAATTTTGAAGTTGATTGCTTAGACCTAATAATGTGTCTATCTGATGCAGTTTTCACGACAAATTGAATGGTCCTATTTTTGTTCTTATACGAGGTCTAACACAAAATTTCATTTTTTGGAAATTTTGTGTGTCGTGACGTCATAAAAGCTTGAATAACTCCTACATTTTTGAACTTATTCTTCTAAGACCTGGAATGTAGGTGCACAGATACAATTTCTTAAACATAGATTCGGTTTTTTCGATTTACTTAAAATTTTGGATTTGTTAATGATTTCCCCAAAAAATATCAATTTTTGGAAAAAGTTTGGATCAAAATCTTAAATTTAAAAAACGAGATAGCCATTTTAAAGACAAAGTAGAACCACGTACATATTTTTTTGTTACGTCTTAAGTCCATTAGAACTGATGATGTTAGAGTAGTTTGAAATTTTGCTCTTTTGAAGGGAAAATGGCGTGACATGACGTCACTAAAACGTCCTTTTCGCAAAAAGCTTCGAACAAGTTTCGCTCAAATATTCAGGGAGCATGACAAAGTGATGTATGATAAGGTAATGGAAGTTTGACGTCGCTGATTAAATGCGTTTGGACGCTATTGACGAAAAACGGGAGGGGTGGATTCTGACACCCCCAGCGGGGCGCAGGTTAAACCACCGACTCTCTGTGGATGGCGGGCCGTGGTGTCCACTAGACGCCGGGCGTAGCTGTGATAAACGGGCTGCTGCTGACACTGACGGGATGGGATGGGCGCGCCCGGCAGAACCGGCTGTGTCGCGGAGAGCCGCTGGTGCTGACACTGACCGGCCGCGGTGTCCGCTAGCCGTCGGGTGTAGATGTGAAGGACGGGGTGCCCTGGCGCTGACGTGACGGGGATGGGAGCGCCCGTCAGTACTAGTTGTGCCGGGGTGACGGGACGCGGTGTGCGCGCTGTTACTGTCAGTGTGTGCTGCGGTGACGAGATAGGAGCGAGCGTCCGGCGGCGCGCTCTGGGTCACGACGCGAGCGGCTGGAGGCACTTGGTGCTCGTCCTGGCGCGGAGCTTCAGCTGCCGGACCTACCATCGCTCCGGAAACTGATGGCGTTTTTATAGACACATATTGCTCATCTCTGACGTCCCGCCAATTTACTGCATAGTCACCGATTTCACAGTCACTGAACAAAATGTGGAGTCGATGTCATGATAGCTATTATTGAAAATTGTTGGCCTTCGTAATTTTGAGATAATGCATATGCATGCATTCTTCTTCAATATTGTTTTGCGTTACCTCAGTAGTCAGTACTTCTTACTTCTTTTCTCTTCTACATCAGGACATTGACTCTGCATTCTGTAAACCCGCATTGGTGCTCTAGGAATTTCGGAAGTTTTACCATTATGACAACGGATATGTCGCGGGGGATTTACGCAAATGTGCGCAAAGTAATGTCCAAGAATATCAAAGGACCTTTGAAAGGCACTAGTGCGTTTTCACGTCGATATCCATAATGCAAAGTGCTACGCTGGTTGCAGTGCCTCTATTAAGCAGTAGCACTGCTTTCAGACGCACTGTCAGATAAAAAGTGGAGAACGCAGGAGTAAAATTGAAATGGGAACCGCACTTAGTTTCCACCACCAGCAGACTCCGTGGTGGCGTTCTTTGTTAGCGATAAAAGGATTTCTTCTTCTTCTTCTTTAGTGCAGTCGCTACGCTCCCTGTTTCTGACTGAATTTCAGCCGCGGTTGACCTGTAGTAATCTTAGCTGTTTTTTGTGTCTGTTGATAGCCGAAAGAAGGAATGCATTCCCACCATTGCAATATTGTGATACTAACATATCCCTGCAAGCAGGACTGTGCAGTGTGCATTGTCTTGGCCTGTTAGCGAGATGCTAATGAGATGCGAGGCTAGTTATAAGAGCAGCTCCCCAAGGGAGCGGGGCGCTTCTCGTGTTCGTTTCTGCCAGCAGACCAGTGCGTTCTCCCAAACGCGCATCGGCATCGGTTTTCTTGGAAATCGGAAAATCACAGTATTTAATCAGACTTGCCACCTTGCTCGTCACCACGAGTCAGTCAGATGTTTAACTCGAACCGGAGCGTTCTTTGAGCACCGGCCCAACGTCGAGTGGGCCAACAAGTCACCTATCCTTTGGCATTAAAAGCTGTCGTATTTTAATGAGCCTTGATGATGGCAACAGGCAAATGTTTGTGAGAAAATCGTGATGACATGGCGTTTACGTTTGGTCCGAGTATTGCGGTGCTGCAGTGGACCGAGCCCCTCTGTTTTACCCCGAATATTGCGCCAGTGTGTGACTGCGTGTGTGGCCACTACCCAGCACTGAGCGAGCCTTGCGGCGGCACGGTGTGTAGAGGGCGGGCGGCCGATGCCCGCCGCGCCGGTAGGCCGGCCGCCGCCTGTCGGTGCGGCCGGCGGCGATGGATGGCCGCTCTGACGCCCGCCCCCGCCCCCGCCCCCGCCCCCGCCCACAGAGGCTGCCGAGGAGACGCCCACGCCGATGGAGACTGACCAGGGCGAGGAGAAGAAGAAGGTGAGTGGCGCGGGCGCCCGCCCTCCGGACCGGTACCTGGAGCCGACCCATCTTACCGGTACCCAGCGCCGAGCCGCTAACCGGCACCGGGCCCACCCAGCCAACCCAATACCCAGCTCCACCCGCTACCCAGCACCGAGCCAGTGGACCTGTACCCAGCGCCAGCCCACCACTCGGCACCGACCCACTACCCAGCTCCTTCCCGCTACCTTGCGCAGACCCCACACCCAGCTTCGACCCAGCCGACCCACCACCTAGCGCCAACCCACCACGCAGCACGGACACACCTTACGGGTACCCGGCGCCGACCTAGCCGACCCACTACCCAGCACTGACCCAGCCGTGGGCCGACCCTTCACTCAGCACTAACCCACCACCCAGCTCCGACCCGCTACTCAGCTACGACTCATTACCCAGTTCTCGGGGCCCACCCAGCTTTAACCCACTACCCGAGGCCGACCCATCTGATCGGTACCCTTCCTTCTCAGCACCGACCCGCTTAACCCTCGCCGGACCTATTGGTTTTTTACATACGCGCCGGCCGAGGGGGGGGGGCGGGTACGACTCCCCTCGCCATTTCGCCCCTGGTGGAGCTAGCGCGTCGCGAAAAAAAAACGAGCGTGTGCGCCGTTACGAGACGCAGAGATTGGTACCCGATTTTATGGTCCTAGGTCAACCGGTGACCTCTGAGGTCAGGTCAAGTGCCCCAAGGTACGGTTCAGTTTTTGGTGAATAACTTCGCAAAAAACGGCCGCAGAGCCGCGATTTTGGCAGCATCGTGTTCGCCTCGCTGAGGCGCGTCGAATGATATACTTTTTGTTCGGGTCAGGTCAACTTAGAGTGTTGACCTCAGGTCAAGGTCAGGTCAGCACCCCCAGGTCACGAAGATGGTCGAAAGAGGCCATGTTGCATATTATTCGATTCGGCAGGTCTTCCTGAGTCCATTGGTGGCTTCCCGACTCGCTAGCTCAATTTGATCGGGAGTTATTGATGGAATACTAATATGACCTGGATGACGTCATAAATGACGTCACGCAAGGACACATTGCAAAAGTGGCGCATCTAACCTTGCATGGAGTGCATTAAATCACGATTCTGTGTGCTTGAGATAGTTGGAGATCGTTCCGGGCGCCAGAATACCAGTTTTCATTTTTCCCCATTGACTTATAATGGTGAGGTCACGAAAATGACCTGACCTCATATGACCTTTAGGAAAAATCCGAGATATACAAGTTGTGAGACTCATAATGGATACTAGATCCTGCAAGTACCATTTCCCTGTGACATCTCCTCTGGCAGTGAGGGCGTTGCGAAGTTGCAACATCTGAAGACCATGCAGAGGTTCACTTATGACGTCATAGGTCAGTGACCTGACCTGACCCAAAAATGCGGTTGGTGTCAAAAGATCCGGCTTGAATCAAAGGTCAAGTATGCCAAGTTTCAGGGCGGCACCCGCCCCCCCCCCCCCCTCGGCCGGCGAGGGTTAACCCTTGCCCGTATAGGGGGGGGGGGCGAACTGACCCCCTCCCCTCGGCTTTTCGCAAATAACTCGCGGAAAAAGCGTCAGGTCGCGAAGAAACTTTCAGTACCCTACACTTAATCAATTTTACACCAACCCTGAAAATTACATGACCCTAACCCAAATGACCTTTGACCCGTGACATATTTCTCGAGACCATGTTTGGCCGGACTCGCGATGTCTGCTCGCATTAGCCGCGCGTCTGCAGTCTTTTTGTGGTTTCAAACGTTCCAACATGTGATATGACGTTGGTCCTACGCATTATGAAGGGTGTCAAGGTCACCTGAAGGTCAGGTCAGGTCATTTGCCTTTGATGACCTCGTTTCTCATTATCGAGTTTTACGTGTTTCTAAGCTAGTTTTTGCTGCTTTTTCGAATTTAGCAACCATTTGAACATTTTTCGTTACGAAGTAGCTTTGGTGCTTTCGTTGTTCGTAACATGTTACGAACTACGAAGCATTTAGTGGTGGTTGACACCTACTATACATACCCGGCAGGACCCCTACTGGGTGACCTGACCCGACGTAGCCTAAATTTATGAGGACATCGTCTGCGATCAAAACTAACATGGAATTCGTATTCAGCACTCCGAAAAAGCCATTTTAGTATCAAATAGCATTTAACCCTATTCCTGGCGGGCTCCGCCGGGACAAGAAACTGGCGGGGGGGGGGGGGCCGATTCGGCCCCCCCCCCTGAGATCTCGAGAACGAAGCAAGATAGCGACAAGCGGTAAACGGCATCGGATACGCACGGCCAAGATCTACAATTTTTACCAAGGTCATTTTCAGGTCAGGTCAAAGATGACGTCACAGGGGTCGAAAAAGTCAAAATGGCGGCACTAGATATGGAGAGAGTTTTTCTCGAATAACTTTCGAATTAGTCAAGATAGGAACAAACTAAGGGCATCATCGTGATCCTCTCGTCAATCCGCATCGAATGATATATATGTTGACCTCGAAAGGTCAAGGTCAAAGGTTGACCTCAGGTCACGTGACCTCGAGGTCATCATGTATATCATTCGATGCGTCTTGACGAGCTGAACACAATGAGACCATCCACGCGTCTGTATCTTGTTCCTGTACGGAGTTATTGGCCAAAAACCTTTGGTGACCTTTGATGACGTCACATGACCTCACAGCTGCCCAACAGCAAAACAGACCTCAAGGTAGTGAAGGTTGATCGTATATGAAGTCATGTATGGTATATGGGGCCATTCCGACCCGTTTTAGTGGTAAAAACAGGGAGTTGATTTTTCCCCCATTGACTTATAATGGGGAGGTCGCGAAATTGACCTGACCTTAGGTCACCGATATCAAAATTCCGAGATATACAAATTGCACATACTGGTACCCTAACTAAACCCTGAAGAGAAGAAATTGATCGGTCAAAAACTCTAGCTCTGGCGTGATTGCAAACTTTTCTGAGGTAGCGTCACCAAACCGCCTCTGGTGACCTGACCTGAGGTCAGATCAACTCAAAATTTTCAGACATGTTGCGTAGAAGCCTTTTAGGAAAAGTCAGAAAATTTGAGCTTCCTAGCTCAACGCGTTTGGGAGATATAACCAAAAAACCTCAGGGGGGGCTCCTGAGGCCCCCCCCCCGCCAGGAATAGGGTTAATGCTCATCAGGAGCAATTTAATATGACTTTCCACTAAACAATCTATAAGCTTGCTGGAACTGTTTGTCCCACTGGCTAAACGGTAAAATCATTGCGGGCTTCCACGACTTTTTGTTATCAACACTGAACAAATCATCTCTCTCTTCTCAAGGAGCATGTTTTTCTGCAGCAAAGCGCCTATTGGTCATTGAACAAGTAAATAATGGTATTATGGAATTACTGCGGCGCGCGGCTGACCTAACCTCTGCCACAGCATTAGCGGCGGGCCATTGCCACTGGAAATCAATGTGACCGAGAGTGAGCGGTGTTGCGCCGGCCGGCCGGGCCGTCCCCGCACTATTGTAGGGTGGGGGGCGCAGCTGGTGGCCGAGCTCGCGACGGCCGCCGCGCCACAAAGACCGGCCGCCATTCCGGGCAGACGCCACTTTCCGGCCGATTAGAGTCATTTCTTTTTACGATTGAGGGATATACGTAACTGATTGACGGAGATGGTTTAGATTGTGCTCGAGGCTGGGCAAATCAGGATCTGGTATAAGTGCTGCATCTCTGGAACAGCACACCCTATTCACCACACGTAAGCTTGAAATGGACCTAGTTTGTGGAAGGGAATGTCGCAAGCGCCATTGCAATAGTGGAGGATTCCATTACGTGCACTATTTGTCTGGAAGAAGAGCACAATATTGCTGAACGCGAGGGATTCGAGTTCAGACAAACACGCTGCTCTCTGGGCCGCCTCACCAAACGGCGGCCATTCTGTGACGATAGTTTCGCAGCTTTGTTCGCGATGTTATCCAACAGTTGTGCTCACCGTGATTGCATTGAGAGTACGATCAAGGGCACACGACTCCGTAAAGCCTCCCATCATCTGATATGCTCTGCCAATGACTACGGTATCGCTGCCCGTATGTGCATGTGTCCGTCCACATGTGTCCGTATGTGCCAATGTCCGACATTGTGCTATTCTATAATTTTTGAGAGGACATTTGTTTCGAAACCTTGGTAAAATGCTGAAATCCTACTTGTATTGTTAGATATATACAATAGCGTTATGAAAATTGCGACAAGATTTTCGTCTTGCACATCTCCGCACAATTTTACTTGGAATTAGTATTACTTGATTGCTGTAAAAACACTTTTCAGCTTAGTACGCGACCATGTATGACGTCTGTGGCAGTTTCACTGTCAGATGTTTCTAGGCAACGGCCGTGTTCGTTGGAAGCCTTCAGTTTCGTCGTCCAGGATGCTCTAAGGGCTGTGCCAAACAATTCTTGAAATGTGCCTCAGGTCAATTTAACTAGCGGTGGTTGAGGTAATCGAAAGCTTGTCGAAAGCATGTACGTTATCAAAATAATGCACCCGTTTAATCCAAATAATCACTTATCTGGTGTGTTCCGAGTGTCAGAATGGTTCGCCAATGCAGGCTAGATGTTAAGCAGCTGGGGCATTCCACGATAGATCGTACCACTTTTTTCCAATTTGACACCCTCATCTCTCGGAATTTGACGAGAATTGGTCTCAGGGGTAATCAGGGGCTCTGAATCCACCTGTAACAATTTCGGGCTTATCAGATAAGTATTTTTTGAGTTATGGTGTATAACATTTTTTCGATCTTGCTTTGCAGCGCTAAGTTTGGCGGGCTGTAACTCTAAGACGGATTATTCAAATGCCAAATGTTATATAACATTGAACATGCAATGAAACAGAGATTAATATGTATTTTTGAAATTTCGAAAAATACGCTTTTTTGATATATGACATATCGAGTTTTCTTTCATTTGTATTTTTTGGACTTTGGGACCAATTTTTTTGGAATTTTTATTTCTTTAAAAAAAAACATTTGGCTCATTGTTAAGAAGCATGCAAAAAATTAGGAAGGTGTTCTTTGAGATATGACTTGAGTGTCATGATTAAAAAGCTTTTCCTCAGGACTATATGTAATTAATGTTTATGTTTTTTTCGGAGTTGTTCAAGAGGATAAGTACAAATCTTACATTTATTCAGATATTTCGGTACTCGTTGTGGTACCTTCATCGGTGAAATGGCGCACAAAGTTTCGGTTCGTAGTCCGACAATCACATACAATACAAAACACGCGACAACGTCATCTAAAAACCTACACTTTAAATATGCCTGAGAAGACCTAATTACCTAAACCTAATTTAGCACCAAGCATATTACAGGCAATCTACCAGCTGTTGGTGATTTCTTTTTTATAATAAAACTACAACTGTTGGGGACAACTTGTAATGTAAGGTTCACAATGGGCGTAATTGTAGGACAAATTATACGAAAAAACGATATGAGAAAAGATGGCGGCCGCTGGGTAAATACTAGAGGTTCTATAAGCTAGCGGTTTGAAGACGACGATACTATGTAATATGTATGCTGCGGGTCTATGTTAAGAGAATGTCCCATATGGGGCTCAAACGGACGCCGCCCTCGTCAAGGTTCATAGTGGCCTGTGGCGTTAGCACCTCCATGGCTTCTCGGACCTTGCGCCTCTTCCAGTGACCTTCAGTGGCTAGCGTCTTGGCGGTGAGTGGGTTCAAGTCACCCCTGCAGGTGCTGAAGTGTCTTGCTGTAGCAGACTTGTCCAGCCGTGCGTGCTTGATGTCCGCGACATGTTCTTTGAGTCGGACATCCTTTGGCCTTCCCGATTCGCCGATGTAGACTGAGCCACAGGAACAGGATATCTGGTAGACTACTCCTTTTTTCTTTTCGGATTTGGGGGCGTCTTTGGCTTTGACTAGGCGGCTTCTTAGGCGTTTCGATGAGTGTGCCACTTGGATTCCAATGGGACGGAGGACTTAAGCTAGTTTTTCACTAACGCCCCTCACGTATTAGGGCAGCAAGCTGAAGATAACGCGCAAGAAAAAACATTCGTCAAGCTACCATACGTGAGGGGCGTTAGTGAAAAACTAGCTAAAGTCCTCCGTCCCATTGGAATCCAAGTGGCACACTCATCGAACCGCCTAAGAAGCCGCCTAGTCAAAGCCAAAGACGCCCCCAAATCCGAAAAGAAAAAGGAGTAGTCTACCAGATATCCTGTTCCTGTGGCTCAGTCTACATCGGCGAATCGGGAAGGCCAAAGGATGTCCGACTCAAAGAACATGTCGCGGACATCAAGCACGTACGGCTGGACAAGTCTGCTACAGCAAGACACTTCAGCACCTGCAGGGATGACTTGAACCCACTCACCGCCAAGACGCTAGCCACTGAAGGTCACTGGAAGAGGCGCAAGGGCCGAGAAGCCATAGAGGTCAAGCTAACGCCACAGGCCACTATGAACCTTGACGAGGGCGGCGTCCGTTTGAGCCCCATATGGGACATTCTCTTAGCCCTCGCCCCGTTGGGGGGGGGGGGGCATTTTGCCCCCCCCCGTGGTTTTTCCTGAATAGCAAGAAAACGGCGGCGCGCAGCGCCGCCAAATTTTCAGTACCTTCCCGGGCATCAATTTGACACCTTCACACCAAATTTCAAGTCTTAGGTCACCTTAGGTCAGGAGTTATTGAGGTCAAACTGAGGTCATGTTCGAGCAAAAATGAGCAAAAAACATGCAATCTTGAAACGCTCACCAAATATAGAGTTATCAAGCAATTTCAAAGTTCTTTATATGGTCTAGTAGACAAAAAGCGGTGCTACAAAACTGCTATCTCGGATTTTCAAAATTTTTGGTTTTTGACCAAAAAAAAATTCAAAAAATTGATTTTTTTAGAAAAACTTTGAAAAAATCCAAAATTTTTCCGAATTTCGAAAAATCTGGAATATATGTGATAGTCCCAGCGCTCTTCTATATACATACCAAATTTCAGATCGATATCTCGTTTTTTGGCCAAGTTATAGCGAAAAAACTGTTCAAAAATGATGACGTCAAATTTTTGAACTCAATTTTTAGCGATTCTAGACCACGTACGGCAAAACAAAGACCACCATTGAACTCCCCGTGACGAGCTGCATCGATTCGATACCCATTTTATGCAAAAATATCAACTTTGAAATTTGACCTAATTTGACCTGACCTTGACCTGACCTTGACCAAAACATGATATAAGCTGGCCCCAAAGGCTGCCTGACCCATATAATCGCATTTGTCATGTAAAATGGACCATAAAACATGTATCACACGACACTTTCATATTGTGACCCCCCCGTGACCTGACCTCTGTGACCTGACCTGGTATCAGTGACCTCAAATAGCAAAATATGTGTTTGAAGAACATTTCCCCATCGATGATTTTCAATGAAATGCATTTTACTCGATTTTACAACGCATTTCTTGAAGTGCCTGTAAACGGTGAAAATTGGACCTTTGACCTGACCTGTGACGTCATCGGTTTGACCTAGGTCAATAAAATTGGGTCACAAGGTAGTTCCCCGTTGGGGCTATCCAACGCCGTTTACCGCTTGTCGCTATGTTGCGTGGTTCTCGAGATCTTAGGGGGGGCCAAAATGCCCCCCCCCCAACCGGGCGCGTTGCTCGGCAGAGCCCAACGGGACGCGGGTTAACATAGACCCGCAGCATACATAGTATCGTCGTCTTCAAACCGCTAGCTTATAAAACCTCTAGTATTTACCCAGCGGCCGCCATCTTTTCTCATATCGTTTTTTCGTATATTTTGTCCTACAATTACGCCCATTGTGAACCTTACATTACAAGTTGTCCCCAACAGTTGTAGTTTTATTATAAAAAAGAAGTCACCAACAGTTGGTAGATTGCCTGTAATATGCTTGGTGCTAAATTGGGTTTAGGTAATTAGGTCTTCTCAGGCATATTTAAAGTGTAGGTTTTTAGATGACGTTGTCGCGTGTTTTGTATTGTATGTGATTGTCGAACTACGAACCGAAACTTTGTGCGCCATTTCACCGATGAAGGTACCACAACGAGTACCGAAATATCTGAATAAATGTAATATTTGTACTTGTCCTCTTGAACAACTCTGAAAAACATAAACATTAAAGGTGTTCTTTCTATAAATGTATTTATTTTACGTCACGATAACGGTTTCGAATAGTGATTTCGGGAGGGGAGCTTACAAATGGCGTGGTAAAGCCGCCTAGTGACATCACGGATTACCGAAATTTCAATTTAAGTCTGAGTCATCTGAAAAAGTGAAAAGAGGGTTCATCCAACCCTCTTTCCTATAAGCGCGAGGGTGAAAAAGGCTGTTTGGTTCTGACATTGTTTTGGACGCCAATGACCATAGCTGTCCGAGATGAAAGTTACAGGACGCATACATGGTGTCCTCCAGAGGTCTCCCAACTTGTATATCTGGGAATTTTTCAAGGTTACATGAGGTCAGGTCGGTCACGTGACATCACTGTTATAAATCAATGGGGAAATATAAAAAACTGTTATTTTGGCGCCGAGAATGATCTAAAACTATCCCACGTACATGGTATCGTGATTTCATGCACTCCTTGCAAAGTTCAATGCTTTACTTTTGCATTGTTAACCTTGCGTGACGTCATTTATGACGTCACTAGGGTCGTACGAGTTTTTCGTCAATAACTCCCGATCAAATGGAGCAAGAGGGTCGGGAAAGCCACCAATGGACTCGGGAAGACCTTCCGAATCGAATGATATGCCATATGATACCCTTTGCCCAGCTTCGTGACCTGAGGGGCTCTGACCTGACCTTGACCCGAGGTCAGCTACTTAAGTTGACCTCATCCTAGCAAAAAGTATACCATTCGATGCACCTGAGCTAGGCGAGCACAATGATGCCAAAATCGCGGCTCTGCGGCCATTTTTTGCGAAGTTATTTACTAAAAACCGAACCCGTAACTTCAGTCACGTGACCTGACCTCAGACGCTACCGGTTAACCTGAGACCTTAAAATCGGGTACCAATCGCTGCGACTTGTAACGGCACACACGCTTGTTTTTTCCGCGAGGCTCTAGCTCTATTAGAAGCGAAACGGCGTGCTGGGGTCGTATCAACCCCTCCGAAACCCATTTTGTTTGCGGGAAAATGAGGAACTTATAGAAAGAACACCTTTTTAATTTTTCGCATGTCGATTTGCAATGACATGAAGTTTATTTTGAAAAAAAAAAATGTGAAAAATTTTGGTCCCAAAAGTCATTAGAGGCAAATGAAAAAAGATTATGGTTTTTGTTCAATAATGAAATTTTTCTTTGGAATTTTTAAATAGTAATATTAGTTTTTGATTCATCGCAAGCTTAGTGTTGTTTACTTTTTGTTGGTTGCTTAACCCGTTCTTGAGTTATAGGCCATCAAACTCACCGTTACATACCGAAGTTAAAAAAAATGTAATGCAATATAACTAAAAAAGTTTTGATCTGAGAAGTCTGATATTTTGGCAGGCGTCTTTGGGGCCTATGATACTAGGACCGATTTTCATTAAAATCTGAGAGATGAGGGTGACCGGCCTGGTACGATCTATCGTGGAATGCCCCAGCTATGACATGGACCGTGCTTAGGCAGCAAATTTGACTCCCGGTCATCTTTTTGACACTTTTGACATCCAAAGGCCAGAAAGATACACAGTACACAACCTAATGCACTTCCGTGATGGTAGTATTATGCTGCATTATTGCATTACATTGCAATGCAAGTTCCACAGCATGACGTCACCACTATTCTCATGTCAGTATATTATATATTCCCGACCGGGGCTGGGAAAATGCGTTTTATTCACCGAGGTTTTTGTGCGGAGGACCGAGTGCCGGTAGGCACGAGGTCCGTAGCCAAAAACCGAGGTGAATAAAATTGCATTTTCACAGCCCAAGGTTGGGAAGAGATTTACCACATGCCGTACCCGCGCAACAGTTAATATTATATTCATTTGATATATATTATTATATTCTTAATATTGTGTTAATATTATATTAATACTATGATCATATTTATAGTCACCGTGATCATTTTGTGTTTTTCATTATTGGGCTGCGTTGAGTATGAAAGATGAAATTTCCTACTTCCCCCTTATTTAGGGTTTGAAAAGGCTGAGGATGAAGATTGTGAAGCGTCAGAAGTTAGAATAAAGATATGGAGTCCACTTCCAGCAGGAGTGAGGAAACCGTGAAGAAAACCGAAAATTGGGTGAAACGCTGAATCAAACGCGTCTTAGATCCCAGCTGGAACAATATCCAAATGTTTCATTGTGGCTCGTTAAGATGCTTCGCGCATTTAAAGTGTTCGTTTTTTGCGTGCATTATGTTGTAATAATGAGTAGGGGAGAGTGGGGTAATTTGGCCGCTTTTTTTAGAAAACGATATAACTTAACCCGCGCCCTGGTGGGGTCTGTTTATAACGCGACCTGGTGGGGGGGGGGCTATTTTTTGCCCCCCCCCCTCGTATCTCCGAAACTACTGGACGGATCCGCAAAATTCAAACGGCGTTCGAAAGGCCTGTCAAATTTGTCGAGGGGAACCAAATTTCATTGACCTCGGAGTCACCGATGACGTCACAGGTCAGGTCAAAGATGAAATGTTTCACCGTTCACGGGTCATCTAGGGAATGCGCTATAACACCGAAGAAAACGCATTTTGTCGAGAATCAGCGATAGGGCGTCGGTTGCCTAGTACATATGTTGCTATAAGAGGTCACTGACATTACCAGGTCAGGTCACAGGTCAGGTCACCAAGGGTCACAGGTCAGGTCACATGAACCAACTTTAGATACTAAGGTTGTGCGATGCATGTTTTATGGCCAATTTTTCATTTCCAACTCAATGGTGTTGGTTATAAGACTATCAGGTACGGCTTAGGTCACTTTCTGGTGGAGGTCAGGTCAAGGTCAGGTCAAAAAAGGTCAAATTTCAAAGTTGATATTTTGCATAAAATGGGTATTGATTCGATGCAGCTCGTCACGGGGAGTCTAATGGTGGTCTTTGTTTTGCGCTACGAGGTCTATAATTGCTAAAAATTGAGTTTGAAAATTTGACGTCATCAATTTTGAACAGTTTTTTCGCTATAACTTGGCCAAAAAAAGAGGTATCGATCTCAAATTTGGTATGTAGATAGAGGGTGGTAGGGGCTATCACATATATTCCGGTTTCATCGAAATTCAAAAAAAAATTGGATTTTACGGTTATTATAATAAAAAAAATCTATTTTTTGATTGTTGGGGCTCAAAATCCAAAAATTTCAAAATTCCGAGATAGCAGTTTTGTAGCCCTCTTAATTCTACAGCTTTTATGTCTTTATCGTTTTTCTGTATTTGCAAAGCTATAGGCCTGACAGCTCTTCCCGCGAAACCCTTTTTTGGGTCGAAAACGGCAGAACATGACGTCACTCTGACGTCATTTCCGGCCAACCTGTCATAGCCTTTGGAAAAATTTTTGGTCACAATCTGTAAAATTGATGTCCGGGAGGGTACTGAAAGTTTGGTGACGATCGGCGCAGCGGTTCTGGAGATATATCGAAAAATCTGGAGGGGGGGGGCAAAAAATAGCCCCCCCCCCCCCCCCCACCAGGGCGCGGGTTAAAATTGACGACACATTTCTGCATTTTCTCAACGCTGGCAGGTGTCGCATTCATTTTACTTTACTGGACAGTGAACTTGAAATGACAGAGTAATTACTTATATTGAAATTGTGACGTATTACAAAGGTCTGCAAGGCGGCCAAATTGCCCCACTAGCAGGGTTATTTGGCCGGGGGTGTGGGGCAATTTGGCCGGTGTTAGTTTGCAGTCGGGATTTTCTTTTATATTGCGAGTCAGCTTCAGATTCAGCAATGACGTGTGTCCTATGACGCATTTGCCGCATTTTGGAGGTTGGCTCAGGGGTCACAGGGGTCAAAATAGCCAAATTAGCGGCTCTAGATGCGATCACAGTTTTTTACGAATAACTTTTGAAGTAATCAAGCTAAGCCAAAACTTCGAGTACCATCGTAATTCTCTCGTCAGTCCGCATCGAAAGATATATGTGTTGACCTTGAGAAGTCAAGGTCAAAGGTTGACCTCAGGTCACGTTGCATCAGGTCGCTTTACCTCAAGGTCACGTGATTTCAAGGTCATCATGCATATCATTCGATGCGCCTTGGCGAGCTGAACAGAATGAGACCATTTGTGCGGCTGTACCATTTTTATGTAAGGATTTATTAGCAAAAAACGTTTGGTAACCTTTGATGACGTCACATGCTCTTACAGTTGACCAATCGGAAGTAAGGCATCAAAGTAGTCAAAGCTGGTCATGAATCATGTCAGTTATGGTACAATTGACCATGGAAACTCGGCCCTCCCAGCATAACGACCATGAGCGCACCGGCCAAGTTGCCCCGCTAGTCCCGGCCAAATTACCCCATATTGCCATTCTGAAATTTTTTGTCTATAAAGTCATCGCGGCTTTACGGAATTAAATAAAATTGCTCTTGGAACCGCTGAACACCCCCAAGAATGGCGCTATAATGTCTGAATTCGTTTTTAGCCCAAATGCTACATGTTATACAACTTTGTAAACAGAAGTAAAAGTTACCATTTTCTAATGAAATTAACGTTTTATTAATTTTGAATAAAACTACGAGGGGCAAAGTTTTGACATTTGTCCTCCAGTTATTTCTACCCATGACAAATGAATAGAGACTAGAGTTATTTCACTCACTTTTATTAGACATCGTACAGGTGGGGGCGGCCAATTTACACCACCGGCCAAATTACCCCACTCTCCCCTAGGTACTCTGACCATGTTCTGCAGCAATAAACAGGGCCTCCTCTAACATACCCACTGGGTGGGCAAATGCCCACCCAGTCGCCACAATTGCCCACCCAGTGGCGTCGATTTGCCCACCCAGAAGCAAATGCAAAAATAAAGGTCCGGCCGGACGTCCGGTACTACCTTTCCGGTCTTAAGCAAACTGGATGCTGTTTGAAGGTCAAAAAAAGTTTTCCGGTTGCTCGATATTCAGGAGCGTAGCCAGGATTTCCTCAAGGAGGGGGCTAAACGCACAAGGGCGCAAGATAACCCCCTCAAAATCCAAAAAGCCATCGGGTTGCATCCAATATTTTTTTGGATGGGGCCCAAATAAATGGAAAAAATATTCATTAACAAACAATGTTAGAACTGAGGGGGTAAGCAATATATGGGCCCCTGTTAGACAGGCCCACGAATAGCTTCATAGAGTCGCCAGCCGGTTCTGATGGCGGTCTGAGGACCCGTAGGTCGGATGAGGGTTCTTCAGACCGTCACAGGCCCCTATAGCCCATGAGAGCCTCGTAAGCCGTCTGAGGGTCATATAAGCCGTCTAGGGCCACTCAGACCGACAAAAGGCCCCTTGCACTTGCAGAGGCCCAGTCAGGCCGACGTAGGGCCCTCTCAGACAAACTAAGGGCCCGTTCAGGTCATTTGAGGGCCTCCTCAAACCGATAAGGGCCCCTCAAATCGACAGTGGATCCGATCCGAGCTCCCTCAAACCGATATAGGGTCAGACCAACAGTCGGAACGCATTGATTCTGTTTACACACCGTTGGACCCAAGTTGGACCCATCCCATCCAACTGGCCCCCTGGTTTCAATAGGGCCCCAAGGCTCTAAAATTGGGTCTCTCTTGGCCAAAGAATAACTACTCAGCTGTGTCAAAGGATCTGCCTCAGGGCCTTTGCGTCGCCAAGGGCCCACTGTGTCAGTCAGGGGCCCCTATGGAATAAGGACCCCTGGCTTCCAGGAGGGGCCATGGTCCCTTTGGCCCCCTCCTTGGCTATGCCACTGCAGGTGACAAACGTTCTTTCAGACGACCAGGGGGCAGGGGCCCAGGCGACCAGAACCCCAGGTGACCAGGGGCCCCCAGGCGTCTAGCTCCCCCCAAGCGACCAGGGGCCCCCTGGGCGACCAGAGGCCCCAGGAAACCGGGGGTCCTCGGATGAGTGCAGGGGCCCATTGGGTAATCAGGGGCACCTCGGGTAACCAGGGCCACAGAAATGAAACTTGAATTGATATAAATTTGCTTCCGAGTAAAATACGTTTTATCCAGTGTTAGAAAAAATATCCCGGGGCCTGTGGGGCCCCCATGGCGCCTTCTGCGCTCAAGGGAGGGGGCCATTGCCCCCGTGGCCCCTCCCTTTGGCCACGCCCCTGCCGATATTGGAGTTATCAAGTAATTGTCTCGTAAGTGAAAAGGCACGTACAATAAAGGTACAACCCTCTGCAAGCTGCGTGGTAGGTATCTTTTTTCGACAAAACCGAGAATAACGCGAATACGCTAACGGTCATTCGGAAATCGTAACAGCAAGACGCGCGAGACTCCGCACCTTAGATTGGGCTTATTTTGGTATACATTTTCCATCTAGTTTGACAACAACACACAAGAGTTTATATTTCCCCCCAAAACAAACTTTTGCTTTTTTGCTACGGTAAGAGTACACATTGTTCAGTGACTGAATTAATCGAAGGGGTGGAGCATGGCGCATCTATACCTATGCAATGTGTTCCGACCGACTGATTATCATAACCTTTGAGATATTAGGTATCGGTTTTGTCGAAATAAGAATACCTACCACGCAGTTTTTGCGGAGGGCTGCAAGTACAGCCCTCTGCAGACTGCGTGGTAGGTATCCTTTTTTTTCGACAAAACCGAGAATAACGCGAATACTATGCTATCGGGCACTCGGAAATCGTAACAGAAAGATGCGCGAGACTCCGCAGCTTAGATTGGCATTATCATCGTATGCATTTTCCATCCAGTTTGGCAACAAAACCCAAAAGTTTATATTTGCCCCCAAAACGAACTTAAACATTTTGTTGCCACACAAGGCGTAGGTATGCTTTGTTTATTGATAGGCCCTATCGAAGGAGTGGAGCATGGCGCATCTATTTGCAGTGAGCTTCGACCGACTGATAACATGACTTTTGAATTATAATCAGCTTTGTCGGAAAAAGAATACCTACCTACCACGCAGTCTGCTGAGGGCTGTACATGTAATCTGGAACGAATCGCTCGAACATCGCTAACCATAAAACATACGACAAACGTTAACTATCATCTTATTTCCAATAATGGCACAGCTTATTTCGTCTCATCCCCGCACCCCCCCCCCCCCCCCGGTAACAGGTTTTGAAATTGGTTGAACCCCAAAACAAGTGGCTGGATCCGCCCTTGGGCGGGGAAGTGGCGAAAATTTTGCCCACCCAGTGAAAAATCCTTAGAGGAGGCCCTGGCAATAAATACATTGGCATTGGAACGATACCTACCCTTGTTTAGTTGAATTACGTTGACAGCAAAAGTAAGTGAGAACGCCGTCACTTAATTTTGCTCACTTCTGCTGTTGCTGTTAGTGAACACACAATCCGAAAATATCTTCTTTGGATTTGGTTCTTCCGCTCAGAATATTCAGTAAAACTTTGGGAAAATCAAAAAGCCCTAGGGCCGAATCGTTTCCCAAATACCTTCAACATTAGCCGAGGCGGGCCGAAGCCATTTCCCAAATGCACGTGCTAATGTTAAAGGGATATCTCGGCATGTGGTAAAGTTCCAAAACGCATGTACCTATGTAATTTATCGGGGATAATTCACATGTTAAAACAAGGCGACGTTCGAGTTTCTCAGGCTCAGTTTATGCCCATTTTGGTCGCTAAAACACGTGCTTGTTCGAAAAACATAATAGGTGCCAGAGTCCTTTTGAAAAAAACGAACTATAGTGACGTTATGTCGCGCAAATTTCGCTTAAAAAAAACTCGAAAACTTGAGATTTGTCTACAACCCTCAATTATTAATGAAACAAGACGTAGGTACATATTTAAAACATGTTTGCGATTCTACGTTTTTTTTCAAATGGCAGTATCAAGACATCACGACACATTTAATTTTCCATAAATATTTGTTCTAGACATTGTAGAAGCATGAAGATAACAACATTCGATTGGTCGTGAAAAACTGCTTCAGATATAAACTTTTTTGGTCAATTTTCTTACGAACTAGCTTCAAATTTTTACCTCATTGGACCTGGCATTGACCTAACCTCGACCTGAACTTTAACCCTCTCCCTGGCAGGGGAGTCGATGCAACCCCGCTAAGGTTTTCAAAGATAGCGTAAAAACGGCGGCGCTGCCGGCGGCGCGCAGCGCCGCCAAATTTGGCACAGCCTATGGGGCAACCTTTTTACATATATCCTGAAAATTTCAGGTCCTGGTGACCTTGGGTCAGGTCACCAGGTCAGAAAAGCCGGTACAAGGTCATGGTCAAATTTCAATTTTCTTTTTGCACCTGTCCAACTCACAGTTTTGGACTGATTTCCTTCAAACTTTCAGGATGTGCTAAGTTCACTGAGTTGTATAACATATAGTTCGGGTTTTTTATGTCACTGACCTGAGGTCAGTTAGAGGTCATTACGTCGTAATGTTAACCCTCGCCGGCCGAGGAGGGGCGCGGGTGCCGCCCCCCCCCCCCCATAGGGTTTTTTTCGCGATAGCTCCTAACACGATGCGATAGAGGGCTCTGACCTTTGATTCAAGCCGGATCTTTTGACACCAACTGCATCTTTGGGTCAGGTCAGGTCACTGACCTATGACGTCATAAGTGAACCTTGAACCTAAGTCAATGGGGAAAAATGAAAACTGCTATTCTGGCGCCGGGAACGATCTCCAACTATCTCAAGCACACAGAATCGTGATTTGATGCACTCCTTGCAAGGCTAGATGCGTCACTTTTGCAATGTTGACCTTGCGTGACGTCATTTATGACGTCATCAAGGTCATATTAGTTTTTCGTCAATAACTCTTGATCAAATTGAGCTAGCGAGTCGGGAAAGCCACCAATGGACTCAGGAAGACCTGCCGAATCGAATGATATGCAACATGACCTCTTTCGACCAGCTTCGTAACCCGGGGGTGCTGACCTGATCTTGACCTGAGGTCAACACTCCAAGTTGACCTGACCCGAACAAAAAGTATACCATTCGACGCGCCTGAGCGAGGCGAACACGATGCTGCCAAAATTGCGGCTCTGCGGCCGTTTTTAGAAGTTATTCACCAAAAACTGAACCGTACCTTGGGCACTTGACCTGACCTCAGAGGTCACCGGTTGACCTAGGACCTTAAAATGGAGTACCATTCTCTGTGTCTCGTAACGGCGCACTCGCTCGTTTTTTCGGCGACGCGCTAGCTCCACCAGGGGCAAAACGGCGAGGGGGGTCGTACCCGCCCCCCCCCCCCACCCCTCGGCCGGCGCGTATGTAGAAAACCAATAGGTCCGGCGAGGTTTAAGCCTATGGGAAAATACTAAATTCGGAAAATTCTGGAGATATCCGCTTCGTTCTATCACAGTTTTGTGCTTTAAAACCACAGTACTTAACAGCAAGGCCTCGTCTAACATGTTAACTGGGGGGGGGGGCCAAACCCCCGCAGTCATCGACCTGGCCCCCCCCCCCAGTCAGGGCAAAAAGTCACTACTGGGGGGGGGCGGCAATAGCCAAGAGGGAAACGAATTTTTATTTCGAGGCGTCAGTGCACATAAAAACAAATGCGTAAACGAAACGATGCAATGTGAGCACATTGAAATACCCCATTACCTAGGGCCGTTATGTGTTTATTTCGTTTACCTGAACCATTTTTTTTTCGCTCAGCAATACGTTATATTTCGTCTTTTCAGGCGCCCAACTCCGTGTCCCGGATATTCTTTTTTCATTAATTTAGTCTGAACCTTTTGAATGGAAGGATTCACAAGTACAGAGCCCCCGCTAAGCAGAGCTTTGCGTTGGCCCTGCCCTCTACCCTCCGATCGCGCAATTCGTGATCTATGGCAGAATTTAGAGCCCAAAGTTTAACGTATGCACATAGCCGCGCACGGCCGGTCCCCTCACTTCGAATGGCTACGGCCTGCCACCAACCGTAACGGAGGCTCATAAAGATCGAGCGGTGTCGTGCTTCGAACCCGGACTGTTATAACCGGGACGCGTGCCCTCACCACGCGGAGTCCAAGGCTCTACCGGCAAAAATTTCTCCTTTAGGTATCAATCTGTTGTTTCTGTCCTCGGGGCGTCAATCTCTTGCTTTGGCCTATCGTCGACCTCGCTATGCGGCGTCCAGCTTCTGGCTGGACGGTCACCGGTGCGCGGCTAGAGTAGCTCCTAATCGTAATGAAGCAGGCTCCCGTTTTGGGTGGTCGTACGTAGGCGCAGATGCCAGATTGGTGGTCTGTCTGTGGGGACGGGAACTCTGACAGCTGGATTATCTAAAAAAAAAAGTCGGCATGGAGTCCTGGAGGGCAAATGCCAGCCACTTGGGGTCCCAACGGGCCTCAAAGCACTACTATCTTCATTTTTGTTTAGTTTAGGTATAGCCTCTGTCGAAGATCCACGGCGATTACGGAGAATCCACCTGAGAAGCCATCAGTCTCCAAGTTGATACACAGGCATTACACTGGTCTGAGAGGGCCCTAGTGGGAAAATACGGTCTCCACTAAGATTGACCCTTAAAGCCTGGTATGGATCATATAAAACCGGTGTGGGCTACCATAGAGGCCGACGTAGGTCCAGAAGCTGGCATTAGCCCTCAGAGATCGGCATCGAGCGCTCAGAGGGGCCCATCAGAAACCGATGTGGTTCGCAAAAAAAAAAAATATATATGCGTGTGGGCCCTCGACATAAGGCTCGGCATGCAAATTCTTTAGACAAGGCACTGCCACTCAAACACACGCTCAACAACGAGAAGTGGGATTATTATTGTCTCATGGGGCAATGTGAGGAGGCTATAAACTAATATACAAGCATGAGTCGGATGGCCTACTACTTTTTTTGTTAAAAAAAAAAATATTCATGGTGTCAGGGCTGTGATGAAAAATAAGTGGTCTAAATCCGTTGAGAAAACAGGATTTGGGGGTACCCTAGGTTTGGCTCCTTCAGTCTCTGGTCCCCCCAGTGAAAATTCCTTAGACGAGGCCCTGCTTAACAGCAGGACACTTGTTGCTTCTTTGTTTGGTGTACTTATCCATGGGTCAGGTCAAATGAGGTCAACTGAGGTCAAATGACGTTTTTGCCAATAACTTGGCACATAATGATGCTAGAGCTTAAAAAAAATGTGTCAATGTCTTCCTGGTGATCAGCCGAATCGAATGATATGCGATATGATGCAATTTGGTTAAATTGAACTTAATAAACCAGGAAAACGCCTTTTGGGCGAACAACGAGCGAGCGCGATAGTGAGCCCTGCACGTGCGGAAGGGCGAGAGAGTACTTTCAACGGGCTTGTGCAAAGCACCCTTCTAACCGGTCGCTAGCGGTGTGCCAAATTTGAACGCAATCGGCCCAGCCGTTCCTGAGATCTGGAAGCGGCATTCTGCACGTGCGCACGTGCAAACGGGGTCTAAAATGACTTTTGCACGGCACCCTACTAACCGGTCCCCAACCGTGTACCAATATTGAGCGCAATCGGCCGAGCCGTTCTCGAGATCTGGAAACGCCCCCTGCACGTGCGCACGTGCAGTAGCACCCTAACCGCAACAAATGGGAATGCATTGCCTGGTGGGTGCCTACATGTATGCCAAGTTTCAGCGAAATCGCCCGAGTAATTACCGAGTTATTGAAATGGGAACAAATTTGGCACCTCTTCTTTTTGTATTTTGCACGTACAGTGGGGGTCACTCACATAGATCAAGAGTATCCGACCTTTGGTAGAAGGGATGCAGCTGCACTACAAAAATTACCGCGAGACAATCGCCCAAGCGGCTGCTGAGATATAAGCCTTTCAAAATCACGACTTTTGCAAAACAGCCTGAGCACCCTTGACTTTTCACGTGGCACGTGCCACGACGGTCACTCAGTTGTATCAAAAGTAGTCAATTACGGGGTAGAAGGGATGGGGCTACCCAGCAAAAAAGACCGCAGGCCAATCGGTTCAGCGGTTGCTGAGATATAAGCCTCTCAAAAGCGTTAGAGGCCGGGCCGGGCCGGGCCGGGCCGCTCCGCTCATACTGAGATTTTTCCGTTATATTGAAAAGACTTCGCTTCGCTCGCTGCGCTCGCTCGCTCGTAATCATTCGACGCGCTTTGACGTGCTGAGTTCACTGGTGCGTTTCTTTTTTCTCTATCTTAATCAGATCAAAAGTTATAAGAGAAAAACGTTTGACCTGTTTTTAGCGAAATTTTTACATTTATACCCCCCAAAACCCCCCTAAATATTGACATAAAGCAACCAAATTTGCACAGGGGCGAGAACTCCAGGGGGTCCACCTAACCTACCAAATTTGGTGTTTCTAGGTGCCATAGGAGCCAATCGCGAGGGGGGTCGCATCGACCCCCCCCCCCCCTGCCAGGCCGTGTTATGAAAAATGCCCTGCCAGGGCGAGGGTTAACCAAATAACGTACATAATACCAGTAAAACGCCTTTTGGGCGAAGAACGAGCGAGCGAGATAGTGAGCCCTGACGTGCAGAAGGGCGAGAGGGTACTTCCAACGGGCTTGTGCAAAGCACCCTTCTAACCGGTCGCTAGCGGTGTACCAAATTTGAACGCAATCGGCCCAGCCGTTCCTGAGATCTGGAAGCGGCATTCTGCACGTGCGCACGTGCAAACGGGGTCCAAAATGACTTTCGCACGGCACCCTACTAACCGGTCCCCAACCGTGTACCAAATTTGAGCGCAATCGGCCCAGCCGTTCTCGACATCTGGAAACGCCCCCTGCACGTGCGCACGTGCAGTAGCACCCTAACCGCAACACATGGGAATGCATTGCCTGGTGGGTGCCTACATGTATGCCAAGTTTCAGCGAAATCGCCCCAGTAATTACCGAGTTACTGAAATGGGAACAAATTTGGCACCTCTTATTGTTGTATTTTGCACGTGCAGTGGGGGTCACTCACATAGATGAAGAGTATCCGACCTTTAGTAGAAGGGATGCAGCTACCCTATAAAAATGACCTCAAGACAATCGCTCAAGCCGCTGCTGAGATATGGGCCTCTCAAAATCATTACTTTTGCAAAACTGCTTGAACACCCTTGACTTTTCACGTGGCACGTGCCACGGCGGTCACTGAGATGTATCAAGAGTAGTCAATTACGGGGTAGAAGGGATGGGGCTACCCAGCAAAAAAGACCGCAGGCCATTCGGTCCAGCGGTTGCTGAGATATAAGCCTCTCAAAAGCGTTACAGGCCGGGCCGGGCCGCTCATACTGAGATTTTTCCGTTATATTGAAAAGACTTCGCTTCGCTCGCTGCGCTCGCTCGCTCGTACCAATTGTATTGCTAATTGAGCACTCCCATTTAGTTTTCTTAGTAAAATAACCCACAAATCACGTGTCGCGCATATCCTATTCAGAATTCGTATTTGGTTACCTGACCTGACTTTGACCTTAACCTTTGCATTGGATTATATGCAATGCATACCTATTGTCTTAGTAGACTAACTAGGGTGACCCGCGTGCTCCGCAACGCGAAAAGGGATATTTTCGATCGGCGGGTGTTCGGTTGTTCTTGTGTCGGTTGGGTTATCTATCCATTTCGGTCGATTGTTTTTTGACTGCTAAACGTTTTGGTTTGTGGAAAAAATATCCACCGCATCGAGGTGCCCGTGTCTGATAAGCATGCTTTCCACTTCAGAATCTGTCAAATGTGCTTTATAATTGAGGTGCGTAGTTTTAAGACAAATGAAAGGCGTAGATAATTTTCGCTAAAAATCGTTTTGCAGAGGTTTAAAACATTTATATTTTTAAGAATACTGTTGCTTGTCATCCAAACGTGATGATTGGATCTTGGAGAGAATTGAATGCTCTTTCTAATGATAGCATTTTCAATTGTCAAGCGTATCAGGTTAAGCAGCAAATCCCGTGTAACTTTTTAGTGGCACATTATGGACAAATACCATTTAATTCAGCGATTTTTTCCACATTGTTTTTGATCAATTAGCTGTTCACAATTTTTCCATGAGAGGCGGTACATTTCTCTTGCCAATTGACGTTGTTTCAACTCTCTCAGTCTGATGGTCACGGGAAAATAAAATAAAATCCAAAATCCGTTTAAAATGGCACTTTTTGAAATGAAATTGCCCTCACACTTGCACGTGGCGCGTGCCACCCCTGCACCGCACACTATTCGATTGCCCGTTCGATTCTCTACACGATGCTGTTTTCCCCGTGCCGATCGGGCGCACGGCTACCGAGATATTGCACGGGGAACGGACCCGTGTCGGGCAAATTTAGCCATTTTCGCCCGTTTTTGCCAGCCGATTTATACATGTAAAGTCTATGACGCGAATTTGCACTTTTTGGGCACGCGCCACGCGCTCGCTATCGATCCGATCGAGCCGAGACCGCTCAAAGGCACGTTGTCCATCCTTGTTCTATAACTTGCGCAAATTTCAGCGCGGTAGGTGCAACGGTGTGATCTGTAACCCGCGCTACGTAGCACCATGTCGCGACCTTCGTAATAGACAGAAACTACGCCTTCCTCAAATAGTAATATAGACAAGCGGCTGCGCCACTTGCTTCGCGGCGTAGCCATAAAATGCGGCAGCAGCCAATTTGCTTTCGAATGGTGTTTGATTTAAACTGATCGGTCGTCTGGAAGCAGAGATATGGACGGAAACGTGCATTTTCCTATTCTGAGGGCTTAGTTGTATGACATTTGGGTCATACGGAGTCAAGTCAGGTCAAGGTGGTCATCCCTGGTCACACTGGGTCAGGCCAGGTCACCTTCGGTCAGGCCAGGTCGTATAGGTCACCTCGTCACATTGAATCGGCCTGGACCACACTTCTACTACCACTACCCCTACCACTACCCCTACCACTACCCCTACCACTACCCCTACTACTACCCTACCACTACCCTAACACTACCCCTACCCCTACCACTAACCCTACTACTACCCCTACCACTACCCCTACTACTACCGCTACCACTACCCCTACTACTACCCCTACCCCTACCACTACCCCTACCAGTCTACCACTACCCCTACCACTACCTCTACCCCTACCCCTACCCCTACCACTACCACTACCACTACCCCTACCCCTACCCCTACTACTACCCCTACCACTACCACTACCCCTACCCCTACCACTACCCCTACTACTACCCCTAACACTGCCCCTACCACTACCCCTACCGCTACTCCTACCAATACTACTACCAGTAAAACGCCTTTTCGGCGAAGAACGAGCGAGCGAGATAGTGAGCCCTGCACGTGCAGAAGGGCGAGAGGGTACTTCCAACGGGCTTGTGCAAAGCACCCTTCTAACCGGTCGCTAGCGGTGTACCAAATTTGAACGCAATCGGCCCAGCAGTTCCTGAGATCTGGAAGCGGCATTCTGCACGTGCGCACGTGCAAACGGGGTCCAAAATGACTTTTGCACGGCACCCTACTAACCGGTCCCCAACCGTGTACCAAATTTGAGCGCAATCGGCCCAGCCGTTCTCGAGATCTGGAAACGCCCCCTGCACGTGCGCACGTGCAGTAGCACGCTACCCGCAACACATGAGAATGCATTGCCTGGTGGGTGCCTACCTGTATGCCAAGTTTCAGCGAAATCGCCCCAGTAATTACCGAGTTACTGAAATGGGAACAAATTTGGCACCTCTTATTGTTGTATTTTGCACGTGCAGTGGGGGTCACTCACATAGATGAAGAGTATCCGACCTTTGGTAGAAGGGATGCAGCTACCCTATAAAAATGACCGCAAGACAATCGCTCAAGCCGTTGCTGAGATATGGGCCTCTCAAAATCATTACTTTTGCAAAACTGCTTGAACATCCTTGACTTTTCACGTGGCACGTGCCACGGCGGTCACTGAGATGTATCAAAAGTAGTCAATTACGGGGTAGAAGGGATGGGGCTACCCAGCAAAAAAGACCGCAGGCCATTCGATCCAGCGGTTGCTGAGATATAAGCCTCTCAAAAGCGTTACAGGCCGGGCCGGGCCGGGCCGGGCCGGGCCGGGCCGGGCCGGGCCGCTCATACTGAGATTTTTCCGTTATATTGAAAAGACTTCGCTTCGCTCGCTGCGCTCGCTCGCTCGTAACCACTACACCTACCACTACCACTGGGTCAAGTGAGGTCACAGACTATCAGACAAACTGATAAACTAAAAAAAGAGTTCTTAAAACTGCTCCTACACGTTTCACTCCATTATGCTTTATCGCATTTGGTAAAAATGGGGCCTTGAGACAAATGTGGCGCATTGCGGCAAAAGTGGCGCATTTATGCCAGTCCTTTTGCCATGCATCCTTTCACCGAATTGCACCTTTATCGGACTATATTTGACAAAGTTGTGCAATTTCCGGCAAAAATGGCGCCTTTCGACAAATGTGGCGCATTGCGGCAAACCCGGTGCATTTGTGTTAGCGCATTGAAAACTGTCCCCATTCAATGAAAATCAACGCCTTCATTCGCATCTGTTTATCAAAATAAATAAGCTGCAGTCCGCAAATCAGAAGCACCTGCCTCCGCTTGCCATGCATTTTAGTTGCAAAGTCCATCGAACCCATCGAACCCGGCTGCCGATGCCTTGAAGACCGAGCAAATTTGTGAGAAAATGCACCTTTTTCTAGGGCGTGCCACGTGCGAACCATCCACCCCTCGAGACTCGAACCTCGACACTGCACGTGCGCGTGACGTCATCAACACGCTGCGAAAATTTCAGCCCCCTCGACCGTACCGTTTGACCTGCGCACGGCGTCAAAGCACACCTCTGCACGGTGCAAACAGACAGACAGACAGAGTTTCATTTCACAAATAGTATAGTAGATGACGCGTTCTGGGTGATCAATCTGAATCTACTCTTCGCTAACTGCGCTCCCAAGTCAATAGTGTAGAAAGTTGTATTTTTACTCTTGACCTGAGGGCTGTTCGCGGGCCCTGTGTGCGGTCGGACCGTACACAGGCTGTAAGCTCCGTCCATGCGTCCCTACGTAAGCCTTCCGTCACCGCACACAGCGACCGCTGTGGTCGGTCGGGACCGGCCACAGGGAACCGTCCACCGCACGCAGCCGTGACGTCAGTACCGCCTACCCATCCCCTACCCCCACGCCTGCTGCACACACCGCACACACCGCACTCAGCAGTTTGCGTTGCCCGTGAACACCCCTCTGGGCTCTGATCTGACCTTGACTTGACCTGTGACTCCAGTTAGGCAAAAATTTGCCTCAACTATCTGTGTTGTTGAGAGCTTTCGATTGCTCTTTTCCCAGTCTTTCTACGATTATCTGATCCGAAGTTAGACAGTGGCCAGAATCTGCCCCCCCCCCCGCCCTCCCCAGCAGGGCACGCTCGTCTCAATACCCCAGCGGGGCGCGTATTACGTCTTCCACGCTATGTTATGAGTAATGTTCACAGAAAACGTGGAGTAATCAGCCCAATAATAACGTAATTGACACAAATTGACTCGTTGGCAATCATTGGATTGATTGAGCTATGAATTGTGGCTTTCCACGATTTTTCCAGCCATATTAATGCATAATTGACAATATTGCTGGTCGGCGTGCTCCCAGTACGCTTTTTATTGTGTTATTGCTATACGTGGCAGCACTGTGGTCGTGGCTGCGCCGTGCTTGGTCTGTGCCGTCGGTGCTATCCGCTCTGCTGCGGATGTTACGACCACTGTGCAGTCTGTAATAGCGATTCTTCCCGTGCGTGATGCACCACCACTCAATCACGGCCGCAGACGCCCGGACAATGCTGCGCTGGGGAGCTCGGCGCCTGCTGACGCCCTGTGCTCTGTGCGCGGCAGGGTGGCGACGACGACTACCTAGAGGTGGTGTCCGATCCGGCGTTCCTGCAGTCGGTGCTGGAGAACCTGCCCGGCGTGGACCCGCAGTCGGAAGACGTCCGACGCGCCATGGGCAACATCGCCCGCCAGCAGCCGCCGCCCAAAGAGGACGACAAGGACAAACAAAAGTAGGCGCGCCGCCCCGGTCCACTGCGCGGCGCGCGCCCCGGCCCCCACCGCGCGCCCCCGGTCTGTCTCGGTGGTCTCTGCCGCTCCCCAATACGGCAGAGTGGCGCGGCACTGATCAACAGCTCTCCCTAGCGCATCACAGCCGGTGACTTTCTCGCTGTTCTTTCTCGTGGTCCTTCTTTGGAGATGTGTGACCTCTGTCTCACCGAACGGGGAACGGCCGAAGCCGAGGAGAATTTGATCGAGACAATACACGGTTATTATTGGCACTAAAAGGCTTTATACATATAGTGGAAGCTCAGACTAAAGCGATAACATGCTTATGAATAGAGGCACGCGGAATTCAATACAGTAAGCGGTTGCTATCTGGTTGCTGTGTGCTGAAGCTTGGGCGTTAGTAATGCGCATGCAAATGCAAACAGGCGTATCCCCATAGCAGCCACCTATCCCTAGTGTGGCGGGTAAGCTAACCACAGTCCGCCTCATGCATCGATCTGGCAAGCATCACACTCATTGTTCTGTTTCTTGGTCAATGTTACATTTATTTCTCATCGGCCGCCTTCCGTGTGACAATTGACCTACGACAGGTGCCGTTATGTGTCGCCCATCGTCTGTGCAGGGACCACGCGACGGTCGAGCGCGGCTCAGTCACTCGCCTAATGCGTTTCCTGACTGCGTGTACGGCTGTCGGCTGGTGAGCGTCTGGGCAGGCGTGTACGTACCTTGGGCAGAACCCACGAAGACTGCGGGGCGACTATGTAGTATGGCAGTAGTCAGTACCACACAACCCTCTTCAGGCGGTTCTGAGAGCCATCGCAAGTGCCTTAATTTTGTACCCGCCCTGGGAATTTTTATTCATTACTAGTCGATGGTAGGTAGTTTAACATCCGAGCTGTAATTACGCGGAGTGATTTCTCGACGATTTTGCTTCTTTATTTTATCAAAGCTTCCAGGTAAATTGTGCTCGTTTGTTTTCAGTCCGATATAAAAGCGCACTCTGTGGGAGCATTTAATGTGTGCAGCAAATGCCAGACGCACGATTTCAGTGAAGTGGTGAGTCACATGTCAATCTCAGAATGCACTACATCGTTATTATGATGGCGGAAATAATTATGTTATTACGGAGCGAGCGAAGCGAGCGGAGTCTTACGTAGAATAACGGAAATTTCTGAGTATGAGCGGCCGGCCGGCCGTGCGGACGCTTTTGCGAGGCTTATATCTCAGCAACCACTTGACCGATTTACATGCGGTAATTTTTGTAGGGTAGCTTCATTCCTTCTACCAAGTATTGGACTATTCCCGATGCATGTGGGTGACTCCTTATGCACGTGCCACGTGCAAAACGAAGAGGTGTCACTTTTGTAATTGTTGCAATATCTTGGTAACTACTTGGCCGATTGCGCTGAAAGTTGGCATGTAGGTAGGCACCCACTAGGCACTGCATATCCATGTGCCAGAGTTGGGGGGCCGCTGCACGTGCGCACGTGCAGGGGTCGTTTCCAGATCTCGAGAACGGCTCGACCGATTGCGCTCAAATTTGGTACACAGTTAGGGACCGGTTACTAGGGTGCCGTGCACAAGTCAGTTGGGACCCATTTTGCACGTGCGCACGTGCAGGGTGCCGCTTCCAGATCTCGAGAACGGCTGGGCCGATTGTGCCCAAATTTGGCACATCGCTAGAGACCAGTCAGTAGGGTGCCGTGCACAAGTCAGTTGGAGGTACCCCCTCGAAATTTCGCACGTGCAAGACTCACCCCCTCGCTCGCTCCGTTAGTCGCCCCAAAAGGCGCTATACTGGTGATATCGGAATAGATAAAGATATAAATAGATATAATTAGATAAGGAGTTTTAAAGGGACCCTCCCACCTTCAAAAAAGTTAATGAATTGGCATGAAAGTGATGTCCCTTGGTTCAGAAAGAGCAAAAACGAATATCTACCAAATTTCACCGAAAAATATTCACTGGTTTTCAAGATATTATTTTACTTTTGTTTACTTTTTGGGATCTCCCCTGTTACTAGCGACTTTATTTGGAAGCAATAATTTGGCAGCCCTAAAGTGCGGCAGACGTTGCGCGCAAAGCAGCGTATACCACCACGTGTTAACGATGTTTTTAGTCTAAGATTTAAAAATCGTTAGATCTCCGCTGACGTCACAAATTCTAAGGGGCATTCCAATGCATTAGCCCCTTAGAATCCGAAAACTGCAAGTTTGAAATTCCATATCTTCGAATTAAAGCATTTTTCGATGTTGTGAGTGTCCAAATCGGTATTTGCAGGTCATGGCCACCAATTTGGCTATCTCAACTCAAAACTAATGTTAAGGTGGGAGGGTCCCTTTAAAAGAGAGAAAGTGATAGGTAAACAATTAAACATAAACAATAAAAACTGCGCCCAGCAGAGAAGCTAAAACTTTCCCATTTTCCATACGAGACCAACTGTTGCGAATTGCTTTTAATCCCCATCCAGAAAGATGCACATTGCACAGATTATTCTTCCAAGAACTTTGAAGCATGCTTCCCAAGGCGGTGTTGCTGGCGTTCGAGCTCTTTAGTGTGATCAGGCTAATGTATAACAAATCTCGTTTTGAATGACTTTAATGACGCACAGCGACTGAATTTAACAACTACTGCCATGCCCGTCGCGCGGGCAGGTTTGTTTCGGGATCACTGGAGCCTGCGTTATCGCCGCCCGGCCATTTCGCTAATGAGCTGCTGAACTGAAATCTGAGATGGCTCAATGACGATTTTCTTGGAACTGGTCACAGCTCTTTGGAACTGGTAAACAGACGCGGCTGGTTCCAGGCGGTCATAGCGCTGGCGCCCTTCTCCGCCTGTCTGGGCGAGTGAGCTGGACGGCAGCGCACGTCACGGGCAGCTCACTGCTGCCGCCAGCCCCACCGGCCTCAGCTTTGATTACCGCTCTAATGACCTTAATGAGCGAGCCCCAGCGGCGCCCGAGGATGGACGGTGGAGCGGCGCGGCGACCTGACCGGGCTCGTCGGCGTGGTATTGAGGACAAGGGCGGGGAGCACGGCTCGGACAGCAGCGACTGTCCCCGGGCCCGGTCAGCCTGCGGTCCATGCGCTGCTCCATCGCCGCCCGTCTGCCTTCATCTCCGCAGAAAACACTCAACATTGGGCCTATATTCCTATATAACCTCACCATCTGAATTCACCATGTTATTTATACTGTGTTTATAGCAAATACGTGCACTGAATACCTACAGTATTCAGTGCACGCATTTGTTATTATGTTGTTACGAGCGAGCGAGCGCAGCGAGCGAAGTGAGTCTTTTCAATATAACGGAAAAATCTCAGTATGAGCGGCCCGGCCCGGCCCGGCCCGGCCTGTAACGCTTTTGAGAGGCTTATATCTCAGCAACCGCTGGACCGATTTGCCTGCGGTCTTTTTTGTTGGGTAGCCCCATCCCTTCTACCCCGTAATTGACTACTTTTGATACATCTCAGTGACCGTCGTGGCACGTGCCACGTGAAAAGTCAAGGGTGTTCAAGCTGTTTTGCAAAAGTAGTGATTTTGAGAGGCTCATATCTCAGCATCCGCTTGGGCGATTGACTTGCGGTAATTTTTGTAGGGTAGCAGCATCCCTTCTACCCAAAATAGGATACTCTCGATGCATGTGGGTCACCCCCAGTGCACGTGCAAAATACAACAATAAGAGGTGAAAAAATTGTTCCCATTTCAGTAACTCGGTAATTACTGGGGCGATTTCGCTGAAACTTGGCATACAGGTAGGCACCCACCAGGCAATGCATTCCCATGTGTTGCGGTTAGGGTGCTGCTGCACGTGCGCACGTGCAGGGGGCGTTTCCAGATCTCGAGAACGGCTGGGCCGATTGCGCTCAAATTTGGTACACGGTTGGGGACCAGTTAGTAGGGTGCCGTGCAAAAGTCATTTTGGACCCCGTTTGCACGTGCGCACGTGCAGAATGCCGCTTCCAGATCTCAGGAACGGCTGGGCCGATTGCGTTCAAATTTTTGCACACCGCTAGCGACCGTTTAGAAGGGTGCTTTGCGCAAGCCCGTTGGAAGCATCCTCTCGCCCTTCCGCACGTGCAGGGCTCACTATCTCGCTCGCTCGTTCTTCGCCCAAAAGGCGTTTTACTGGTTACGGAGCGAGCGAAGCGAGCGGAGTCTTACGTACAGGGTGACACAAAAAAAAACGGTCATCACCAAATTTCGAATAACTTCGGAAGTTTTATTCAGATCATCATCAAACTTCGGCCACTTAAGGTCACACCTATGTAGCATACATCCACCAAGTTTTAAGTCTTCACTACGAATACTTTTAGTACAGTGTGTGTTTTACTGACGCTCCACAAAGTGCTCCAGGTGAGCGCCACGGCGCTGCAGGGTGTAGGCACACTTGCATCCGGCGGGCAAAGTTGTCGATAACCCGATGGCTGTGCACTTTACAGAGTGCAATTGCCTCTGGAGACAGTGCTCAGGGGGTGTGCTACCCCTGAAACGTTATTCTTATCGGGTTATTGGCAACTTTGCCCGCCGGATGCAGGTGTGCCTACGCCCTGCAGCGCCGGGGCGCTCACCTGGAGCACATTGTGGAGCGTCCGTAAAACACACACTGTACTAAAAGTATTCGTAGTGAAGACTTGAAACTTGGTGGATGTCTGCTACATAGGTGTGACCTAAAGTGGCCGAAGTTTGGCGATGATCTGAATAAAACTTCCGAAGTTATTCGAATTTTGGTGATGACCGCTTTTTTTGTGTCACCCTGTAGAATAACGGAAATTTCTGAGTATGAGCGGCCGGCCGGCCGGCCGGCCGTGGTCACGCTTCTGCGACGCTTATATCTCAGCAACCACTTGACCGATTTACATGCGGTAATTTTTGTAGGGTAGCTTCATTCCTTCTACCAAGTATTGGACTATTCCCGATGCATGTGGGTGACCCCTTATGCACGTGCCACGTGCAAAACGAAGAGGTGTCACTTTTGTAATTGTTGCAATATCTCGGTAACTACTTGGCCGATTGCGATGAAAGTTGGCATGAAGGTAGGCACCCACTAGGCACTGCATATCCATGTGCCAGAGTTGGGGTGCTGCTGCACGTGCGCACGTGCAGGGGTCGATTCCAGATCTCGAGAACGGCTGGACCGATGGCGCTCAAATTTGGTACATGGCTAGGGACCGGCTAGTAGGGTGCCGTGCAAAAGTCAGTTGGGACCCATTTTGCACGTGCGCACGTGCAGGGTGCCGCTTCCAGATCTCGAGAACGGCTGGGCCGATTGTGCTCAAATTTGGCACATCGCTAGAGACCGGTTAGTAGGGTGCCGTGCACAAGTCAGCTGGAGGTACCCCCTCGAAATTTCGCACGTGCAAGGCTCATCCTCTCGCTCGCTCCGTTAGTCGCCCCAAAAGGCGTTATACTGGTTATTATGTTGTTACGAGCGAGCGAGCGCAGCGAGCGAAGTGAGTCTTTTCAATATAACTGAAAAATCCCAGTATGAGCGGCCCGGCCCGGCCCGGCCCGGCCTGTAACGCTTTTGAGACGCTTATATCTCAGCAACCGCTGGACCGATTGGCCTGCGGTCTTTTTTGTTGGGTAGCCCCATCCCTTCTACCCCGTAATTGACTACTTTTGATACATCTCAGTGACCGTGGTGGCACGTGCCACGTGAAAAGTGAAGGGTGTTCAAGCTGTTTTGCAAAAGTAGTGATTTTAAGAGGCTCATATCTCAGCAGCCGCTTGGGCGATTGACTTGCGGTAATTTTTGTAGGGTAGCAGCATCCCTTCTACCCAAAATAGGATACTCTCGATGTATGTGGGTCACCCCCAGTGCACGTGCAAAATACAACAATAAGAGGTGCCAACTTTGTTCCCATTTCAGTAACTCGGTAATTACTGGGGCGATTTCGCTGAAACTTGGCATACAGGTAGGCACCCACCAGGCAATGCATTCCCATGTGTTGCGGTTAGGGTGCTACTGCACGTGCGCACGTGCAGGGGGCGTTTCCAGATCTCGAGAACGGCTGGGCCGATTGCGCTCAAATTTGGTACACGGTTGGGGACCAGTTAGTAGGGTGCCGTGCAAAAGTCATTTTGGACCCCGTTTGCACGTGCGCACGTGCAGAATGCCGCTTCCAGATCTCAGGAACGGCTGGGCCGATTGCGTTCAAATTTGGCACACCGCTAGCGACCGGTTAGAAGGGTGCTTTGCACAAGCCCGTTGGAAGCACCCTCTCGCCCTTCCACACGTGCAGGGCTCACTATCTCGCTCGCTCGTTCTTCGCCCAAAAGGCGTTTTACTGGTTATTATGTTGCGCGAATATGTCAAGATGTAACACGTAGCATGCTTTCAATATCAAGCCTTCGAAAGACGGACATTCGCATTTGGTTTGCTTTCAACTTTCATCGTTAGACATATGGCACCTACAGCACTTAGAGAAATAGCAATGTAGGCGGTCCTCTCGGAATTCTTGCCGCTGCCTGCTGAGCTACTAATATGCATAAGCTGTCCAGCATTCGGCACGACTGAGCATGACAAATACAATGGTGCCGGAATCCTAGTTCTGCGACCATTTTTAGCGAAGTGACTTAGCAAACACCGGACCCTCTACCTACTTTGGGTTCTTTGGCATGACCTCAGAGGTCGTGTGACCTGAGACCTTAAAATTACTGACCAATCGTTGCCTCTCGTAACGTTGCACCAGCTCCTTTCTTTCCACGGAATTTTAGCTCAGTGAGGAACAAAACGGTGTACAGTCACCAGCACTTGCTACTAATCACCTCGTTTTTGTTCAGTAGTTTGAAGACCGATCAATTCTCAGTCGAGCAAGATGCGTCAAACGATCGGTTTGGTCCTCTGATTTTCGAATATCTAACTTGTTTTTGTACATTCGAAGCATTTTGGGATGAGGAGCCAAAAAACCTCTTTTCTGCCCTAAAGTGTGCCCCAAGAAGTCGTAGAACCTAGCCCCGCCTCTGATCCACAGACCACTAGTGCCATCTCTTGTCAGCCGAACAAACCGCAGAAGTAAATAATGTCACGTGACTTTTGCACACGCTACAATTACTACGCAGCTGTAGTGGGGGAAGCGGGGCGGAGGCGTGGAGAGGGACGCGATCGGTCGGTTGGGGTCAGGTCACCGAGGTCAGAGGTCATCCGCTGGAGGGTATTTGGGCGGTTGGGCTTCGGCCTGCGGAGTGGGGAGCGCCTGGACCTGTCTGGAAACAAGTTCTACAACGCTGTGGCGTGGCAGTCGAGAATATTGTGAGGAAAGGAGAGAGAGAGAGAGAGGGAGAGAGAGAGAGGGGGAGAGAGAGAGGGAGAGATAGAGAGAGAGAGATAGAGAGAGAGAGGGAGAGAGATAGAGAGAGAGGGAGAGAGATAGAGAGAGAGGGAGAGAGATAGAGAGAGAGGGAGAGAGATAGAGAGAGAGGGAGAGAGAGGGAGAGAGGGAGAGAGGGAGAGAGAGAGAGAGAGAGAGAGAGAGAGAGAGAGAGAGAGAGAGAGAGAGAGAGAGAGAGAGAGAGAGAGAGAGAGAGAGAGAGAGACCTATTTTACATCCTAGGTCATCTAATGTCAGGAAAGATCATGAGCGATTGTTTATACTGCAATTTTAAATACATACGCCAGATTCGTGTTCAAAGCATATTATAAGCTCTTTATCCAATGTATAAAAAGGCATATGAAAAGACATCTGATGTGCTCATATCATCGTTACAGATCAGATGATGAGCAGCATGGTTCTTTCACGAAAAGTGCGCCTCGGATGTGAAAAAATAAGACGTGAAATTGTAATAACACACTTAACCAAAATTTATTGAAGGATTCGAATTGAGATGGGTGCAAAATGATCTGACCCAAGATCTGACCTAAAAACGACCCAAAGCCTTCCTTCATTGTCCGAAAACCGCCGACAGTTGATAGCTCAATGACACTAGAGCCGTGCATAAGGAGGCGTGAAAACACTCTCCTCATCTCGATCTATTACAAGAGGACCATGTCATGGCTTGAGAAAAGTGTTCTCAAAATAAATGACACAGTATGAGTGAATAAATAATCCGCGCCCCCTTGGGCTATTGGCGGACTCTACCACCTGATGGGGTGGTGCAGCCGTTTCGCCCTCCACCTGAGATCTCGGAAAGTTACCGATCGATTTTGAAAATTCAAAGAGCGTTCGATAGCCCCACCAGGGAACTACCTTGTTACCAGGTTTCGTTGACCTAGGTGCAACCCATGACGTCACAAGTCAGGTCAAAGGTAGCATTTTTCACCGATTTAGTCTAAGGAATGCGTTACAGTCAGTTAACACATCAAATAAAAGGCATGCTATCGAAAAACATCGATGGAGCGTTGGTTGCCTAATACATATGTTGCCTAAAGTGGTCACTGAGGCCAGGTCAGGTCACAGAGGTCAGGTCACTAAGGGTCAAAATATGAATCCAACTATGCTAGGGTCGTGTGATACATGCTTTATGACCAATTTTACATTTAAAATTCAATGGTGTGGGTTAGACGGCCATTGGGGCCGGTTTAGATTACGTTCTGGTGGAGGTCAGGTCAAGGTCAGGTCAAATAAGGTTAAATTTTAAAGTTGATATTCTGCATAAAGGGGGTAGGTATCTATTCGATGCTGCTCATCACGGGAAATCCAATGGTGGTCTTCGGCTTGGTCTGTGTGTTCTGTAACGGCTAAATATTGAATTTGAAAATTTTACGTAATAAATTGAGTAGTTTTTTATTGCAATAACTTTGCTAAAAATGGAGCTATCGAGTTTAAGTTTGGCATAGCTAGAGCGGATAGTTCTATAACATATAATGCAGTTCAAATTTTGAAGTTTTTTTTTGTATTTTCGGGGTGTTATACCTACTTCTATAGTTTGATGGTCAAAATCAATTTTTGTTCAGAAATCAGACTTAGCAGTTTTGTAGCGCTGTTTATTTTGCATCTTTTTGACTCTGAATAGGTTTCGTTATCTTCAAAACTGTAAGCGTGACAGCTCTTCCCGCTAAACCTTTTATTGGGTCGAAAATGACAGAACATGACATCACTCTGACGTCATTTGTGACTAACCTTTTAAGAGCTCTGGAAAAATTTGGTCACAAGGTGTAAAAATGATGCCCGGAGGGGTTTTGAAAGTTTGGTGGCGACTTTTGCTACACTTTAGGAGATATCGACTGAAAAGGAGAGAGGGGGCCGTTTTGCGCCCCCCCCCCCCCCAACGAGGCTCGAGGCTTTCAGTTGCTGCTCTCACAGAACTCTTGGTTATATTACAACGCAGTGGAATTGCAAGTGGCGATATAAGCTTCCTGCCAGCGCCGGACCAGAGTTCAAACATTCAGGCTGAATTTTAACATTAAACTTTACACTTTTCAAACCGTTGAGCTTTTTAGAAGTTGTATGAACTGTTCAGCTCCTTGTTTGGTCCATCACAGCGGGCTTGTATGTCATTTGTCAACCAAAATGGAATTAATTTTTTTATTGGGTCTGGTTACCTCGCCAACTTCTTGACTGAATCGTTTATGAGCTTTTGATTGGGCACTGCCCACGTTGTCTGTCTATGACAAGAGTAGAGGCTGCTGACATCGTTTGTCGCGATTAGATAATAATACCAAATACCAATCCAAGTCCCAGTGGCTGCTCGATCGCAATTTTCCTGAGCCCTGGCCCACCTCTCCAGCCAGGCTAGACTGCTCGGCACAGCCGTCGCCTCAGTGCCTCGGGCGGTGACCCGTTCAAAGGGGCTCACAATTCGTATGGTGCCGTGGCTCTCAAACCAACACAGAGCAGTGAGACGCACAGGCTCACTTTCCATATAAGGCGAACGGCTGATTCTGGCGCCGGGGCTTCATTCATGCTAAGGCGCCCAATCACAGCGCCGCATTTCAGTTAGTGTCGGGCGCAAAAGCTACTATGCTCCGCCCCTCCATCACGTGACCCTGCCCTCACGTGGCCTCAGTCACGTGGTGTTTCCACTTCTTGGCGCATGGCGGCGCTAGTCTCGCAGGGGCGGTGGTAGCTTGCTCCCCCGCCGTCCGGGGGTGATGGGTAGCAACTGCTGGTGACTGTACCTATAGGGGTGTTGCCAGTCTCTCGGTATGCTGAAAACGAACAGTCGCGGTGAGGGGTCAGCACTTGCGTCACTTCAAGTCGGTATCTTACTATGAGTAGAAGTTAACCAATTTAAATCAGATGATTACACGTGACCTGCGGCCCATTCAATAAAGTGTGGTAGTATACAGCGTCAGCAGGTATTTTAAAGCAAGGTGTATTTTACGGCCTTTGAAACCACACCCTCTTTGTATTGGATGGTTCGATAATGATCTATGGCTGTGTTATTTGCTGGTTGTATGTTTTCGTTTTCCCCTTCACTTGTGTAGTTAATAACATGAAACGATTGCGTCCGCAATTTCTTTGTGAAACCGTTTGGGCGCAAATTGCAACCGAATGGGTGACAAACTACGTTAGTGTACATACGCTCTGTTATGAAATCGGCCGTTGGTAACATCATCTTTTCAAATACGAGATCACAATTTTCAATGTGTCCACTCAAGGACGGGTCAGTTGTACCTTATTTAAAGGGCCCTCGATCCGCCCCTCCCCCTCCGTTCGCGTGCACATCAGCGTCGCGTTTGTGAACACTGACGATAAACGTTGACGGGTATAGGTACGCTGCGATGCCTGTGGTTTCTCCATCAGGGACCATCATAATAACAATGCCATTCGCATTGTTTTTATTCGCATGCAATGCAAATAAAAAGTAATTATTCAACGCCGACCAACAGACTTAAATAGTTGAAATAATTCAGCATAATGTATTATAGAAGTGAACATGTAACTTACACCAGATGTGTTACTGTTGAAAGGGGCGCGCTGCTGAATCAAGCTGGCAATGGCGTGCACGAGCCATTCATCTAACATCGTTTGCACCGACCAAAATAGCAAGGACAGTTTCAGATTACACAGAAGGTTCAGAGTCCACGGTAGGTACGAAGTAGATGTTAGACACGGCTTCGATCATGCAGTATGAACGCAGCTCAGGACCGGTAATCAGGGATTTTGAGGCTGCTTGAGCAATGGCTTCATAGTACATACAGTCTCTGAGATTCAATAGGTCACATCACATGATGCCTATTGTTCTAGTGGGTGCTGTGCTTACTTGTCAAGCTGGCCCATGTTCATATGGATGCCAGAGAGCAGATAGTTGCAGAGCTGTAGGGAAACGCGTTACTTCACTACGCAATAATTTCAAGGCGACATCGGACAACAGGCCTAAGGACTTGGACATAGGAAGGAAAAACGTTTCTGTTGCTTTGACAATCTTCTATGTTTTGACTCCGATTGGACTCTATGCTTTGGTTCTGTCTCTTTTCTCTCTCTCTCTCTCTCTCTCTCTCTCTCTCTCTCTCTCTCTCTCTCTCTCTCTCTCTCTCTCTCTCTCTCTCTCTCTCTCTCTCTCTCTCTCTCTCTCTCTCTCTCCCTCTCTCTTCCTCCCCCTCTCGCTCTCTCTCTATCCTTTCGTCTTTCTATCTATCTGTCTTTCTCTCTCTCTATCTCTCTATCTATCCATCTCTATCTCTATCGCTCTCTTTGAGTCCATCATTGTAGTTAGAGTACATATATGAACTGTGTGCTGAACATCATTTAGTTTATGGATAAGAAGCGCAACTTATCGTTTCCTCGGTCGTTTTTTTGTAATCATTGAAACATGGACTGCGAAGAGTAATGATAGACCATCCTTACTTTATAATGAGATAAAAGTGATGGGTTTTATCGTTGCAAATACTAGAAACATATTTACAAAAGATGCAACGTTTTTAAGTGGATACCTACGCTACATGTATTCCAGTTTATTGGTAAGTAGGACAGATACAATTATGTCAACGTATACAAGAGACAGCAAGATGTGTCATGGCTTAGTTATGTAAGTAGTATTTCTTAAATAGGTATTCACATGGAGCACATGTGCCATGGTGCAATATTCAGGCTCCGTCACACTGCCGCTAGCGATCCATGTTTCTGCAAAGCGGAGCACAGCTCAGCGGCCAATTTATCGGCCGCTCGGAAGACATAATGCGGAGGTGTGATGCTCCACACCTAAGCTCCATCCCAAGTCGACTTAGTTTCTTGCACTGTTTGGCTGCAACAGGCCGAAGTTTGTGTTTCGCCAGAATGCAGATTGCAGAGTTTTGGATATTGCTGCCAAACCGAGGAAAGTTAAGTCAATGATGGGCTCAATCTGGGGCACAAATTATCGTACATCTTGAGGTTGGTATTTCCGAATTAATGCTAATTATCCTGAGAGTTATTCTCCGTTTTGCCAAAATTGGAATGTGTACCGTGCAGTGGGACGGGGCTGTATCTCCATACACTCATAGGTCAAGTAACTAGTTCTGCTCTAACTTTCGAGGTGTACACAGTACGTACTGGTAAGTGTCAATCATTCATCAAGTACACAAATTGGTTGTAATTAAGCGTCCGCCTGGGTGAGAGAGACGCAGCTCCGCCTGTTTGGAGGACCGTGCACACGCCGTCTATGTAGCAGGTAGCGGAGTTGGCGGCCACGCGCCGTCTACGTCAAACAGGCGAGCGAGAGGAACACAAAGACGGCCAGCTGGAGCAGGCAGAGGCAGCGGTCGGCGCCGGCGGCCACCAGTCGCCACTCGGCGCGGCGCACCGCCGCCGTGGCCTCCTTGTCCTGTACGGGCGCCCCGTCCTCGGCGAAGGGCGCGCGCGTGCTCTGCAACTGCCGGCACAGGAACGGGGCGGGTGCGACTGTCGGAACAGGGCGCCACTGGCGACAGGCACAGAGGTCTGCAACACTGGACGCAATCGTTGATATATTACGGTATGTAACGTGAGTGTCAGCTACTGTAAACATGGCGAGAGTCTGTAGTTGCGTCAGCGGCTGTCAGAACCTGTAAAGACGTCATCACCCGTCAGAGCCTGTAATGACGTTATCGGTCAGGGAAAGTCCATGGTCTGGCCTAGTTGCCGAAAAGGCCCTGGTGAAGGGCGGCGGTCTCCCGGTCATAACTTCCTATGCATTTGGTACCGATAACAGGCGGCGGTTTGACATTCGGTACCGGTGACAGTCGATGGTTTGGCATTGGGTACCGACGGCGTGACATTCAGAGCTGGCGGTCTGGCTTTCGGAACTGCTGACAGACGGCGCGGCCGCCGCGCTGAGCGACTCGGTTCCGGAGTGGGAGGCCAATCGGTGCCATTCTCCGTGGGCCATAGGCCGCGACGGCAGCGAGAGACAACAATGGGCCGAGTTGAGCGGCGTCCTTGGCGCCCGATGTGCCGCCAGTGCCGACCGTCGGTGGTCGATATACCACTGCACCGCCCGCACCACCGGAAAACACTCCATAATTCCTGGGCAGCACTCGGAGAGAGAGCTGCATCAGCGCTCCTTGCCTGTCTGTCCCGTGAAAATTATTAGAAACTTGCCGTTTGATCGTCAGTCAGCATTTTCTCTAAATCCCAGGGGCGCGGGAACTACGTTCAGACTGGGGGGGGGGGGGCACACCATAATAGAGATCAACCTAGGGTACCCCCAAATCTAGTTTTCTCACCGGTTTTAGGCCACATATTTTTCATCCCTTGGCTTTTTCAACAAAAAAGAAAACATTTGCAAAAAAAGTGTGGTATTCCGTTCAGTTCAGTTCAGTTGTGTATTTTGGTTACCAAGAACAAAAGAACATCGGAGAGAATAATCGCGGATCGGCGCAAAAGCAAAATGCTTAAATCAAAGCGCCTTTCCCACAAAACATAAACACAAATAAACACACAAAAAAGGAAATATTAACACGAAAATTAAGTGCAAAATAAAACCACCTGGCCACAGGTCACGACGGCCCCGCCAGCAGCCCGCCGAGCAGCCCTCCGGGCATAGTCACCAGGTGTCCGGGCCCCGTCTCAAAGCTGTGGGGGCAACGCCCTCACGGCCCCAGAGTTGGGGGGCAAGCTGCCCCCACTGCCTCCCCCCCCCCCCCCGGCTCCCGCGCCTATGCCAAATCCTGAGTACCTACCTTCAACAGGGTTTATTCTATTTTGTTGGGCAATGCCCTCTCGATTTAAGGAGACCACCAGGGTGGCATTGGTTTGGGAGGCCATCATAGTGCGCCGCCGAGGCCGAGCCCGTCCCCAGGGACAAGTTACTCAGCCGCACAAGCGGCCACCTGACCGCCAGTGAGCGTGCTCCGGATGGGAGCCACTCGAGTTGGATGATGGGGACCATACCGCCCTGAACAGGGGGATGAGATGCTGAGAATGATTTGTGCTTCTGTATCTGCTCCATGAAATAAAAAAGAACTTCAGATCGTTCCCAACAGCCTATATCAAGCGGTAGGCTCGCAACCGTCATGCAAATGCTTACTTATCGTCCCGTCGCTAGGTGGCGCTGGCTGTCAGTGCCTGAATAGGTATGCTGTGCCGCAGCGCTCCTCGTCCGCAGACTGCTGCCGCTAGATGGCTCTGGTGGTTCGCGCTTATGGGAAACGGGTATACTGTACCGGAATACATTGTCCTATCACAAAGTCACTGCTGCACTGCTGGCGAGGCTGTCGCCGAGTACAGATTGGTCGTGTGCTGTTTCAGCTTGACTGAAGAACGCTGAACACAGACCGCTCCATGATAATCGAGTGAGCTGAATGATGCGTCGTCAAACATTCCTCAGCTTGCCATCACAAGCAGCCATGTAAACTCACCTAACAGCAGGGAGACTACTGGGAGAGGTCAAATGACGACGGTTAAAATGTCAAAAGGGTCAGCTCCGTAAGCGGCAAATAGGTAGGTACATACATTATTTGAACGGCGTTTGATATAATCAGGCATGTAAAACAAATTTGTAACATACCAACGCTTTGCTATCGCAAATTTGACTGCTAGAACTGTCCGCTTCCTTCTTTTCTTCAACAGTTTCCAATTGCCAACGTTTGACGTTATTATATTGATACGGAACTCCCTTACACCGTGTTCAAAACCAAACGAATTATCCCGCCTTACCTTTCTAAAGGTGCCCACCCATCGACTCAAATTGAATGGTGCAATCATGTGGAATCACCCTTATGGTGAAGATGAAAGAAACTGGGTCAAGCTTGGGATCTTCATTCACGGCACGGAGTAATGGCACGTCAAAGGGGTCAAGCGATTAGGGCAATTTCCGTCAGATGAATTTTTTCAAGCCATACGGAGACTATTTCGGACAATGATCTCCACTGATATTGCTGTCTTCGGCTTTAGTATTCAGTATGACTATGGACTATAATGCATATCTATCGGAAATTTTGGCAGGAGTTCCACTCACCCCCGCGCCCCACTGGGGGTCCTGGAAGTCCACGCCCTGCTTGGGGGGAGGGGTTGAACACCCCCCCCCCCCCCGCCCCCCTTCTAACTCGGCTCCTGGGTTATTCAGAAATCAATTACATTGATGTGGCTTTATGACCAGATGCCAACCTTGAAACATTTGAACGCTTTTACTCAGGAAGTGCCACAAAAAGATACAGCAAAAATTGTTTGTCTTAGTCTGCTGAGCTAGAAATGATGCAGAACTTTCCCGCTTCCTTTGATGTTTCTCCACAATGAACTAAAGGATTTCTTAAAGAAAATATTACACGTCACATATCTTTTATCATCAGTTTTATGATCAGTTCCATCCATTAATCAGAGAGTGATAAGTCGCTCCCTAAAACGCTGTCGTAACAAATCGTTCCCACCTCTTTCAGCCAGCGGAATTCCATAAGTGCGACCAAACGTTTGGAGACTATTAATAACGGACAGACTAGGCTAACTCATTTCTTTGACAAGCCTATTAGATGCTACGCTGTCCTCACTACTTCGCTGTCACGCACTATGACGTGGATAAGGCGAGTTCCGCAAGCTTTTAGCAATCCAAGAACCCCTTGGCAAATTATAGTCCCCTGGAAAATAATAGCAAAAGACGGTTTGCTGCCACAAAAACACATAGGTACCTATTACACAGAACAAGGGTCATTATTCAAGACGAATTATCTACCAGCAGCACCAACATTGGTCATAGGCTTCGTTGTGACCAACACTGCTCTATTTGTCAAACAAATGGTAGATATTGTGCATCCAAACATCCCGCCGAGGACAGTGGGGCTACCGGCTATTGACCACGACTGTTTGCTCAGTCACCCGCCAGTGTGTGCATGTTTGTGTGGGCATGTTTGTGGTTTGCTTTTCTATTAAACTCATATTTATGAGCTTAGTAGAAAAACACCACAAAAACTTGTTTGAGCTTAATAAGCTCATAAGATGCATTACATGTCCTTATGTTCAATCATGAATTTTCAATAAGTATGAGATACGTTTGCAGAATGAGACTTTTGATAAAAGCATTTTTCAGTTTCAAAATAGCAATTCAACAGTGAACTGTTCCTAGATTTGGCCGTGTGACTGCACAAAACCTCGTCTGCTGCCTAACTAATTTGATTTATTAAGAAAAGCTCCTCGGTCGGGGCGTATGTCGCCACCAGTCTGCGGCGCTGCCGGCTGACGGTCCACTGTCGGCCTAAGGCAGTTTATGGATCGCCGGCAGGCAGCTGGTGTCGGTCTTCGACTCCCAGCGCGGTGGCTGCAGCGTCACTTCGGGCACTTACGTCCAGTTGAAGGCCCTCGGTACTGATACCGAGGGCCTTCCATTGCAGTGACATTTATAGCTACCACACTTTAATTGACAATGGAATGTCACGCTCGTCACGCTATGGCACTCCATTAGCTCCTCAGTGATGCTGGACCGTCACTGTACGGACACTGCAGTGGCTGATGGTACGTACAGTGACACTGCGGTGACAGTGTGTCCCGCCGCAGAAACTCGGTCGTCCTTCCATCGGAACGGGTCTCAGGCATCCGTTGACATGGCGGGCGTTCTGGTTCGTTGCTGGTTAAGGTGATCTTTTCAGCGGTATTGAGGTATAGTAACACCACCGCTGACGGTCGCAGCGTCCAGGCGCTGGGACAGTATACCTATCGGCGGCGGTATAGCGCTGGGGCGGTACCGGCCGCGTCCCAGAGTGGAGGCGGCGTCCGAGCGTGGGACGGTTATACCGGCGTCCGAGCGTGAGACGGCACCGACGTCCGAGCGTGGGACGGCACCGACGCCAAGTGCCGGCGGCGCTCGTTAGGCCAGCGGCAGCCCATAACTTGGCTCGTTCTGCTCACCGACGCCAGAAACGACAGACAAGAGACGCCGCCTCACGTCCATCCGACTCACGCACGTGGCAGGGGGAACTCAATCACGTGTCCTAAGTGTGAGACCGTAAATCACAGGCTACAGGCTCAACCCAGTGGCCCCAGTGGTTTAATGGCGACCGCTGAGTCCAGCTGCAAACGTGCAGATGGTGATGTACCGCTTAGAAACTACAGTAATCTGTCACGTCCACATAAACAATACATATGTTCGCTAATACAATATTTTCGTTCTCATATGGCATTTAAAATTGCTGTTTTATACATGATCTCATAAAGGCACGGTCACTTTCACCTGCCTTTATGGTTACTAAGCGCGAAGCTCCGACTATAAGTTCAAACTTATTTCGCAAGGATAACGACGATATAGTCACGAGAGTGAGGGTAAACTGGCGAGGAGTGAGATCAAATGACGAGAGGTGAGAAATAGGAACAAAATGGCGAGAGTGACAACAAAATGTCGAAAGCGAGAACAAGCCGCATGCCGAGATTCTATGTAGGTAGAGCATGCGCAATTTATACAAAATAAGTATACATTCTACATTGCATGAAAACCGAAATTCCATCATGCTCAACGAAATTTCATCAAGTTAGGTACGTCCAACATATCCCGACAAACATTTACAATTTAGCTCATTCCCAGTTTCTTACATACTTTCAACCCTCAAGTCGTACTGATAGAGACCTAGGTATACCAGCTATCTCCTGGATCGCTGGTCCAGCGTGCCGACCAATATGAGGCTGCATGGTTTTCTCTGTTCAGTTGCGATCTCGGGGTGGCGGAGTTCGAACAACATGTCATCGATTCCCCCAGTGGACTATCGGTCACGAAATCTATCACACTGGCGTGGCGTGGGGCGGTCGCGGCGGCGGTCCCGCCCACAATCCGACGCGTGTGTGTGCCGCCGGTAACACAATACGGCACCCGTGTGAGTGCGGTGTTCCTACGCGTCACGGCTGATACTGCACAGAAGTTGACACAAATTGACGTGTCAATGAGCCGTCGTCATCGAACATCCGAGGGGCGCAGTCCATTGAGGGATGGCGTGCCGCTGAGGAAGAACAGCATTTTGTTTGAGAACAATGTAGCAAACATTCGCTCACCAAACAGGCCTCTGATAGGAGGGATCAGTGTCCACTGATCTTGGGTATAGTTAAACACAATAAATATTGATCATGAGAAAGGAAAAGCATAGCTTGAAACCCAAATAGGTAATAGGTATATTTGGTATAAGAAGACTGTTCAAAAACGAGTTGAATTTTCTTTTACCTGATACAGCAGCGGATCGGTGTACCAGAGCTCTCCCATTTAGTTTCCGATCAATCAGATTGTTCGCTTGCAGCCTTGCTTTTCCTTTGAAATGTCTTCAGAGTAAGCAGTGTCAATATTATCAGGTAATTAGGTTATCACTGCATAACAGGACACGCGTGGTTCAAATATTAGTACACCTTGTCCACAGCCCATCTTCTGTGAATGTGCGTCGGGCTGGCGTCGGGCGTTCCAATCACTGCACTGTATGGTACCCGTATGTGACTTGATCTTCGCCAGGCATACGGTCAAGGCAGGACTGGACACTTGAGAGCTCTTGCTTTTCAGGATTGACCCTATTAGTCCAGACTTAATGGCTCTTCTCGTCCAGACTAATCGACTCTATTAGTCCAGACTAACCAGTGCGTCAACGAACAGTGACCCACTGCAAACTGCAAAGAAACACATAGCTCAGATGTCTGACGAGAAACTTACATCGTGCACACAGTAATTTTCCCTTTTCTGCTTGGAAAGATGGCGTCCTGTGTAGGCCGGTTCTTAATTTGAAGCGGGCTTTGTTGAAAAACCTTGTTTCGTTGCCAGCTGTAAACATTGCCACAACAACCAACAATATGCGGTGGCCGGTGAGTGCCAACTAGATGTAAATTGGATACCAGCTTTATTGCTATCCTACCGTTTCCAAACTAATGCGGGGTCCAATTCTGATATTTTCATTATAAACTAAATGTTAAACCAAGACCGATCATTCATCACGGGGATGAATGGTCGATCATTGTATGCTAACCCCAAAGCCATTACATTCACTTATTGTGCGAACGTACGCTCGATCTTGGAGTACTGCACACAGCACAGCTGCGTTATGGGAGGAGGGGATGCCAAAACCCATTTGATCAAAACCGACAAACTTCAACATAAACCTCTTATTTGGCTTAGAGCACGCTGCCATGGTGCCACGACCTCTCCAATGCGAAAATCTCCCTTGTCATTTCGGTCTAACATGTATCGCTGCGAGGAGACGGCAGTACGACCTTATCTTCATTCGAAACATCCTCTACTATTTAGAGATGAGCCTGCTTTACTAGAATTATTTTACTTGCTGCTACTCCTCGAGCTCTGCAAAACCAAGTGCTGTTTCATGTTCCCTATGCCAGGGTGAGCACTGTAAAGTCGAGCATATTTATGAGGATACTCCATCAATGCAGCAGGTTCCTGAACTCTGTTCGCACGGTAGACGTTTTTCATCGCAGGTTTTCACCAGTCCCAGAAAAATGTGATTTCATATTTAGCATCTCAATTCTCAACCATAGTCTAGTCGGCAGCAGCATCAGCCATGTCGCTTCTTAAATTGATATCGCTGGTAATGTATAATATCAGTCATTTTATTGTCTTTTATTTTAGATGTATTTTGCAGACAGTATGCTCAGCATCCTCTGTAGCTACGCATTTTCTAGTCCTGGGTCTTTCAATGGTCATTCCATTCTGGTTGGGGTGCCGCTGCTTCATTACCTGCTGGTTGAGGTCCGTGAGGCCTCTACCGGCTGTTTGGGATCCTTGTGTGCCATTACCTGCTGGGTGAGGTCCTAGTGGGGCCTCTGCTGTTCGTTGAGGATGCATTACCTGTTGGTTGAGGTCGCCGAGCCGCAGCACGGTGCCGACGAGTCCAGTGAAGACGGCGAGCACCGGTGCCGGAGGCGGCTGGCACCGAGTCACCAGGTTGGAGGCGACCACAGCCGCCACGGCCGACACGACGCTCAGCGACAGGCTGGCGCTGACGAACGACACTGCAGCCGGCACACACGAGCGGGTCCGTCACACGAGCGGGTCTAACGAGCGGGCCCGTCACACGAGCGGGTCCGTCACACGAGCGGGTCTAACGAGCGGGCCCGTCACATGAGCGGGTCCGTCACACGAGCGGGTCTGACGAGCGGATCCGTCACACGAGCGGGTCAGTGCGAGCGGGTCCGTCACACGAGCGGGTCCGTCACACGAGCGGGTCAGTGCGAGCGGGTCCGTCACACGAGCGGGTCAGTACGAGCGGGCCCGTCACACGAGCGGGTCTGACGAGCGGATCCGTCACACGAGCGGGTCAGTGCGAGCGGGTCCGTCACACGAGCGGGTCCGTCACACGAGCGGGTCAGTGCGAGCGGGTCCGTCACACGAGCGGGTCAGTGCGAGCGGGTCCGTCACACGAGCGGGTCCGTCACACGAGCGGGTCAGTGCGAGCGGGTCCGTCACACGAGCGGGTCCGTCACACGAGCGGGTCCGTTACACGAGCGGGTCAGTGCGAGCGGGTCCGTCACACGAGCGGGTCAGTGCGAGCGGGTCCGTCACACGAGCGGGTCTGTCACACGAGCGGGTCAGTGCGAGCGGGTCCGTCACACGAGCGGGTCAGTGCGAGCGGGTCCGTCACACGAGCGGGTCCGTCACACGAACGGGTCCGTCACACGAGCGGGTCTAACGAGCGGGTCCGTCACACGAGCGGGTCCGTCACACGAGCGGGTCAGTGCGAGCGGGTCCGTCACACGAGCGGGTCCGTCACACGAGCGGGTCCGTTACACGAGCGGGTCAGTGCGAGCGGGTCCGTCACACGAGCGGGTCAGTGCGAGCGGGTCCGTCACACGAGCGGGTCAGTACGAGCGGATCCGTCACACGAGCGGGTCAGTACGAGCGGGTCCGTCACACGAGCGGGTCAGTGCGAGCGGATCCGTCACACGAGCGGGTCAGTACGAGCGGGTCCGTCACACGAGCGGGTCAGTACGAGCGGGTCCGTCACACGAGCGGGTCAGTGCAAGCGGGTCCGTCACACGAGCGGCTCAGTGCGAGCGGGTCCGTCATACGAGCGGGTTCGTCACTACAGCGGATCCGTCACACGAGCGAACCAGTTTAGGCGTGTACCATCACTTTACATACATACACTGATAGATACCGTACCTATGTAAATGTGTACCACAGACTATCTGGCCTATTTGCCTGCCTGAAGATCTCTATATTATACATACGGTATCTAGCACCAGTGTATATGTCGAAGGCATCGGGTGAAATCCGGAATTTCATGCAATGTCTAGGCATTACGTGGAATGCCGGCAAAGGCTGAACTATTCGTAGAAATACGCGCGTTACAGCGAATGCCTGAAACTTTTAGTCATAGTTCATGGAATGCCAGGTGGAGACCCGGCAGTCGCTGAACTATGGTCGAGATTATCCGAGCATAGCCATTTCCTATGCATTACATGAAATGCCCACGTGACTACCGGCACTTTTTGGAACGATTACTGCAGATGTACGAGCTGTTTGTCCCTGGCTCAGCACAAACCTAACCAACACAGCTAACCCAGCCCAACCCTAATCTAACCTAAGTTGTCTACTTTTCACATAACACGTCAGGTGATGGTTGATTATAGGCGTTTGTTATGTAGTTGAAAGTAGTTTTTACGCAATATGTTAGGCTAGGTTAGGTTAGATTATGTTTGAGTTAGAAATGAATTTGGCCAGACGTTATTTGAACCCGCCATATCGCCACGGAGTTCAACGTCCAATATCATGCACCACCATCCCGTTCCACCGGTGACACTTGAATATGTAAAAGGCGCGGGGACTCGCACATCCAGGGTTGCGGAGTCGGAATCAGAGCCGGTAAAGTCGACAGCTATAACCGGAGTCAGAGTCGGAGTCGATTTTCGCAACCGGAGTCAGAGTCACCGAAAATCTTATCGACTCCGCAGATCTGGCAAGGCTGCGAGGTCGGACCTGGAGTTGGAGTCAGCCGGATTCGAAAGTTCTGTCTTGAGTCGGAGTCGGAGTCGGATCTGGTTATTGACAGCCGGAGTCGGAATCGGAGTCACAGAAAATTCGTCGACTCCAGCCCTGCGCACATCTGCAGTAATCGTTGCAAAAAAGCCGGTCGTCACTTGGGCATTCCATGTAATGCCTGGACAACGAGTGTGTTCAGTTGATTATGGTCATAGTGACTACCGGTGCAGTCATAATGTAGATAGTAGCCGTTTTCACCACAGGCTATCTGGCGAATGCACCTTATTTGACCAAATTTGTACCAAATTTCTTTTATAGCAAATATCTGTAAATTATAAACTCATTTCAGTGTCTTAGTCGATGATAATGTCTGATAGTATGACAAGGAAGGCATATAAGCAATTAGTGCAACCGTAGATAATAGCTACGAAAAAAGCACACTGAACCCAATCTGACCAAACCTGCACCAAATCTGACCAAATGTGTGCCAAATGTGTACCAGATAGCCGTCGTGAAAACTGCTAATCTAACTCGAAAGCTACCTTGAAATCACTGAGAAGAGGTTAAAGTGAACAGAAATGTCAATGCATACGCGCTATTCCTGTGAGGCACTTACCGAGTTTTGGTACAGAGGTTCCACCAACAGGAGGCATCCACCAGAAGAGGTTGAACAGGAAGAATATTAGCGCCACCGAGTGGATGGTGGCCACTTTCACCTTGGCGGGCGAGTCCGGGGGTATCCAGAACACCAGCAGCACGTGGACAGTCAGCCCTGAAAAAGGGAATAACGGTCATCTATCATCGCAGACATCCAGGGATACCTATTACCTACTTTGACAAAGGGCTTTGTCATTGCATTCGTCGCTGGTTTAACACATACGCATAACGCATGACACGTATTGTTAATTCAACTCCTGTTCGAAAGCTACTCGTTTTCTATGACCATGCGCTCCGTAAAAGCACAAAATGTTTGAAAATATCAGTTTGTCAGCAATAGTCCCAATGCACAGAAGTGATGTCTACATAAGTGCTGCAATGCATGCAAAGGCATTGAGCGAGTTTCTCTCACTGATGTATGGAACGCAGGTCAAGTCGATTTAGGGCCGCTCAATGCCAATGATTGCTACTTCCGGCAGGTAATATCTCTCTTCAGACTTCCTCCGAGATCAAATCGATCTCCAGCGAGAGTCTGAAATGTTGCTGGGAGACAAATTGAAACTCACTCACCCAGATATGAACATTAACCTTCGCCCCAGTGGGGGGGGGGGCATATGTGACCACCCTGTCGCGTTTTTTGCGTATGAATAAAAAACCGCGGTACATCAATTTGGTACAGCAATTTTGGACAATGTGTGAAATTTTTGACCCCAGGTCATGCCAGGTCAGGTCACCAGGTCAAGTTAACTGACCAAGCCTAAAAAAGTTTGCAATCATGTCCAGCCTGCAGTGTTTGTCAGAAAGGTTTTTAACTTGGTGGATTGCATGCTGTTATGGGCGCCTACAATTTGTATATCTCGGATTTTTATATCCGTGACCTAAGGTCAGGTCAGTGGCGTGACCTTTCCATTACAAGTCAATGGAGAAAAATGAATATGCCTCTAGATCCGTGTTTACGCATAGGAACAGTCCAAATATTTCAGAATCACAATGATTTAGTCCACTCGTGATGAACAAGGTGTCATTTTTGCTAATAGCCTCTAGAAAGGTCATCCGAGGTCATTTGAGGCTACAAACAGTTTTTTTGCCAATAACTCGCGATTGGAAAGAGATAGAACGCTGGGGATGGTCGCATTGTGTTTGTCTTGTTGAGACGCATCGACTGATATGCGACATGACCTTTTCCGGTCAGGTCATGACCTTGACCTGAGGTCAAATTTTCAAGTTGACCTTTCAAGGTCAAATTATAGTTCATTCGACGCGTCTCGGCGAGGGGAACACGATTCTGGCAATAGAAATGTCGTGGCTTTTTGTAGTCGAAAGTTATTGTCGAAAAACACTTTTCGTAAAAACAGCTATTTTTGGAGTTTTTGCCCACTGGAGGCTAAACCGTTGACCTGAGGTCAATATTGATTATGACCTTTTCAAAGAAAGAGATCAAAAGCTATCGATTGCTCTTGCATGCGTTTTTCTAGCTACCATAGTTCCTGAGATAGCGGCATGTTTTCTGAAAAATATAATGACAATTGGCAAATTTTGACCTTTGATGACCCCTGGTGACCCCACTATTGCTCTAAGGTGAAAAATGGCCGAAATACTTTCAAACGTACGCATTGAGAGCTATCGACTGCTTTTTACCGCGTCTTTCTAGCCCTCTTAGTTTTTGAGTTAGAGGTGGGTGGTAACATATGCCCCCCCCCCCCCCCCACTAGGGCGAAGTTGGCTGAGACCGCCACTGGGGCGCGGGTTAAACAATGGACATCCTTGCTGCTTACTTTGGATTTCTGTGCTCGTCTATGGGATGTATAGGCGGTAGGCGGGGGACTGGCTCTTTTCTCAATAGGCTTCATCAAAAGGATTGCAATATAGTTCGTTCCGTTTGACGCGAAATTGGTTATTTCGCCGTCTGCTGTGATAGAGATGAGTCTCTCTTTCACCGAGTTACCGTTTATTTCAAGAGTATTCTTGCTTGTTACTGTCTAAGAAGAGAAGTTTGTCCCGCGGACCACAGGGTCGTGAAAGAACTGCCGCATCAGGCGCGGCCGGAGTAATAGGATCCGTAATAGGGCCGTCACAATAAAATACAGATAATTGAAGAGGCGTACTATCATAGATAGCATGATTCATGTTATCTATGCTACTATTTATCATATACTCAATCAGCATAGCTCTTATGCACACAGCTGCACCTTATTGGTTTGGGCCGCTTATTTAACCCGCGCCGGGCCGGGGGGGGGGTGTTTGAACACCCCCCCTGCGGTTTTTCGCATATATCTCAAAAACGGCGGCGCGAAGCGCCGCCGTTTTTGGCACACCTGTTCTTCCATCTTTTCCGCACATGTTGTGAAAATTTCAGACCCAGGTCACCTTAGGTCAGGTCACCAGGTCACGCCAAGTGACCTCACCTCAGACAAAATAAGAATGCTCGTCATAGCTACACCGATTGATCGATTGCCTTGAAACTTTCAGCGATTGATAAGAGCAACATTATCTACAAAATGTGTATCTCGGAATTTTGATATCGGTGACCTAAGGTCAGGTCAATTTTGCGACCTCTCCATTATAAGTCAATGGGAGAAAATTGAAAAGCGTCTGTTTTGCACGAACGCTATTCTAGACACTCTCAAACATCGAGATGTAGGTAAAATGGACACACTGAACCGGAAAATGGCAACTGTGACCCTTCGTTATGTCCCCGAGGTCATCTCAGGTCACGAACAGAATCTAACAGTTTTTCGCTAATAACTTCTGATAGAGACGTGCTAGAGCGCTGAAAACGCCTTAGATGTGTTCGGCTCGACGTTGCGGATCGACTGATATGCAACATGACCTTTTCCGGTCAGGTCATGACCTTGACCTGAGGTCAAATTTTCAAGTTGACCTTTCAAGGTCAAATTATAGTTCATTCGACGCATCTCGACGAGAGGAACACGATGGTGGCAAAAGTAATGTCGTGGCTCTTTTGAGTCAAAAGTAATTGCCGAAAAAACGTTTTTCGTAAAACCGGCTATTTTTGGAGTTTTTGCCCTCTGGAGGCTAAACCGTTGACCTGAGGTCAAATCTGAGAACATTACTCAGAAAGGTCTGTAAAAGGCCTATCGAATGCGCTTTTCTGCGGTGCTGTAGCTCCATCGGTTCCCGAGATAGCCGTTGGCAGTTTCCAAAATGTTGAAATAGTGGACATTTGACCTTTGGTGACCTCTGGTGACCTGACCTTTGACCTGACCCAAAAAATGACCGAAGTGTTTTCGTCCTTATTTTGGACGTTCTTTCGATTGCCGCTTACCCCGTGTCGCTACGTGGCCCGGGAGCCGAGTTAGAAGGGGGGGGTGTTCAGACACACCCCCCCCCCCCGGCCCGGCGCGGAATCTCAGAGCACCGGCCCGGCGCGGGTTAAGTGCTTAACGCGCTCCGTCCAAAAATATATTTCTTATATTTCTTCGAAGGGTATTTCGATCATCGATGATTGAAAATGAAACGATGAAAATAGGGAGTTAGAGAGAGAGAGAGAGAGAAAGAGAGAGAGAGAGAGAGAGAAAGAGAGAGAGAGAGAGAGAGAGAGAGAGAGAGAGAGAGAGAGAGGGGGAGGGAGGTAAGGAGGACGACAGCTGCTCGTCGATTCTAAGTTCGGTAATGCGAACCCGGCGACTTTGGGCTGATATGCGCTACTACGATGGCAATTAGTGATGTCAGTTTCGGAAAACCGTGATACCGATACCAAACCAAATACCTACCAACAATAACCATGGGAAAATACTGAAACCAAACCATCTCGGGAAAATCAGGTAAATACCAACTTTTTACCAAATTCACAGCCTCTTTTACATAACTGAGGATTCATGAAATACCAGCAGAACACCAAAATACACCAGCCTTGAAATACCAAATGCCAAGTTGGTATCGGTTTGGCATCGGTACACCAAAAAGTTGGTATCCGATTGACATCTCCACTGGGTATATCTCCCGTTTGCCTGACGGAGAACAACCGATGCTCACATTATTATGATAGCTTTGCTTTCAATTTCCTAGGGATGCATGCAGGGAGGCGCAATGGCATAGAACGAGTACAAAGAACATGTAGTTACACAACACAAACAAAAGAAAAGCACTCAGTAGGTATTGTTTCACACAATCACATACTAATGTGGTCTGGGTCTGAGAAATAGATACAGATACGCGCAGCACCGCAACATAAGATACGAGTTATACAGCACCACCTGATCCCAGCTTTTCTTCAAAATTCGTTTTCCTAACGCCTGCAATGATATGCACGTTGCATAACATGTGTAACAAAAGAAAACATGACAAAAGAAAAGTGTAGGAACTTACATCACCTTAGCTGGCTAAATCGCATGCGTATCAATTGATCAGAAATAAATAGTAAGTTAGGTAATATTAGCACATGAAAGTGACAATTATGTTAATGTTAAGTCAATGGGAGGTGAAAAACCGCAATATCTTGAAAACCGATAGAGATATTAGCCTCAAATTTGGCATGTACCTGCTCCATGGGTATACAAAGCCTACTTTGGACAAGTTGTTTGATTCCGTGCAATATTCACGTTGATATTGCACGATAAAGGTGGAAAAACTGAAAAGTTTGAGCCGAAATTCATTAAATGTCATTCAAACTAGGCGCAAAAAATGAATGGCACCCGCATCTCCTCAAAGTGGACAACAATTCTATGTACTCCGATTTTCCATTTTCTTTTTGCAATGTTGCAAAAAATGAAAGCAAAACTTTGCTCATCTTTCATTTTTTGTGTGAGGCATAAAATAAAAAACCGGCTACATAGAAATGTGCACAGAACATTTCTTCACACGAAAATGAAGTTTACTTTTCAGAAATATCTGAACTGTGACTGGAATTAAGCCCGATTCATATCCACTTTTTGACGGTTTTGTTGGTTCAAGGGAGTGCCGCTAGATGTCGTATGGGTCTCCGCCTCGGTCCCTGCCGTTCCCCCATGTAATAAAACCCGCGAGTCGCGCCGACCGGCGCGGCGGGAAGGGACTGTCAACACACGGTGATTTACGGTCTGGGGTTCCCGCGTGTGCCGGTGGCCGTGAAACTCTGCCGGAACAGAAGCGAACTCGGGGTTGTCGGAGGAAAATACGGATGGTGGGTGGATTGAATGAGATAAGTGGATTTTATATAAGTAGTATATCGATACACAGGTTACCAACTACCAACCATGGCGCCTATACTTTACCTTCTCCCCTAAATAAACATGGGTATTGCATGTGAACTGTGATGGCATGCTTGAATTTGATTGTGGCCAGTCTGTCTTCATACGTCAGTAATATTACAATCGCATAGTACCTACTCTGAAGCTGCATTTGTATAGCGATCACAATTCACAACACGTCGGCAAATAATGTGGTATCGGTATATAGCAACCACATGGTGAAGCTCAAGACCAAGAAGGAAGAACCAGTTCTACTATGTATTGTAATACTCACGGAAAATAATAAAACAGTGCATCAGTAGTTATATATCAGCGATGCATCACACATGTATATCCCCAGTATGGCGTCTGCTCTGCTGACACAGTGCAGAGGCGAAGCCAATGAAAACATACCAGTATAACCGGTACATAATATTGCATCCATGGCATGCATTGACATATTGCATTCGTACATGACACGAAACTGACACAGAACAAGGAGCACAAAATGAGATCGGCATGATGCTGAGCGAATGCTTCAGTTTTGACACGATTGCTGAAATTACCTTAGCCGATGCGTGGTCGACATCTGAGCCAATGATATGTTACATCGAAGTCTCATGCACTGTTGTGAGTCGCTCCCTTTTTTACCCTTTTTGCCATGATGGGATGAGTGACAAAAACAGTTTCAGCTTGTTAGATGTATGGCAGGGCTAGTCGCCTCATCCTGTAACATGCTTTTTCTCTTCACGTCTTTGCCCTTGGGCTCCCTATACCTTGACCGCTCACGGAACGGCATGTACCTATCGTGCTTTGCGGGGATCTATCATTTCAGGCACGATGCACTCATCATAAAATGCCTTCACTTTTTCCAGTCTGTTTGTTTGCGATGAACGTTTCGTTAGCAGCTATGCGCTGACATGACGTTTCGTTTGGTGTCCAGACAAAAAAGTCATAGAACCTTGCACCAGTGCAAGCAAACTGGCACTGAACTTGGGTGTAATATTGGTGACTTTTTTAGCTCAAGTTTGTCGTCAAGAAAAAAACTAGTTGGTCTACTAGAAGACGCAGCCAGTCTTTCCAGTGAAGTGTTCTCTGCACTTTTGGGAATTTCACTTCTACTTAGAAACGATTCCATCAGGAGTGGCGGCCAAAAATGGATGCTTCGGGTGCACTACCAGCCCAATTGGTCTTTTCACTTCAGTGTTTGTTTGCTTTTCATATGCTTGTATAGCTAGCTCCTCGTTGACGCGGCCATACTGCAGAGCAGGTGTATCTAAATCTTTTGTTGTATCGTTAAGAAGTCTGTTCATGATGTTTTTGTTTGACGTTGAGTCTCGCATATTCGCTATTTGGTGAAAGGTTGTCGCAGTGACGCGTTTGCGTCGCTCGTGGTGCCACTCTTCCTTGTCATCAGCAGTGTTCTCAGCGATTTGGGCACGCTCCACAGCAGTGCTTCCAAGGCTGTCTAAGAACTCCTTTGTTTTGAGCTGATATTGCTGAATATCGCGGTCCTCTCGGGTGCTGCACAGCCGGGTCCGTAGTCCCCATCTGTCCCCGCGAGAGAACGCCGGACGTATCTGCTAACCCTTTTGGCCGGATCGTTGGGACGTTGGAGACGTTTCTTTTGAGCGACATTGACATATTTTTTCATGATCTTTGTTGGACTTTTTTGATATTTTTGTTTGAAAACATCGATGTGCATCTGGCTGCCGGACTGGAAGGCTAAAGCTGCTGCGGCACAGCGGTCATGGTACCCACGTTTCTGGTAGTGGTTTACCCGTTTACCGCCGAGGGTTTTTGCCACCTGCGACATCAAGTTTTCGGCTAGGTTGCTGGTAGCGTTGTAAACGACAAGACTTCTATACTTTTGTTGCACAGGGCTGGGTTGTCATGCAAACCAGATAGGACAAAGGTAAGTCATATGCAACATTTATTTCCAAGACGGAAGTGTTGATTATCGACTGCATGGGCAAATCATGCTCTTAGACTACATAGAATACATACGTACTACATGCTCCAGAGTCGACGTCGATAGAGTTTGGACGACTCCGACTTTGACTCCCCAGTTGTTGCCACGACCCCGGACGATTCCAACCCCGAAACCCTGGTATTTAGGACACTGTATGCTGTTGTGCACTCTGTGACTGAGGTCACGGGCGGCGTAAGCCGACTCCAAATATTGACGATAGGATCCATTGTCTGCTTGACCAGTTGGAGGTAGTCAGTTATGGAATGGACGGAGTGGATGGCGTCCGGGAGGGGAGGGGGAGGAGGTAGAGCACTGGCAGTGGCACCGGAGAAGCAAGTTAAATAATCATCCCTTCCATAAGTATAGCAGCCGTTTGAAAAAAGGTGGATGGTTGGTAGGTATAGATAATTGCTCCATCTGTGAAGTTCCCAAGGAACATATTACATGGTTGCTAGCAGTCAATAAAATACAGCTTGCTATAAAAGCAAGCAAGCATACCAATGCCCCGTTTACCTATAGGTAAAATTGATATTTTGTAATATTTGTAGGTAGTTTGTACCTACTTCCAGTCCAGAGTCTACTTGATATGCGCATGGGGCTTAGCTTCAAACGACATGCTTTCAAATGAGAAATAGATGAGAAATGGAATACGAATCTTCCAGCTCATAGTCTGCTCCATCTAAAATAAGATTGTGCGCATGGGGCTTAGCTTCAAATGAGAAAATAGATGCTGAACTTCCCGTTGTTGTTACGGAGCGAGCGAAGCAAGCGAAGTCATTTCAATACATATAACGGATAAATCTCAGTAAGAGCGGCCCGGCCCGACCAGGCCCGGGCTGTAACGCTTTTGAAAGGCTAAAAAAAAAAAACTCAGCAACCGATGGGCCGATTTACTTGCGGTAATTTTTGTAGGGTAGCTTGATTCCTTCTACCAAGTATTTGACTTCTTTCGATGCATGTGGGTGACCCCCTATGCACGTGCCACGTGCAAAACGAAGAGGGGTCATTTTTGTAACAATTGTAATATCTCGGTACTTACTGGGCCGATTGCGCTGAAACTTTGCATGTAGGTAGGCAGTAGGCACCCACTAGGCAATGCATTTTCATGTCCCACAGTTCATGTGGGGTGCTGCTGCACGTGCGCACGTGCAGGGGTCGATTCCAGATCTCGAGAACGGCTGGACCGATTGCGCTCAGATTTGGTTAGCGGTTAGGGATCCGTTAGTAGGGTGCCGTGCAAAAGTCAGTAAGGACCCATTTTGCACGTGCGCACGTGCAGGGTGCCGCTTCTAGATCTCGAGAACGGCTGGGTCGATTGCGCTCAAATATGGCACATTGCTAGAGACCGGTTAGTAGGGTACCGTGCACAAGTCAGTTGGAGGTAGGTATCCCCTCACAATTTCCCACGTGCAAGGCCCACCCTCTCGCTCGCTCCGTTTGTTGTCCTATAAGGCGTTTTACTGGTAGTATGTGTAGCAATGGGAATCTAGCACTGCATTTCACTAAAACAATGCCGTCAGGTCAATCATGTGAGGATATCAGACGCATTCTTGTGACTAGAGCTGCGGCAGACTCAATATTCGATAACATGTATCCATATCAAATAATCAGTTTCGTTCTAACTGGGTAGGACGTACCTACACCAGGCTAAGGACGGCGCCGGGAAGGCCTGTCGAGAGACGTGTTCCTTCCGCGCGGTGTTTACACACCATGATCTCCCTCAGTCGGCGCCGCCCGCCGCGCCGGCGCAGTAACCAAACGTCGTTATCGTAAGGGCCGTGAAATGAGGAGGGGGAGAAGGTCATTAACGTGGGAAAAAAGCGTTCTACCCTGGTGACATCTACTGGCTGAGAATCGGAGTAGTAGTGCTCGGACACCAACGCTGAGCGGAGCCACCTCCGAAGTTAACGCACCCTTAATTAGCCTGCTTTGGCTGGACAGTTTCCTACAGTATGGCCGCTCAAGCCTGCGTCCATCTTATTCGTCTTTAAAATGCTAACCAAATGAAAGCAGACGTCTTTTTGTTACGCTGGCTTTCATCCCAGCTCTGATGTTCTTTCTTCGGAACGTGTTTATCGTGGGGTTCCAGCTCAGTTCCCCGTAAACATAATCTCATATTAAAGTTTCTGAGCTGCTGAGAGGTGTCATCGTCTGCATTCTGAAGCCCAGCATTTATTTTGAGCTGGTGTTGTTTCCTTTTTTCAGACTAGATTCTGTTCTTTTAGTCCGCCATAAGCTATTGTTACTATGAAGTGTGTAATGTGTCATTTTTATCAAGGACGACTTAGCACCGTTGTCATTTTAATGCATCGTTAAATTAATGAAACAATGGTAGTCAAATCCTGACTTGTTTCCGGCTATTTCATATAACTGGGTCATTTCATCATGAGAAGATTAGCCCTCATGAATATTCTGAGTGAGTGATCCTAAAAAGCTGCGTTAACGATAACAGGAAAGTGATGCGATTCCATATATGGCGCTCGCTATTAGGTGAAAGCATTCAGTATACTGCTGCGAAATGATTTAATCAATCTTGATTACCTCATCAATTTCACGCGTTATTAAATCCAACATTTGAGTTCCTTAGTTTCACGATGTTATCCTCCCGTACATTTTCATTTACCTAAATGGCGATTAAAGAGCGACTTCAGGGCGATGGTATGGAACCTGGGAGGGAGGTAAAATGAAGAGGGAAGCCGATGGCTGACTGGAGTGGAAGGCTGAGACACGCTCACGGCTCACCGGCGCGGCGCGGCGCGGCGGCACAAAGCCCCAGCCGTCGCTCGCCGCCCGCGAGGTCTGCCTGAACCCAGACTCGCTCACTCGGCGCTCGACCGACGCCAGGCACGCCACGGTCTCCCCGACGAGGTCAGGTCAAGGTCACAGCACTCTGGCGAGGTGCCGGACAGTATAGGCCCCAAGGCTGACTACGACGGGTACGCATGAACATTGAGCAATGATGGATGTCGTGTTTCCATTTATCTACTAACAAACGGACAAAAGTTTGAAAATCATACTAATATAAATAAATATAGGTATACCTGAATCCTGATACAATAGTTTGAAATAATATGCTCATTGCGCTCTGAATCGATAGAAACAAAGGTAAGACTCGCCTTACGCATAACCGGTAGGACGCCTAATAATCGACCTGACCTGACGTTACCCGACCTCTCCGAAACGCAAAAACTCATAATTTGTGAAATACAAAAATGCCGCAGAAGCCCTCCTTGTAAAAAACGCCAAGATGGGTGAGGGTTTAAGTATAACGTGGCATTTTGGTATAAGGGAGCCTTAACGATGCACATTTTAGTTTAGAAATTTAGGTTTAGAAGTCCTAACACCGGAAAGAGTTCACCGAAAAGGGAACTTGTTTCCGATCGCATTTTCGTGAGAATATGGTGTTTGACGTAGTCCAGCCGGTAGTCAATATTTAGGCGTTCGTATCTACATCACTCCTCATTGTTGGTTAATGGCTAATGCTTTTCCGTTGACATGTTCATTTTTAAACCATATAAATGACAAACTGACTCCTTTTTTCATAGACATATAATTTCAACTGCGTTTTATGTTGAAACGGTTGCATAGATATCGCTCGAAACCAAAAGCCATTGTTCAAATTGCTGCAGGTTTTTCTGCCCAAATATACTAAATTCCATTTTAGTTACTTATAAATAGTTATATCAAATTATTACGGAAACGATTTGGCATAAAAATGAGTAAAAACTGGTGCATATCATTGGAAAATTACCTAATGACGACAAATAAAGAATGGCACTCATGCTGATCACTATCGAAAGGTCGCCTCAGGCTCCTTCGTATTCACTCAGCGAAGCTGGGCTGACAAAGGCCACAGCGAGAGGAATGCAAATGAGTGCTGTTTATTGGCGTGTGCATCAGAATGTAAATTATCTTGATATAAAAACATCAAAAGAAGAAGAACCTTCTTCGTAACAAAGTCTCCTTTAATCATTATTTGCGGCACGAGGTTTAGTCGGGCTAGCCTAGAATACATAGCCTTGACACCTTTTCAAACGGCTCCTTTAGACTCCTGACTCCTGACGGACTCCTGACTTTAGACTCCTGACGGGGATGGTCTGCGGTTGGTGGGAGCATCCGCAGCCAGTTGAAGTCAGTTGAGTGGGACAGGCCGTGTCCGGCTTTGAAGGGCACGTTAAACTTTGGCATCTAAATTCTCCCGTTACCAGGAATTGCGCGATCGGGCGGTAGGAGTCGGGGTCTACGCAACAAGCTCTGCTTAGCGTGGGCCTCGGCTCTGTCAATCCGTCCATTCAAACATTCGAACTAAATTAAAAAAAAACGAGGTGGATTGATACTGGATGAAGAAGCTTTCCTACATGCCGGGGTATGTCTTGATATATTCCTGCCCGGGGCCGGGATGATTCAATAAATGTCACCGAGGTTTTTCAGCGAAAACTCCGAGGGCCGTTAGGCTTGAGGTGCTTTTCGCTAAAAAAGCGAGGTGACATTTATTGAATTCCCGGCCTTAGGGCTGGAAGGTGTTTCCCATACCTGCCAAAAAGCTCACAACTATAATTGATAGTGACGTCAGCAGCCGTGTGGTTCAACGCGTTTAACCACACCCCTTGAACCACACGGCTGACAATATTAAAGCACTGCATTAAACTTTGAAAAGTGTGGTACAGTGCACGTGCCATTAAAATGCCTGGATGTTTCGATTTAATCATGCAATGTAGCAGGTATGGGAAAAGCAAAGCACGAGCCGGGCAGTAAAACTATGACCAAGAAACTGTCGGTGTCAAAATGCCATGTTAGTTGATAGGCCGGGCAGGAAACAAAAGTTTCCTGCCCGGGTTTACTGCCCAGGGCAATGACCTCTAAACTACAGTGTATCGCATTAGCCCAGAGGTATAATTGACAGGGAATGTATAATTGACATCATTAATGCATGATATTTGCCGCGTAAAATTAGAAAATTAACATTTTTTGATAAAAATATCTGCTCTGCTTATCAAGGGTTTTGAAATATTTTGTATTGGCTACAAAGCCGAAATTATGGTAAGATATGCGCCTATAATCGAAATCCGTTTATCGCTTGTTGTCTGATCTTCGTTTGATATGTCCTCTGATACCTTGGGCCTAAGTTATTGCGGTATTATTTGACAGTTGTAGTCCTTTCCTCGAAACAAACATGTAAAATATGGAAAATATAATGTATTTCACGAAAGTTTAGCCATAGGGCATCAAAAAAGTACGATTACATAAATAAAGAAAAGATTCTTGCAAGAGCACTGGAAAATTCAACGTTTAATCACTAGAAATATTATGCTTTCTTCTTGTTCTTATGTCGTGGCAAATTATTCATGTATTATGTTCCTTGGAATTTGGATATCCAGTTGTTATGCCATTCTGAGGTAATATTTTCAGAGACGATTCCGTTTGAAGTAAGGTATTTTGATGCATTTTCTTCTATGAATTTCCTTCAAAGCTTTATCTACAGCAGTAGCCCAATCATTGTTAGGAATTTATGGACAAAACAATTGTATAAGTGTCACCAAAACCTGTCAAAACGTTTTAATAGGCATGCGGCATGTAGGAAAAATCTTACTGACCTAAGCCGTACGAAATTATTTGGAAACGAGGTTTGCAAAATTGACGGAGGCCCGAGTGCGGAGCACGAGGGCTGGAGTCAGATTTAGCAAGCCGAGTTTGACTCCAGCCCTCGTGCTCCGCACTCGGGCCTCCGTCAATTTTGCAAACCTCGTTTCCAAATAATTTCGTCGGCCCGGTCAGTAATATATATTCTCACTTGGCCCGCACCGGGCCTATCGATTTTCTACATACGGCCCATACGGCGAGGAGGGCGAGTAGAGACCACCCCCGATTCGCCCCAATCATACTAGAGACTCCCGGAAGAAACAAGATTGCGTGCTGGTACGAGGCGCAGCGGCGGTACACAATTTCAAGTTCTCCTCATCTGGGTCAGCCGGTGACCGCTGAGGTCAGCTCAGGACCAGGTGCCCTACGGTACGGTTTTTTGTTTGAATTACTTTACCACAAATGGTTGCAGAGCCCCGATTTTGGCGCTGTCGTGTTTGTCAAGGTCACGCACATTGTTGTTTCGCTGAAGTCAATTTAAGATGTTGACCTCAGGCTAAGGTCAGGTGTAAGTCACTCAGGTCCCAGAATTGATCAAAGGAGGTCATTGCTAACTACCATTTGATTCGTTTTACTGTTGGTATTTTGGTAACCATTTCAATACTAAGAAAGTCAATTAAAAACATCGCTACATCAACCTTTTAGCTGGAATTTATCCAGACATGCAATATTAGGTACTATACATAGGTACTATATAGGCGGATGAATGGCAAATTCCCTTTAGTCACCTTCAGAGAAACTGCCGACAAATAAGGTAAGGTCCGGCTACGCCACACTGAGCGCTCCAGGGGTTTGTACGATGATCTTCCGTCATTAGCAGCATGCTTCCGGTACTGCCATATATAGAACCTACTTACTTGTACTATTTTCTCATGGTGAATTGCGCGGTTCTTGCGTGTCATTGGCGAACTAACTTACGTAGCACCTAGTTTTTTTTTTTTTTTCTCCTCTCACCTCTTTATTATTAAATTTAACGAAACACAAGGACGTACAAATCACTTATGCAACACACACAAGCTACACGAATCACAATCAAAGAAGGACATAAACATGACACTGGCCCACATTCACGACACCAACCACACAGGCTTTGGGCGGCAGGTCACGACCGATGGCCGGCGGATAACGGACGCGCGCGTCGCGCGTCGACGCTTCGTGCGTCGAGGCTGATTTCTCTGCGCACAGTGTAGCGCCGCACTGCGTACACATGCCATAAAGTATGCACGCGACGTCCAAGTGCCGGCACAACGACCATGTGAATTTATTTGCGGACAATATTCACTGAAACAAGCCTCCGTGGTTCCTGTATACGACTTTTTCCCACTTTTCCCAAAATTGGTCGAGCTTATCATCTTTTTTGGCAATCGCTTTTTCAATTTCGTGTTGGTTCATGACCATTTTTATCGCACCTTCTACACTTGGTTGTTGAGTAGAATTGTTTTGTAATTTACATGCTACGATATACTGCTTGCACAATAAAATTACTAAGTTAATTATATTTGGACTGGACGCACTACCGAGAAGCACCGTTTTGGCGTTTACGAAACTGTTTGGAAGTCGAAAGGCCGCCGTTATCTTACCTAGCACCTTATCCCAGATTTCGCGAACATCAGTGCAGCGATAGAAGAAATGTTCGAGCGTATCTACCTCAAAACATTTCAGGCATAATCTGCTACCAATAATGTTTCGTGAACATAGGAATTTACGTGTTGGAATATATCTGTGTATAATGCGAAAATGCAATGATTGTAATTTAGTAGACGTTGTTACTTTGTACGGTATCTCGTACATATCTCCCCAACAATCAAAAGAAATGCCCTCTTGTTCCCATTTGCATTGAGCGGTAGGTGTTTTAATCGTTAACAACTTTCTGTATATGTGATTACACATGAGTGCCCTCAAACAAACTTTCAAAGTGGCACTCACATTAATAAGGCAACATTTTCTATCATCTGGGTCCAGCATAGCCCTGGTGTTTAGCCTAACCATTTGTTTCCATTTGGACGGTATTGCATTTTTTATGCTCTGCAGTGTGAGGAAGTCAACTCTTAATTGTGGCATTTTTTCCTTCAGTTGACTGAAGCTTAGCATACTTCCATCGGGCCCAACTAAGTCATCTACTATTTTAATGCCAGCTTCATACATTTCCTTTTGAAAGGCAGGCTTCCCTCCAATTAATACCGTGTCATTATACCAAATCGATTCAGCTCTTGCTTGGAGGGCTTCGCAAGGTTCTTTATAAAATAACTCTTGATACTGGCCGACCACTTGTTTATAAAAATCAGGAATGTTCGACTTTTTAACTAAGTGCCTAGCGTTACGGTTCCTTAGCAAATCATCAATGCTATACTTTCCTATGCGAGCCTGAATAATCTTTCTCCACTGCGAGTCCACATTTGTGTACATTCGTTTAACCCATTGCAACCTTAATGCATCATAAAACTTCAATGTATCCGGCGCTTTTAAGCCACCCTCTCTAATACCTAGGCACAAGACACTGGCGGCAACTTTCGGGGGTCTTCCCCTCCATAAAAACTTCATAATCAAACCTTGAATCGTTTGTAGGTCTACCTTAGGGATGCTCACAGAGGAAGCTAGATACACTAGTTGGGATGCGACAAGCGTCTTTGAAATGGTTATGCGTCCCTTTAACGTTAAGTGCCTCTGAGACCAATTGTTCAGCACATTCCTAATCCTTGTAATAACAGGTGCTACGTTTTCTTCCGCACAGTCAGCGACGGCGCTGTGGGTGATGCCAAGGATTTTCAACTTCGAGACAGCTTCAATTCCTTCCACGGCCTCCTTCCTAAATTTAGCTGATCCTACCCACATCAATTTCGTTTTCGTTCTGTTTATTTCAAGTCCAGAAACTTTTCTGAATTTGTCTAATACTTCTAATACTCTATGCACCGACGCTTCAGAGTTCAAGAATACCGTTGTATCATCGGCATACATGCTCAATTTTACTTCGATGCCAGCAATGGTAATTCCCTTGATTAGCCTATCTCTTCTTATCTTGTTCGCTAGTATTTCTCCTACTAAGTTGAACAGTAAACCACTCAGCGGAGAACCTTGAAAAGTACCGCGACCGCACGCAAACCAATTTGACGTAAAACCGTTATTGCAAACAGCCAGAAGTGAGCCGTTATATAAAAGCTTTATCCATGCTATCAATTCAGGACCAAAATTAAATGCTTTCAATGTGTGCCAAATAAACTCGTGGTTGATTGAATCGAAGGCATTTTTGTAATCTACCGCTAATACTGCACCTCCTAAGTCATCTGACTCACAATAGTTTATTACATCTGCTATGAGTCTCGAATTCTCACCAATATACCTCCCTTTCAAGAACCCACTTTGATCTTTGTTTACCAATTTGTCAGCAACTTTCTTTATTCTTATCGCAATCACTTTGGCAATCAATTTATAAATAACATCTAGGAGACAAATGGGTCTCTTATTTGACAGCAACTTTTGATCACCTTTCTTAGGTATTAGCGTCAAAATCCCTCTTCTATGAGTTATGAATAATTGACCGTTATCTTTGGCATCGTTAAAATAGCTCACAACTATGTCCCCAATCTCATTCCAGAAGAAAGAGAAAAATTCGGCAGAAAATCCTGAGATTCCTGCTGCTTTATTTTTAGCCATGCCAAGTAATGCCGCACTGCATTCCTCTTTCGTTATATACCCTTCACATCTATTTTTCTCTTCCTCCGTTAATCTTGGGTCTTCATCGCTCAAGGCAAACTCATCTAGATATTCTTCGTTAGTTAATTGTTTTGAATAAAGCGATTGAAAGTGTTCAACGCACATGTTGAGAATAGGTCGATTACCTTGTATTAGCGATCCGTCATCAGTTTGGAGGGTGCTTATCGTTTTTTGCATCGCTCTCTGTTGTGCAGTTCTCATGAAATACCTTGTTGGCTTTTCCCCTTCTTCTGTCCATACTGTTTGAGATCTCAAAATTGCTGCCTTGCCACGGTTAATTTTGATCTCATCTAATCTTTGTCTGGTATTTTCGTACTCTTTGACCAGTTCCTCTGTCGGCGAACTGGCGAGCTTTGACTCGCATTTACTTAATGCGTCATATAAAAGATTTTCTGTGCGACGTAGCTCGTACGCAATTTTCTTACTTCTTTTTATCGCAAGCACTCTTATGTTGCTTAATAGCATATCGATTATCACTCCTTTCTGAATGTTTTGATGATAAGGTTCAGTTTTTATCAAAGCTTTATTTATTTCAGACTTAGCTGCGTTAATGAATTCATCATCTAAAAGAAGGGAATTATTGAAGCGCCACAGACCGGGCCCTCGGGGTTCATCCGAAAAACAAAATGTTAACGTAATAAAGCTGTGGTCACTCAGGATGCCGGTATCGATATGGGCTTTTACTACATTGTTGTTGATTATCCAGCTGCTTACAAAAATCATATCAATTCGAGACTGCTGCAGAGGGTTTATTCTCCTCCAAGTAAATTTTTTCTCCGTTGGGTGCAGTGTTCTCCAAGCATCTTCCAGAGAAAATTCTCCTATCAACTCTCCTAGTTTTTTACTAGCTCTGCTTTCCCGGAAGGAATGACTGTCAGTGTCGAGTGAACTTAATCTAATATTAAAGTCTCCCGCCATAACTATTTTAGCACAACTGAAATCAGTCAAGACTTGTCTCAGTTCATTTAAGAAATCGCATTTTACGTTTTGATCGTCAACGGCAGGTGCATATACCCCTAACAACACTACTTTATTCGGTATAGATCCAATTTCCACACAGACTAATCTTCCTTCATGATCAGCAAGTAATTCATTGACGCTATACTCAAATCCACCCGGAACCAACACAGCAACACCTGCTTGTCCTGACTCTGAACCATGTGAGAAGAAAATTTGTCCCTTCCATTCATTCTTCCATGTGTTTTCCATCGACGGTCTAGAGTGTGTCTCTTGAAGAACAACGATACATTTTTTGTACTTTATTCGAAGATGACGAAAAATGGATCGTCTTTTGGTGCGATTGCGTAAGCCTCTCGTATTAAAGGAAACCACCGAAACTTCCTTCATGAACCAGCCGGTAGATTTACAGCAAGGCTATATGTTTTAAGAGGTCTTGGTTGTACCGGCACCACCGCGCGGCACAGACAAATATGGCAGTATATGCACGCCAAAGGAAACCTAACACGTATATCACCAGTAAAACCATCATTTACAATGAAAAAAGAACTCAATACCTCTAGACCCCACACTTCCCATTCCCCTAACATTACGGCCGTCCGCAGGCTAGTCATATGGACCTTCTACAGACACAGCAGTGCACGAGCGTGCCGCTCCGGGCAGCAATTATCGACGCATAATGGCAGATAACTTCTCACAACAGGTTAAATGCGTCTAGTCAAAAGTCTGATACGTCTAAGCTATCTGTTACAGATCAGAAAACTTTTCCAAACGAGAATATACGTAGAAAATTGAGATGACACGTAAACAACTAAATACATAAATAAATGAATAATAAAAATGAATATCTTATGAAAAAAGCATTTCTATATTATCTTGCAGGGTTCACTAATACAAGACACAAGAAATTCGTCTAATACAGGCGTCATTGGTTAGCTGTACGTTAATGCTAGAAGACAAACATCTACCAAGAATCATCAAGGCGCTATTTAGGAGCACTTACTTCAACGACCAGTAAACGGACCGAACCCGGTGACGAAGACCTGCACCGGAAACGGTTTCCGGTGACCGCGCACCGGTCTCACCGGGCTCAGACGACTGACGTCACCGGGTCTCCAGAAGCGGCGACCGCCGGACTGTTCGGCACCTCACCGCGCGACTCCGTCGACGGCCTCGCGGCCGACACCGGCTCGGAGTTTGACGCGGCACAGGATTGCGCTGCAGTAGAACCCGGCTGTGGGGCACCGGATGAAGACGAAGGCGTTGATGTTCCCTTACCGGGCCCGGCCGAACGTACATACGGCGATGACGCCGCTTTTCCGCCGGAGGCACCCACCGCAGGGAGGACGCACGAGTGAACAGAGGGCGGCGGCGGACGGCCACGGTGCCGAGTCGGGAAACGGGAGCCGTCCAAGACTCGCCGGAGGGCGGCTTGATCAGCAACCATGATATTGTCGCCACGTTTCACACGCCGACAGAACACAACGCCACGTCGAGTGAACACCGACGCGATTTTCGCACCGTTACAGGGCTTACGAGCCTCGAGGAGTTCATTATAAATTGCTCTGTTGCTCGGGGTCAGGCTCTCATTTACATAAAGAGGTGACAGCCTTTCCTTGCGCGCTGAGTGAGCACTGCCGGAGTTCATGGAGAAGCGGCGTTCATAAATAGAGTCACGTACCCGCTGTTTCGCGAACTTCACGATCACTTTGTCGTCGCCCTGAAGGCGATGTGCGGTCTGTAAGTCCGCAGCGGTCAAGCGGATGTCCGGGTCGCGTTTGTTGATAACATCAACGACTTGTTGTTCGATCTCTTCATTTGGCCGACGCTTCCCGAAGTCCGAGCAGGTGAAAATCAGCGAAGTCATCCGCCCGTTCATGTCCATGGATTCTACCTGCTTCTGCAGCTCAATATTGACGTGAACTTGCATCTCTAATTGTTCAGATAATCTTCTGATTTCTATGTCGCGATTCATTTCTTCACCCTCAAGAATGGAGATCCTCTTTTCAAGCCGATCAAATTTGGCCTCAAACGCAGAAATAACCTTTTGTATGCCGTCGCCGATCATTTGCTGTATGGCGCTCAGCGTCTCGGTGTTCAGCCCCACCCCGGCCGGACCGGACGCCGGGGCGGCCAGCCCTGTAGCCCGGGGCAACGACCGGCCGTCCAGCGCCGCCGGGACGGGAGGGCTGCTGCCCCGGGCCGCACGTTTTGCGTTACGTTCTTCGACGCGTCTCACCATGTCAGAAACGGAAGATCGACGCTTGCGACGACCACTTTCTGTGCCGGAAGTAGCACAGTCGGTGGAAAAGGCTCCCTCACTGTCCGAATCTGAAGCCATGGTGTTTGAAGACGACTGGATCCGGTGAACAGCGCAATAGATATTTCCTCACCTCTTATGTACGAGCACACAGCACTCGGTAGCAATTCACAAAAAGTCGCTCTGCCGCCAACCTCACTTAACACTGGCCGCTGCCCGGGCGTGCACTGAGCAGCGCTCACGCCACTGCCATGACTGGAGCCGCGGACGGGCGACCCGACCTCGGCCACGGTCAGCCGCCGACTGACGTAGCACCTAGTCACTGAGCCTATTTGGGGGGGGGGGACGGCTTTCACAGAAGCGACCCAACAGCGTTCATGCGGAAAATTGCAGCTGCTCGCGCTCACACGACGCATACAACGAGCCTCTCAGATTTGTAATAAAATGATGATTTGATTACATTGCTTGAAATGTTTTGAAGTATTGGGGAAGGACGCTTGCATGTTTATTCTGCGCACTTGTTTGCTGGTTGCTGTGGGGAATGTGTCCCTCACACACTATATAAGAACACTAAGGTAAACACTCATGACTTAATATATTCACTATGACTGGATTACTGTCAACTAGCGCTATGTATGCATTTATGCAATATGTATGCAACATGCATGTTACTGATATATTAGCATATTATATAGTATAAACACAAATTAAAGCAAATTGTTCATGCCAATTGACACGCTGTTAACCCGCGCGCTGCTGGGGGGGGGGGGGTGTTTGAACACCCCCATTGTGGTTTTTCGCGAATATCTCAAAAACGGCGGCGCGGAGCGCCGCCGTTTTTTGGTACACCTTATCATGCATCAACTCTACACATGTTGTGAAAATTTCAGACCAAGGTCATTCAAGGTCAGGTCACCAGGTCACTTGAAGTGACCTCACCTCATAAAATGTTTCAATGTCTGCCATAGCTACACCGAGTGACCGATCGCTTTGAAACTTTTAGCGATTGATAAGGGGAACAGTATCTATAAAAATTATATCTCGGAATTTTTATATCGGTGACCTAAGGTCAGGTCAATTTTGCGACCTCCCCATTATAAATCAATGGGGGAAAATTGAAATGCGCCTCTTTTGGACGACAGACATTATAAACACTCCCAAGCACTGAATTACAAGTGGTTTAGACACACTGAACATGAAAACGGTGTCCGTGACCCCTATTTATGCCCCTGAGGTCATCTCAGGTCACGAATGGTGTCTAACAGTTTTTCGCAAATAACTTTTGATAGAGGCATGCTAGAGCGGTGAAAACGCCTTAGTTGTGTTCAGCTCGACGATACGGATCGACTGATACGCAACATTACCCTTTCCGGTAAGGTCATGACCTTGACCTGAGGTCAAATTTTCAAGTTGACCTTTCAAGGCCAAATTATAGTTCATTCGATACGTCTTGACGACAGGAACACGATGCCGGTAAAAGTAAGCTCGTACAAGCCTTGGGTCAAAAGGTATTGCAAAAAAAACTGTTTCCGAAAATATCGGCTATTTTTGCAGTTTTTGCCCCCTGCAGGCAAAACCGTTGACGTTATGGTCAAATCTCAGAACATTACTCAGAAAGGTCTGTAAACGGGCTATCGAATGCGCTTTTCCGCGGCGCTGTAGCTCTATTGGTTCCCGAGTTATGCGTTGGCTTCCTGGAAATTGTCGACATTCGATCTGAAAATCGGCGAAATTTTGCCTTCAATGATTTCTGGTGACCTGACCTTTGACCTGACCAAAAAAGTGACCAAAGTGATTTCGTCATTATTTTTGGCTCTCTTTCGAACGCCGCCTTCTGCGTATCGCTACGTGGCCCAGGAGCCGAGTTTGAAGGGGGGTGTTCAAACACCCCCCCCCCCCCCGGAGCAGGGCGTGGAAATCCAGGACCCCCAGCCGGGCGCGGGTTAAAGGGACTATCCCACCTTCTAAAATGTTGTTAAAACCAGTTAAATTGTGCCCGACTTTATAGATTGGATGACCAGGAACACGGTTCTGGCATTTATTTTTCATTAAACATCTTAGGCATGGGTGTCGATTTGTATACCTTTGGGGGTGCTGCAGCACCCCCAATGCTCAAATGAGCACCCCCAATGGTTTTCCGGGCACCCCCAATGATTTTGTCCCTCAATAACTCCCACTAACTCTGCTTGAGGAAAATAATTGTTCTGCAGTAGTTCACTACTAAAAATAAAACAATTACGCAATTTACAAGGCATGAAATAAAGATGTAAAGAAAAGAAAAGTTAGATTTAAGAAGAAGGGCGAAAAAAGACGTTAAGTTGCAAAGATGGTGTGGGTCCGTCGTACACGGGTGTCGGACCCTTAGAGCTGCTGGCGCGTACCCTTTACAAGCCGGCAGGGGGCTCCAGAGACCGGCGACGGGCCCTCAGAGGCCGGCAAAGGGTCATCAGAGGCCGGTGGTACCTTCAGAAACCCTGTGGGGTCATCTTTAGAGACCGGAACGGGCTCAGGCGCTGATGGGGCCCTCAGAGTCGCCGGTGTGGGGCCTTCAAATGTCACCGGTGGCAGGGTGGCCGTCACATGCGCACTTGTGGGGCCTTCAGAAGCTACGATGTTGGGCCCTCAGAGCCGCCGATATAGGGCCTTAAGAGGCACTAGTGTGGGGCCCTCAGATATGGCAATGTGGGGCCCTCGGACTGGAGGCGCCGGTGTGGGAGCTCTCAGAGACACTGGTTTAGGGCCATCACAGGCGCGCGTTGGGCCCTCAGAACTGCTGCTACGGAACGGATCCTTCATAGGCCGACAAGAAGATATCAAGAGGTCACCGGTGCCTTCAGGAGCCTTGTGGGGTTCTCAGAGACTGGCATGGTGCGCTCAGACGCCGCTGGGACCCTCCCTCCGTGTCACCTGTGTGGGGCCGTCAGGGTCGCTGGTAACTGTCAAGGGCCCTCAGAACCGCACATGTAGGGTTTTTAAAGGCATTGGTATAGGGCCTCAGAGTTAGGGGTGTGGGGCCCTCAGAGACGCCGGTGTGGCGGTGAGGGCCCTCACAGTCGCCGTTATAGGGGCCCTCAGAGAAATGGGTGTGGACTGTGGGGCCATTACAGGCGGGTGTGCAGCTCCTAGAGCTGGCCCCCTAGAGGCCGGTTAAGACCCCCAGAGGCCGGCAAGTGGCCCTCAGAGGCTGGCTTGGGGCCCTTATGGAGGTCTTAATGTTAGTACTTGTGGGCCCATGAGGTGTTCTTACGAGCCCTGTGGGGCCCTTCTGAGTCCAAATATAGCCAACGTGGACCCTCAATGGCCAATTGGCGCCGCAGTGCCCCTCAGACCCGAATAATCCGATGGGCCCCTGAACCTGATGGGGCGGGGGGGGGGGGCTCACGGGCCCACCTGGCTACGCCACTGAGGAAAATCGTAAACCCATAAATATCGAAATGCAATCACCTGTTATTTTTTTCCAGCGATTATTGTGATCGTCTGATAAACGCCAGAGCCTCGTAGCTATACCGTTGCCTCCCGCGCAATGTCCGCCCCTGCGGACCGCAGGGGCTGCTGCACCGGTGCTAATCGCGGTCATCGGTTTCTGTCACCTTATTACAGAGGTGCCGGGGCTGCTGCCGAGCTGCCGGCAAATGTACGCGTTTTTTTTCGGAAAGATGTTTATGTAATGAGGTAGCCAAGTACTAGGACGAGCAGAATGATTTTGAAGAACGTTCAACCTTTGGGAAATATTAGTGGAAATCCCGGGATTATCAGTACCTTATGGGGATACACAACCATGCCTTGTAGGTACGGTTGTGCCCCATGGCAAAGCTACAATCTTTCACCCGGTGCAGGGGTTGAGCACCCCCAACCATTTTGAAAAATCGACACCCCTGATCTTAGGCTTCCCATATTCCAAACACAAACTTTCAAATATGTGACGTCACAGCCCAAAATTACCTCCTTCCTCAGGCCACATTACTGTCATAAAGCTGATTCTTTTTACTCTGTAGGCACCACAACAAAGTTCAGACCAAGTTTTAAGCGATTTTTCAACGAACAAGCCCATTTAAATCAGAATGACTAAACGAGGTGACGTCACACTAACGGTCGCTCCATGTTGAAGTTAGGGCCTTGTACAAGGCCCATTTTCAAATGAAGGGAACGAATTTCTTCAACACCAAGAGGCCGCGGGGGTTCCAACCTAGATAGATAGTGGTTTCTGAACCTCGCCGCAAACTTGGCTATCTCAACTCAAACCCCATGTTAAAAGTGGGATAGTCCCTTTAATACAACTAAACGAATAAATGATAATAATTGAATAAATAAATAATAGATAAACACCTGTCACATCTTTACTTTACTGTGCAAAATTCGCCTTAGAGTTAATCCCGAATCCACAACACTCTACATACTACATACAGTGTACTTACAATGCTGCTTGCCAATTTAGTGGCGAAACACCAGAGCAAGACGAGAGAAAACCGCGCTGCGCCCAGTCAGTGAACCGTGGCGATACCTACTTACCGAGGCACGGCAGGATGAAAGACATGGCATAGAGCAGCGACACTCTGGCCACGTGCATCTCCACGTGCAGCTCGTGCCACACGGAGCCGGGACAGCAGTTGTAGGTGGTGTTCACCAGCGAGCCGTCGACCGAGGTGACGCGCCAGTGTGAGTCCGTCTTGACCATGTCGTTACTGAGCACCAGTTTCTGAGGCAAGGGGGCACCGGCGGGCTGGGTATATCGGTGCACCGGATAGGGCTCGGTGCAGTGGAATCTCAACCGAACAGGGCATCAGCGGGATGAGACATCAGCACTACGGGGCAGGGACTGCGGAATAAAGTATCAGTTAAAAGTGGCCATAGCTCTATGGGCTTGATATCAGAACGACAGGGTACCCTAGGGTGGCGTCAGTACAACATGATAACCAAGGGGATGGACATCAGTGCGACAGTGCTGGATCAGCACAAGAGGTCACCTGGTGAATGGGAGATCAGTACAACAGGGCGCCTGATAGATGGGAGATCAGTACAACCTAGCGACCAAAGGGGCAGGACTAGATATTAGATGCCAGTACCTAGAGCATCAGTTACACAACATCCAGAGAATGAGACCTACGACTTACAAGTTTCCTATTATCGCAATCTACGAGCAAAGTAGATGCGTTCCTAATATCTATGGCGACTTGCATTAGTAATTACACGCATATAGTTAATGCCATAGATAACATGAATCAGGTTATCATTTTAACGATTTAACATCTTTTTAATAACGTAATTTAACGTCTTTAACGTCTTTTAACGATTCATGTTATCTATGTTAACCCTCGCCCCGTTGGGGGGGCATTTTGGCCCCCCCCCCTGTGGTTTTTCCTGAATAGCAAGAAAACGGCGGCGCGCAGCGCCGCCAAATTTTTAGTACCTTCCCGGGCATCAATTTGACACCTTCACACCAAATTTCAAGTCTTAGATCACCTTAGGTCAGGAGTTATTGAGGTCAAACTGAGGTCATGTTCGAGCAAAAATGAGCAAAAAACATGCAATCTTGAAACGCTCACCAAATCTACAGTTATCAAGCAATTTCAAAGTTCTTTATATGGTCTAGTAGACAAAAGGTGGCGCTACAAAACTGCTATCTCAGAGTTTCAAAATTTTTGGTTTTTGACCCAAAAATAATCAAAAAAATGATTTTTTAGAAAAACTTTGAAAAAATCCAAAATTTTTCCGAATTTCGACAACACCGGAAAACATGTGATAGTCCCAGTGCTCTTCTATATACATACCAAATTTCAGATCGATATCTCGTTTTTTGGCCAAGTTATAGCGAAAAAAACTTCAAAAATGATGACGTCAAATTTTTGAACTCAATTTTTAGCAATTCTAGACCTCGTACGGCAAAACAAAGACCACCATTGAACTCCCCGTGACGAGCTGCATCGATTTGATACCCATTTTATGCAAAAATATTAACTTTGAAATTTGACCTAATTTGACCTGACCTTGACCTGATCTTGACCTGACTTTGACCAAAACGTGATCTAAGCTGGCCCCAAAGGCTGCCTGACCCATATAATCGCATTTGTCATGTAAAATGGACCATAAAACATGTATCACACGACACTTTCATATTGTGACTAGTGGTGTCAATCGGAACTTGAATCTTCGGAATTCCGATTTTGTCCAATGTCCAATTCGGAATTCGGTTGGACAATGGCAGCAGGCTTTGGACAACTTTGGACAATCGCTTACCACACCTCAACATTTAAAAAAAAGTAATCGTGTTTAACATTGATTGGCTGTTAGACAGCTCAGCTTTCAATATGATTAACACTTTTGAGCTGGTAACGGTACATGAAAAGCAAATTAAATAACAGTGTTGAGTGTAAACTATTACGTAGGTGTCGGACATCTTTGGACAAATGGCTGGCTTGGACATTTTTGGACGGACAGTCGACGTAAGCATTGGACATTGGACGGACTTCGGAAATACGTTTTCTGAAATTGACACCACTAATTGTGACCCCCCGTGACCTGACCTCTGTGACCTGACCTGGTATCAGTGACCTCAAATAGCAAAATATGTGTTTGAAGAACATTTCCCCATCGATGATTTTCAATGAAATGCATTTTACTCGATTTTACAACGCATTTCTTGAAGTGCCTGTAAACGGTGAAAATTGGACCTTTGACCTGACCTGTGACGTCATCGGTTTTACCTAGGTCAATAAAATTGGGTCACAAGGTAGTTCCCCGTTGGGGCTATCCAACGCCGTTTACCGCTTGTCGCTATGTTGCGTGGTTCTCGAGATCTTAGGGGGGGGGGGGCCAAAATGCCCCCCCCCCCCAACCGGGCGCGTTGCTCGGCAGAGCCCAACGGGGCGCGGGTTAATGTCAATCCAAGTTCACCGTAAGTTCAATAACGCTATTTATCAGGACCTAACAGCCCAGTTTGAGACGGTTGGAATGGAATTGAAGCAATGTTTACATCGATGTCATCTAATTTCAAATGGCCGCAGCCCGCAAAACTTTGTCAAGGCTTCTTGTGGCTGTTCTTAGAAACAGATGTTTAAGCCTTTGCTGTGAACTGAAAGCCAAATCCAAGCATCACTAAAAAAAGACCGAGCCTGAAAGTCATCTGCTGATCAAACATCAAGTTCAATCAAAAGATATCGAGACAAACAACTTGTTTTTGCCGCTTCTCTACTAGCAGGCAGTATTCCGATACCGCGCCGCGCTTTTGGCCGACTTACCCCGTCGTGGGTAGCCGGTATAACTTCGTGCGTGTCTCTGTCCAGCGACCACGAGGAGAGTATCACGGTGCACTTCTGCTGGTCGTACGGCCAGTTGGCCATCTCCTTCTGACAGCGCACGCGAAAGGTGGACGGTGTCACCCACACCACCAGGCCGGTGCTGTTGACCGGCACCGGCGCGTGCATGTAGATCGGCTCCAGGTGGGTCACACTACGGCAGAGGCGGTCAGCAGGGGTCAGCAGGGGTCAGCAGGGCGTCAGGACGCTCCGGCCACCGGCGCGTCAGCTGCAAACGGTCGCTCGGGCCCGGGTCCAAGTCATATTTAACCCGCGAATTGCTGGGGGGGGGGCGTTAAACGCCCCCACTTTTTTTCGCCGGGCCATAGCAAAAAAACGGCGCGCCGCAGGCGCGCCAAATTTCGGGTACCTGTAGGGAATTGATTGAAGTTTATTGTGACAAAGTTTCAAAAAAAAAAAAAAATCGGTCGGAAAATTTTTGAGGTATCGAGGTTTTAGTGACGTCATGATTTCTGAGTTTTCGACCAAAAACGGCATATGTTCAAAAAATCATATAAAATCACAGAATAGACATACAGACATGCCGTAACCGCCATTAGACTGCCAATACCATGAACAATCAAATGGCTATCTTCGATTATTGATTATCGTTCCACATTTTCCAAAATCTTGAACTGAATCTAGACAATTTCTCGTGACTACTTCATGACCATTATATACATGAATTTCTTAAATTGAACTTTTTTAGCCAAACACGTACACATATGATAAAATGAATGTCATCATCGTGTTCTACGCCTCAAATTACCCATAAAACATGTGTCACAGGCTGCGAATATCAGTTTTGATTTTCGGGGATATGTGCCTACCCGGTTGACCTGACCTTGACCCTGACCTATGCTTGACTGACCCCTACATGGAGTTGACACTCTTGTAGGCCTTATATGATGGATTGTGCACCGTTTTGACAGAGTTTATGACGAGAGGCGCCCATTGCGAGGTCCTGAAGTCCATGCTACTGAAAGGCCGATTTCAGGTGTTTGACCTGACCTTGACCCGACCTGTGACCTCAAAATTCAACTTTAAAGTACTCATCTGAAGCGTCTCGTCGCGTTCTTTCGTTTGCCGCCTCGTGCGTTTCGCTGCGCCTATTGGTTCTCGAGTTATCGGCTGGGGGCGTTTAACGCCCCCCCCCCCCCCCAGCAAACGGTGGGTGGCGAAATACCCCAGCAACTGCCGGGTTAAGAGTAAGAAAAAGTTTTTTTGGACATACTCGTAGTATTCATCACAGCACAGGAGTGATGTGATTAGAATTGAACTACGTCTTTGTGGAAATAATACTGAAAATGCCTATCTAAGTTGACACAAGAGCATCTGTTTGCCTTTCAGTCCAATGTGTGCGGTCATCTGTCAGGTCTCACCCGTTCATGAGATAGATGTCGGGCAGCCATATCTGTGAGCTGTACATGAGAACCACTCTGGTGTTTCCGTAGTCACTTGGCTGCCAAGTGAGTCGACGATCCATCCAAACCTGTGAGAAAAACAAAGAGTCAAAATCTACGTTGGAGATATGTCCTGGATATCAACACAGAAAGGACGTGTGACACACCCAACAGTCACTGTTCATGTCGTTATGATTTATGGTAGTACCAGGGCTGATGGAAGGAGTCACGAAGCTGTGTGTATAGCTCTATGATATAGCGTTGCTCGGGACCAGGGGCAGATGTGGTTCTACTCGTTTGACAGAACAGTCCTGATGACCTAGGGAACATGTGGATCTATGACAGAGCAGGGCTGGGGACAGTCTCTGCCACTCGGCAGAGCTCTCAGCCAGCCGATGTGAGTTCACTGAGCCGGTCGGCGGCGCGATGGAGGCTCAGTGGGGCTCAGTGAGCCGGTCGGCGGCGCGATGGGGGCTCAGTGAGACGGTCGGCAGAACGATGTGAGCTCAGTAAGCCGGTCGGCGGGGCGCTCTGGGCTCAGTGAGCCGGTCGGCGGGGTGCTCTGGGCTCAGTGACGGCAGAGCGATGGGGGCTCGGTGAGCCGGTCGGCGGGGCGCTCTGGGCTCAATGAGCCAGCCGGACCGGCCACGGTTCCTGCCCAGCCGGCCGCGCGGAACAGAAAAGTCACCGGACCGTGAAACACACTCCGCCGTCCGGCCACGGAGGACGACACATATTTAATGCTCGTAAGATACAAATGTATTTCGTTGAAAGTAGAAAGCTGTTAAATGCCTATGAGAAATCGACAACAAGCTTCATGTGAAATGAATAAAAAAGGTAACTGTGCTTGGCGGGTTTATTGACCTAATCTAGCAACGAAGTTAAAATCTATAGACCATCGTTTCATTTTTATCCAAGAATTATTCTTGGAAATGCTGTGGTGTATGGGTCCGTGAGGTCGACATGGCTTTACATGCGGAGAGTAAAAGCAGTCCCGCGGATCGCATCAGGTGGTCCCCATTCTCGGTCGCCGTTGTTCCCCGACGTCCTGCTACTCACCATAACAGTCCAGGCGTTGATGGTTGCGGTCAGCTGATATTCGTCCTAGGAAACACAAACGGGGCCGACGTGAAAGGAATGTCCAGTAACGCCCAGATATAATTTAAGAACGAAAAGACCGCTTATATTCGTGGCAAATTCTCACAGAACCAGCCCGATCGGCTGCAGAACTTAGGGTCATCCACTGGGGCGCTGGGAGTGTATCTTATAAAGTGCTTGTGTGTGCCTATGCTTATGAGTTACAAAGCTTCAACGATAGAACTGGTGTAGGGCGGGCATTTGATTTCACGCTGGCTGGTCTCTGCATTCGTGTGATGAATGAACGGGCTGAGTTTGCTGGGTGAAATTTAACGAGATAATGAACAATGAACATTTTGGTGGGTATTGTGCCAAATTTTAGGCTTGCGAAAAAGCGTCTTTTAACCAATTTCTCAGGTGACATGTTTCGTCAAAGTTTAGCCTGATTGACATTTGCCATTACTGACGAGTTCCATTGAATTGGATTGCATTTAACTGCCACTCGCATTGCATTTAACACTACCACTCGTCAAATTCAATCCATGCTTCTTAAATTGCATGTCGTTACCTTGAATGTTGAAACTATTACAATGATACAGATTACGGAGCACTCCAAAAACGTCTGTTTTTCAGCATCTCCCGTTTCGTAGTTGACCTCGACCGTCCATTACGTTGCTGTTCCATATAAACACTGTGACATTTGATGTGACAGAAGCACCAGCTCCCAGGGATGACAAGACCTGGCAGACGACCGTCGAGTACTTAGCTTACAATTTGAAAGCTGCGCATCATGAGCGTGATGAAGGTGGCCGTGGGACCCTGTCGATTGTTGGGTGGCCGGGTCGTGACGTCATAGTGCCGATCGCGCAGAATGGCCTTCTTGATAGCGGCTTCATTGTCATCTGAAACGGCAGGCAATGAATGAACGTTTAGCAAGCTATCACATTGAAAGTTATCGCTTTACTTGAATTAACCCTCGCCCCGTCGGGGGGGGGGGGTGCAATTTGCCCCCCCCCCCTGTAGTTTTTTTCCTGAATAGCAAGAATACTGTTCGGCGCCAAATTTTCAGTACCTTCCCGGGAATCAATTTGACACCTTCACACAAAATTTCAAGTCTAAGAATTGAAATTTTACACCACAGCATTTCTCAATAACTTCTGGCCTAAGGAGACCTTAGGCCAGAAGTTATTGAGGTCAACCTGAGGTCATGTTCAAGCAAAAATGAGCAAAAAACGTGGAATCTTGAAACGCCCAAAAACGCTACAGTTACCAAGCAATTTCAAAGTTTTCATGGTCATGTAGCCAAAAGGCGGCGCTACAAAATTGTTATCTCGGATTTTCTTAAGTATATGGGATTTTGACTCCCAAAAATTCAAAAACTTGATTTTATTAGAAAAACGCGAAAAAAATCCCAATTTTTCCGAATTTCGAAAAAACCGGAATAAATGTGATAGTCCCTGCGCTCTTCTATATACATACCAAATTTTAGATTAATACCTCTTTTTTTGGCCAAGTTATAGCGAAAAAAAAACTGTTCAAAATTGATGACGTCAAATTTTTAACTCAATTTTTAGCAATTCTAGACCACGTAACGCCAAACAAAGACCACCATTGAACTCCTCGTGATGAGCTGCATCGAATCGATACCCATTTTATGCAAAAATATCAACTTTGAAATTTGACCTAATTTGACCTGACCTTGACCTGACCTTCACCAGAACATAATCTAACCTGACCCCAAAGGCTGCCTGACCCACATAATTGTATTTGGCATATAAAATGGACCATAAAACATGCATCACATGATATTTTCATATTGTGACCCTCAGTGACCTGACCTCTGTGACATGACCTGGTAGGGGAGAGTGGGGCTATTTGTTACAGGGGTAAGTTGTTACAAAGCAAATATCTTTGAAAATGCTCTTGATATCGCGCTACTAGAGGAGAGTGGGGCTATGCGTTACACTTTTTGGTTTTCTGCTCTTAGCGGCCAACCTATTCAGTTAACCCGCGCCCCGTAGGGCTACCGGCGGACCCTACCACCAGTAGGGGGGGGGGGGGGGGCCGTTTCGCCCCCCCCCCTAAGATCTCGGAAAGTTACCGGCCGATTTTCAAAATTCAAACGGCGTTCGATAGCCCCACCCGGGAACTACCTTGTGACCAAATTTCATTGACCTAGGTCAAACCGATGACGTCACAGGTCAGGTCAAAGGTCAGATTTTCACCGTTCACAGGCATTTCAAGAAATGTGTTGTGAAATCGAGTAAATTGGTAACTTATTGAAAACCATCGATGGTACATTGTTCGTCAAACACATACTTTGCTATCTGAGGTCACTGATACCAGGTCAGGTCACAGCGAGGTCAGGTCACCGGGGGTCACATTATGAAAGTGTCGTGTGATACATGTTTTATGGTCCATTTTACATGACAAATGCGATTATGTGGGTTAGGTAGCCTTTGGGGCCAGCCTAGATCACGTTTTGGTGAAGGTCAGGTCAAGGTCAGGTCAAATTAGGTCAAATTTCAAAGTTGATATTTTTGCATAAAATGGGTATCGATTCGATGCAGCTTGTCACTGGGAGTCCAATGGTGGTCTTTGTTTTGCTCTACGAGGTCTAGAATTGCCAAAAATTGAGTTTGAAAATTTGACGTCATCATTTTTGAACAGTTTTTTCGCTATAACTTGGCCAAAAAACGAGGTATCGATCTGAAATTTGGTATGTAGATAGGAGACGGTAGGTACTATCACATATATTCCGGGCTTTTCGAAAATCAAAAAACTTTTTGGATTTTTCGGCTTATATATCCAAAAAAATGCATTTTTAATTTTTGGGGGTCAAAACTCAAAAATTTCAAAAATCCGAGATGGCAGTTTTGTAGTCCTGTCAATTCTACACCTTTTGTGTCTTGATCATTTTTCTGTATCTTTAAAGCTGTAGGCCTGACAGGTCTTCTCGCGAAGGTCTTTTTTCGGTCGAAAATGACAGAACATGACGTCATTTTGACGTCATTTGTGGCCAACCTATCATAGCCTCTGGAAAAATTTTTGGTCACAATGTGTAAAATCGATGCCCGGAGGGGTCCTGAAAGTTTGGTGGCGATATCTCCAGCCGTTTAGGAGATATCGACCGAAAAGAACAGGGGGGGGGCGTTTCGGCCCCCCCTACGGGGCGCGGGTTAACTAACTTCAATGATATTTGCTTTTTAACAACTTACCCCTGTAACAAATAGCCCCACTCTCCCCTATCAGTGACCTCAAATAGCAAACTAGATGCCGGCAGCGCTCGTGCGTTGCCTTGGGCCAGAATTGGAGGATTCATAGCCCAATGAAATGTGCATTATTTTGGAGGCCTTGCCTGGGACTACCATTGAACCGATTTTGAGGTTGATAGCTTAAAATTTATTTGAGCCAGAGGACCTCACGTCAAAACGGTTTTCCGACCCCAGCACGTGCAGCCTGCACCCCTCGCAGACGGTGACCCCCCTGGAAACTGGTTCAAGGTGTTACCGATGTGTCCCGCCAGTATGGCTTTGCCCGTGACCTCGGGTTGACCTGAAACCTTGACAAAAAAAATTCGTGTCACCGAAACTTTGAAGCGGAATAGCATGTGCCACGAAGCACCGAGCGAACCGAGGCCAGCACCAAAAGTTTACCTCGCCGGAGACGAATCAAACGGTCCCACTTTCGTCCCGATCGGTCCACCCATTTTGACTCCAGGTCCAAAAAAGCTTGGACAAACTCACTCACATACTCACTCACTGACAAACAGGTTCAGCCGAACTTTTTTTCAGCGACCCACCAATGGGAATTTCCGGATGCAAAAGCATGCTATCGCATGCTTTTGATCCTCCAATTCTGGAATATGTGTTTGACCAGCATTTCCCCATCGATGATTTTCAATGAAATGCATTTTACTCGATTTCACAACGCATTTCTTGAAATGCCTGTAAACGGTGAAAATTCGACCTTTGACTTGACCTTTGACGTCATTGGTTTGACCTTGGCATTATAGAGTTCAGTGGACCTAGGTCAATGAAATTGAGTAACAAGGTAGGGCTATCCAACACCGTTTGCCGCTTGTCGCTATGTTGCGTGGTTCTCGAGATCTTAGGGGGAGGGGGCAAATTGCCCCCCCCCCCACTCAGCAGGAAGACGCCAACGTTGCTCGGCAGACCCCAACGGGGCGCGGGTTAACCCTCGCCGGCCGAGGGGGGGGGGCGGATGCCGCCCCCCATAGGTTTTTTTTTTCGCGATGCTCGGAACACGCTGGAGCTAGAGAGATGAAACTTTGCATACCTGACCTTTGATTCAAGCCGGATCTTTTGACACCAACCGCATTTTCGGGTCAGGTCAGGTCACTGACCTATGACGTCATAAGTGAACCTCTGCACGTTCTTCAGATGTCGCAACTTCGCAACGCCCTCACTGCCAGAGTAGCTTTCACAGGGAAATGAAACTTGCAGGATCTAATATCCCTGACGAGTCTCACAACTTGTATATCTCGGATTTTTCCTAAAAGTCATATGAGGTCAGGTCAGCTTCGTGACCTCACCTTTATAAGTCAATGGGGAAAAATGAAAACTGCTATTCTGGCGCCGGGAACGATCTCCAACTATCTCAAGCACACAGAATCGTGATTTGATGCACTCCTTGCAAGGTTGGATGCGTCACTTTTGCAATGTTGACCTTGCGTGACGTCATTTATGACGTCGTAAGGGCCATATTAGTTTTTCGTCAATAACTTCCGATCAAATTGAGCTAGCGAATCGGGAAAGCCACCAATGGACTCAGGAAGACCTCCCAAATCGAATTATTATAGCGACATGACCTACTTTGACCGATTTCGTGACCTGTGGGTGCTGACCTGACCGTGACCTGAGGTCAACACCCGAAGTTGACCTCACCCAAACAAAAAATATATCATTCGACGCGCCTGAGCAAGGCGAACATGATGCTGCCAAAATCGCGGCTCTGCGACCAATTTTTGCGAAGTTATCCACCAAAAACGGAACTGTACCTTGGGACACTTGACCTGACCTCAGAGGTCACCGGTTGACGTAGGACCTTAAAATCGGGTCCCAATCTCTACCCCCCCCCCTCTACCGAGGGGGTCGTACCCGCCCCCTTCCCTCGGCCGGCGCGTATGTAAAAAACCAATAGGTCCGGCGAGGGCTAAGGCTCCCCGATGCTTGAGAAAAAGGTGGTTTCAACGAGCAGTGGGACAAAGTGACCGATAACCTCAGGTAGGTATAACAAATCTGTCAGTCTGTGACTCATAAACTGGATGATTGAGGAGTCATGAATTTTGGAGTCCAACGCCTTTAGTGCGTCACAAAGATCAAGTGCCTTTTGTTTGGTCCTTCTGCGATTGAGTTAATAAGAAGTACCTACTGAAATTTTACGGAATAACCATTCACATGTACCGCAAAATACGGTGGACTCGAAATTGCCAAATGAATAAACGCGTTTTTACCAGACAGAACATAATATCATGTGTAAATAATCTAGGTACAAGAGAACATGCATATAATCCATCCAATGCAATATGCATTCATTCCACTTAGCGTCAGAAAGTTGTACTCGCATTGGTGTCAATTAGGATATACTATAGGTACAATATACATATCCTTCATGCTTGATTAAAATGCAAATTCGCCTTCTTTACAAAGTCTTTACCATTGCCTTTCCTGAATTTTCTCTTTCACGGGATATACCTCATTCATAGCCGCAATCGTTCGTAGAACCAAAAATGCGACGTATTTTGCCGTGATTCGGCATTAGTGCTATGTAATAGCATGGATGAGATAACAGATAGCATGGATGAGAAAACATGGATGAGATTATTATCTCATCCATGGTAATAGTGTGCAGGCCCGCAGGAGACGGCATTCACCGGTAAGAGACATATCACATTAATGTTTGCTGGCGGTCCGGTCACGTTGACTGCAATGAATCCCAAAGAATGTGTACAACGGAGACCCGATTCATTTTGACCGCGCTTCCTTGTAGAGCTAACAGCAACCTAGTCTAATCAATGTCGTACCTGGTAGTCCGCGTCCCCCCTCCACAACAGTTCATATAAACAAATTTCTGGTACCCTGCTAAACATATAGAACGATTGCATGAGTGGTCTATTTTCAAGCACATCGACCTGTACAAAGCAAAAATGCATGGACACAATGTTTAGCACTGTTCGAGCTTCTTCGCGCAACATTGTGTGCGCACTGGTGCATGTTATGTAAGTCACCAGATGTCTACTGATAAATGTTCATTGCTTTTCCATTTCCCTACTAGTCACTAGTCGCTTGACCCTATTGCGGGCTGCAGGTTTCCTCTTTATGGACATTCTATGAGGGCAGGTCCAGCAGGACAATACCTAGCCGTTTTCACAACAGGCTATCCCGTATCCGGCAAATGCACCTGATTTGACCAAATCTCCACCAAATTTCTTTTATAGAAAATATCTTCATTTTATGAATTTATTTCAGTGTTTTAATCGATGATGCTCTCTGATAATATGACAAAGCAGGCGTATAAGCAATTAGTGCGACCCTAGCTGATAGCTGCTAAGAGACACACTGAACCTGATTTGACCAAATCTGCACCTAATCTGTACCAGATGTGCACCAAATGTGTACCAGATGGCTGTCGTGAAAACGGCTAATACCCCTGACAATTGACTTTTCGCGCGGCTGGGTGGTTTAACCTATCAGACTATACCTAGTATATACCAACTTATTCGACGGAACGGGCTCAGCCGTCGGTGGCACACTAGCCAGAATGTGGTCGAATCAGGCCAATATTGTACTTTTCCCTTCCTTTGGCATCCCCATGGTCCTGAACTGGTCCTTTGATCCAGACCGAAAGATGTGTGGTGCTGAAAGGTGTTACGCGCTGAACAGAGCAAACAATACTGGATTATCGTTGCGCCTGAACTTGATCTTAGCCGTCGACTTGTTAGTTGTTGCGCGTTCAAAGCCGATATTATTGGTACCGTCGACATAACCAGTATAGCGCCTTTTGGGGCGACTAACGGAGCGAGCGAGGGGGTGAGTCTTGCACGTGCGAAATTTCGAGGGGGTACCTCCAAGTGACTTGTGCACGGCACCCTACTGACCGGTTTCTAGCGATGTGCCAAATTTGAGCACAATCGGCCCAGCCGTTCTCGAGATTTGGGAGCGGCACCCTGCACGTGCGCACGTGCAAAATGGGTCCCAACTGACTTGTGCACGGCACCCTACTAACTGGTCCCTAACCGTGTACCAAATCTGAGCGCCATCGGTCCAGCCGTTCTCGAGATCTGGAAACGACCCCTGCACGTGCGCACGTGCAGCAGCACCCCAACTCTGGCACATGGATATGCAGTGCCTAGTGGGTGCCTACCTACATGCCAACTTTCAGCGCAATCGGTCAAGTAGTTACGGAGATATTGCAACAATTACCAAACTGACACCTCTTCGTTTTGCACGTGGCACGTGCATAAGGGGTCATCCACATGCATCGGGAATAGTCCAATACTTGGTAGAAGGAATGAAGCTACCCTACAAAAATTACCGCGTGTAAATCGGTCAAGTGGTTGCTGAGATATAAGCCTCGCAAAAGCGTCCGCACGGCCGGCCGGCCGGCCGCTCATACTCAGAAATTTCCGTTAATCTAAGGAAAGACTACGCTCGCTTCGCTCGCTCCGTAATAAACACACGCCTTTTTGTTCCAAGCGTTTTGCCTTCTTGACCCAAGCTGTACCGTTTGGCGCTCAAATCAAATTAGAATCCTTTGCTATCTGGTGCTGCCTAAATGAAGCCATTAGATTAATCTTTTTATGCACTCGCTCATACCATCATCAGAGGCTGCCTAACGCAGCCCCAACTCAAAGTTAACCCGCGCCCCGTTGAGGTCTGGCAGGTTCCACGTCCTGTTGGGGTGGGGGGTGGGGGGGGGGCAAAGGGCACCCGTCGTATCTCTGGAACCAATAGCCAGATCGGCTAAATTCAAACGGTATTCGAAAAAGTCACCGAGATGCACAAGATAGGATATAGATGACATTAATATTTGACCTGTGACGTCACAGGGAGGTCAAACAAAGTCAAATCAGTCCAATTTGCAATGACGAGAAGTCGGTCATAAAATGAAATCGAAGTTTTCAAAATGAGTCTGGATATGATTTATATGATAGATCTGACATGTAGATAGTGGATGATGACCTGTGACATCACAACAGGGGTCAGCCTCGACCAATCAGAAAACACTTTCGTGAATCGTAAGGAAAAACATGTTAAATTGTGAATATTCGAGTCTTTATGAATATATGTCATATATATGCAACCACAGAAAACTCCTTGACTATCTTTATCGACCTATGACGTCTCAGGAAGGTCAAAAAAGGTCAAATGGTATCGGTTTACAACGAAAAACATTTTTTACGTAAAAGTGATTTTACTCACGTAAAGGATCATATTCAGTCAGCAAGAGATCGATAAGAGTCATAAATATTACCTACTCCTGACTGATTTCAAGCACAAATACCGAAAATTTTGTGACGTCATAAGAACAGTCGCTACTTTTTCAGTCCTTCAAATGGCTATATCTCAGGCAGTTTTAGAGATATTTTGTTAATTTTTGGTATGTGTAAGGTCAGTCAGGGTTCTCTAACATTTCTTCCGGTTTTTGAAAATTTCCCCAAATTTCAAAAAAAAATCTTAAGAAAAATAAATTTTGAGTTAAAAAATCCCTATATCTAGGAATTTTTACATTTTGGAAATTTCCAGATAACCATTTTGTTTGCCATGCTTTTTTATACCTACGGTTTAATTTTGGAATCGCTAAGTTGAAATCCTGATTTTCTGCGATTTTTCTTCGTAAACAACTTTTTCGACGAAAAATCGCCGAGCATGAGCTCAGTTTGACCCTTTATAGCTCGTGACCTGAGATGACCTGGGACCTGTTTTTTCAGGAGTTGTGTAGAATTGATGTCCGGAGAGATACTGAAAGTTTCAAGCCGAAATTCGCAGCCGTTTCTGAGTTATCTGCGAAAAAACACGGGGCCCTTTGCCCCCCCCCCCCCCCCAACGGGTCGCGGGTTAATTGATGAAGCCTTGATATGATGTGTGCTAACAATCGGTACAGTGTTTTATGGTTAATATTGGAAAGGTGCCACAATCCAGCCTCAAACATGGGGAGGCGCATCCATATTTCGCTTTTTGTGTGCCCAATATCGCAGATTGAACACAGTAGATACAAGTGTACTACCGATCATACAATACATACATACACTGAACTTACACACTCTAAAACGCGATGCGTAATCCTCATGGCTGAATTTTAGATTGGTTGACAGATCTCGGCCGACAGCATGTAGCGACAAAATATGTACATCTTGCACGATTACCTAAGTAAACTAAGAACTTCCCAAGTGGGCTCAAGTCTTCCTCAGAAGAGGCTCCCCGGGACCTCGTCGACCTTCATGTGCCACTGCACTACCAGTAAGAGCACCCACCGAGATCCTGCCCACACCAGGCACCCCTCCCGGCCCCGGACCCACCTGTCTGCGCCGCGCATCCCAAGAAGAACACCAGACCAGCAACTAGAAGGACACGCTGTCCAGTGGCAGATGACATGCTGCGCCCGCTTCCAGTCCCTGCGTGTCCTGCAGATCACGGTCTGTCCACCCTGGCTACCGCTGCAATCCGGTCGCGGTTGTGCCGTTGCTGCCGTTGCTGGTGCCGGCACGCGTCGCGCGTCCCTCTGCAGGGCGGAGCGGCCGGCCGGTGCCGACACCCGATCGTCGCTCTCCGCTCTCCGCCTCGTGGTGTCGGGGCGGAGCTGTCACGCCCCCGAAATCTGACGCCTGAGTGCTGGTGGGTCAGATTACGGCGCAGCACGGTCGGAGGCCGCCGCCCGTCGAGTGGCCACAGCCGCCCCGGGCTGAGGATTTGGGCAGGCTACGGCGCGCAGCTTGACTCATTCTTGTAGAATGCCCGCTGCTCACTCGTAATGCCTAGATACGTTACGATAAATACTAACCCGCGCTCCGTCGGGGTCTGCCGGGCCGAACGCGCCCTGTTGGGGGTAGGAAATTTGCCCCCCCCCCCCTAAGATCTCGAAAAACCACGCAACATAGCGACAAGCAGCAAACGGTGTTGGATAGCCCCAGCGAGGAACTACCTCGTGACCCAATTTTATTGACCTAGGTCAAACCGATGACGTCACAGGTCAGGTCAAATTTCGAATTTTCACCGTTTACAGGCATTTCAAGAAATGCGTTGTAAACTCGAGTAAGATGTATTTCATTGAAAATTATCGATGGGGAATTGTTCGTCAAGCACATATTTTGCTATTTGAGGTCACTGATGCCAGGTCAGGTCACAGAGGTCAGGTCTGAGGGTCACAATATGAAAATATCATGCGATGCATATTTTATGGTCCATTTTGCATGGTAAATGCGATCATGTTGGTCAGCAAGCCTTTGGAGCTAGTTTAGCTTATGTTCTGGTGAAGGTCAGGTCAAGGTCAGGTCAAATTAGGTCAAATTTCAAAGTTGATATTTTTGAATGAAATGGGTATTGGGTACCTATTGATTCGGTGTAGATTGACATGGGGGGGGGGAGTCTAATGGTGGTCTTTTTTTGCGCTACGTGGTCTAGAATTGCCAAAAGCTGATTTTGAACATTTGATGTCATCATTTTTAAACAGTTTTTTTTTGCTATAACTTGGCCAAAAAAGAGATAGCGATCTGACATTTGCTATGTAGATAGAGCACGGTAGGTACTATCACATAGTTTCCGGTTTTTTTTCCGAAATTCGAAAAAAATTGGATTTTTTTTTTGGCTAACATATCCAATACTCTAGTTTCTTACTTTTTGGAGTCAAAACTCAAAAATTTTACACGGTGGTGGCAAAATCATGACACAGTGGGTGCTTAAAGCCTTTATGTATTAGTCATTTTTCTGTACCTTCAAAGCTATAAGCCTGACAGCTCTTCGGGCGAAACCTTTTTTTGTCGAAAACGGCAGAACATGACGTCACTTTGACGTCATTTCCGACCAACCTATCATAGCCTTGTGATTTTTTTTGTCACAATGTGTAAAATGGATAACCGGGATGGTTCTGAAAGTTTGGTGACGATCGGCGAAACGGTTCTGAAGCTACATTGAAAAGTCTGGAGGGGGCAAAAAATAGCCCCCCACCCCCCACCAGGGCGCGGGTTAAGTGGGCTATAAAAGTAGTTGGGGAACCGTGTGGAGAACGCCCTGAGGGATCTGTTCGCATAGTTTAGTCAGAACCTCATGAAAAGCAGCGCCGGCAAAACAACACTTCTAGTGATTGGTACCTACGAAATGCTTCGTGGTCTGTCCCACGTCACGCTCCACAGTCCACATTGAAGGCGCGCATTGCCGAGCCAGAGACAGCCAAAAATCTAGGAGTGGTTTTCGACAGACACCCATCTTTCCAGCCGCATGTTTATGGGCTTGTCAATCGTTGTAACGGTCTGCTGATTGGTTTGCATCACGCCAAGCATAGGCTTTCGGATGATGGCATGCCCATTGCCCACTGTCATCAACTGATTAGTGCTACTGCTCTCCATCATTCGATTCTGTATTCTCGTCTATGGTAGCGCTTCAAAACAGGCTCTGCAACGCATTCAGGAGGCTATGAATTTCTGTGCCCGAGTTTTATCTGGGCGCAGAAAACATGACCACATCAGTGACGTGCTCTCACAGTTAAGCTGGCTTTCCGCTCACAACCTATGTATGTATCGCTGTGTCTGCTTGCTAGTATATGTATGTCAAGCACTGGTCAGCGGCGAGCCAGCCACAATCGCCCAGTCGATCACGACCACCAGCCAGGTCCACGACAGGAGCCCACGTGCCAGTTATCGGCAACAGTTGCGACCGCCGATGATCAGAACAGAAGCTGGCCGGCGGCAGTTTATATACAGGACTGTCTCCGCGTATAACAATGCGCTGTCCCAGTCTGTTCGCAGAGGTCGAAAAGACGGCTGAAAGAACACTTGATACAATCGCAGGGATGCTAGATCGACCGAATGTTTGAACATCATGTGTGTCAATGGAGTGCTTGGTCAGTGTGATGTGATTGTGTTCCCACTCATCATGTTAACATTTTATATCTTTACCTGTTCTCATGAAAAGCCACACCAGTGGATGAGACGCGATGTCAATACATACATAGTACAGGGTGACACAAAAAAAACGGTCATCACCAAATTTCGAATAACTTCGGAAGTTGTATTCAGATCATCACCAAACTTCGGCCACTTAAGGTCACACCTATGTAGCATACATCCACCAAGTTTCAAGTCTTCACTACGAATACTTTTAGTACAGTGTGTGTTTTACTGACGCTCCACAATGTGCTCCAGGTGAGCGCCACGGCGCTGCAGGGCGTAGGCACACTTGCATCCGGCGGGCAAAGTTGTCGATAACCCGATGGCTGTGCACTTTACAGAGTGCAATGGCCTCTGGAGACAGTGCTCAGGGGGTGTGCTACCCCTGAAACGTTATTCTTATCGGGTTATCGGCAACTTTGCCCGCCGGATGCAGGTGTGCCTACGCCCTGCAGCGCCGGGGCGCTCACCTGGAGCACATTGTGGAGCGTCCGTAGAACACACACTGTACTAAAAGTATTCGTAGTGAAGACTAGAAACTTGGTGGATGTCTGCTACATAGGTGTGACCTAAAGTGGCCGAAGTTTGGTGATGATCTGAATACAACTTCCGAAGTTATTCGAATTTTGGTGATGACCGCTTTTTTTGTGTCACCCTGTATGTATGCATACTCGTACATACATAGTTCTCAAACATTCAAATGAATGCTTAATTCAAAAAGGTTTATTTACAGTTTTCCGACCTTACCTTCGCACAAATGCACTTCAAAGAATAAACCAGTAAAACATAGAAGCCAATCGGGGGACATCGAAGTTCAATGACTTTTTCTTAAAGGGACAGTATCATCGAAAAAAAAATCCATGTATGGAGCTGATTTTTTTTTTTACTAGCATTTCTTATTTTTCTGAATCAGAAAAACATAGTTTGAGGACCGAACTCGGTGAAAAATATTGCAACCACATTTCATTTTCATGATTCATTTTCATGAGCGAACCACCACTATACAAGCATGGCCGCCAGTTTGGAAGCATGCAAAATTACTACAGAACTGGCGCAGATAATACATTATTGACGCTACGCTTACGCGGTCGTTCTTCTGATTGAGTTGTCCTTAGGGAGAGGTAGCCTTAGGTATTGCCTATAAAAATATAACGTGACAATTGGAGGGAGTGACAATTGGACGTGACAATTGACAATGGGAGAAAATATCACGTGACAATCACGTGATAAACGTCATACATTGGAGGGAGATTGTGATTCAAGCTGGAGGAATTCCTTTGTTGAGCCGCTAGAATCCGAAGGAAACAGCGGAAATTGCCTACGACTATTTAATGAATTTAACGGTGATGAATAAGTGCGAAAAACGTTTTGGCTTTATAAAATTTGATGAAATGACCAGGGTAAAAGTTTTATTACTGGCGGTCAATTCAAAACGGCGCAAACATTTAAACAGTGAAGATAGTGAAGCACGATTCAAAGTGTGGTACACCTTTCGTACTTTGAGCGGCGATAGCGGGATAACGGTGTGGAGCTTCGAGGATCGGTCTTCAGTTCCCGGACCAGAAAGGTGGGGCCTATGCAATGTCAAATTTCATCAAAATGGTGATACTGTCCCTTTAAAATAAGCAATTGCTCTAATTCTTAACCCGCGCCCCACTGGGGGGGGGGGGGGGGCATTCATAGCCCCCTCCCGTTTTTCTGCAATAACTTCCAAACCGCTAGACTTATCGACGCCAAACTTTCAGTACCTTCGGCTGCATCAATTTGACACTTTTTGTCAAAATATGAACTTCGTAGCTAATATAGGTCGGCCGAAAATGACGTCAGAGTGACGTCATGTTCGGCCGATTTCGACGCAAAACATTAAACCATGGCAATCGCTCCCAAGAGCTCAGTTTTTAAGCTAGATCCAATTTCTTTGCATGAGAGGACTGTGAATAGACTGCGCTATCAAACTTCTTTTTCAAAATTCTGAAAATTTGGAAAATTATATATAATAAAATTCAAAATTTATATTTTTATATTTGTTTCTATTTTTTGACTTTTCGAAAAACCAGAATATGTGATAGAACACATGCTTATGACTTTCTTTAGCATGTTTTAGCTAAATATCTTGAAAAAATGGCCAAGTTATACACATTATTGAAAAAAAAACACAATTATAAATTTTTTCAAATCAATTTTTCAGTACGTTTTTGACATCGTACAACAATATAAATAGCGCCATCGTGTTCCTGAGCTCAAACTGCATCCGAAAGACATGTTTTTGTTGAAAAATTTCAAGTTTGAAATTTGACCCTTTTTGACCTGAAAGTGACCTAACCTCAGCTATATTCAGATGAAAATGGCCTCAAATGACACAGGCGACACCGAATTCAAAATCTATGGCCTAAATGAACCATAAAACATATGTCACGTAACCGACTTATGACATAAGATTTTCGTGAACTATGATGACCTGACCCTGACCTGAAAATCAAAGTACAAGTTTGGTACCCTCAGGATATCTAAAGCATCTGTTCATGACTGTGTAAACCAAAAATCAGCCTGATCTGACTTGTAAGACGGCAGTCAGAGCCCAAAAAGTGAACAAGCCGAATATCGATAATTTTTACTTTGACCTGACCTGTGACGTCATCGATGACCTCGAGGTCAATGAAATAAGGTTTCGCTCTACAGTTTGTCCAGGGCTATCATATGCTGTTTGAATTTTGACGATCGGCCCAGTAGTTTCGGAGTTAGGAGGGGGGCTATGAATAGCACCCCCCCCCCCCACATTGCCCCAACAGACGGTAAATAACTTTTGAAAATACCCATCTCCAATATTAGTGTTTTCTGAACCAAAATTTTGCGAGGAATCCGATGGTGTGGTCCCCGAAATTTGAAAAATTTCCATTTTGAAGATAGCACCTATTTTTTTAACAGTAAATATTCGTCATGCATAAAAGTCAAATAAATTGAAAATATAATGAGTGATTATTTGTAACAACAAAAGAATGTGTCGAACATAAATAACTAGGGATGCGGAGCCGGAGCCGGAGCCGGAGCCGGAGCCGGCATATTTTGCCCGGAGCCGGAGCCGGAGCCGGAGCCGTGAAACAATATAGCCCGGAGCCGGAGCCGGAGCCGGAGCCGTTAAAAAAGGGGGCGACTCCGGCTCCTTTTCTTACGAGGAAACAATTATTTACTTAGTTCGGTTTGACAGTACAAGGCGTAAAACAATGTGGTATTCAAAATAGCCTTGTTATACAAATACAGAAGCAACGTGTACCAATCCCATCGCCTTTTTTCTTCCACCCATATTTAATTGATCGCATAGGAGATATACTGAGTAGAAGCCGGAGCCGGAGCCGCCGGAGCCGGAGCCGCCGGAGCCGGATCATTTTACTCGGAGCCGGAGCCGGAGCCGGAGCCGCAATGACATTTCACCCGGAGCCGGAGCCGGAGCCGGAGCCGATTTTTTTCTCCGGAGCCGGAGCCGGAGCCGGAGCCGTCTGAAATTTCCACGGCTCCGCATCCCTGTATATTTTATCTGCGATGATACTATATCTGCTCATACATGTACATAAACTATAGTTCGTTTTTCTTAAAGGTAGTGTGCCAGCTTTCTTGGACCGTATGGAGTTAATGGCCCAGATAAGGAGAACCGGATTTTTAGAACTTATCCATACCTTCAAAACTCATGGAAACGTCTTAAATTCTTCAAATTTTGAGTACCCCAGTGCGAAATTCGCCCCGACGGGTTGTCGGTCGTACCCCAACCACATTTCACACCACTATGAACAATAAATGCACACACTGAAATCGCTATTACCGATATGCTCATCCAATCAAGTTTCGATAAACCCGTTCATCATCATCTCCTGCGGTTTCGAACACGCCTGTTAGGTGGCTTCTGATGCTCGTCGAGGTCGGAATTTCCAAATACGCGTGGTGCGTCGGGCCGCGCGCTCTGACTTCGGCCAAGAAAAATGCGTCAGCTGATCATTGTCATTTCTGCCACTTGCGTGTGGTGAAATGGGGTCATAACTTATAAGACGGCTTTTTCATATCAATTATTTTACATAAAATCATATTTCAAACCATAAATAATGTTCGACAGCCAAATAAAAGAAACAATACCAATACGGGCTTACAGTTTAAGGCTCGACATTGTGTTGTCTACGATTAGACAGCTGATAACTCATTCCCGTACGTCGTATGGTCGTAACACTATAATGACCTTTGCTTATTGTCACAAGTGCGCCGCATTCGCGATTGTTGCCCGACGCCTGTTTGCAGGTGAGCCCACTACAGTTGTTATACATATCTAAAAACCGAAAAACTTTTAGGCGAAAAAGGCACTATTCCAGGCCCATTTTTGATTTTTTTGCGATATTAGGTAAAAACAGAAGCTTCTTATCCTAGGAAAAATAAAATGGGAAATCTTTCAAAGGTGGCACACTACCTTTAAGTTTGCCCCTCACTGTAAACGTCTTTTTAAACATAGCACGAGAATTGCTAGCTGAATTACTGAGAAAACTGGTTGGCGCACATTGATTTGACCAGATTTCACAGACGATCAATGTCATCAAATTTATTTACTATTTTACTATTATTACTATATTTCAGTGACGTACCCAAGGGGGGGCCACGGGGGCCAAGGCCCCCCCCTGAGCGCCGAAGGCGCTCAGGGGGCCCCTCAGGCCCAGGATATTTTTTTAAACACTGGATAAAACGTCTTTTACTCGGAAGAAAAATTGATATTAAAGTTTCATTTATGTGCCCTGGGTACCCGAGGGGCCCCTGCAGTCATCCAAGGGCCCCCAGTTTCCTGGGCCCCTGGTCGCCTAGGGGGCCTCTGGTAGCCGGGGGCCTGGTCTCATGGGGGCCCCTGATAGCCTGTGGCCCCTAGTCGCCAAGGGGGCCCTGGTCGCATGGGGGGCCTCTGGTCGCATGAGGCCCCTGATCGACTGGGGGCCCCTAGTTGCCTAGGGGGCCCTGGTAGCCCGGGGCCTGGTCGCATGGGCCCCTGATAGTCTGTGGCCCCTAGTCGCCTAGGGGGCCCTAGTCGCATGGGGGGCCTCTGATTGCATGATATTGAGGCCCCTGATCGCCTGGGGGTACCTAGTCGCCCAGGGGGCCCCTGGTAGCCGGGGGGCCTGGTCACATGGGGGCCCCTGGTTGCCTGGGGCCCCCGGTCGCCCCTAGTCGCCTGGGGGACCCTGGTCGCCTTGGGCCCCTGGTAGCCTGGGATCCCCTGGTCGCCTGGGGGCCCCTGATCGCCTGAGGGCCGCTGGTCACCTAGAGGGCCCCTGGTCGCCTGGGGACCCCTGGTAGCCGGGGGCCTGGTCGCATGGGGCCCCCTGGTCGCATGGGGGCCCCCTGGTCGCCTGGGGGCCCCTGATCGCTTTGGGGACCTGATCGCATTGGCCCTTGGTCGCCTGGAGGGCCCTGGTCGCCTGGGGCAGTGGGGCCCCTAGTCATCTGGATGACCTGGTCGCCTGGGAACCCCTGGTCGACTGGGGGCCCCTGGTCGTCTGAAAGTACGCTTATCACCTGATTGATCCAAAATCATTTGAGTGGCTACTGGCTACTGGATATAAGTAGTGACTGGAGTAGGCACTCATCTGAAGGAGCCAATATCTTTCACGGTGCCGGAGATATCACAGAAAAACAAAAAGGCTGAACTGAATACCCTCCAACCTTGGCCCCAAAGGCGTCATTGAATAACACAGGGATGTGGGTCGATTTGCAATCGCATTTCCTCCAGTCCTATTCCTCCAATTAATACAGAGTGTCCCAGAATTACCCAAACATTTATTTTCTGGCTAAAAGTACAATTGCGCTCGATTCCTAGTGAAACATATAATAGCCGCGTTTACATAGGGCTAGTTGCCAGATAGTGGAATTCCTATAACGAGACATTTATTCCCCACTATTATATTATATACCTACCTACATATCCGGAATTGGAGGATGTTCAGTAATTGAAGCGCTCGCTCATAAAATGCCGTGCGTTTCATGCACACTCCTCAAGCAAAAATATTTTTACTTTCCAATTTTCCACATTTTCTCAAGGCTTAGACCGTTACAGAGACCGTTTTAATTGACTTTGATGAAGTTGAACGCGAGAAATCACAACCAAATGCTACATTAGGTTGTAAAGAACTGAATTGCGTTTTCCCACACACGTGGCATTTTCTCACCTACGTCTGCAGGAGAGACCGGACCCACTATGCCCCCCCCCCCCACCATCGAAAGGTTCTTCATGACTCCCGGGGGCCCCCGGGGAACCTGGGGGCCCTATGCACTGTGGGGGGCCCCTTCGAAAGCAGGTGGCCCCCTCCTGGGCGAAATCCTGGGTACGTGCCTGCTATATTTACTATATTTACTATTTTACTATTTACTATTACACAGACTCTTAGCTTGTATTTGCCAATACCTACAGCCCCACAGGGATAGACGACTTCTCAGGAGTTATGTCTGAGCTAATAAATGAATTGCACGGCGCATAAAGTTAAGGCGCATTGCATAAAGTTAAATCGTCGGTGTTCAAAACTTATTTTTCAAAATATTATTCAGATCTACAATACAATGTGCACTAACCAGTTTTCTCAGTGATTCAGTTAGCAATTCTCGTGCTGTGTTCAAAAAGACGTTTACAGTGAGGGGCAAACTTAAGAAAAACGAACTATAGTACATTAACCCGCGCCCCGCTGGGGGGGGGGGGCAGAATCTGCCCCCCCTCCCGTTTTTCGCCAATAACTTCTAAACGCGTTACGCCAGCGACGTCAAACTTTCAGTACCTTATCATACATCACTTTGACACGTTCCCTGAAAACTTGAGCGAAATCCGTCGGAAATTTTTTGAGAAATTGACGTTTTAGTGACGTCATGTTCGCCATTTTCGCCTCAAAAACGGCAAAATTTCAAACGCCGCTAACATCTTCATTTTTAAAGGAATCAAGACATAACAAAAAAGGTTATACGTGATTCTACTTTGTCTATCAAATGGCTATCTCGGTTTTTTGAAAATTTTGGATTTTGGCCAAAATTTTTCCAAAAAACTGACTTTTTTGGGAAAATATTGATAAAATCCAAAATTTTGAGGTTATCGAAAAAACCGGAATATATGTCAAAGAAGAGGTCTATGTGCACCTACATACCAATTTTTAGAGGAATCGGTTCAAAAATGTGGGAGTTATTCAAAATTTTATGACGTCACGACACACAAAATTTTTGAAAAATGATTTTTTGGAAGTTCTAGACCTCGTACGGAAACAAAAATAGCACCATTCGATTCGCCGTGAAAAAACTGCATCGGATAGACACCTTTTTAGGCCTTAACAACCAACTTCAAAATTTGACCTCACTTGACCTGACCTTGACCTGACCTCGACCTGAAATTCATCCAGAGGTGGTCCATATTACTTATTGAGTGTGCCTATTGAATTCCATGAGTAAAATGACCCATAAAACATGTGTCGCACATGCCCTTTTCTATATTTTGTTTTTGGTGACCTGACCTGACCTGACCTGACCTTGAACTTGACCTTTGAATGACATTGTGTGCAACGAATATTGTCTTGGTAGTCTAAGAACACGTTTTGGGCAATCAGTCTCAGTCCATTCTTCGGCAACTACGGTGCAAGGCCGATACTGTAGAAACTTGCATTTTGTACCCTTGACCTGACCTTGACCTGACCTCTGACCTACTTAAGCAAAAAAATTTGGGCTCTTAAGATCCGCCTTGTTGAGAGCTTTCGATTGCCGTTTTCCCCGTCTTTCTACGACCATCGGTTCGGAAGTTAGACAGGGGGGGCAGAATCTGCCCCCCCCCCCCAGCAGGGCGCGTATGGCTGAATAGCCCAGCGGGGCGCGGGTTAACCCTCGCCGGCCGAGAAGGGGTGGGGCTGGTGCCACCTCTTAGGGTTTTTCGCGATAGCTCAAAACACGCTGAGGATAGACAGCTGAAACTTGGCATACCTAATCTTTTATTCAAGCTGGATCTTTTGACACCAGCCACCCTTTCAGGTCAGGTCAGGTCTGAGGTCACTGACCTATGACGTCACAAATGAGCCTCTGCGAGGTCCTCAGATGTTGCAAACTTGCAACGCCCTCAGTGCCAGAGGAACTTTCACAGGAAGATGAAACTTACAGTACGTAGGTATCCTCCAGAGGTCTCACAACTTGTATATCTCGGATTTTCCCAAAGGTCACATGGGGTCAGTTCGGTTACGTGACCTCACCATTGTAAGTCAATGGGGGAAATATGAAGACTGTAATTTTGGCGCCGGAAATGATCTAAAACTGTCCCAAGCACATGAAATCGTGGTTTCATGCATTCATTGTAAGGTCCGATCATGAAACCACGATTCCATGTGCTTGGTATTAGTTTTAGATCATTTCCGGCGCCAAAATAACAGTTTTCATATTTCCCCATTGACTTATAATGGTAAGTTCACGTGACCGACCTGACCTCATGTGACATTTAGGTTAAATCCGAGATATACAAGTTGTGAGACTTCTGAAGGATACTACGCCCTGTAAGTTTTATCTTCCTGCATGAAAGTTCCTCTGGCACTGAGGCCGTTGCAAATTTGCAGCATCTGAGGACCTCGCAGAGGCTCATTTATGACGTCATAGCTCAGTGACCTGACCTGACCTGAAAACGCAGTTGGTGTCAAACGATCAAGCTTGAATAAAAGATTAGGTATGCCAAGTTTCAGCTGTCTACCCTAGGCGTGTTTTGAGTTATCGCGAAAAACCCTATGAGGCGGCACCCGCCCCACCCCTTCTCGGCCGATGAGGGTGACAGCTGAAACATGTTTGCGCAGATATAGTATCATCTCAGCTAAATATATATCTCTAATTCATGTTCAACACATTCTAGTGTTTTTATACAAACAATGACTCATTATATTTTCAATTTATTTGACTATTATGCCTGACGAATATTTATTTTTCACAAAAATAGGTGCTATCTCCAAAATGGAAACTTTTCATATCTCGGGGACCACACCATCAGATTCCTCGCAAAATTTTGGTCCAGAAAACACTAAAATTGGAGATGGGTAATCACAAGCTATTTACCGTACCGTCTTTTGGGGCAATGTGCCCCCCCGTGGGGCGTGTTATACACAGACCCCAGTGGGGCGCGGGTTAAGTGTAACAACAGATGAGGGTGCTATTTTGCATAAATTTATCTATTCCGAAAAATCATTGGTCTTACTGAACTTCATCAACACTAGAGCATTGCCGCAATCAAATAATAAAAAACCTCTTTCTGGTTTATCAGTTTGTTACGTATCCTTGTTACGTAAAGTAGTTTCCGAGCCAAAAATGATATCGATAATCGATTAATTAATATTTTTAAACAAATTATAAGTCCCCGCCTGCCATATGCAGAGCACACAGAATAAGATAAATTGACGCCTTTCGCGCATTTGTAAATCTTTTACTAAGAGCAACAATGCAATCAGTGCTCAGGATTACTTGAGCAGGGAAATGTGTTTTAGGAATTAACATTCTACGGGCAAGAGAAAACCCGTTTGTACTGCTTATTTTCTTGTTCATCTATACTAGTTAACAGGTGGCATGTCCCCGGGCGCGTTCATAGAAGAGCACCCGTATCGTGTGGCAGTTGTATAATTGGCCGTGGCGCCTCGGTTACCGGCGGTGGCGCGTCACTCTGTTCCGACGGTATTGGCACGGATCACCTTTCCCGGCGCCGAGCCGCCAACCAATCGCCGCGGCTCGGTCCAGTCTCCGCCAGCCCGGGACATCGCCCCGACACTGACACCCCTGACCGTGCTGCGACACTGACACCCTGTCAGCGCTCCTACAGCGCTCCGACACCAGATTTTCTTTCGTTTTTAACCATTTTGTGGCAGAAGACGAAATCTGTCCGTCATATTTTCCATTAACAACTGAAAACGAAAACGCCCATGACTTTTTTAGACTTTTTCTAAAACATTATTTTGCCTACTCTACGAAAAAAAAAATACGTTCTTTTAAAGGGACCCTCCCACCATCAAAAAAGCTAATGAATTGACATGAAATTGAAGTCGCTCGGTTCAGAGAGGGCGAAAACGAATATCTACCAAATTTAGTCGCAAAATGTTCACCGGTTTTCAAGATATTATACTTTAACTTTTGTTTACTTTTTGGGATCTCCGCTGTCCCTAGCGACTTTATTTGAAAGTGCAGCACTTGTTGCGCGCAAAGCAGCATATACCACCGCGTGCTGCCAAACGTTTTAGTTAAAAGATTTAAAATCGTTAGAACTGCGCTGACGTCACACATTCAGAGGGGGCATTCTAATGCATTAGCCCCTCTGAATCGAAGTGCTGCAACTTTGAAATGAGATATTTTCTATTTGAGACATTTCTCGATCTTGTGAGTGCTCAAACCGGTAAGGGGTCCCATTTAGGCTATCTCAACTCAAAACTAATGTTAAGGTGGGATGGTCACTTTAATGCGTAAGTCAACCCTCGCGGGCCCGGGGGCTTTTTTAGCCCCCTGGCAAATGATAGGTCCCGAACGCTTAGGGATAGGAAAGCAAAACTTTCAGTTCCTTTTCTCCTGTCAATTCAATGTCTTCTGAAGTGAACAATTTGGACCTAGCCCCTTTGCTGACGTCACAGTGTTGATTTTTCTAGACCCCTGCACGGCAAACTTTGGCGTCACAGAGGCGAACTTCAAATGGCTGCTAAAAATAGAGTTTTAGAGATAAAAACTAATTACGAGCACGGTTGTGTAGCGTTTGATCTAGAGAAAATAGAAAAATAATTGTAGTGACCTGAGTTCAGAGGTCAGGTCAACGACCCTGAGCTGTGGTTTTAGTTTTTCGCAACTAACTTCAACAGAAATTGTCCTAGGGTACGGCAGTGGTACCAACGCATTCGCCTTGTCAAGCCGCGTCTAATGATATGTATTTTGTTTGGAAAAGGTCAAGTTTTATGTTGACCTCATGTGACCTCGAATGACCTTTGATTGACCTTGACACATGAAAGGCCGTTTATGATGGATTCGTAGCCGCTGATCACGAATCTGGCATCTATTTTACTCTAAACCTTCATTAAAAGCCTCCAGATGGCAAAATTGTCTTAATTATTATTGCTAACTTGAATCAGTGAAATAGCCTCTAGCAAGGATACTCTTTTGTGACCTTGACCTTTGAGCAGCCTTGTATCGTAGGATGAACCATAAATAGGGACCTGATAAGCCTCATAACATTTCAAAACATCTTGGAATTTAGCTCGCAAGATGTACGAAAAAGTGCAAAGTTTGAAGTCAATTTTGAGTATGACCTTGACCTTGACCTTTGGTTTTGAGCACTTTTTCGGAATCCTCAGATTCTCTTCTTTTGTTTTGTTTGACACCCAATTATGCCGTTTTTTTTTTTGCATCCTGCCGTCCTCCAGAACGCCTACATTGAGATTATTACACATGTGCCGGTTTCTGCCTTTGACCTTGACCTCTGACCTTGAAAATTGACCTGAGGTCAACATTTTTAGATGCTTTAGAATCGTCTCGTAAGGGCCTTTCATTTGGTACCACTTTTGTTTCCGTAGCTCACTTATTTACGGAGTTAGACAGGGGGTGGCGAAAAACGCCCCTCCCCGGGCTGCGGTGGTTGGGATTACCCCGCGGGCCCAGCCGGGCTAAGAGGCACTTGGTGTGTGAGTTCCTACCAGCGAATTCCTGGCAATAGTGGTGTCAAGTTATGACATGCAGATTTGAAATAATGCCTCATAGACAATCACAAGCACTTGAAAGTAGGGACAGAAATGAAAAGACGTCCCAGGGGCGGAGCTTCATACGTGTGTTTATAGTTGGTGGGGCGGCTGCCTCACCAACTTGCCATTCTGCCTCACCAATTAGCGTTTGTCCCCACCAACGCTCCATTTGTAGCTCGTAGCTCATTTGTACTTTGTGGCTTTGTGGCTGTGGCAAGTCAATCTATTGTCGCATTGATAAGCTTTGGAAGGTCTCGGTAATGCAAAAGATTATCTCTGCAATTATCAGAATCGCATTTTATTAAACTTGATAGAGGACATTGCAGGTTTGACGACTTTTTGCCCCACCAACTTCCCTGGAAAAGCTCCACGCATGGGAAGTCCGTTTGATAAATTATTATGAATCATGTGATGCACTTCTAGTCAGGAATATTTTTTTGACCCGCGCACCGAAGGGGGTCTGCGCCAACTTCGCACCGACGGGGGGGGCGGATGACCGCCCCCCCTGAGATCTCGAGAACGAAGCAAGATAGCGACAAGCGGTAAACGTTATCGGATACGCACGGACAAGATCTACAATTTTTACAAAGGTCATTTTCAGGTCAGGTCAAAGATGACGTCACAGGGGTCGAAAAATGGCGGCGCTAGATATGGAGTTTTTCTCGAATCACTTTCGAATTAGTCACGATATGAACAAACTAAGGGCATCATCATGATCCTCTCGTCAATCCGCATCGAATGATATATATGTTGACCTCGAAAGGTCAAGGTCAAAGGTTGACCTCAGGTCACGTGACCTCGAGGTCATCATGTATATTGTATATCATTCGATGCGTCTTGATAAGCTGAACACAATGAGACCATCCGCGCGGCTGTATCTTGTTCCTGTACGGAGTTATTGGCAAAAAACATTTGGTGACCTTTGATGACGTCACATGACCTTACAGCTGCCCAACAGCAAAGCAGACCTCAAGGTAGTGAAGGTGGATCGTATATGAAGTCATGTATGGTATATGGGGCCATTCCGACCCGTTTTAGTGGTAAAAACAGGGAGTTGATTTTTCCCCCATTGACTTATAATGGGGAGGTCGCGAAATTGACCTGACCTTAGGTCACCGACATCAAAATTCCGAGATAAAAAAATTGTAGCTACTAATGACCTTATAACATCCTGCGACTTTCAAAGGCCTCCGACATCTACTGTAGCTCTGGCACGGTGACTAAGTGACTTGAGGTTGGTTCATTCAAAGTGACCTGGTGACCTGACCTTAAAAGTTAGGAGGTTCAAACTTGCACACCATGTGTAAAATTGATGAGAGAATAGTCGTACCAAATTTCGCGTACGCCGCGGTTTTCCTGCTATCCGCAAAAAAACCTCAGGGGGCGGATATCCGCCCCCCCCCCCCGTCGGTGCGCGTGTTAGTTTTTGATTATGAACTGCTCAGTCGAAATTCAAAAGATAGTTTGTTCACCTGGGTGATCCCAGATGCTCAATGCTCATAAAGACAAACTTCGCTATTTGATACCATTGGTCAAAATCATACTCATGTATAGTGGCTGTGGTAATTACCTGATTACACGTTAACATTGGCTGAATAACAATGAATGAGTAGAGCCTACACCTTATTTCCTACACCTTATTTCTCTTTTTCTCCGCCGCCGCCGCAACCGCCGCCGCCGCTGCCGCTGCTGCTGCTGCGGCTGCGGCTGCCGCTGCTGCGTCTGCTGCAGGCTGCTGCTGCGGCGCGCCGCTGTGCGCGCCGGCTGTTATGTCACTGTTATGTCACTGTTATGTCACGACACATGTCACATCGCTGTCCTGTGTTTTGTCTACCACAGCGAGCGCGAACGGTCTGTGACTGCAGACGTGATGCAGGGCGGCGCGGCCGGTCGGCCCGGCCGCCGTGATGGCGGGTACGGTGCTGAGGTGATGGGAGAGAGGTCGACCTGTTTTTAGGGCCTTGGGTCGACCAGTGTGACTGAGCGCTAGATGTCCGTGTAGTCGTTTGGTTGGAGCGCCGGCTGCGGGCAGCCGCTGGTCAGCGGGGGAGAAACTCTCTCCCTCTACCTCTCTAACCCTTTTACCATTTTTTTTCTTGCTCAGGTAGTGTGTACCCTGCCCCCTTAGGTTGTAAGTTTAGTTTTTAAGTACTGGCTGTTGTTGCTTCTGTGGGCCTGCGTGATTGCCTCGGCTGGCTTTGTGGTTTCACTGGCTTCGCAGAACGGCTGCTCTACAACGGTGCCGCCCTCGGTCACTTACGGGTGCGGTTTTTCTTCGATGAAGCCAACGACTACGCTGTGATGGCCGCTCGGGTCGCGGTGAAGTGACTGTGATATGTCACGATCGTTCGTTAATACATACTTGAAAAAAATGAATGAGTAGAGCGCATTATTGATTGCTCAGCGCTCCTGGATTTCTGCGCCCTGCTGAGTGTTTGAAACCCCTTCTCTCCCTTTTACCCTTCCAGGCGGTTGGGGGGACATTTTTTTGCCCCCCCCTTTAGTTTTTCGATATATCTCGATAACCGCTGCGCCGATCGTCACCAAACTTTCAGTACGCTCCCGTGAATAGCTATTGCACATAGTGACCAAAAATTTTTCCAAAGGCTATGATAGGTTGGACGCTAATGACGTCAGAGTGACGTCATTTCTGCCATTTTCGACCCAAAAAAAGGTTTCGCGAGAAGAGCTGTCAGGCCTACAGCTTTGGAGATACAGAAAAATACTTCGACATAAAAGGTGTAGAATTTAGAGAACTACAAAACTGTTATCTCGGATTTTTAAAATTGTTGGATTTAGATCCCCAAAAATCAAAAATAGATTTTTTGAATATCATAGCCGAAAAATCTAAAAACTGTTTTGAATTTCGAAAAAACGGCAGATATGTGATAGTCCCTACCGTCTTCTATCTAGGGGAAGCCGGGGGAAGCCCGGGCGCGGGGGAAGCCCGGCCACCCCGTTTCCGGCTAAATTATTCACAATAAAATGCTAAAGTGTTTGTCCTTCAGCGTGGCAGCTGAGGTAACGCCAGCGTATAAGTAACGGCTAACAAAAATTGTATAGGTATTGTTATAGTAATAGAGCAAAAATGATATTTTAACCCGCGCCGTGCTTGGGGGGGGGCGTTTTTACGCCCCCCCCCCTCAGGTTTTTCGCGAATATCTCAAAAACGGCGGCGCGCAGCGCCGCCGTTTTTGGTACACGTGTTCCTACATCATTTCCGCACATGTTGTGAAAATTTCAGACCTAGGCCGTTCAAGGTCAGGTCACCAGGTCACGTCAAGTGACCTTACCTCAGAAAAAGTTCAAAGGCTCGCTATAGCTACACCGACTGAACGATCACTTTGAAACTTTCAGCGATTGATATGAGTAACAGTATGTATAAAATGTATATCTCGGATTTTTGATACCTGTGACCTAAGGTCAGGTCAATTTTGCGACCTCTCCATTATAAGTCAATGGGAGAAAATTGAAATGCGCCTCTTTTGGACGAATATCGTTCAAAACGCTCTCAAACATCGGTTCATAGGTAAACATGACACACTGAATAGGAAAAATGCACCTGTGACCCCTCTGTGTGCCCCTGAGGTCATCTCAGGTCATGAACGGTCGCCAGCAGTTTTTTGGCTATAACTTTTGATAGAGACGTGCTAGAGCGGTGAAAACACGTCAGATGTGTTCAGCTCGACGATACGGATCGACTGATATGCAACATGACCCTTTTCGGTCAGGTCATGACCTTGACCTGAGGTCAAATTTTCAAAATGACCTTTCAAGGTCAACAAATAGTTCATTCGACGCGTCTCGACGAGAGGAACACGATGCTGGCAAAAGTAATGTCATGGCGCTTATGAGTCAAAAGTTATTGACGAAAAAACGTTTTTCGTAAAAACGGCTATTTTTGGAGTTTTTGCCCTCTGGAGGCTAAACCGTTGACCTGAGGTCAAATCTGAGAACATTACTCAGAAAGGTCTGTAAAAGGGCTATCGAATGCGCTTTTCCGCGGCGCTGTAGCTCTATCGGTTCCCGAGATAGCCGTTGGCAGTTTCCAAAATGTTGAAATAGTCAACATTTTACCTTTGGTGACCTCTGGTGACCTGACCTTTGACCTGACCCAAAAAATGACTGAAGTGTTTTCGTCCTTATTTTTGACGCTCTTTCGATTGCCGCTTACCGCGTGTCGCTACGTGGCCCAGGAGCCGAGTTAGACGGGGGGCGTGAAAACGCCCCCCCAGCACTCGGCGGAAAGTTCAGGCCACCAGCACGGCGCGGGTTAAGGTTTTTTTTTTTTTTTTTTGCTAAAAACTGAGATAGAGAGATTGCACTGTTTATGTTATGCCATACAACCCTAATATTTATACGAATGCTATGAAAGGATCGTTTAAGTGTTTGTAGTGAGGGGTGATGAGGCAGGCTGGCCTAAGTATGACATTGTTTCCAAATATCGCTGTTCTAAATTAAAATTGGCACATTTGGGTAACCCCGGGCGAGTGGGCGAGCTTACCCCCAACCGAGAGCAATGCTACTAAACCACTATTTTATATGAGATGATATATACTGACTTACTGAGTAGGTTTGGTTTGCACCTGCCACCTAGCCCAAAGATAAATTTCGAAAATAAACATGTTATCATAGACAAAGCCTCTTCGGCCTGTCGCTCTATTCCAGTGCCTATAGCTATCAGGTATGGACGAAGGGCGATTGCTTGCCTGGTTTTTACTGCAGCATATGGGAGATATCCGCTCCATTGTAACGGTTTTTAGTCACCCTCCATCAGTTTATATCAATAAGTGACTAAATTTATGTTTGTATGCTACAAGAACAGTCATGTCACTTGAGGTCAACTAGGGTCAAACTACGTTTTTGCAGATAACGCGACAGACAATGAAGCTAGAGCTTCAAAAATGGTGTCGTTGTGTTCTTCTTCATCAGCCGAGTCGAATGATATGCAATATGATGCATTTAGGTAGATAAAAAAATAAATTTCAAGGAATTTTGAAATACACATTTTTTGTCCATTTTGCATCACGATTTTCATCGACCTGTGCTCTATATGTGATAGACGCTAGCTAAAATACCAGTATTGACATAAGCTCTAAGATGTCCAGAGCTAAACAGTACCTTAACCCTCGCCGGACCTATTGGTTTTCTACATACGCGCCGGCCGAGGGGGGGGGGCGGGTACGACCCCCCCTCGCCGTTTCGCCCCTGGTGGAGCTAGCGCGTCGCGGAAAAAAACGAGCGTGTGCGCCGTTACAAGATGTAGAGATTGGTACCCAATTTTAAGGTCCTAGGTCAACCGGTGACCTCTGAGGTCAGGTCAAGTGCCCCAAGGTACGGTTCAGTTTTTGGTGAATAACTTCGCAAAAAAAACGGCCGCAGAGCGCCGCTTTTGGCAGCATCGTGTTTGCCTCGCTCAGGCGCGTCGAATGATATACTTTTTGTTCGGGTCAGGTCAACTTAGGGTGTTGACCTCAGGTCAACGTCAGGTCAGCACCCCCAGGTCACGAAGCTGGTCAAAAGAGGTCATGTCGCACATCATTCGATTCGGCAGGTCTTCTTGAGTCCATTGGTGGCTTTCCCGACTCGCTAGCTTAATTTGATCAAGAGTTATTGACGAAAAACTAATATGACCTTGATGACGTCATAAACGACGTCACGCAAGGTCAACATTGCAAAAGTCAGAGGCGGATCCAGCTCAGAGTTTTTTGGGGGGCAAACCATAACAATTTATCGATTCTTTCCATGCATCGTCCATAGGCGTAATGTTAACCCTCGCATGTGTAGGGGGGGGGGGGTCGGATGGACCCCCCCATGATTTTTCGCAAATAACTCGCGTAAAAAGCGGCCGATTGCGACGAAACTTTCAGTACCCTCGCATTGATCAATGTTACACCTATACTGAAAATTTCATGACCCTGACCCAAAAGACCTTTGACCTGTGACCTCTTTTCCGAGACCATGTTTGGCCGGAATCGCGATTCGGCGTATGTCGGCTCGCATTAGCCGCGCGTTTGCAAGCTTTTCGTGGTTTCGAACGTTCAAACATGTGATTTGATGTTGCTCCCATGCATTAGGGTGGGTGTCAAGGTCACCTGAAGGTCAGGTCAGGTCATTGACCTTTGGTGACCTCGGGTGACCTCGGTTCACTTTTTCGATTTTTACATGTTTCTAGGCTAGTTTTTGGAGCTGAATTCGAATTTAGCATCCATTTGAACATTTACGAAATAGTTTTGGTGCCTTCGTAACATCTTACGAAGCTATCAGAGGCGGTTGACATGTACTACGAATACCCATCACAACCCCTACTGGTTGACCTGACCTGACCTGACCCGACCTGGTCTAAATGCTTAAAGACATCATCTGTGATCAAAACTAACACGATATTCGTGATCAGCACCCCGAAAAACCCCTTAGCAGCCACACTTTACGACTTTCTAATAGGTCCCGATTTTCCCGACTTTGGGTCATTGACCTGAACTGGAAGGTCAACCAATGACCTAGGACCTTAAAATTGGGTATCATCGGCTTCCTCTCGTCACGAGCAGCACGCTCATTTTTTCCGCGAAGCTCTAGCTCGATCAGGGGCCAAACGGCAAGGGGGGGTCCAACCGACCCCCCCCCCCCCCTACACATTAGAAGCTGGCAAACACCGCACACATGCGAGGGTTAAAATTATGCCGTTTGGGGGGGGGGGGCAAATGCCCATTTTGCCCCCCCCCCCCTGGATCCGCCACTGGCAAAAGTGACGCTTCTTACCTTGCAAGGAGTGCATCAAATCACGATTCTGTGTGCTTGAGATAGTTGGAGATCGTTCCCGGCGCCAGAATAGCAGTTTTCATTTTTCCCCATTGACTTATAATGGTGAGGTCGCGAAAATGAACTGACCTCATATGACCTTTATGAAAAATCCGAGATATACTTGCTGTGAGAATCATAATGGATACTAGATCCTGCAAGTCTCATTTCCCTGTGACATCTCCTCTGGCAGTGAGGGCGTTGCGAAGTTGCGACATCTGAAGACCGTGCAGAGGTTCACTTATGACGTCATAGGTCAGTGACCTGACCTGACCCAAAAATGCGGTTGGTGTCAAAAGATCCGGCTTGAATCAAAGGTCAGGCATGCCAAGTTTCAGCTATCTATCGCCAGCGTGTTCGGAGCTATCGTGAAAAACCCTATGGGGGGCGGCACCCCCCCCCCCCCTCGGCCAGCGAGGGTTAATATTTCACTTTCCGTCAATATTTGGAAGACACATAATGGTTTCATCAACTCGTTGTAATGCGCTGGAGAGGTGGCCGGCGTTACCCCTGTGACTGGCTTACCACAGAAAAATTAATACTTTTTTAAAATTTGAATTTCGCAACCTTATACTATTTCCATGGCTATTTCCACAAAACTAAGTTTTTGGGACAACACGGGCAATTAACTAATCTAGCTAACAGGATATCAACATTTTATGCATCACGCAAGGTATGTCACAAAATGAAAAAGAGCTTACTATGCCGGGCTTCCCCCGGCTTCCCCTACACACCAAATTTGAGATCGACACCTCTTTTTTTGCCAAGTTATAGCGAAAAAACTGTTCAAAAGTGATGACGTCAAATTTTCAAACTCAATTTTTAGCAATTCTAGACCTCGTAGCGCAAAACAAAGGCCACCAGACTCCCCGTGACGAGCTGCATCGAATCAATACCCATTTTATGCAAACATATCAACTTTGAGATTTGACCTTTTTGACCTGACCTTGACCTGACCTCCACCAGAAAGTGACCTAAACCGTACCTGATGGTCTTATAACCAACACCATTGAGTTGGAAATAAAAAACTGGCCATAAAACATGCATCGCACAACCTTAGTAAAGTTGGGTTCATGTGGTGACCCTTGGTGACCTTTGGTGACCTGACCTGTGACCTGTCCTGATATGACCAGTGACCTCTAATAGCAACATATGTACTATACCACTGACGCCCTATCGCTGATTTTCGACGAAATGCGTTTTACTCGGTGTTATAGCGCTTTCCCTAGAAGCCCCGTGAACGGTGAAACATTTTATCTTTGACCTGACCTGTGACGTCATCGGTGACCCCGAGTTCAATGAACTTTGGTTTCCTTCGACAAATTTGACAGGACTATCGAACACCGTTTGAATTTTCCAGATCCGTTCAGTAGTTTCGGAGATACGGGGGGGGGGGGAAAAATGCCCCCCCCCCCCGCGGAAGGTGGCCGGTAGGCCCACCACCTGCCGGGTTAACTAAGGCTCCTGGGTCACGTAGCGATACACGGCAGGCAGCGCTAGACAGAATGTCAAAAGGCTGTGAAAAATTCGCTTGCCGTTGCTTAGGTCAATTCAAATGCCCATTGTCCAAATGTCATCACATGTCAAATTTCGCCAGTTCAGTCATTTTTTCTTCAAATCGGCGCATCGCATGGGAACGAAAAGAGCAATTGCGCCGCGGAAAAGTGCATTTGATTTGCTGGTAATGTGAACAAACGATACAGCTGGAAAAAGTATGTAATTCGTCATTGATTCAAGGCCCTAAATACACTTTTAATTTACATAAAGAAACCAAAATGCCACAATTTGATTTTATGTTTTGTCGAGTTTACTAAAAACAGTACCTAAAGCGCCTGTTGGGACGACCAACGGAGCGAGCGAGAGGGTGGGCCTTGCACGTGCGACATTGCGAGACGGTACCTCCAACTAATTTGTGCACTGCACCCTACTAACCGGTCCCTAGCGATGTGCCAAACTGATCGCAATTGGCGTAGCCGCTCTCGAGATCTGGAATCGACCCCTGCATGTGCGCACGTGCAGCATCACCCCAACTGTGGCACATGGATATGCGTTGCCTAGTGGGTGCCTACCTACATGCCATTTTTCAGTGCAATCGGCCCAGTAGTTCCGTTCCGTTCCGTTCCGTTTAAATTGAATATCATTTGGGATCACACATTGAACAGTGTATGACACTGGCCAACTGGATTGGTTGGATAAGGATTCACGTGTCACGTGTTAGTTACCGAGATATTGCAATTGCTACAAAACTGACACCTCTTCGTTTTGCACGTGGCACGCGCATAATACCCACACCCACATGTATCGGGAATAGTCCAATACTTGGTAGAAGGAATATAGCTACCCTACAAAAATTACCGCATGTAAAACGGTCAAGTGATTGCTGAGATATAAGCCTCGCATAATCGTCCGCACGGCCGGCCGGCCGCTCATACTCAGAAATTTCCGTTAACCCTCGCCGGACCTATTGGTTTTCCACATACGCGCCGGCCGACGGGGGGGGGGGTGCGACCCCCCTCGCCGTTTCGCCCCTGGTGAAGCTAGCGCATCGCGGAAAAAACAAGCGTATGCGCCGTTACGAGACGCAGAGATTGGTACCCGATTTTAAGGTCCTAGGTTAACCGGTGACCTCTGAGGCCAGGTCAAGTGCCCCAAGGTACGGTTCAGTTTTTTTGTGAATAACTTCGCAAAAAGCGGCCGCAGAGCCGCGATTTTGGCAGCGTCGTATTCGCCTCACTCAGGCGAGTCGAATGATATACCTTTTGTTTGGGTCAGGCCAACTTAGGGTGTTGACCTCAGGTCACGGTCAGGTCAGCGCCCCCAGGTCACGAAGTTAATCGAAAGAGGTCATGTCGCATATCATTCGATTCGGCAGGTCTTCCTGAGTCCAGTGGTGGCTTTCCCGACTCGCTAGCTCAATTTGATCGGGAGTTATTGACGAAAAACTAATATGACCTTGACGTCATAAATGACGTCACGCAAGGTCAACATTGCAAAAGTGACGCATCTAACCTTGCAAGGAGTGCATTAAATTACGATTCTGTGTGCTTGAGATAGTTTGGAGATCGTTCCCGGCGCCAGAATAGCAGTTTTTATGTTTCCCCATTGACTTATAATGGTGAGGTCACGAAAATGACCTTACCTCATATGACCTTTAGGAAAAATCCGAGATATACAAATTGTGAGACTCGTAATGGATACTAGATCCTGCAAGTTTCATTTCCCTGTGAAAGCTCCTCTGGCAGTGAGGACGTTGCGAAGTTACGACATCTGAAGACCGTGCAGAGGTTCACTTATGACGTCATAGGTCAGTGACCTGACCTGACCCGAAAATGGGGTTGGTGTCAAAATATCCGGCTTGAATCAAAAGGTCAGGTATGCCAGGTTTCAGCTCTCTATCGCCAGCGTGCTTGGAGCTATCGCGAAAAAACCCTATGGGGGGCACCCGCTCCCCCCCTCGGCCAGCGAGGGTTAATCTACGGAAGACTACGCTTGCTTCGCTCGCTCCGTAATCATTGAAAAGTGAGTGGTATGCCAGCAGAGAGAAAGCCCAACCTAAGGTAACGAAATGTATGTATTTCCTGTCATCAGCAACTGGTTTCATCGAAAGCATCCAGACCACGAAAATACGTAACATGCACGATGATGGAATGCAATAGGAATAGACAGTGCCTACTGCCTATGCATGTTACAGCAGTTTACAGTTAAACCATTGCCGAGAGCTCGGAATTCAAATCATGAAGTCTAGCGTTTTAATGTAAAGCATAACACGTGAGCCTTTATACACCTGCCTATGCTCATACGATAACATTTGGAAAGTAGGGGACTAAGTCTTCACCTTGTGGACTGGGAGGCCTTCATGAGCATCAACAAGGTGTGATGAGGCGTCTGCCGTCCACAAAGCTATTTTGATCCTAAAAAGCCAACTCATATCAAATATCATGGCATATTTAGGATCAGTAGGGCTCAGGATTTAGTCCCCTAATTTCAAAATGAGGATGAAATAATTGTAAACACATGCACTAGCGACAAGCAACACTTAAAACATGGTATAACTATCACAATTGCTCCAACAATTGAGACAGATGGACATAAAAGACATACATTTAAACATGAAAATATTGTTATTCTCTTGCCTTAATTTTATAATTTAAATATCTACCACATCTTAACACTTTGAAACACATCACGAGTGCACTATACCAACACTTAAAGCAAACAAGCAGCTCGACATCGACTGTAACTGATATGATCCGTGAACGTTTTTCGGCGCTGAAGGTACGCAAATATTTTTGCATTAGAAAACAGCTATTATTGATTTACAAAAATTAATGTGTCGGCGCCTGCTAAGACGGGGAAAAAGGAAGGGCAGAGCAGGAAAACACGGGTGACAAAGTGGTCAATGAGCATTTTGAATAAAAACATAAAAGATACGCACAAACTAAATACATGCACTCCAAGATCAATCACATATCACAGAGAGCACAATGCGTCACAGTCACGTTGACAGTCATAAACGAATGTTTCTAGCTCCGGTGTGTGTCTGTTAACACACGACAGCATGCCACTGTACCAGCAAGCTGCCGAGTACGCAGCGGTTAATGTGCGACGCAGTTGTGCTGTGCTCAACGTGCACACCAGCGTACAGGTCTTGCGAGATTAAACGGTAGGTTTTGCACTTTTACATTTCCGGTTATATCTCAGAAACTAATCGATCTACGATGAAGCCATTTTACACGATCATGGCCGGCTTGTTACCCAACAAGTCGATCGCATGTTCAACACTTAAAAGCTTAAGACGACGAAGATATAGCCTGAAGTACACTAAATTTTCTAGGTGCAAAACCTACCGCTAAAACCCGCGAGACCTGTACGTACATAACTGACCGTGAGTGATCTCAGGTACGCTTCTCATTACACTCGCCCGAACACGCCGGCCCTATACGGACAGCTATGTGGTCGGTTCCCTGTACATTCACCTTTCCGAGCAATGCAGGAGTTAATGACACGCACAAGTACACACCTCGGAGACACATGTCCGTCTTTCTCGGGATCGACGTCTCTTTGACACCAACAGCACAGTACATAACAACACTTTCAATGTTTATTTTCACGTATTGGCATTTCATTGGTAGCTAAATTAGTGTGTGTCTTACTTTTGGCGTCGGTCACGGGACCCAGCATGCCTTTCCTGGTCATTTCACCTAACTGATGAATAAACTCATCTAACTCTAGCTATCAGTGTCATTGCACTATAATATTGTATCTCATAGCATCGCCCATGTCTGTCGATCAGTTTTATCGGTTGACGTCTGCCCAGTACTGACAGCAGTCAACTGACATGTGTTTGGGTTACCATCAAACCTCTTCAGCTCATTCGCCGATCACAGCGCAGCAGTCTGCTGAAGGCGGTGCGAAAGTCCTTGTTGTAAATAGTATAGATGATCGGATTGAGGCTGGAGTTGACGTAGCCGAGCCAGGTGACGAAGTCGACCACGCGCTGACTGGGCGGCGCGCAGTTGGTGCAGAACGGCACGATCGCGTACATCAGGAAGAAGGGCAGCCAGCAGACGACAAACACGCCCATGATGACGCCCAGCACGCGCGCCGCCTTGCGCTCCTTGGAGAGCGAGATGCGCTGCTTCTCCTCGATGAACTGGTGGACGCTGATGCCGTTGGCGGGCTTGTCTGCGCGGCTGGACAGCGGCTCGGGCTCCGGAGATGGCTCGGTCTCGTCCTCCTGACTAGCGACCGACTCGAGCTCGGCCAGCGGCCGGGAGCTGGTCCGCTGCGGCGGCGCCGGCACCGCCAGCGTGCCCAGCTTGCGCGTGCGCTCGCGCAGTCGCCGCTTGGTGGCGAAGAAGATCTTGGCGTAGACGACCGACATGATAATGAGCGGGATGAAGAAGCTGCCGCTGGAGGAGTAGACGACGAACAGCCGCTCCTGGGTGAGCGTGCAGGGCGTGTCCTCGGTGAACTGGGCCGGCCAGTCGTTCCAGCCGAGCAGCGGCGGCACGCTGATGACCAGGCTCAGCGCCCACACAGCCGCGATCATCGTGTTCACGCGCCGGATGGTGCGCTTCTGGGCGTAGTTGATGGGGTCGGTGATGGCCCAGTAGCGGTCCAGCGCGATGACGCACAGGTTGAGGATGGAGCTGGTGCAGCAGAGGATGTCGCAGGTGAGCCACATCTGGCACAGGTAGCTGCCCAGCAGCCACTGGTTCAGCAGCCGGTAGGCCACGTTTAGCGGCAGCACGAACAGCGCCACCGTCAGGTCGGCCACCGCCAGCGAGACCACGAAGAAGTTCTGCACGGAGCGCAGCGGCCGGTAGGTGAACACCGAGATGATGACCAGCGAGTTGCCGACGATGGTGACCAGGATGATGGCCAGCAGCAGGGCCGTGGCGGCCACCGTCTCGCCCAGCTCGCGCTCGTCGTCGAGCGGCGCGGCCGAGGCGTTCAGCTCGGGCGCCGTCCGGCCCGTGATGGACGCCTCGCCGCCAGACATGACGCCTCGTCTCGGCCGGGGTCACCTGCGAACGGACCGGCGGCGAGCAGCGGGTCAGAGGCGGCGAGAGGCCTGTCAGAGACAGCGAGACAAGGCTTAGAAAAGGTTAGCCGACGGTGAAACCCCGCGCCGGCCAGAAACAGCAGGGATGCGGTCAGAGGCGGTGAGATGGGGAGATAATGGCGGCGTGATGGCAGGCGCGCACACAGGATTTTTGAATGGGGGGGGGGCACGACCTTCGAACTGGGCCCCCCATGCCGAAGGCCCCCCCCCCCAAAAAAAAAAAATACGGCCCACGGGGCTATATTTCGGTTGGTTTGAAGCTTGAGCAATTGGTTTGGTAGGTAAAACAATTATTTCGGTACCAGCTTAATTTTCAAAACATATATATTTTTACGCTATAGCATGTTTTTTTAGCTTTTTTTCGCGGACCCCGGGACCGCGAGTCACCCGGTGGCCCGGGGTCAGCTCAGGCAAGGATGTATTCAGGACCTTTCGATGGGAGGAGGAAGGCACGGTGGGTCCAGTCTCACTGGCAGACGGGTCTCTTTAAAACGGTCTTTGCATGAGAAAATGTGGAAAATCGGCAAGCGAAAGTATCATTTATGCCCGAGGAGTGTGCCTAATGTACACTAATGCCTAATTTACATGGTATTTTACGAGCGAGCGAAGCGAGCGAGCTCCTCAGAGTCACCGGTGTGTGGCGCGCTCAGAGGTGCCAGTGAAAGGCCGTCAGATGCTCTGGTGTTGGGTCCTCACAGGCGCCGTTGCGGGGTCTTAGGGCTTAGAGACACTGGTGGGGCCATCATTGGCATGTGTGTGGCCCTGCAAAATGGCCTGCAAGTGGAAAGTGGTCCGTCATAGGCTGGCAAGGACACTCGGAGGCTGGTAAGAGGCCCTCGGAGTCACTGGTACGTGGCCCTCAGAGGCGTCGGTGTGGGGACTCTCAGAGCCGCCGATGTAGGCCCTTAAGATGCGCTGGTGGGGGTCTCTTGGAGGTGGGGCGAGGGGCCTCGCAGTTGCCGTTGTGGGTGCCTTTAGAAACACTGGTGTGGACCGTGTGTCTATCACAGACGGATGTGGAGCCATAGCAGCCAATCCCTCGTTGGCCGTTACTAGGGCCCTGAGCGGCCGGCGAGGTCTCTCAGAAACCGGCATTGGGCCTTTATGAAGATAATTGTGGCTACATAGGAGCCAATAACGTGCCCCCACAAGCCCTGTGGTGTCCTTCCGAGTTGAAGTGCGGCCAGCGCGAACCCTCTGCTACCAACTGGCGCCGCAGGGCCCCTCGGTTTTGAAGGAACCCTAAACCCGAGAACGGGCACGTACCCCCTCGCTCCCTTGCTATGTCACTGAATCCAAGTGATTAGGGGCCCTTTAGGTAATCAGGGGCGTTTCAGATGACCAGGGGTTTTCAATTGATCAGGGGCCCACCAGGTAACCATAGGCCCCTCTGGTAACCAGGCGTTAAGTAACGAGGAACCCCATCAATAACCAGGGCCCCTCAGTAAACGGGGGCCTCTCAGGTAAGTGTAGGAGTCCCGCAGAAGGGCCGGCAAGGTTTCTCAGGTCCGTTTTTTGACAAGGCTCTTACGAGTATTGACTCAGGTGCGAGCCCTTTGCCATCAGCAGGGGGCCCTTTCAAGCCTTTTGAGGGCCGTTTAACGTCTCTTGAGTTCCCATTGAGGCCTTCTAAGGGCCCTTTGAGCAGTCGAGGGGCCTTTGAGGCCTTTTGAGGGCCTCTTGACGTCAGCTGAGGACCGTTGGACGCCAGCTGAGGATCGTGTTTTTGGGCCTTCTGATGGCCATTAGACGCCAATGGATGACCCTCTGACACCAACTGGGGCCCTCTGACACCAGCTAAGGGCACTTTAAGTTTGACGCTAGCTCAGGGCCCTCTGGCATTAGCTGGGGGCCCTCTGACGCTAGCTCAAGGCCCTTTGACGCTCTTTAAGGCCTTCTGAGGGCCCTTGAGATCTTCTAAGGGCCCCTTGAGGTTTTCTAAGGGCCCATTGAGGCTTTTTGAGGGCCGCTTGACGCCAGCTGAGGACCGTTTGAGACCTTCTGATGGCCATTTGGCGCCAGCTGGGGGCCATCTGGCACCAGCTGGGGGCCCTCTGTCATCAGCAAAGGACTCTTTAGAGCCTTCGGAGAGCCGTTCGACGCAAGGGCATGGCCCTCTGACGCCAGCTCAGGGACCTTTTACACCCTTTAAGGCCTTCTGACGTCCGTTTGACGTTAGCTGAGGGCCCTTTGAGGCTATCTGAGGGCCCTTTAAGGCCATCTGAGAGTCCTTTGAGGTCATCTGAGGGCTCCTTAAGGCCATCAGAGGGCCCTTTGACACCATCTAAGGGCCCTTTGACACCAGATGAGGGTCCTATGGCGCTAACTGAGGGTCCTTCGAGGCCATCTGAGGGCTTTTTGAGACCATCTGAGGGCCCTTTAAGGCCATTTGAGGGCCCTTTGTACACGGTCTTCGGTGGTCTAAGGATTAGTTAGAGGCCCATTTGAGGCGGCCTTCGGCCGCCTCAAATGGGCCCCTTCCTTCGAGTTGGGCCCCCCCAACTCGAATGGGGGGGGGCACGGGCCCGTGTGCCCCCCCCCTTGTGTGCGCCCTTGCGTGATGGGGGTTAGAGACAGAAGCTGTCGCCTTATGGGTGGCCCAGTGTGGCCCACAGATGAACAAAGTATACGCACCCCCTGCGACAGATGGTGATCTGAGCGAGATGACCTAACTGAAACGCCCTGTTAGCTAAAACGCTTATCCGCATTAGACCCTGTTATTCAATGTGCAGTGCGTTATTCATGTATGTTTAAGAAGACACTCTAACCTTAGTTAGCTTCTCCAGACAGCTACGTCGCCCATTGTGCTACGAATGATCAGCGAGATACATCGCTCAGAGATCCGGATTTATCCAGCTTCTATGTATTTGCCTCCACACGCAGATCAAACGTTTTTGTTTCGAAAATGGGGACACAAATAAACGAGTGCATGGCAAACAAGTCGTGTAACATGACACAACTGTTCTTCATTTGCAGTTTTACTTTAATTTCATTGCTGATTGTCTTTATCTAACTATAGGTGTAAAAATAGGAGGTACAATGTTATGGATAAAACGCTAATGCAGCATTATGCATCATAGTCACAGCTTGTGGCTGCCGAATAGGTAAAGATATTTGGTGTTGTGTTGATACGGTTCCGCGGCTAGCCAGAAAAGCTGCCTGGACCACTGCCAACCAGTCGCCAGCAGCCCGTGACGCCTCATAAAAGGCAATGAAAGAATATGATTTACTGCGAATATGGGCGGGCCCAGCGAGTAGCACGATTCGACAGAGACTGACATCAAGAATGGTTACTAAGGACCTGCTGAAAGGCTCGATTCGCGAGACTTTTGGACTGAATAGAACCCCCTCCCTTTGCGATTCTTAGAAAAAAATAGGTAGTCGCGGTCACGTAGCAATTCTTACCATGGGACGCATTTTTGCATGACATAACCCAGAAAAAGAGGGTACCATATCTACCGTTGTGTCTGATTGTGAAAAAAAAACTGATATAAACTATTCGTTTTAATGAAACGGGAAAATATTAAGCCTTCCTGTTCTCATTTTGCTGTATTCAGGCACTTACGAAGACCAGCATTCACATGCATTTTTTTCGCAGCTTCTTGATGTTGTTTAACAATAATACACCATTGGATGCTTTGGCTCAGTTCACATCTGTCACCAACCTTTTTTTTAATAGATTTTTCAGTTCAAAACTGGATATTTTTAACCTGAACCCGACCTAGCCATTGGCCATCAGTGCAATTGACCACAAACTGTCTCGGACGGCAGAGACAGACGCTATTTTTTGATTCCATGACCGGAATGGGGAAAACATGTATATATGAAACACATCTCTTGTGATTCCCTGTGATGACTTTTGTGAACTAGCATAGCCTAACACTAGCCTCAAGCATGGCGAGCGCAGGATAGGCACAGTATTCGCACTTGTAGCGTTCCTTACAGTTTTACTAAACGTTTCAAAGTCGCCCACGCTGCGAAACACAGTTCTAGTTGGTAGCAACAGCAGGAAGGGCATAACTTACCATGCATATTATTTTATGATTGCAAATAGTGCACGAGTTTTATAAGTATATATCACAATATTTTAACCCACGAGCCGCTGGGGAGGGACATATAACTAGTTGCCCCCTTTACGTTTTGGGGAATATCTCCGAGACCTGAAAAGTCACGAACGTGAAACTTGGCATAGCTTCAAATGAATACCGAGGCAATGTTTGAGAAGTTTGGTGCTTGTAGCACTTGAGATGACGTCACAGCGACGTTATAAGTTTTTGTCGTTTTCCGATATGAACCGTTCCTGATGTCGCTGAGCATGAAACTCAACTGTTAATGAACTAGACAGCACCTGCTGTCATCCTTAAACATCTAAGTATGCTTGCAACTAGTTCCTGACCAATAATTATTGGTCAAGACCAATAATTATTGGTTAATGACCCATTATAATTGGTCCTTAATATTCGGTGTCATATATCGGATATATCGTGAGGAAACTGAGAATCGCAAATCTATAATTTGACTTCTAACACCACTGTGACGTAATTTCAATTGGGATCGACACCAACAAAACCTCAGCTAGATATTCAGGAGCATGTGTGCAAAGTTTCGTTTCTCTATCTTTTCACGTTGCGACGATATCGTCGAAAAAGTGAGGGGCAGCTATACGAGTATGCCCCCCCCCCCCAGCGGTCGGGGGTAGTCCCAGCGGCCGCCGGTTAAAAGATTTTCGTTTTTACGTTCAATGTAGGTCTTAGAATAGAACGTACCAAAAAATTATTCTATTTCCCATTACAATTCTATTACTATTCTTTTATTCAATGTAGTTCTTAGAACGTACCAAGAAAATTCTTCTTTTTCCTATTATAATTATATTATTCTTCTTAAAATTATATTATTCTTAAATACAAATTCTTAGTAACTTAGGAAAGCCATAAGTTTTCCCATTCAGACCCGGGATGGCACGCTCACAGAACAGGGGCGGCCCCCTGCAGCTGCGATGCCCTCCGCAGATCAATGGGCTCAATACCCTTAATGAAGTGACGCCAGCATGGCTCAGCAATAAAGAAGATGTCACGGTAGAACAGACGCCGCCTGAAGGCAAACGATTGATTGCATTTACCATGAAATACAGAAAAAGACGTACAGCGCAACCACCGAGCAATAATTAACGAAGCTCATTGTCATGATATTAGGAGATACCGTCTTGTCATGAAAGCACGGTCTATAGACAAGAATAGTTTCTAGGTTGTGTCGTAAAGAAAAGCTTCTTTTGTTTGGAGCATGTTTAGGTTGCCACAGAACGGCCACGTGCCATATACGCATACTTGAACCGGGCAGGGGATGGTGCCCTGTAACAGACCGTCACCGTTATGCCATCCCTTGTAACACCACTGAAGTCCTCGCTAATAACTGATACTGTGTTATTCCCACTGGTAGTTCTGATCACATTCGGTGTGCGAGCTAACGACGAGACTCGGTTTTATCTATGGCCAGGATTTCGAGTTGAGAGTCCTCCGTATTGTCAGTAAAACTGTAAAACCACCATGCCGGACAATACCCTTGCAAAGGCATCTGTGCGCCGGGCGTTGAATTGGCGTTCACTGGATAATATTGCCAAATGTTTATTACGTTCAGTGTTTTTCTTTTACTCTGCGGCGTATCAGACGTCTGAAAGCATCGGCTAAGCCGTGTGAGAGGTTTCCTGCTGTTGGTGAGTCCACATAAAATCTTACCGTGTTCCAGAGTCGGTTATGGTATCGTGTTTACAAAGCGTACACTTAACAATTACAAAACGACTCATGCATACATTGCGTAGTATCTTGTCTCCCCTGTAATCAACTAAATAATAAGAGAATGTAATATGAACACCACACGGCAAAACGGTGGATGAAAACACGGCTCCGCTTGCAAACAGCAGACCACCATTGTGCCGTACCAGTGAGCATTACCATTGGTCCGCGGTCCGAATGCGATCCAACCAAAATATGTATTATGTCTGCAATGTACCTATGTTTCAGTAAATTTTAATCATAACTTTATGAGTGAGAAATGAGAATGGGCTGGATGGTAGGATGTTGTGTGTTGCAGCAGGCTCTCAGTACCTATTGGTTTTATTCCTAATAGGTACTCACATATGACATAGGTATATCAAATTTGAGAACACATATGTATGTAGTATGTACCATTCACCATTCAAAAAGCTATAGGAATCAAAACTGGAGGTTGTTCATTCCGAAATCATCCATGACCATCCGTTTAGGAAGGACTACGGAATTCACCTTATCAATAAGCGCAGCATTGGGGGAGCTATTGTGCGTTGTTACGGAGCGAGCGAAGCGAGCGGAGTCTCATACTGAATTAAGGGAAAATCCTGAGTATGAGCGGCCGGCCGGCCGGCCGGCCGTGGGGACGCTCTTCAAAAGCTAATATCTTAGGAACGGGACATCCGATTGACAAGCGGTCTTCTTTACTGAATGTCACTTGGACGTAAAAGTTCTGTGTGTGATGGCCACCATGCGTTCTTGCCAACCACCGCACGTGGCGCGTGGTAAAGTTGGACATTTTTTAAGAACCCCCAAAATTGCAACCTCAATAACGGCACAACGGCTGGGCCGATTGAATTGAAACTCGGTACACAGTTAGGTCTCCATCAGATAATTCATCTGCATGTGTTAAGGTTGGGGTGCTGCTGCACGTGCGCACGTGCAGGGGTCGTTTCCAGATCTCGAGAACGGCTGGACCGATGGCGCTCAAATTTGGTACACGGTTAGGGACCAGTTAGTAGGGTGCCGTGCACAAGTCAGTTGGGACCCATTTTGCACGTGCGCACGTGCAGGGTGCCGCTTCCAGATCTCGAGAACGGCTGGGCCGATTGTGCTCAAATTTGGCACATCACTAGAGACCGGTTAGTAGGATGCCGTGCACAAGTCAGTTGGAGGTACCTCCTCGAAATTTCGCACGTGCAAGGCCCACCCTCTCGCTCGCTCCGTTAGTCGCCCCATAAGGCGTTATACTGGTTGTACTCCTCAGACACGTGCTTCGCCCGCAGACCACCTCCCTGACGCGCTGACACGTCGACGTTATGGGCGGCGCTCGCAGTCGCATTAGAACAATGACTTGCTGTGGAAGGGCGCCAGTATGGCACCATCAGCCCTTCCGGCGGGCTGCCGGATGCCGTGCGACACACAAAAAGGCAGCCGTGTGCGACCTTTCAGTCTCTCACAGAGTAAATCATCACACACTGTTTACCACGTCCTTTGCCAGGAGTTGTTATCTTAGAATAAGAAATGTCACTAGCGAGTTTCCAGATCGTCTTATCCGGACATCTAAAAAAGGAAGTGAGCCGTCTGATTCGACCTCCTTGGTAAACTTCATTTTTGGATGCTGACCATTCAAAAAATCGAGGAACTTATCCACATGTGAAATGTCATTGAAAATCAAAAAGCAATCATCCACATACCTCTTGTAGTATGATGGACGAAATTCTGACGGGCACGTACTTAACCATTTTTTCTCATGGAAACAAAGGAAGATGTTAGCAAACGTTGGACCTAAGGGTAGACCCATACCCACACCATCAGTCTGTCTGTACAGTTTACTGTTGAACAGAAAGTAAGAGTTTGACACAGCTAAGTCAAGCATAGCACGGAAAAGCTTTTTAGGGATGCCACCTATGCTGTATTTAGGGCCTTGATCGCAACCACGAAATCAAGTTTAAGAAACGACGACATGCCGATATTGAGAAGAAATGTACAGAAACTCGGAAAAGCATTTATCAAGTTCTATCTTTTTTCAAGTTTTACTGGCCTATCAACGTCAGTAAAGATGTTCTGGCCACCTTCAAAAGAAAACATGAATCAATCCACGCAAGAAAGCTCGCTCGGCTCGGAATTGAGAACTCGCTTCAACCTTGTGATCCAAACAAGGTCATCTTCAACTTCTCTTCAAAATCCATTCCCTCACGCATCAAGACACTGCTGGCGTTTGGGCTGGATTTCAGACTGCCTGTTTGGAGGCTGAGCTTCTACAAATATTTTCTACATTTTGAAACTCTGGCTCAGTCGATCGCTCACCTCCCGCTCGCCGCAAGATTCACCTTTCAAGAAGTCAAACAAAACTTACGATCAGTAGCCTTTCGATTTTACAATGGTTTTAGACCTTCCAAAGAGTTTTCTCCCATTTTCTCCAAGTCAGATGTAGTATTATTGAAGAGGTTTGCCTCTGACCAATCAATTGTTGTAACTCGTCCTGATAAAGGTAAGGGCGTAGTTATCGTAGATCGAGACCAATATGTTGATAAAGTCGAGACAATTCTGGCAGACCGTTCTAAGTTCTCTATTGTAACTGAACCTCTTCACAAGCTTTTGCTCAAAGTGGAAGATAAAGTAAACAGACTATTAAACAAACTTAAAAAAGATGCAATCATTTCAGAAGAAACGTACAGTAGACTACATGTATCTGGATCAGCGCCTGGTGTTCTTTATGGTCTTCCCAAAGTCCATAAGCCAAACCTGCCTTTTCGTCCCATATTTAGAGCGTGTGGAACCGCCACATACTCTCTGGCGAAGTTTCTCGTCCCACTTTTGGCACCTATCACTGAAAACGAGTACACTGTAAAGAACAGTCATGAATTCGCTCGAAACATAAATGATATGAAGCTGTCCAGTAGCATGATAATGGCAAGTTTTGATGTTGAAAGTCTAACTATTTACAAGCATACCCGTCCAGGAGACCATAGATATAGCTGTCAATTCCTTGATGAGTGGTTGCGATAGCATAGGTGGCATCCCTAAAAAGCTTTTCCGTGCTATGCTTGACTTAGCTGTGTCAAACTCTTACTTTCTGTTCAACAGTAAACTGTACAGACAGACTGATGGTGTGGGTATGGGTCTACCCTTAGGTCCAACGTTTGCTAACATCTTCCTTTGTTTCCATGAGAAAAAATGGTTAAGTACGTGCCCGTCAGAATTTCGTCCATCATACGAGTACTACAAGAGGTATGTGGATGATTGCTTTTTGATTTTCAATGACATTTCACATGTGGATAAGTTCCTCGATTTTTTGAATGGTCAGCATCCAAAAATGAAGTTTACCAAGGAGGTCGAATCAGACGGCTCACTTCGTTTTTTAAGAAATGTCATGTTGGGAAGTACAACATGGCAAAATTGGACACCGTACAGCAGTTGTCAACACTGCATAAATACTACCAGCATAACGTACGTTCCGTTCATTTTGACGTTTTTTTGTCCTTTCAAAAGCGAACAACTCATAAATCTATTCTTTGGAACACAGTTTATGTATGTGTAAGTACAATACAATATTTCAGGCCATCTTTTTCCTCATTGCATTCCCTGGACTTTTGTTTGAACCCTTCGCTCGCACAGCCGTGAGCATATCGTTCACAAGCAAATCGATTACGAAGACATGGATGATTGCGAAAGTAGAATCAACCTAAAAAAAGCATAATATTACTGTAAGAAAAACGAAACCCTGGTGTCCTTCAGAGGGGCGTGGGCGTGGCTCTGGCGTCGGTGAGGAGGCGTGGATGTGACGCTGGTGTCAGTCAGATGTTGTGACGTTGAGATATCAGTATAAGAAAGGATCGCCATTTCCGTCCACTGTCCCCTCGCCTAACTGCGGCGGACGCGGCCGGCCATGATAACCACGGCTGTCCAGGCACTCAGCGATGCCCACGTCACCAGGTCAGTGGCGCGTGCAGCGCGGCTCGCTGCTACTGCATATCGCTTTTGAGGGAATAGCCATGGCGAGTATATGAGCGGAAAAGAGAGAGAGAGAGAAAGAGAGAGAGAGAGAGAGAGAGAGAGAGAGAGAAGAGAGAGAGAGAGAGAGAGAGAGAGAGAGAGAGAGAGAGAGAGAGAAAGAGAGAGAGGGAGAGAGAGTGACAGGGAGAGAGGGAGGAAGGGAGGGAGGGAGAGAAAGATAGGAAGAGCTAGGCAGACATACGGACATGGATAAATTTCATACCTGGCATGTGCAAATGGCATATGCATGCACAGTGCACACATACCAATATAATGCATCGAAAACCATTATTCATAGATAACATGAATTATTATTATTATTATATTATTATATAGAATTATGCATTATTATATCTAAGGAAAGTCATGTTCAGCATGACGAATATTTGGACCCAGCGTTTTTATCAAAGCATCATTATATGTTCTGGCAGCGAGCCAGGTGATATGTGGGCATCAATGTCCGGATATTGCCACCGGAGCCGGAGCCTGTTTGAGCGATCAGCTTTTTTATATAATAAAGCCTGAGGGATTCCTTACAAATATATTGGGATTCGGTGTTGGCATATTACATAAGCCAACACCGTTCCTAAGGTTTTTAAAGCAAAGTTGTCGCCCATTGATGGCTGGTAGAGGCCCGAATAACAGACGACAGCTCTTAACCCTCGCCCGCACATGGGGGGGTGGTTGCCACCCCCCCCCCCCCCCAGGCAGTCTTTCTGCTCTGCACTCAACATTTTTAGAGCTAGAAGGCTGATTTTTCGTATAGCTGCTCGTCTATCCTTTCTTGATGTCCACTGAAAATTTCAAGTTTCTGTGATTTTTGGTTTCGGAGATATGACCTTGTTTTTCAGGTCATGTCATGACCCAAATGGCCAATTCTCAACATCTTGCGTTTGCCATGGGCCTTGTGAGCTTTTGACACCCTGATTTCGGCCTTTTTTGCCAGTCTTACCTCCCACCTATCATGGAACATGTTGTTCGACGATGTACAGGGGTCAAGGTCAGGGTCAAGGTCAACCTAGGTCATCTAAGATAATTGCGTTTTAGGCAAGCTGAATTTACTTTTTGTGAAGTTTTTTGACTGCATTTTTGGTAAAAGCTTCTCAGATCATGATTTCATGTGATATGGACCCAAAAACAATCGGTGCACACATCAGTATACACACAGACACACACAGACATACAAACACATATAATTGACCTTGACCTAACTTGACCTGAAATGACCTCAGCAGCAAAATTCTGGTCGGATAGTGTGACAAAGAGGTTCTAGCTGGCTTGGCACCAGAAAACAGCATCGTCATCGGTATTTGATAAGCAGCGCACTTGATATCCAACGGTGACCCAAAACAGCAACATTTTTTAGTTTGACCTGACCTGGAAGGTCAATGACTGACCTGAGAAGGTAAAACTGGGCATCATTGGATTCGTCTCTTCCCAAAGAATCTTTTTGGTCTTTACTGCTAAGCTCTATCTCCAACAGGAACGAAATGGCGCGGGGGGTGGCAACCACCCCCCCCCCCCCATGTGCGTTCTAGGATGGGAAAATGGCATGTGCGGGCGAGGGCTAAATCGGGCAGTAATCTTTGTGTAGTCGACTACAGAATGATGTTCCACTCCTCAGAAGCTATCAGTTGACCGGAGCGCTAAGTTGTGCCGTTTATTACGCAATTAAGCGTGTCGATTGTGAGCATTCGGACAAAGCTATAATTTGTGAACTCAGCCCGTGTGATGCGGCACAGCCTGCCACTCCAGGCAAATAATTACCTGTGAAAAGTGGAACATCATTCTGTAGTCGACTATACCTATTCTCATCAACGTGCAGAAGCTGTTAAAAGGAAGCGAGAATTTCTAGACGACGAGCCGCGCATGCCTACGTCTGTAATAAGTAGAAAGTATTTATATCGAGTAGGTATTTATAGAGACAAGCATTTGCTTGGCCATAGCCATGCGCATTCGTAAATACCAACGCTAAAGTCTCTGTCACAGTCACACAAACTGCGGCGTCTCGCCCTGGGCAGCGTCTCTAAGTCATCTATTAGCGGACATCGGCCGCTAGTAGATTAGGTGGTATGACGCCATGACAGGAGCTATCACGCGCTGTCCAGCGGGCGCTCCGCGGTGCCGCGGTGCCGGCCGTGTAGTAATATCACTCCGGAGCCGGCGCCGGCGCGCCGCGGGCAGTCCGCCGCGGCTCAGATGAGGTATGCTGAATGCGGATGGATGCCGCGGCGCACGGACGAGCGATGGACGAGCGGGCCGGCTGTCGCTGGCTATGACGCCGGGAGGTGAGGCGGGAAATGGGCCGCCTCGCCCCCCCCCCCCATCCCCCGGAACATGATGGAGTGGGCCGAGCGGCCACCAAATGCCACCCGCGCGACTGAGCCGCCACCGCCGCCGCACTGACCCATATAGGAACGTGTCGTGATTGAGAGACGTCTTCCATGGAACACTTCCCAATTCTGCAGTGCTGCCGACATGAGATACCAGTGGTGTCTCGTGTTTTTAAATGAGAACCTCATTTACGACTGCCAGATCTGTTTTTACGGCATCGTTGTGTGGACATCGTTACGACGTTGTTGAGCCGGACGCCGCAGAATCCAGAGAATAACGTCCCAGTTGCTAGGAATGTGCCATCCAGTCTTGAGAAAGCATGAGAAATAGGCGAAGTAGAGCATACCATCCTTTTTCATAAACTTCGTCTTCTTATTATCAAATTACAATTATACTTATATGTTTATGCTAAGGAACAAGGATATAGATGCATGCTTTTTGAAAACCTCTACATGGGAAAAGGAGCATCGACAATTTTGCCTCAAGAAAAACGCACACCAAAAGTAAGATTCTGGGAAAAACAGACGCTTTTCCTTACCCCCTAAAATCTCTTTGAAGTACGATTCGATAAAATTATTACATCAACTGAAAGGCAGTGCAATGCTATTTTGTTTGCTGCTACTTTTAATCACTTTCACTAATGAAGCCTTACAAAGAAACGCGTAAGACCAAGACACTTTATACTTCGAGGCGAAATATATTGTGACAGCCGACTGGAAAATTAGAAGAACAAAAACTTTGTAATTTGTATAAAGCACCAGTAGCACCACTATCAAGTGCAGTTATGTGCCTGGTGTAGACATTTCATTTTAATGAAGGGAAGCAACGTAATATTTACAACGCAAAGAGTTGTCGATAGCGAATGCACAGAACAGCTGGGAGGACAAGAGTTTTGGACTGCCTTAGTTTGAGCATGAGAAGGTCAGGAGTGAGGCAATCAACGCCTGACAGGCTGTCCAGGTTTTAGACGGCGCTCAATAAGAAACTGGGACGTGACATCCAGCTGATAGGGGACGCAGCAGGACGGAACAACCGCACAAACGCCGCCGCCGCAGCCCGTAACTGGCTGCGATGCGCTTCGGGGAGCACCCCTTTTCTCAGCTGGATATGAATACATGGCCCGCGCATTACTCGGACTTCACACCCTATAGAGCGAACCAGATGCACCCTAGGGTGTGTAGGGTGTGGACGTTAGCAGAAGTGCACCAGATGAAAAGGGAAATCAGCAATGATCTGAAAGTGTTTGTTAAGTGCTCGATTTGGGGCATGTGACCGGAATCTGCTGGTGGCGTAAGTGACGCAACGCGCGTCTTTGTACCCGGAGAGTTTGGTAACCTCATGAAAATTGTGCAGTGTGGACGGCAGTCGGCACCGAGCACGCAATTGAGTACTACACCACAAAATAGCATCGTTTGGTGTGACTTTGGTCTTCCAAATCCGTTTGTTTTTTTCGGGAACTCTCGGTACCTATTTTTTATACACATATCACAGATAACAGTAGTACTACTGTTATCTGTGCACATATTTATTGAATCCAGAAAAGATTCTATCTGAGACAGTCAAACGATTATCAGCTGCATTCTGTTAGATCAAGATCAGCTTGCCTGTTACGTGAGATTATTGATGCCGAGCTATCAATTGATGCCACAGTGATCGCATCTATCGTTTATCTATGTAGCTAGACGCTTTATGAGCTCGCTATCGGCATGCCAACGTTGTACTCTATGGGACACAATGCTCCTTTAAATCAGGAATGCCAATAAACTAATGGTATTGCCAGACGGGATAAAAATAGTTTGGTCCTCCATTCATTAGTAGTGAGAAGGACTTATGTTTAGTTTTATATTATGCTAGGTAGTGAAGTGAATAGGTATATGTACAACAGTTACAAAACATCATTTCGATCATTGCATGTTACAATACTGAGTTTGGACCGTTCGTTTCGTTCAACAGCAACTGTTAATCAGTAATAAAATGTTTTCAGCCATCCTAGACAGAGCATCGATCTAAGGGGTAGCCGTGACCTCAGTTCTAATAGACGATGTCACAATGCTAGTTGCCCTGTAAACTGCTAATCTGGGATGAGTGTTGCAGTATCCACCCCCGAATCGCGCAGGTACATACTACCACCGTCTGATTCCAGCAGTGCTAAAACTGGCAACGATAAAAGCTGCCTAGTTCTAAAGGCCATAGATACCAACAACTCAGCAATTTCACCAGCATGAGCTGGAGAGGATACCATTGATTCAAAATGAAAAGATAATTGATGAACATGAACCATTTACCCATATGCGTATTGCGTAATAAAATATCCGCAGTCGCATCACCAATCAGTCGGCGCACACAAATCGTGCGCTAAGTAGAACAACATTGACGCCCGTGCCATTCACCGTGTAGTGCACCGTCTGTCGATGCGCCAGGCTTTGCCTAGCACCGGACGTGCCACGCGCCGTTCGTGTTTTTCCGTGTCGTCGGGCCTGTGGTCTGGCCAGGGAAATGACGACTGGCACGAGGGTGCGAAACACACACACTCACATCGCAACGCGCCAACGACGCCGCGTGCAATCAAAACATGTTTTGGCCTCAGGCGTTGGCCGTTTCGACGGAAGCGGTCGCGGTCGCCACCGATGGTCTGTGCGACGCTAAAGCGGTCCGAGGGCAGTGCGACCGAGCAATACAATACAATACAATTTTATTAGGTCCCTCCATTACATGGGTTTTGTGGTGACCACGTCGTATACATACATGCGAAAACACATCTGGATAAAACACTGCAGTAAAACCGGATAGAAGTGAAACCACAGAGTAAAATACACATCTAAGACATCTTCCGGTACACTAACCAGTCGACCACACCTACTGTTGACGCGCTCCTGAGGACTCGTTCCAGTGCTGGCTGGCGCGAAACAAAAATCCACGACGGCCGAACTCGGTTCGGACCCGGGGCAGACGCAGCTGTCCCCGCTCGGTCGCACGCGTGGTGCGAGCTGACTCGTCGGAGCTGAGCACCAACTTGCTCCGCAGGATTTGTGGTGCACTGTCCGAAGTAAGTAGGCGACTAACCACAGCTACGTCACTGTCACGAATCAAGTCGTCCACACACTTCCAACCCAGCTCGTTAAGCACAGGAGTCACGTGATCTCTTCGGTTGAGGCCAGACACGACACGTGCGCCGAAATTCAGCACCTTTTGGATGCGTTTCCTCTGAGCGATGCAGCAGGCACCCCATACGCTTATACAGTATTGTATGTGCGGAAACACTAACGCTTCGATAAGCAGGCGCTTAGTCTCCGTCGGCAGCCTGTTCCGCATTCTCGCTAGGCTAACAAGTATCATGTTGCAGCGCTGGACGACAGACGTGACATGTGAATCCCACGTCAGGTGAGAGTCGATGGTGATGCCCAGAACCTTGACGCTCGGTGAAGGTGAAACTACGTCACCGCCAAAGTGGATCGAGAAACTGGTGTTAGTTTTTTGACGACTGGATTTCAAAATGGTCATTTCAGTTTTGGATGGGTTAATTTTCAGCCGATTCTGAGTGAACCACTGCACGAGTACAGATAGGTCACTTTCGATGCGGTTTTTGATAGCCAAGACGTTACTGGGAGTGTCAGCGTCAAGGATCTGGACATCATCAGCGTACATCACTAGTTTGACATTTGACAGATGTTGGGCCAGGTCGTTGGTGAAAAGCAAATACAGGCTCGGTCCCAAAATGGACCCCTGTATCACGCCGTGCGTCACGCTCAGCGGACACGACCCGATAGCCTGACTGCGCCCACTCAACCAGTCAGAAAACCAGTCAGTTCGAATCCCGTACCAGCCCAGCTTGTCCAGGAGGCGGCCATGCTCGACGCTGTCGAACGCCTTGGACGTATCGGCTGTCACGAGTGACGTCACGAGGCCTTTGTCGATATTGTCAGTGACATACGTGACAACGTCAAGCATAGCCGCCCCCGTGGACCTGCCGGGCCTGAAGCCATACTGCTGCGGGCAGAGCAGAGCGTTGCGGTCTAGGTACGACGTCAACTGGGAACATACCACGCGCTCACACAACTTGGCAACAACAGGAATGATAGATATCGGCCGGTAGTTGCTCGGGTCCTGCCGGTCGCCCTTCTTATACAGTGGGATGATGACGGCAGACTTCCACTGGTCAGGCATGTCGCATTTAGTGACGCAAGAGTTAATCAGGTGTAGCAGATGGGGCCCCACAACAGCAAACGTCTTCCTCAGCATATCGACAGTTATGCCGTCGGGGCCACTCGCGCGGGACGAGCTCATCTGTCGCAGCGCGGCAGACAGTTCCGGTAGCTGGGCAGGCCGCGGCGAGAACGCGTCACTGCAAACCCGCGGCGGGCGCGGCGGCAGCGGCTCCCCGGTGTCGGCGGCCGCCAGCGACCTCGCCACGTCTCCCCCCACTGACGCGAAGAAGCTGTTAAGACGGCTGTTCCATTCCGAGTCTTTGCCCGATTCGGTGCTTGCCCGGGGCGCTGCCTTCCCTGACGAGACGAGAAATTGACGGATATCACGCCATGTCTTCGATCTCGAGTTCCTGAATGATGTCTGGAAGTATGAAGCGCACGCCCGGTTTAGCACCACCTTGACGGCGTTCCGGCGTAACCGAAACTCGGCCTCGGTGGCGTCACATGGAGTCAGCTGGCGGTCCACACGCGCCTGGTCACGCGCAGCCATCGCCTCTCTGACGTCGTCGTCTTGCAACCACGGGTACGGTCTGTGCTTCAGCTTGATTACACGCATCGGCATATGGGCGTCGATAATGGGGCTCCATGTGCTCAGGAAGCAGCTCCACTTGTCAGACGTGGAGTTGGCACCGTACAGCGGTGACCAGTCTGCTTGGAGCAGGTCCAGACACAGGGCGTCTGTGTTGACGCGCCTGGTGGACCGCACGTTGATGGTGTTCACCACGTGGCGCGTCTTGACGACAGAGACCGTCGCGGCGATGAGGTCGTGGTCGCTGATGTTGCACGACACGACTCGCGCGTTTGAAGTTAGTTCTGGCTTGTTCGTGATGAAGTGGTCTATCAGCGTAGGATTCTGTCCGGGGCGAGTTGGTGCGGTGATGAGCTGTGTCAGCGACAGGTCACTCAGCTGCTGCAGGTATGACGTCACACCCTGCTTCTCCGGCCGAGAGACGTCGATGTTGGTGTCTCCGAGCAAGTAGACTGGCAGGTCACGGCCGAGAACGCTCGTCAGCTGGTTGTGCATGTCATCGAGGGAGGGTGTCATCGGACTCGATGGTGGCCGGTAGACTGCGCCGACGACGATCGGTGACTTGAGTGTGAGCCGCAGCCAGAGACTCTCGAGCGCGTCCGGTTTCAGTACTGAATGAGCACTCCTCACACTCTTGCCCTCCTCGTGTCCCCATGTCCGTGTCCGCTCGTGTCCCTGCCTGTGTCCGCCGTGTCCGCTCGTGTCCGGCTCTGTTTGTGCTTGTGTCCCTGTTTGGGTGTTCTCGTGTTTCCCGGCAATGCCTGCAACTACGTAGAAGGTACTATCGAACACCAAATGATAAGAGCAATGAAACATCGACATCGAAAAACAAAAACGATAACTGAAATACTCCGACGAACAACATGAAGCTGATGCTCGTCGTACGATGCTTGACATTCATGACTTATGATGGAATGTAATTCCTTTCACGCGGTACCCTTTGTTCGTGACCGGAACTATTACAGCTTTCCACGCGAACAGACGATAGCGTCACTTTCCATATGTTTGCGGTGTATTTCCCGATGTTTAACGCCTCCCATCATCGACTGATTGCCGCTCAAGTGCATAATCGGCAAAAAAAGGTTCAAGTACCTGCTAGCGGACTAGCAAGCTATGTTGCCATGGCCTCGCAAACTGCGGCTGATTTAATAAAAGGGTGTAAATTACGACTGACGCAATTCTCCACAGCTTTTGCCGCATTTCACGCCCAAATCGTTTCAAAGAGGAATTGCGCGTCCAACGATATAATAATAAATGTCACTTATTATGATATTAGTAGTCGACGATGTACTCAAATGCCTACAGTCCAAAACAAACAAAAACATAGATAACAAATGGCACATGATAAGCCCCTCGATCCTAACAAAGCCGCTCATTTCTAGAGGGTGTAGTTTCTAAAGGCGTAAAATGCACCTTGATGTACATAAAATACCACTGAGCCTTATGAACTCGGCAGCTGAATGCGTAATGTCGAGCATCTAGCGCTTTTTTTAAGAATAGGAGCAACTGCAATGAGAAGGCATGACAAAGCAGGATAACAGTCCATTCACACACCTGCCATGGCTGGCCATTCAGAGAGAAAAATTTCACTTATTACTATTTATAGCCCAATAAGATAATGTCTACGAAAAAGGGAAGCTGCAGACTCCAACAATCAACAAATATCCTTGGTAATAATCACTTAGATGCATGTAACGGAGAGTTGGATGGTTTTGCCGTCGTGGTACATTGGCTGTCTTTACCTGTGCGATACCCAACGAAAGTGGACTAAAGGGATTATTTCACTTCTAACCTGAAGTTTTGAACTACCTTATCGGGGATTGTTAGCCGTGGCAGAACATTACTTAAACTTATAAGAGCGCCTTATCGATACATGAGTAGTGGTGTTTGAAGCTGATTGGTTGCTCGTCTATTTGCGTTCAGTTCTTTAATCGTAAAATATAGAAAATGATTCCACAATTGCTAGTGCGGGCTTGATTTATATCATAGTTACAAAATAATCTCTGGGAGGCGGAATATTCTCTTCAACTATTTATCAGATGATTTGTCGTTACCAGTAAGTGGTAGTGCCTACCACGTGAAAAAGTACTCTGTTATGTGAACGCTGCCTCTCGTATCTTTATTAAAGAATAATAAGCATGAATTTCGACGAACAACAGCATTTCGAGTTTCCTATTGCAACAAAAAGCTGCACGACATAGATATCATAGTTGAAAACAAACCGCACAAATGGTCCATCATGTGCAGGTGGATTCGGAGACTCTGAGAGGGATTTTATGTCCCTTCATCATCATCATCATCATCATCATCATCATCATCATCATCATCATCATCATCATGTATTGCTAACAAAACAAGTATCAAACAGGATATGCATCCCTTATTTTATTGTGGCGGCTTCATAGGCTAAATGACCCATAATAGCCGTTTTCACGACGGGCTTTCCGGCGAATGCACCTGATTTGACCAAATCTGCACCTAATTTCTTTTACAGCAAATATCTTCATTTTTTTTTTGAATTTATTTCAGTGTTTTAATCGATGATGCTCTCTGATAATATGACAAAGCAGGCATATAAGCAATTAGTGCAACCCTAGCTGATAGCTGCTAAGAGACACACTGAACCTGATTTGACCAAATCTGCACCTGATCTGCACCAGACGTGCACCAAACGTGTACCAGATGGCCGTCGTGAAAACGGCTAATGTCACCACGGGATTATTTTACCAAGCCAAGCGGGATGACTTGGCCGGTATACGTTCAGAGCCTTCGCTGCAAATGCTGAGTTGCTAAGTTTGTGGTGCCGATCTAGCTGGGGCAATACCACTGTGACATAGCCTATCTTCAAGGGAATAAGTCTACGTACCATAATCTCAGCAGACCACTGCCATTTTCAAAACGAGTTGCCTAAGAGCGAAATCCATGGTGGTGGGAATGGGAAGGTAACCGGAAGGCTTTATGTGAGTAGTGGGAAGGCCTTTTTGGATTTTCCATGAGAGATATATGGCATTCACATTTTACAGCAATGTAAACAGTAACTAGCGTTCAACTTAGTTGGCTTGATCAAGCTTTATATTAAATAATTAAAGCTTTTAAAGCAAGGTCATTTCATCAATCGTAACTCAGTATACTTAATGGGTTTTAAAAAATCGTTGCAGAAAGATGAAGCGATTTCATTAGTTTACAAAAGGATGCAGAAATAGATCCCTGAGACTTGGGCGAAATTTTAAAATCACTTGAACCAGCCCCGGGTTAAAGACATAGTCACAAAGAAAGTCTGACAATGAATCAACCTGGAAAATTCGTGTGAAATATTCACCATTGATGGCGGTGGAGGTGAGGACGATATTAGGGAGTACGGCATCCAACTAACAACGGCCAATTTGGCCTTCTGTTGAGGTGCTTTGGTCGCCTTGCTGAATTTGGTAGCGCATCATAATTCTATCACGAATGCCTAGTTATTCTATGTTGAATCCTCACTGCTCTGGGGGCAATGAATGCAAGACAAGCCATGGAAAAATGGAGCTGAAATATACAGTAAATTTTTAAGTGCATCATTTTCTTAGGCAGTCAGTTCACACAACTCTCCCCAACGTGCCAGTGAGCAGTGGCACACAGCATAGCATTGTCGATGGCCGCGGCTAAACGGGCCAAGCTGTTTCGGCTGGGCTGGCTCACCTCTGGCCGTGGCTGACGGCTGGCGGCAGGGAGGCTCAGAGGGCGGGCGGCAGGTGCTCAGACGGCTGGCGGCCGTGGACGCACCGCGCCGTCTCCTGACACGACTGACCCCGGCCCGGCACCCACCAACCGGCCGACCTGGCGGGGAGCGACTCGCGCAGCGCGGCCGCTCCTCGGCGCCTCTGCAACAGGCGCACCGACGTGGCCACCGACCCGGACCACCTGTCCTACTCGAACACCCGCGCCTCGGCGACCGGTGTCACCGTCAGTGACACCGGCGGTCCCGATCGGTGTCACCCGTCATCTAAAGGACACCGGCCGCGACGATCACGCGCCGTCCCGTGGCGCAGACGGATGCCATCAGCTACGGACACACGTCACAGAGCTTGTCACAGAGCATTATCTCTGGTTGATTAGCACAAAAGATTACATGTGGAAGCCACAGCAAAGCGTGCCTATTTTCTAGGGAACAGCGCATCTGAATTCTGAAAAGAGCACACCTTTTTACTCTTTGGTTGAAAAACAGACGTCGCGATTAACCCGCGCCCTGCTGGGGGGGGGGGTGTTTGAACACCCCCCTTGTGGTTTTTCGCGAATATCTCAAAAACGGCGGCGCGGAGCGCCGCCGTTTTTGGTACACCTTATCATACATAAATTCTACACATGTTGTAAAAATTTCAGACCAAGATCATTCAAGATCAGGTCACCAGGTCACTTGAAGTGACCTCACCTCATAAAAAGTTTCAATGTCTGTCATAGCTACACCGAGTGACCGATCGCTTTGAAACTTTCAGCGATTGCTAAAAGTAATAGCATGTACAAAATGTATATCTCAGAATTTTGATATCGATGACCTAAGGTCAGGTCAATTTTGCGACCTCCCCATTATAAGTCAATGGGAGAAAATTGAAATGTGCCTCTTTTGGATGAAAGACATTATAAACACTCTCAAACACTGAATTTCAAGTGGTTTAGACACACTGAACATGAAAATAGTGTCAATGACCCCTGTTTATGCCCTGAGGTCATCTTAGGTCACGAATGGTATCTAACAGTTTTTCGCAAATAACTTTTGATAGAGGCATGCTAGAGCGATGAAAACGCCTTAGCTGTGTTCAGATCGACGATACGGATCGACTGATATGCAACATGACCCTTTCCGGTCAGGTCATGACCTTGACCTGAGGTCACATTTTCAGGTTGACCTTTCAAGGTCAAGTTCTAGTTCATTCGATGCGTCTTGACGAGAGGAACACGATACCGGTAAAAGTAAGCTCGTACAAGGCTTGGGTCAAAAGTTATTGCAGAAAAACTGTTTTAAAAAAATCGGCTATTTTTGCAGTTTTTGCCCCCTGCAGGCAAAACCGTTGACGTTAGGTCAAATCTTAGAAAATCACTCAGAAAGGGGGTTAATAGGGCTATCGAATGCGCTTTTCCGCGGCGCCGTAGCTCTATTGGTTCCCGAGTTATGCGTTGGCTTCTTGGAAACTGTCGACATTCGACCTGGAAATCGGCGAAATTTTGCCTTCAATGACCTCTGGTGACCTGACCAAAAAATTGACCGAAGTGATTTCGTCATTATTTTTTACGCTCTTTCGAACGCCGCCTTCTGCGTATCGCTACGTGGCCCAGGAGCCGAGTTAGAAGGGGGGGTGTTCAAACACCCCCCCCCCCCAGCAGGGCGTGGAAATCCAGGACCCCCAGCCGGGCGCGGGTTAAAAGATGGCATCCTTCGTTGAGCTAAGTAAGTGTATGGTGTTTTTTTGTAGTCTTATAATGAAGCTATTTAATTAAAACATCAGTTTTTTTGTCGTTGAACTTCCAACTAGGTAACCACGAAATGTCTAACCGCAAATGCCATGTGAAAATCAAAACTCCACAGAGTCTTATCAATGAGAGATAGTAACATAGCTTTTTGTTCGAAGACGAACATGAAAATCTATGACTTTTTTTTAGTCAAGCAAACAAAGCAAACAAACAACTACATTTACAGGTAGCTATCAAATTTAATGTAATGCACGAAACTGCGGTTGATCCAATATGTCATTCATGCCAGCTTTCATCCCATATGAGCCCCAAAAGTGCACCATGTTGGGACCCAGATGGGTGTGTGATGGGCGCCCAGCTGGGGGTCAACTTTGGTAGCCCAGATTTGGTAGCCCACAAACAGCCCACGCGGATGCTAGACCAGCAGCGTGCTATGCTCTGATCAAGAGGAAAACCGAATAACAAATCTCGTATAATGATTCGAATGGAAATGAGCTCGAGTTTCACTGCTCGACATTTTTGCAACTTAACCCGCGCCCGGCTGGGGGTCCTGGATTTCCACGCCCTGCTAGTGGGGGGGGGGGGGAGTGTTTGAACACCCCCCCCCCCCTTCTAACTCGGCTCCTGGGCCACGTAGCGATACGCGGAAGGCGGCGTTCGAAAGAGCGTCAAAAATAATGAGGAAATCATTTCGGTCAATTTTTTGGTCAGGTCAAAGGTCAGGTCACCATAGGTCATTGAAGGCAAAATTTCGCCGATTTCCAGGTCGAATGTCGACAATTTCCAAGAAGCCAACGCATAACTCGGGAACCAATAGAGCTACAGCGCCGCGGAAAAGCGCATTCGATAGCCCTATTAACGCCCTTTCTGAGTAATTTTCTCAGATTTGACCTAACGTCAACGGTTTTGCCTGCAGGGGGCAAAAACTGCAAAAATAGCAGATTTTTTTTCGGAAACAGTTTTCCTGCAATAACTTTTGACCCAAGCCTTGTACGAGCTTACTTTTACCGGCATCGTGTTCCTCTCGTCAAGACGCATCGAATGAACTATAACTTGACCTTGGAAGGTCAACTTGAAAATTTGACCTCAGGTCAAGGTCATGACCTGACCGGAAAGGGTCATGTTGCATATCAGTCGATCCGTATCGTCGAGCTGAACACATCTAAGGCGTTTTCATCGCTCTAGCATGCCTCTATCAAAAGTTATATGCGAAAAACTGTTAGATACCATTCGTGACCTAAGATGACCTCAGGGCATAAACAGGGGTCACGGACACCATTTTCATGTTTAGTGTGTCTAAACCACTTGTAATTCAGTGTTTAGGAGTGTTTATAATGTCTTTCGTCCAAAAGAGGCGCATTTCAATTTTTTCCCATTGACTTATAATGGGGAGGTCGCAAAATTGACCTGACCTTAGGTCATCGATATTAAAATTCTGAGATATACATTTTGTACATGCTATTGCTCTTGGCAATCGCTGAAAGTTTCAAAGCGATCGGTCACTCGGTGTAGCTATGACAGACATTGAAACTTTTTATGAGGTGAGGTCACTTCAAGTGACCTGGTGACCTGACCTTGAATGACCTTGGTCTGAAATTTTCACAACATGTGTTGAATTGATGTATGATAAAGTGTACCAAAAACGGTGGCGCTCCGCGCCGCCATTTTTGAGATATTCGCGAAAAACCACAAGGGGGGTGTTCAAACACCCCCCCCCCCCAGCAGGGCGCGGGTTAACCCGCGCACCGACGGGGGTCTGCGCCAACTTCGCACCGACGGGGGGGGGGCGGATGACCGCCCCCCCCTGAGATCTCGAGAACGAAGCAACATAGCGACAAGCGGTAAACGGCATCGGATACGCACGGCCAAGATCCACAATTTTTACTAAGGTCATTTTCAGGTCAGGTCAAAGATGACGTCACAGGGGTCGAAAAAGTCAAAATGGCGGCGCTAGATATGGAGAGATTTTTTTCTCGAATAACTTTCGAATTAGTCAAGATAGGAACAAACTAAGGGCATCATTGTGTTCAGCTCGTCAATCCGCATCGAATGATATATATGTTGACCTCGAAAGGTCAAGGTCAAAGGTTGACCTCAGGTCACGTGACCTCGAGGTCATCATGTATATCATTCGATGCGTCTTGACGAGCTGAACACAATGAGACCATCCACGCGTCTGTATCTTGTTCCTGTACGGAGTTATTGGCCAAAAACCTTTGGTGACCTTTGATGACGTCACATGACCTCACAGCTGCCCAACAGCAAAACAGACCTCAAGGTAGTGAAGGTTGATCGTATATGAAGTCATGTAAAGTATATGGGGCCATTCCGACCCGTTTTAGTGGTAAAAACAGGGAGTTGATTTTTCCCCCATTGACTTATAATGGGGAGGTCGCGAAATTGACCTGACCTTAGGTCACCGATATCAAAATTCCGAGATAAACAAATTGTAGCTACTAATGACCTAATAATATCCTGCGACTTTCAAAGGCCTCCGACATCTACTGTAGCTGTGGCACGGTGACAAAGTTGCAAAAAAGTGACTTGAGGTTGGGTCATTCAAAGTGACCTGGTGACCTGACCTTAAAAGGTGGGAAGTTCAAACTTGCACACCATGTGTAAAATTGATGAGGTTATAGTCATACCAAATTTCGCGGCGCTACGCGCCGCGGTTTTTCCGCTATTCGCGAAAAACCTCAGGGGGGGGCGGATATCCGCCCCCCCGTCGGTGCGCGGGTTAAAGGAAGTCGGCTACACGCGGATACACTATGGGAGAATGTTCGGTTCCTTATCGACGCGTAATGAATCCATAAGTTCAGCTCAATATCAATCTATATATCCGCAGAGCCTTGCCTTCAGTAAACTTTCAGCGGCTGATGATCGACTGTCAGTATATAGCTCATCGGCGCTGGCCTCAGGGCAACCGTCCATGCGCTCTGATGTCGATATTCATCTGCTGACAGTTTTCCATGGACTGTTGTGGACGCGTATTGTATTATGTAAGAGCGGCAGTACCTACGCCTCGCTTCTACATATTGATCGGTGCTCAACTGTGCTATAGCTGCCGGGCAAAAAGTGTGGAAACAAAATATTTCACAATAAAATAAGATCTAAAACTGCCAAAACACACAAAAAGTATTAGGTAGAGACTAGAGTACATCCTGGCTTAGCTCGTATAGTTAAATACATACCTATTTTGCAGGTACCTATAGGGGAGACCCGGGAGGTATGGGCCCCCTGGAGCCATCGGAGTTTTGAAGAAGTATTGCGTATTTTTACACATTTGACCGCGTAAACTGGTAGCAGCCATTCCGTTATAACGGAATAAATACCTACAACCCACGTGATTAAAAAAAAAACTCCGTCAGTCTTCTTTGGCAATGAGCGATGATAAAGCGCTTTTTTGCCATCTTCGAGTAAAATACAGAAATACTGTACTACAGAAAATTCGTGGTAAATTTGAACCAGACTCGTTTTATGATGTCAGACCAATGCTAGCATAAAGTTTAAAGCATGAAAAGTAAGACTGGATAGACAATTTGAAGCTTTCTTGCAAGATTATGAGCTGAGATGCTATGCAAATTCTGGAGTCCTAGCCGGGAGGTTCGGGCCACCAAACCCCGTTGATTCTAAATCAAGAAAAAGATGCTTTCATTGAGTGTCATCTTCAATAAGTTTTATTTTTGTCGCGCAAAGTTGAAAATTTAACTTCAAATTTCATTCGAACAGAAAAAAAAATTATTTATTTTATTTCATGGGGCATGATTGAGTTTATCAAAATACATATGTGCCCAAGTGACCTTCATGAAGTAAGCTGTTGGCTGCTTATGCGGTTCCTGGGCTCTAAGAGATATCAAGGTAGATACCAACGACGAGTATTGTTCTCATTGTCGAGAAAAGAATATGAAACATGGCACCGGCTCATACCTCCCGGGCCATGGTCCATGCCTCCCGGTGTATTTTGATGGATCCAAAAAGCACATTATTTATTGAAAGTTATCTCGAGACAAAATAGTTGATCCCAGATGCCTAATATCAGGCACACTTTGCAGGCGAAAGGCAATTTCACGTGCACAGAGTGAAAAACCGGGTCTAGCCACTGCCCACTGGAAGAAAATTGACTTTTTACAAAACCGGCCCATTCCTCCCGGGTCTCCCCTACATACGAGGTGTACAGTCTGTCTTAAAAGTACCGCGCAAAGTGACGGCGGATCCATCAAGCCTGACCGAGGAAGGGCCTGCTAAAGTTGAGTCACCGTAGCAATTGACATCCTTATCCATTCCCAAGTCAATTGGTTCGGTGACTTTCAAATTATAGCAGGCCCTACCTCGGTTAGGCTTGATGGATCCACCGTCACTTTGCGCGGTACTTTTAAGACAGACTGTACATAGTATATAGGTACACACTACACAGTACATGCTTATAATGCTCAGAAAGGATCACAATGATGAAGAAGCTCTGTAGGACTACAAAACTTTAACCCTCGCCCGCACATGCCATTTTCCCATCCTAGAACGCACATGGGGGGGGGTGGTTGCCACCCCCCCCCGCGCCATTTCGTTCCTGTTGGAGATAGAGCTTAGCTGTAAAGACCAAAAAGATTCTTTGGGAAGAGACGAATCCAATGATACCCAGTTTTACCTTCTCAGGTCAGTCATTGACCTTCCAGGTCAGGTCAAACTAAAAAATGTTGCTGTTTTGGGTCACCGTTGGATATCAAGTGTGCTGCTTATCAAATACCGATGACGATGCTGTTTTCTGGTGCCAAGCCAGCTAGAACCTCTTTGTCACACTACCCGACCAGAATTTTGCTGCTGAGGTCATTTCAGGTCAAGTTAGGTCAAGGTCAATTATATGTGTTTGTATGTCTGTGTGTGTCTGTGTGTATACTGATGTGTGCACCGATTGTTTTTGGGTCCATATTACATGAAATCATGATCTGAGAAGCTTTTACCAACAATGCAGTCAAAAAACTTCAAAAAAAGTACATTCAGCTTGCCTAAAACGCAATTATCTTAGATGACCTAGGTTGACCTTGACCCTGACCTTGACCCCTGTACATCGTCGAACAACATGTTCCATGATAGGTGGGAGGTAAGACTGGCAAAAAAAGCCGAAATCAGGGTGTCAAAAGCTCATAAGGCCCATGGCAAACGCAAGATGTTGAGAAATGGCCATTTGGGTCATGACATGACCTGAAAAACAAGGTCATATCTCCGAAACCAAAAATCACAGAAACTTGAAATTTTCAGTGGACATCAAGAAAGGATAGAAGAGCAATAAACGAAAAATCAGCCTTCTAGCTCTAAAAATGTTGAGTGCAGAGCAGAAAGACTACCTGGGGGGGGGATGGCAACCCCCCCCCCATGTGCGGGCGAGGGTTAAAGTCCTTTAGGATCCTGTGCATCTCACGCCCTCAAGGGTTTACGTGAAGGGGTCCTTCGTCTGTGTCCGATTTCGTCGATTGTTCTTGAGGACTTGACAGTCGTGTAACTATTTGTGAGGGCCAAAAAGTCCCTCTTTCAGGATTATGCAAAGTTTTCAGAAAATTATTTGTAAGGGCAACGAAATCTGCATAAAATATGTACAGAACCTGCAGTCTGACGCAGTTCTGATCTTAAGTGGTTGCAGTTTGTGGTGTTTGTGGTGTGGTTTGTGGATACGCACTGCAAGATCCTTCGCAGACGCTATGAAGGATTCCTGTAAGACCCTGTGAATTGTGAGAGATTCGAACAACACATGTAAAAATTTCGTATGGAAAAAAATCCCTTAGGGGAGATTTCTGATGATTTATGCTGAAAAAGCCTATACGAATCCTGAGGCATGTTTCCATTCATCTACCGTACTGTTTGGAAGCGCCATGCTTGATGCCGTATTCTATGTGCCGCGATACGCCGTTAGGAAACATGGCAATGGTCCGGTAATAGCCCTACGTGAATGCTTACAGCAGGTGCTCCGACAAGCGCCCTGTGACCAGCCAAAAATGCTGTATGAACTGGTATGAACGCTCCTTTGCCGATAATGGATTTCCATTGACCTATGACGTCATAATTGAACCTCTGCTAGGACCTCAGCTGTTGCAACTTTGCAACGCCCTCAGTGCCAGAGGAACTTTCACAGGGGGATGAAACTTACAGGACGTAGTGTCCTCCTGAGAAGTCTCACAACTTAAATGTCTCAGATTTTTTCCTTAAATTCACATGAGGTCAGGTCGGTCAAGTGACCTGATCATTAAATCAATGCGTAAAAGTGAAAACCATGCTATTTTAGCGCCGGGTTAACAATCTCAAAGTATCTCAAGCACACGGAATCGTGATTTCATGCACTCCTTGCAAGGTCAGTTGCTTCACTTTAGCATTGTTGACCTTGCGTGACGTCATTTATGACGTCACTTGGGTCATAAGTTGTTCGTCAATAACTCCCGATCAAAGTGAGCTAGCGAGTCGGGAAGGCCACCAATGGACTCAGGAAGACCTACCGAATCGAATGATATGCAATATGATCTCCTTCGACCAGCTTCGTGGCCTGGGGGGGGCTCAGACCTGACCTTGACCTGAAGTCAACACCTCAAGTTGACCTCACCCAAACAAAAACTATACCTTTCGACGCGACTGGGCGAGGCAAAGACGGTGACGCTAAAATCGCGGCGCTGCAATCGTTTTTTTTTTGTTGTTGTTGTTGTTGTTGTTGTTGTTGTTGTTGCAAAGTTATTAACCAGTAAAACGTCTTATAGGGCGACAAACGGAGCGAGCGAGAGGGTGAACCTTGCACCTGCGAAATTGTGAGGGGGTACCTCCAACTGGCTTGTGCACGGCACCCTTCTAGCCGGTCTCTAGCAATGTGCCAAATTTGAGCGCAATCGGCCTAGCCGTTTTTGAGATCTGGAAGTGGCACCCTGCACGTGCGCACGTGCAAAATGGGCCCCAACTGACTTTTGCACAGCACGCTACTAACCGGTCCCTAACCATATACCAAAATTCAGCCCAATCGGCTCAGCCGTTCTAGAGATCTGGAATCGACCCCTGCACGTGCACACGTGCAGCAGCACCCCAACTGCGGCACATGGATACGCACTGCCTAGTGGGTGCCTACGTACATGCCGATTTCCAGCGCAATCGGCGCAGTAGTTACCGTCCCGAGATATTGCAATTGTTACAAAACTGACACCTCTTCGTTTTGCACGTGGCACGTGCATAAGGCGTCACCCACATACATCGGGAGCAGTCCAGTACTTGGTAGAAGGAATAAAGCTACCCTATACAAAAATTACCACATATAAATCGGTCAAGTGGTTGCTTAGATATAAGCCTCGCAAAAGCGTTAAAGGCCGGGCCGGGCCAGGCCGGGCCGCTCATAGGTACTGATATTTATGGGATTACCGTTATATATGGGAAAGGCTCCGCTAGCTTCGCTCGCTCCGTAATAAAGAACTGAACACGTGCATTAGGCCACTTGACCTGACCTCAGAGGTGACCGATTGAACTGATACCTTAAAATCGGATACCAGTCACTGCGTCTTGTAACAGCGCATAGGTACGCTTGTTTTTTCCGTGACGATCTAGCTCCATCAGGGGCGAAACGGCGAGGGGTCATAACTAGAGGTGGAAATGAATATTAGTCATTAGTCAAAAATTAGTCGACTAACGTTAGTCAAGCACTTTTTTAGTCAGTCAAAAGTCAGTCAACCAAAATGTTTGTTAGTCATTAGTCAGTCATTAGTCAATGATTTTGTTGCATATTAGTCGACTAATTTGTCGTGATTCGTGAGGTGACTTAACCCTCGCCCTGACAGGGGGATGCGACCCCCCCTGAGTTTTTTTTTGCGATGCGCGCTGAACTATTAGTCGGATCGTGCTGAAATTTTCAATAGCCTCTGGGGTATCCTTTGCAGTTTGCACAACTTTTGCTAGACAAAAAAAAATCGGGTCATGTCAGTTCACCGAGCTATGACGTCATAATAAGTACAACCTCCGACCGTTTTTGACAAAATCGTACATACCGTAACTGGACGTGATCTCATCGACAAGAACGAAGCTATTCCGTGTGGTTTATGTCAGAATTTGACTGGACATGATCTTTACATCGTATATTGACCTTTCTAAGGTCAACCAAGATGATCTCGCATGTTCACACGCTGACCTCCGTGATATGAGCTGTGTTTAGTGTCCGTAGTGGGGTTTCTTGAGGTCCTGAATCCGAATCTGCGGTTCAATTTCCACCTAAACGCCTTCAAAACTGTTCCTACAAGTGGCAGTGAACTCCCCACTTCCCAGGTCTCCGGTTGACGGGCGGCCGCTGCTGCTGCCGGTCAGCGAGCATAGCCTTGCGGCTTTTTGGGCCAGGTACCGTGGTACGTGACGTCATTGAAAACCTTTTTTATCACCATAAAAAGTCATAAAAAGTCAACAATATGTAATTTTGCAGCTGAGGAATACGCTCTTCTGAGGAATACGCTCTTCGAAGTTGCAAGTCTCTATCTTTCATAGACGCACCAATGTTGACTCGATTAGTTGGAAAGCTCTCGATATTCGCAAACGTCCTCGCCAGCGGCGGGCGTGGCCTCCAATGTTCCCGGGGAATACGTCACGCCAGTAATGACTGAAATGCAGTCAACTATTCCTCATTTTGTTGCTAATTCGTTGCGAAACGCGGTCGTGAAAGTTTCATGACGCTATCTTTCATAAATTCGCCAATATTGGCTAAGTAATTTGGAAAATTATAGTTTTTCCACGAAATTTGACCTTTGACCAATGACCTGTCATAACTGGGTCAAATATTGACCCATGGTAAAAATATACCACCAATCGCGAGTACTCGTTGAGACCAATCGACTGGTCTTTGTTGCGAAACGCCACGACGCTTAGTTTCGAAACGCCAGAAGGATCGCATCGACCCCCCCCCCCCCCGCCAGGCCGCGTTACGAAAAATGCCCTGCCAGGGCCGGGCGAGGGTTAACCCGCGCCCCACTGGGGGTCGCCGGCCGAATGCGCTCGGCTGGGGGGATAAATTTTACCCCCCCCCCTCCTCCCCGCCTGTTATCTCCCTAACCAGGCGTCGTAGCGGCCGACAAGATATCTTGCGGTGGCTTCGCATCGCGTTGGCCATAAAATGATTAGGGAGAAAATTTGGGATCGATTTGTGTTTTTCCGGTGTCGATCGGAATTATTTACGCAGTGCTAACAAATTCCGAAATTTAGTCAAATATTAATCAAAATCAAGAAAAATGGCGTTAGTCATTCATTAGTCAATCAAGCCTTTTGAGACCAAAGATTAGTCAGTCAAAAGTCAGTCAACCAAAATTGTCATTAGTCATTAGTCAGTCATTAGTCAAGATTTTGGAAAACGTTAGTCATTTCCACCTCTAGTCATAACTGCCAACCCCCTCGGCCGGTGCGTATGTAGAAAACTAGTAGGTCCGGCGAGGGTTAAGAAAGGGTGGAAAGCAAGGTACCGACTGATCTAAATTGGTTATAATAGCCGTTTTCACGACGGGCTATCCGGCGAATGCACCTTATTTGACCAAATCTGCACCCAATCTGCACCAAGGGTGCACCAAATGTGTACCAGATGGTCGTCGTGAAAACGGCTAATATCGACCAACCTTCCACTTTGTGGAAGGTTTTCAATACATGATACTGCTACTTAGTTACCGCGCCGTGCTGGGGAAGGGGAGTTTTTCGCAAATATCTCAAAAATGGCGGCCACGTGTTCATACATCATTTTCGCACATGTTGTGAAAATATCAGACCAGAGGTCGATAAAATGCTTGGAGTTGCTCCAACGAACATCTTAGTCCCATCACTGTCTCCAACTTAGCCGTCGCATGGCGGGGGGGGGGGAAGCAGCCTCCCTAAGTTTTTTTTTCGCGAATAGCGTAAAAGTTGGTGTCGCGTAGCGCCGCAAAATTTGGCACAACGTCTGGGAATGAGCCTTTTGCCACCTATCCTGAAAATTTCAGGTGTCAGTCATTTCAGCTCAGGGCACCAGGTCACAAAAACCGGTACAAATCGGTACAAGGTCAGGTTAACCCTCGCCGGCACAGGGGGGGGGGGCTGATGCAACCCCCCTAAGTTTTTTCGCGAATAACTCGCGTAAAAAGCGGTTGATCGCGACGAAACTTGCAGTACCCTCGCATTGATCAATTTTATACCTACCCTGAAAATTTCATGACCCTGACCCCAATGACCTTTGACCTGTGACCTCTTTTCCGTGACCATGTTTGGCCGAAATCGCGATTCGGCGTATGTCGGCTCGCATTAGCCGCGCGTTTGTAAGCTTTTCGTCGTTTCAAACGTTCAAACATGTGATTTAATGTTGCTCCCATGCATTAGGGTGGGTGTCAAGGTCACCTGAAGGTCAGGTCAGGTCATTGACCTGTTGTGACCTCGGTTCACTTTTTCGAGTTTTAGATGTTTCTAGGCTAGTTTTTGGAGCTGAAGTCGAATTTAGCAACCATTTGAACATTTACGAAGTAGTTTTGGTGCCTTCGTAACATGTTACGAAGCTGTCAGAGGCGGATGACAGGTACTACGAATACCCGTCACGACCCCTACCGGTTGACCTGACCTGACCTGACCCGACCTGGTCTAAACGCTTGACGGCATCATCTGTGATCAAAACTAACACGATATTCGTGATCAGCACCCCGGAAAACCCCTTAGCAGCCACGCTTTACGACTTTCTAACAGGTCCCGATATTCCCGATTTTTGGGTCATTGACCTGACCTGGAAGGTCAACCGATGACCTAGGACCTTAAAATTGGGTATCATTGGCTTTCTCTCGTGACGGGCAACGCGCTCGTTTTTTCCGCGAAGCTCTAGCTCACTCAGGGGCCAAACGCGAGGGGGGTCGTACCAACCCCCCCCCCCCCGTGCCGTCGAAGGACTCAAAATGGCATGTGCCGGCGAGGGTTAAAATTGGACATATTGAGCGGAAACCGAATGAAGAGCTTTTCGACGTGAGTGCCGTGGAACGTAGCGCTACCAAATATCAGACACAATTTGAAGCATTCCTTTGACACGTGTCCTGGGAGCATTGAGCTCCGGTGACCTCAGGTCAAATCCCAAGGTAAAAACCGGTCCATTGTCAAAATGCCTGCGAAAAAAAAACACTATTTCTTTCCATAAAATCTAGAGTTGTTCATCGATGTATTCCAACTTGCAGGATATGCTAAGCTCACCGCGTACCATCACATACATCCCGTTTTTTTCTTGATTCGGTTGACTTGAGGTCATATAGAGGTCATGACGAAGTCTAAAGAAATTTTCCCGAATGGCTCCAATCGTAAAAACATGAGAGACATATGCTCGATTTCAACGTTTTTGTGTTGTGATCCTTAGTATTCATCAAGTTGGTGTTTGCATGCTGCAAGAACACTAAGGTCGGGTCAACTGAGGTCGACGGAGGTCGACTGTCGATTGTCGAATCATGACTCGGTCACGGGACACATGTTATATGGCTCATTCAGGCCATAGATTTTGAAATAAGTGTCGTTTGTGTCATTGGAGGTCATCTTCAGCTTAATAGGTATAGCTGAGGTCAGGTCACTTTCGGCTAAAAAGGTCAAATTTTACAGTTGAAAATTTTCAACAAAAAGGATGTCTATTGGATGGTATTTATGCTCAGTAACACGCCAGTACCTTTTTATATTGGTGTACGATGTCAAAAACGTACGAACAAATTGATTTGAAAAGTTAATTATAGTGAAATGTTGACTATGACGCGTATACCTTAGCTATTTTCAACGATATCGGGCTCAAACTTTATAGTGACATGTTACATAGGCACCACAATTACTTCCTAAATGTTCGAATGGGCGATTCATTCGAAATCAGCTCCAAAAACTAACTTACAAACATCGAAAAGTAATCTAAGTCAACTATGGTCAATGACTTTGACCTGACCTTCAAGTGACCCATGGCACAAACAGCATCTCACATGTTAAAACGTTAATAGCTACAAAAAGACAGAAAACACACGGAATGTGCTTGCTGACATATGCGCTAATCTCGATTCCGGCCTGAATAATCTGAAGAAGCAGGTGACTGGTCAAAGGTCATTTGGGTCATGGTCATGACATATTTATGGTATGTACAAAATGAATTCACTTGTAGATGTTGTAAGTTTTGTCGCGATCAGCCACTGTTTGCACGAGTTATTCGCGAAAAAACGAGGGGGGGGGGGGGGCTTTCGACACACCCCTCAGGCCCCACCTCTCTAAGTGCGAGGGTTAATTAAGACATGACTAATTCCTGAATGATGGTGCCGTTTCGACCAAGATATCTACTTGGGTACCGATGCGTTCTGGAGCAGCATACAAGCATCACAACTACACTAACATGCATGATCATCATTACAAAACACAACAATGCAAGAATGCACGTATACAACCAACGATGATTTAAACGTCCTTCTTACCTGATGGTTGTATCCCAGACTGATATTGGCTAGTGCCCCAACAATGCCGACGCCAGCATTTTTCTTTCCGAATAGGCCGGTCCTTATGTAATCCTTCCGTGTGTTTCTTCAGGCTCTCTTTGAGACTATGAAAAGTACGACCAGTACCTATTGGTACTCACACCTTTCCTTTGAGTTAGACGGATAAACAGGCGCCATGCCTATAGATTCGCCCAAGCAAATAATATGCTACATGCACAACTGTCTAATCACTGCCATCCGCCGCGTCGGCACACCGGTATCTCCTCACCTTCTCCCCACACGGCCTTGACTCCCCAACTCACACCATCACACTACTGCATACGGTGACCGGTCACACGGTGGATCTGAATGCCTACGTTTTCGCGCCAAAGTCTGAAACAACTAACGATTATCATCAGCGTAGAGATGTTGAAATTTAGGATTTTAAAGCTTTTAATTTAAACGTTTATATGTGTACTTTAACGCACTTGTCCTTATTGATTGAACAAAGAGCGCACTTTTGATCGTATTACCTAATACGAAGTAACGCAATCGAAGTGTGATTCCGGTCCACTGTGCGTTTTCAGGCGCGCTCGATAAAACACCCATGCCTGGAGAAAGTTGGAAGGGTGATTTTCTGATCCTCCTTACCACAAAATGACCCTAAGCGAAAAAATGCCCGCAGGGCGCTGCCAACGCGTGCCAGCGGCCCTGCTAGTAAGGGCGAAAATCAACTTAGCGCTACGATGGCTCCTTGGAGACACCTGGAGAAACCTCTGCCGGCAGAAGGGTCAGGTCCCTCGCAGACGGCGCGGCACGGCGGGAGCTCAGCGGGTGGCCTAGCCGGAAAGAGGATAAAAATAGCCGACTGGCCCGACCCAGCGAGGGGTGACCGAAGGGTGACCAGGAGTGAATGAGGGAGCATACACGCGGTACCGAGCAGCCGATAACAGCACCGGACGATTATGAAAGTCATAAGTCAATGCTGTATTTTAGGCGTAAGGAAGCATCCATGTAGACGGGCGGACTGTCTCCAGCTCTTCCAAGTATTGCTAATAGTGGTGTCAATCGGAACTTGAATCTTCGGAATTCCGATTTTGTCCAATGTCCAATTCGGAATTCGGTTGGACAATGACAGCAGGCTTTGGACAACTTTGGACAATCGCTTGCTACACCTCAACATTTTTATAAAGGAATCGTGTTTATCATTGATTGGCTATTAGAAAGCTCAGCTTTCGATATGATTACCACTTTTGAGCTGGTAACGATACATTAAAAGCAAATTAAATGACGGTGTTGACTTTGAGTGTAAATTACTGCGTAGATGTCGGACATCTTTGGACAAATGGCTGGCTTGGAAATTTTTGGACGGACGGTCGACGTAAGTATTGGACATTGGACAGACATTGGACATATGTTTTCTGAAATTGACATCACTAATTGCTGATATCTTGCTCCAACGAGCGTTGGCACGTTGGAAGTTTTATCGACCACTGTATCAGACCCAGGTCGTTCAAGGCCAGGTCACCAGGTCACGTCAAGTGACCTTTCCTCAGATAAAGTTCAAAGGCTCGCTTTAGCTACACCGGCTGAACGATCACTTTGAAACTTTCAGCGGTTGATATTAGTAACAGTATGTATAAAATGCATATCTCGGATTTTTTTATCTGTGACCTGAGGTCATGTCAACTTTGCGACCAATAATGGGAGAAAATTGAAACGCGCCTCTTTTGGACAAATGTCGTTCAAAACGCTCTCAAACATCGGTTCACAGGTAAACATGACACACTGAACCGGAAAAATGCACCTGTTACCCTTCTGTATGCCCTTGAGGTCATCTCAGGTCATGAAGGGTCACCACCATTTTTTTTTTACTGTACCTTTTGATAGAGACGTGCTAGAGCGGTAAAAACACGTCAGATGTGTTCAGCTCGATGATACGGATCGACTGATATGCAGCATGACCCTTTCCGGTCAGGTCATGACCTTGAACTGAGGTCAAATTTTCAAAATGACCTTTCAAGGTGAACAAATAGCTCATTCGACGCGTCTCGACGAGAAACACGACGCTGCCAAAAGTAATGTCGTGGCTCAAACTATTGAAATTGACTAAATTTGACCTTTGATGACCTTTGAGGACCTGACCTTTGACCTGACGTAAAGAATGACTGAGGTGTTTTCCTCCTTATTTTTGACGCTCTTTCGATTGCCGCTTACCGCGTGTCGTTAAATGGCCCAGGAGCCGAGTTAGACGGGGGGGGGTGAGAACAGCCCTCACCCCCCCCCCCCCAGCACAAGGCGGAAAGTTCAGGCCACCAGCACGGCGCGAGTTAAAACACGCTCAAAATTCCATCTCTGCCCCCGGTGATAAGCTGGGTATGTTAACCCTAAAACGCCTAGGGGGGGGGGTTGTATCACCCCCCCCCCCCCTGAGGTTTTTTTTCGAAGTGCACGCTAAACGGCTTGTCGTAGCGGGCTGAAATTTTCAATACCCTCTGGGGCAACCTTTGCGCATCTTTTGCCGAAAAAAATTGATCGGGTCATGTCAGGTCACGGAGTTATGACGTCATAAGAGGTACAGCCTCCGGCCGACAGTTACCAAACGTGTGCGCCGAATCCCTAGGTTTTCTGCCGGTGATACCCACATTGTTTGATGGATCATGATGAAACTTCCCATGCATGTTGGGGCAAGCATTGGCTATCGTGTGGTGCAAGAAAATTGACCGGGTCAGGTCAGGTCACGGAGCTATGACGTCACAAGAGGAACAGCGTCCGGTACTATTTTTGAAAAGCGCCCGAACCACTATTTTGCTAATTCTTGTCACCTCAATGGGAATATGCAGCAATATTAGCTTCTATAGGGAGCAAATGGACCTCCCAAATCCGAAAATACAAGCAGATTTCAAAAAATTAAATTTTGATTTTTCGAATTTCTGCCGCCGACTGTGACCTTGCCGACTTCCGGCGCTCCCAACGCGCCATTTTTAGAGCTAGGGAAACGAAATACATACCAAACGATAGAGAATTGATCAAGGAACACGATAGTGAAGGTTTCAAGTCGATATCTCTCACCGTTTTGCCGCAATCGCCGCGGAAAGTTGAAAAAGTCTATTTTTCCGAAAATTTGACCTTTGACCGGTCAAAAGTAGGTCAAATGTTGACCTAGGACCAGAAAATATACCACCAATCGCGAGATCTCGTTGAGAGCAATCCGTTGGTTTTTTCCGCTAAGCTCTACGACCTTCCGTTTCGAAACGACAGGGGGGGGTCGTAACAACCCCCCCCCCCTGGTCGTTCGTGTTATGAGAAATGGCCTGGTCGTGCGAGGGTTAACGAAAAAAGAAAGGCATTAAGTTTCACTCGTCCAGAAAACAGTCAGACCGACTATATCCCTATTAAGTTGACTCCTAGCCAGAAGGCGGATGCTCTCCAGAAGATCCTATTTTCTTGTTTCCATTTGTTCGTGGAATACATTCGCTGTGAAAATGAGTTAGTTAGGGATAGTTAATAACCTTATACTGTTGTCATGTAACTATATAACTACTGGTGTAGCTTATAACTAGAAAGTGGTTTGTAGTTGTACCCATTGTCACATCTGCTACTCGAAAGGAGCGTATGCATCACCATGCTGTATATCGAGAGCAGTGGTGTCAATTGCAGGCAATTGAGAAACCGATACCAAATCAAATACCAAACAAAATCATTGAAAAATACCAAAAACCAAACCACCTTGGGAAATTGAAGGAAATGCCAACTCCTTGCCAAATTTAAATCGTCTAATGCATTAGCAAGGATCCACAATACCAACGAAACATCAATAAGATAATAATTAGAACTTGCCAAGTACCACTTGGTATCGGTTTCGTGCGGGTAAATCAATAACTTGGCATCATATTGACATCTCTAATCGAGAGTTACAGCTAAACTAGCCCGCACTACTCCAGGGACGTTTTCGCCTCCTAGTTCTTATCGTCAAATTGTGCCTAAATATTCACGCCTCAACTGAGAAGTATGTGGCTTCCGATTGTGGAAATTTGGATCGATTTGAAAAGAAATGGGAGATGCTAAATCAGTTGAATGATGCATAAATATGTCTTCGCACAAAAAAGCGAATTGGTGCAGCTGCTACGCTCTGCCACGCCCCTAACCCAACCCGGCTAGCCGGAGGCCGGCCCTATAACCCTCGCCGGACCTATTGGTTTTCCACATACGCGCCGGCCGAGGGGGGGGGGCGGGTACGACCCCCCCCTCGCCGTTTCGCCCCTGGTGGAGCTAGCGCGTCGCGGAAAAAAACGAGCGTGTGCGCCGTTACGAGACGCAGAGATTGGTACCCGATTTTAAGGTCCTAGGTCAACCGGTGACCTCTGAGGTCAGGTCAAGTGCCCCAAGGTACGGTTCAGTTTTTGGTGAATAACTTCGCAAAAAACGGCCGCAGAGCGCCGATTTTGGCAGCATCGTGTTCGCCTCGCTCAGGCGCGTCGAATGATATACTTTTTGTCCGGGTCAGGTCAACTTCGGGTTTTGACCTCAGGTCAAGGTCAGGTCAGCACCCCCAGGTCACGAAGCTGGTTGAAAGAGGTCATGTCGCATATCATTCGATTCGGCAGGTCTTCCTGAGTCCATTGGTGGCTTTCCCGACTCGCTAGCTCAATTTGATCAAGAGTTATTGACAAAAAACTAATATGACCTTGATGACGTCATAAATGACGTCACGCAAGGTCAACATTGCAAAAGTGACGCATCTAACCTTGCAAGGAGTGCATCAAATCACGATTCTGTGTGCTTGAGATAGTTGGAGATCGTTCCCGGCGCCAGAATAGCAGTTTTCATTTTTCCCCATTGACTTATAATGGTGAGGTCACGAAAATGACCTGACCTCATATGACCTTAAGGAAAAATCCGAGATATAGAAGTTGTGGGACTCATAATGGATACTAGATCCTGCAAGTTTCATTTCCCTGTGACATCTCCTCTGGCAGTGAGGGCGTTGCGAAGTTGCGACATCTGAAGACCGTGCAGAGGTTCACTTATGACGTCATAGGTCAGTGACCTGACCTGACCCAAAAATGCGGTTGGTGTCAAAAGATCCGGCTTGAATCAAAGGTCAGGTATGCCAAGTTTCAGCTCTCTGTCGCCAGCGTGTTCGGAGCTATCGCGAAAAAACCCTATGGGGGGGGCGGCACCCGCCCCCCCCCTCGGCCGGCGAGGGATAAAGGGTCGGCCGGCCGGCCGGCCGGGAGCGCGGCTCGCCACCAGGGCTGCGGAGTCGGAGTCGGAGTCGGAGTCGAAGTCGGTCGGAGTCGACAGTTGTGACCTGAGTCGGAGTCGGAGTCGGAGTCGATATCGGAAACCCCAGCCGGAGTCGGAGTCGGAGTCACCGAAAATCTGTCGACTCCGCAGCCCTGCCAGGTGTGCGGAGTCGGAGTCGGGAGTTGGAGTCGATCGGAGTTGACATTTCTGCCCGGAGTCGGAGTCGGAGTCGGAGTTGGTTTTTGAAAGTCGGAGTCGGAGTCGGAGTCGGAGTCGCCGTAAATCCATCGACTCCGCAGCCCTGCTCGCCACCCTATCAGGGTGACGGGTCGCGGGCCCGGCCGGCGGCCTGGGGCATCGCCCCAGCGAGGAAGGGCAGATGTGTAATTCGTGGGGCGATGCGGGGCGGGGCAGGGTAAAAGATGTATGTGGAAGGTGTGGAAAATGTGAGGGAAAAATGTACAAATGAAAGTATGCGTTATTGAAAATAAATGAAAAAAAAAAACCTTAAAAATATTCACGCGTTTTTTAAGGAAATAGTTCAAAATTTTAACATGGGACTTTGAACTGGAATAGTAGCATCGTAGCTGAAGCTGAGACAAGCACAAATCAGGAGCTTTTATGCCCTAACGATCACCCTAAGCAAATGTATTCCATTTCTCGTCCCGAAAAAGTGCCTTGCTGAGGAATGCGTGCCTTGCTGAGGAATGCGTGCCTTGCTGAGGAATGCAGCCCGTGTCATCGTCAGTCAATCAGCATGCTGCTTACAGCCAATGGGTTTGAACTACGCAATAAACACCCTCTAACCTCGAACTGCCCCGGTTGTTTTTCCATAGAAAAACACAATTCAAACGAAAAGTGTTTGTCTATTTCAAACAACCATTCTCATCAGTCAAGGGACACAGGTCTGTAGGTTTAAACTTTATGAGCTATATGACTTTCTCCGGCGCACAGGACAGCTTTGAACGCGTGCAGGTGCAGCAGGCTCCATTTGGATGTACGGCCGGTGTCCGCCGCCCGGTCCGTTGCAGGGTGAGGCCCTCTCACCCGCCCGCGGGGCACGCGGCACGTGAGACAGGGGGCGCTGCCTGCGCCGGCCGCAGCTCGCAGCCCGGACAGGGGAGTCTCGGCCACAGTAGCTGGGACTGATCGGGAGCGCCGCACGATGGGGAAACTGTGTCTGGCCGCCGACTGGGAGGACATGGGGCAGCTGAGGATGGACGCCGCCGCCGCCATGAGGTTCGCTGACTGGGAGGAGCCCGACAGGCGGGATCACGGACCGCAACAGGTCGACCGGGAGCCCGGCGCACAACAGTGAGTGATGCGTACTAACTTGGTACTAACCGCTTTGCACAGGCACAGTACTGCCAGGAATAGACATAAAACTGGCAGATGTAACAAGGCGTTGTTGCCGCGTATTTGTAGGTATGTTCAATCGGCGTAGCCGTAGCCTCTTGCACTTTGCACACACGATAGCGATGCATAAATTACAATGCACAACCCTCGTCTCACTGCCTGCTAGGTGTTCTTTTTCGTCAAAAACCGCGGGTAGCTAGCTCACAGGCTTGCTACCAGTTACTCGGATTTCGGAAACGATTACACAAATAGGAGTATCGTTAGTCGTTACAATAATAGGGTATCGTCCCGATAACAAATAGGGTAAATATAAGCGGCCCTTCCGTATTTACGATTCACCCCCTCCACTTTCTAGTGAAATGGAAAGAAATGTGAATACTTCAAAACATGCAGACAAATCCTCTTTCTCCATGAATAGCCTCTCTTTCCTCCGTGAAACCGTTGAAACGGAGACTTGTCGCCGACCTAGATCCGTTTCTACATACTCCGTTTTCCACTCTTCTACCGACCAGGTTTTCCGTTTCGTGCAAATCTGAAGGCTCTGGGCTTGCTGATTTTCGTTAATTTGGGCCGAACCAAGAGTCAAGCGCCTTCAGTTCAAGAGTCAAGAGTGTCCCTTCCTAGTCCCTTATTAATGGACAACATTATCCGAATGGTCCTAATGAATAAGACTTTTGGTCAGCTGTTTCTCCGCAGAATGGTCAGACTTCCCAGGTGCTTTCTTCATGACGATCTTGGCGACGGTTGAGACGCAGGAGGACCATTAAGCGGCCCTTCCGTATTTGCGATTCAACCCCCTCCACTTTCTAGTGAAATGGAAAGAAATGTGAATACTTCAAAACATGCAGACAAATCCTCTTTCTCCATGAATCGCCTCTCTTTCCTCCGTGAAACCGTTGAAACGGAGACTTATCGCCGACCTAGACCCGTTGGCCGTTTCTACATACTCCGTTTTCCACTCTTCTACCGACCAGGCAGGTTTTCCGTTTCGTGCAAATCTGAAGGCTCTGGGCTTGCTGATTTTCGTTAATTTGGGCCGAACCAAGAGCCAAGCGCCTTCAGTTCAAGAGTCAAGAGTGACCCTCCCTAGTCCCTTATTAACCCTCGCCCGCACATGCCATTTTCCCATCCTAGAACGCACATGGGGGGGTTGCCACCCCCCCCCCGGCGCCATTTCGTTCCTGTTGGAGATAGAGCTTAGCGGTAAGGACCACAAAGATTCTTTGGGAAGAGACAAATCCAATGATACCCAGTTTTACCTTCTCAGGTCAGTCATTGACCTTCCAGGTCAGGTCAAACTAAGAAATGTTGCTGTTTTGGGTCACCGTTGGATATCAAGTGCGCTGCTTATCATATACCGATGACGATGCCGTTTTCTGGTGCCAAGCCAGTTAGAACCTCTTTGTCACACTACCCGACCAGGTTTTTGCTGCTGAGGTCATTTCAGGTCAAGTTAGGTCAAGGTCAATTATATGTGTTTGTATGTCTGTGTGTGTCTGTGTGTATACTGATGTGTGCACCGATTGTTTATGTGTCCATATTACATGAAATCATGATCTGAGAAGCTTTTACCAAAAATGCAGTCAAAAAAACTTCACAAAAAGTAAATTCCGCTTGCCTAAAACGCAATTATCTTAGATGACCTAGGTTGACCTTGACCTTGACCTTGACATCTGTACATCGTCGAACAACATGTTCCGTGATAGGTGGGAGGTAAGACTGGCAAAAAAGGCCGAAATCAAGGTGTCAAAAGCTCACAAGGCCCATAGCCAACGCAAGATGTTGAGAATTGGCCATTTGGGTCATGATATGACCTGAAAAACAAAGCCATATCTCCGAAACCAAAAACCACAGAAACTTGAAATTTTCAGTGGACATCAAGAAAGGATTGAGGACCAGCTATATGAAAAATCAGCCTTCTAGCTCTAAAAATGTTGAGTGCAGAGCAGAAAGACTACCTGGGGGTGGTGGTAACCACCCCACCCACCCCCCCCCCCCCCATGTGCGGGCGAGGGTTAATGGACAACATTATCCGAATGGTCCTAATGAATAAAACTTTTGATCAGCTGTTTCTCCGCAGAATGGTTGGACTTCCTAGGTGCTTTCTTCATGACGATCTTGGCGACGGTTGAGACGCAGGAGGACCATCCTAATCGGGGCTTATACCTACGTGACGCTACTTGTCCCTAAACTTCTTCTACCAGCGCTTGTTGGTGAAAACGGGGGCTTAAAGTGAAGCAGCCGTCTATAGAAAGTGATGATCCCGCAACTCAATGTGACAGTGCCGCCCCTAAATCTATTAATAGTCCCACTCAATGTAATGGTGCCGCCCTTCTAAGCATCTGGGGAGCCCCTCAATGTGATGATACCGCCCTTCAAGAAGATGATGCCGCCCCTTTCAGTATCGGTGGCGCCCCTCAATGTGATGGTGCCTCCCTCAAAGTGCCGGTAGCGCCCCTAAATGTGATGGTGTCTCCTGTCAACGAGTCGGTGGCGCCCCTCAAAATGATGCTGCCGCCCCTAAAAGTGCTGGTGCCGCCCCTTACAGTGTCAGTGGCGCCCTTCAAAGTTTTGGAGGAACTCATCAATACAATGTTGCCGCCCTCTAACTTTCTGTAGCGCCCCTCCATATACATAATGGTGCCGCTTCTCAAACTATCCGTGGCGCCCTTCAAAGTGATGGTGCCGCCCCTTACAGTGTCGGTGGTGTCTCCTCAAAAGTCAAGGTGCCGCCTCTCAAAGAAATGCTGGTGTCTCTCGAAGCGTCGGAGGCGCTCCTCAATGTCCTGTTGCCGCCCCTCAAACCTTCCGTAACGCCCCTTCACGTCATGGTGCCGCCCCCCAATCTGCTCACGGCGCCCTTAAATGTGATCAGTAACGCCGGTCAAAGTGCTCCTGGCAGTGTCGGTGGCGCCCCTTATAGTGTCGGTGGCGCCCCGAACAGTATCGGTGGTGCCCCTCAAAGTGATGATGTCACCCTCAAACAAACGGTGGCACCCTTCGAAGTATCATAGTCCCTAAATATCATACCTATTGCCGTCAGGGCCTCGGCTAAGGAATTTTGACTACTGGGGCAAATCGTCAGCGTGTTGGCGCCTTGGCGGGGGGGGGGGGGGGGTTGTTTGAACACCTGCGGTTTTTCCTGCGGTTTTTCGAGGATATCTAAAAAACGGCGGCGCTCCATTATCCATCAATTCTACACGTGTTGCAAAATTTTTAGGCCAAGGTCACTCAAGATCAGGTCACCAGGTCACTTCAAGTGACCTCACCTTATAAAATGTTTCAATGTATGCCGTAGCTACACCGAGTGACCGATCGCTTTGAAACTTTCAGGGATTGATAAGGGAAACAGCATGTACAAAATTTATAACTCGGAATTTTCATATCGGTGACCTAAGGTCAGCTCAATTTTGCGACCTCTATTTTAAGTCAATGGGAGAAAATTCAAAACTACCTCTTTTGGAAGAAAGTCATTCTAAACACTATAAAACACTGTATGTGACTTTGACACACTGAACATGAAAATAGCACCCGTGACCCTTGTATATGCCCCTGAGGTCATCTCAGTTCACGAATGGTATCTAGCAGTTTTTCGCGAATAACTTTTGAAAGAGGCATGCTAGAGCGATGAAAATGCCTTAGTTTTGTTTGGCTCAACGATGCAGATCGACTGATATGCAACATGACAATTTCCGGTCAGATCATGACCTTGACCTGAGGTCGAATTTTCAAGTTAACCTTCAAGGTCAAATTGCAGTTAATTTGATGCGTCTTGACGAGAGGAACACGATATCGGTAAAAGAAAGCTCGTGCTAGGCATGAGTCAAAAGTTATTGCAGAAAAACTGTTCCCGAAAATATCGTCCATTTTGGTAGTTTTTGCCCCTTGCAGGCAAAACCGTAACGTTTACGTTAGGTCAAATCTAAGAGAAATAACCAGAAAACATGCTAATATGGCTATCAAATGCGCTTTTCCGCGGTGCTGTAGCTCTAATTGGTTCCCGAGTCATGCGTCGGCATCTTGTAAACTGTCGATATTCGACCTGAAAATCGGCGAAATTTGGCATTCACCATGACCTGACCTTTGACCTGACCAAAAAAGTTGCCGAAGTAATTTCGTCATTATTTTTGACGCTCTTTCGAACGAAGATGGATTATGGGGGCAAAAAGATATGTTTGCCAATGCACGCCTATGTTTTTGGGTGGAAATTGAGGGTCCAGCTGCACACCGTGCACTCCCTGTAACAGAATACAAGTGTTAATAAGCAAATTCTTGTTTGTGATAGTCTAGATTTGTAGGACCGTAGTTGTTCTTGCCGTTCAACCACGCGATTCCAATAATAAACAGAAGGTAAATACAAAGTTGGGCCTGTATTCAATTCACGGCCACAGAAACCAAAGATAACAAACAAATTGACTTTGCCAAGGGCCGAAGACAGACCGGCCCGCCGAGCAATAAAGACAGAAGTGCACGGCTGTGACTCAAAGACCGAAGTGCCACACCGCGCGGCACCGGCCGAGTTCACGACACACACACACATACGTCACATATACACGTCAGACATACAAATGTACGTCATATCATAGCACCAATCAGAAGCGGGCAAGGACAGGCGTCGCAGGTGAGGAGTGAGGACCATATAAGGATATTGTAAGTGGGCGAGGGGGCTGGGCAGTAAGTAGGTACAGAGGGAGGTGGAGGACGGGGTAGGAACGAATTTCGTTACAACACAACGCGAGGTCCTTAAAGCTGAAATTTTGACCAAAATTTTCGGCTTGGGATACTCCTAATATGATGCATGATATAACGTACACAACACACGACACAACACAAACAACACCTAACACAACAATATACACAGCACCTCAACACACAATTTCCCGTTCTTTTTCGTTGTAGTCCTCGTAGCTATAAGTCTATAGAGTCTTCTTCATTGTCCGCTTACGAAACATAGTCTACTGTCCCACTCGTGCTCATCGATTCGGTTCTCGCTTCGCAATCACTGGTAAGATTCCGCTGCGGGCACATCAGTTCAGGGAGTTCAGAGAGTTCAGAGGGTTTAGGTCACCTTTGACGCTGCTGTCTGACACGTGTTTGTCAGTCTATTGTCCATTGACACCAGATCGTGTGTCAGGTGTCGACACGCTGTCGCCAGATGATGTGTCAGATGTTGACACATTGACGTTCTCACGTCTCGCGTCTTGTTGTGGGTCGTCCGTCCGGTGTCGGGCTGACCAGACCACGCGTCAGCGTAGTTTTATCGGGGCGCCCGGACGTTGGGTGTCCGATGCGGGGCGGCCCGATCTCAGTGGCGCTGACTAGCACCGGCGGCGGCTCGACCGAGTGTGGGAGCGCCGCTACTGGTACCTCTGCTGCGGAGAAAGAACTCCTCTGGAAAATATTTGCATCAGGCATCTGCGGATTTCTGAGAAGCGAGGGTCGGAGACGGTTTTAACCATTGTAAGCACGAGGGACTTGGGTCCGTGAGTTTTTCCCGGGGCTTGATATTTGGAGCTACACTTGACGTTTCTTCAACAATAACACTGTCAGGGGCAGGATTTTGAGCGGATACTTTCTGGGGTCGGATCATAATGGGTTTAAACACATGACATCGGACGTATAGAACAGTTAATAGCACTAACGCAACCACAATACACGTTGTGACCGAGATGGCGGGGATAACGACAGTTTTATTATGCTGAGCATTGCGTACTCGAATCTGTTGAATATGTTTCTTCAAGTTAGACAAATGGACACTTTTGTCCTGAAGTGGGGGAATGAAGTTTACTGCTTCGGGGAGTGAAACATTAGTTTCCGAAAGATCAACAAGTACCGCATTTGACCAAGTATCTATTACAATGTCAATAACTTTTACGCTCTGGTTAAACTTAGCAAAAAACTGAATTGCCTGGTCACTTCGCAATTGTTGGCGGTGCTCTGCAAATATACTACTGACTTTACTTTTAAAGAGCTTCACATGATGCTCCAGCTTCAATACAAACGTCCATGATGTCCTGGTTTCGATGGGGATGTGAAGAGTCCAGTGGTCGTATGAAGCGTAGAGATGGCCTCGGGGCAGGAAGAGAACGTTGGCCGTTGTCGGAGATGTCAGATAGAACAGGAATGTCAGGAAGAACGGTCTTGCCCACATCTCTGGAACACACACAAACAACTATCAACATTTCGCAAACATGAGGTTAGTACACGAACAATTGAACGGTTCACTGACCGAACATAAAATGAACAACACATAAATGGCTGTGGCATACTAGCCAGAGTCGGTATATCATTAAACACAATACAACGTGGTACCGCGATTACGTTGTCTTCGGCATACAAACCGGGATCCATAATCTATATAAACACTATAACACAATACAGCCGTTCGGCTTCCATCGTACTAGCTGGGTTCCACAAAATACTGTAGACATTCGGCTGTCGTCCGACCTGTAATAACTCAGTGGGCCGGGGAACCTTTTTACATTGTTTCTAATTGTTTGAACATGTCGGTCATCAACTTCTCATGCGTTTTCAGCATCTTAACTAACAGGGCTTCTTTCACACGTGGGTTAGTACACATCTGCTCCTTTTCAATATGTACACCATCGGCGTCCAAATCGTCTGAATCCGATTCGTGGTCTTGGTCGGCACATTGTAATTTTGAAGGAGGGCTACGCGCTTCTGCATCCATGTCGTTCGACTCTGATTCTGTACGGGTGAGTGGTCTTTTCATAGGGGTAGGTTCAACTTCAAATGGATCAGATAACTTTTCCGTTCTCAGGCGCTTTGCTAATTGGGACAAAGGAATATTCTCGTCGTCAGAACTATTGTCTTTCGATTTTTCTTCTCTCCATCGTTTTCGCATTTCGGATAACGGCACGTCAAGATCTGCATCGGAATCAGAATCTTCAGGTAAAGGTGGGTAATTTTGTTCACTCGGCGACGGTTTCGCTGGAGCGTAAGTTTCAACAGGGGTTGATATCGAATTGGGGGTTGAATCACGAATAGACCGATCTGTGACTGTTTCAGTATTATGCATTTCTGTATCAGCGAATGAGAACTTTGATTGACGTGGAGGCTGCACACGAAGTGGAACCGGGATAAACGACTTCTGTTTACTTTCGTACTTGCTGTTGATATGATGTGGTTCTTCTGTCACGTTTTCCCAAAGGGTATCTGGATCAGCGAATCTCAAATTATGAACGTTCACTACTTTGACATCGCCAGACAGTTGGTTCTTAATGACAAAGGTTACGTCGTTGATGGCTTTGATAACGCGGTAAAAAGGTTTCCAATGGCACGACAGTTTGGAAGCATTTTGAGTCGCCTCTGTAGGGTTTCTGAAGTAAACCATATCACCGACTTTGATTTTCGTTGGCTTGGCGGTACGATCGTAATAAAATTTGTTTCTCTCATGACTTTGTACTAGGTTGTGACGCACATGACTGTAGGCAGAATGCATGTTTTCGAGCATGGTAGGTACGTAATCTTCACCTTGGTAACGATATTTTGGAGATAAAATGCTATCGAGTGGTAGAACAGGGTCACGACCGTAAAGAAGGAAGAAAGGGGAATACTTGGTAGTCTCGTTTTTCGCGGTGCGATAAGCAGACAAGATTGAAGGAAGCTTTGTGTCCCAGTCACGTTGAGATTTACTCACTAACTTTGCTAACATGTCGTTCTGAACTCTGTTATATCTTTCGCATTTGCCGTTCGATTGCGGGTGGTAAACGGAAGTTCGGATATGTTTAATGTTGCTAAAAGTTGTAATTTGGTCTATGACGGCGTTACAAAACTCTGTACCATTGTCTGAAATCATAATCCTAGGACAAGCATGGCGAGGGATGATATGTTCTAATAAAATTTGGGCAACCGTTTCTGCACTTTTTGATGAGGTAGCGAACGACTCTGGCCATCCAGAAAATAAATCGATGACAGTAATAATGTACCGGTTTCCTTGGAAACTTTCAGGGTACGGACCGGACGTATCTACTGCGATCTGCTCGAAAGGAAACTTGGGGATTGGCATATCTTGCAGAGGGGGTCGCTCGCGTCTGAGCTTCCGCATATTGCAGGCGACACATGTTTTTAAGTACTGAACAACGTCTCGATATAGACCGGACCAAAAATAACGTGAACGGATCTTGTCGTACGTTTTATCTATACCTAAGTGTCCGCCGAAATAGCCTGAATGAATTTCTTCGATGATCAGTTTCTGTAGGGGCTTGGGAATAACTAACTGCAAACCTGGAAATGAGGGGTATTTGGACGGATCAGAAACTCGATATAGTAGACCGTCTTCCAAAATATAATAACGAGACACTACAGCATGGTTCGAATGATTTGGGTCCTGTAATACTTTGATCAATTGTTGGAACTCGGGATCCTCTCTCTGAAGTAAACCAAGGTCGGGATGTCCTTGCAAAAACTCTTGGAATTTTTCCTTGGGAGGAGCCTCAGGTAACTCACTTCTTTTCACTTCAGTCTCTACTTGAACGTCAGGCGCTCTATCGGAATCAATCACATTCACACTGCACGAAGATTCATTATTTACACCGAATGTGTCTACGCATTCGTCGACATGGCACGGTAATGACTCACTAGTCATTAATCCATTTCCTGGGATATCCGTGTGACAATCCGCTCCTGAGGTGTCCAGTCGCGACAATGCGTCTGCAACCACATTCTGACGTCCACTAATATACTGTATATCACATCCATACTCATCTAATATAATCGCCCAACGTTGAATCCTAGCATTCTTCATTTCACTGGTGAACAGGTGCTTGAGGGGCTGGTGGTCCGTCATAATCGTAACTTTACAACCGAGTAAATAGGGACGGAACTTTTGTACACTATATACAATCGCATAAGCTTCTCGCTCGATAGTAGGCCAGCGTTGCTGGGTTTCGTTGAGCTGATGCGACAAATATTGGATGACTCTTTCACCCAATTCAGTCTCTTGGACTAGCGCAGCACCTATGGCGTTTTGTGACGCGTCAGTATATAACTTGTACGGCTTATCTACGTTCGGATATGCCAAAATTGGTGCAACTGTTAAAGCTGAACGAAGAGTTTCAAACGAAGACTGACATGCATCATCCCAATAAAAACGACGGTTTTTCTTTGTTAGTTCTGTCAATGGTTTGGCTATCCTTGCAAAATTTGGAACGAATCGCCTGTAGAATCCACACATACCAAGGAATGATCTGACGCCTTTGACATTTGTCGGAGGGCGGAGATTTTGTATTGCACTTATTTTCTCGGGATCCGGTTTGATACCAGATGGAGTAACTACATGGCCTAGGTATTTTACTTCTTGTTTCAAAAACTCACATTTTGACATCTTTAATTTCAAGCCAGCGTCTCTCAAACGTGAAAAGACTGCATCTATATGTTCTAAATGTTCCTCAAAGGTTTTTGAATAAATCAAAATATCATCCAAATACGCAATAGTAAATTTGTGTTGAATGCCCCACAGTACTTTATTCATAAGCTCTGAAAACAGACTGGGTGCATTGACATACCCAAAACATAACTTTTCAAACTCGTATTGGCCCATGAAACAAGTGAATGCCGTTTTGGCCTTTGACTCGGGATCCATGGCTATCTGCCAGTACCCACTGCGGAGATCTAAAGAAGTGAAATATTTCGCACCTTCAAGCGAAGCCAAAATGTCGTCTATGCGCGGAAGAGGGTAACTATTTTTGACAACGATCTTGTTCAAAGCACGCAAATCAACACAAAACCGTTTTTGTCCGTCCTTCTTATCTACAATCACAATCGGACTAGACCAGGGACTACGACTAGGGGAAATGATGCCAGCCTGCAACATTTTTTGTATATGCTCTTCTACAAGTTTTCTCTGACTGAAAGGCAACCGGTAAGGTCGCTGTTTAATTGGTGGATGATCACCAGTTTCAATTGTTGCTTTCACTAAATCAGTACAACCTAAATCTAAATCACTTTTTGCAAACAAATCCTCATTTTGGGCCAAGAAGTCTTGTATCTTTTTACGTTGACCTTCGGACACATGTGACAATCGCGCTTTTTGACTTTCGGGGACGTCATCTGACGGTTCACTACACTGGTCACCTTCCTCACTAGCTGTAAATATGCATCCTTCCGGGTCTTCTAAAACTTCCGCAATGCCAATGACTGATCGAGAAGGCAAAACGTAATCCCTACCAGTGGCGTTCACTATCACGACCGTAATACGCTTGTTTTTGTCTACGTGACCTACACTTTCAACCAAACACAAACCAGGTTCTTCTCCTAGAACGGGTGCATTGCTCAAAGGTTGTACTATGCAATCTTGATCTAGCAATTGAACACGGTTGACTAACGCGGGAATCTCTATATACGACTGAGCAGGAATTGTAACTTTGTGAGGCACTCGAACCAAAGATGTCGTCGTTTGGCAAGTCAGACGCTGAGGTCGCAGCGGGATGACGTTACCGTCGAGGTTCATCGTCTTTTGTCCAAAATCCAATTGAACACCGAATGCGGAGAGAAAGTCGTTGCCTAGGATACAGTCGTTTTTCAGACCTTCTACGATTTGGAATTTGAACGGTTGATTAAATCCTGCAATTTTGACTTGTAGTACGGCCGTTCCGAAGTTTGTGAGTCTATGGCCAGAGATAGAACGAATAGGAACGCAGTTCCTCGTAGAAAAACCCTTGATTTTCCTGCACTGAATTTTATCAAAAGCTTCACGTGAAATAAGGGATATGTCCGCTCCTGAATCTACTAACGAATAGGCTTTTTGGTCGCTCAGAGATACATAGCACATCGGCGTATCAGGTTTAATTTTAATTTGTGCTGCTTGCGGTCCAGGTTTCTTTGTAGAAACTTTCCGTTTCGGACCGTCTTTCTTTGGCGCGTTTCTGGTCGCTATTTTTCGAGACGCGCGTTCGCGTTTCCCTGGGTACTTTGGGGAGGAGGACGGGTTGAGTTGCGTCGGCACGTACGGCGTACATGTCCAGGTGTGCCACAAGCGATGCAGATGGGGGATCCATCTTCAGTCCACTGGAAGTTCGGTCTGGGAGTCTGAGGGGCTTGAGGGGGAGTTTGTACGTTACCATAGTACGACATCAGCGGGGATGGAACATCAAAGCGGACTTGCGGGGGAGCGGTCGGGGGAACGTTGAAGTAAGTCTGTGGGGGAGTAGTCGGAGGTACGTTGAAACGCGCCTGCGGTGGGGCGGTCTGAGCACGTTTTTGCGGTTTCAGTTTTTGGATGTCGCGAGACATTCGCTGCACTTGGGAGGTTAGATTCTGAATAGTGGTCCGAAGTTCAGAGTCTGTAGCGGACTGAATACCGCTGCAGTCCATGGGTTCGACGTCGGACTGAGGAGGGGAGTGATGGCGGCAGACTTGGAAAGTCCTGTCGGCCTGCTGCTCACTTTCAGCGAAAGCGAGGGCGTCATCGAGGTTAGTGAATCTTTTCCTGATCAAGTTTCGCGCCAAGCTGTCGTCGCTCACGCCTTTTTGGAACACTTCTACTAGGAAGCGTTGCGCCTCAGGGGCAGAGAGATTTTCGAATGCCTCCGATGCCATTGTCCGCAGCTTTTCAGCAAAATTTTGTACCGACTCACCACGGTTCTGTTTTAGACGTCTGCATTTTTCCGAAGCCAGGTACGGATCAGTCATTTCGCTATACCGTTCCTTTAGTTTCCGTCGGAGTTCCGACCACGTGATTTGGGGTTTTCTTTTAGCATGCGTGAAGCGTACGCACCAGCGGATCCGTTTAAAGTGATGGTCGCCAAAACACACATACGCTCTGAATCGCAGGTAATAGATATCTGATCCATGTCGTTTAACCATTGGGCGAATTTGGCGGAACCCTCCCCGGAGAATGTTCGGATGTGCTGAGTTAGACCCTGAATACGGAGTTCCTGACAAATATTTTGGAGCGCTTTGGTGATGACTGCCTCGGACATTTTGAAAACTCTGGTAAGTATAAATCAATCAGCGAATACAAACAAGTGGTGTTTATGGAGCGTTGACAAATAAACAGTTCAGTTGACACACGAAATGCGGAGATAACAGTCACACAATGCAAAAATTACACAAATATACACAGGCACAATAACAGTTAAGCAATCGAAAGCGAAAATGTGGGCGAAGACGTTCAGGGAAAAGAGAGGAAAGAGTGACAGCTTACTGTTCGTAGACTTGTAGAGCAATTTCTTGCGGAACCAATTTCAATTCTTGAGTTTTTTATTTGATCCGGGTCACGGCACCATTTGTAACAGAATACAAGTGTTAATAAGCAAATTCTTGTTTGTGATAGTCTAGATTTGTAGGACCGTAGTTGTTCTTGCCGTTCAACCACGCGATTCCAATAATAAACAGAAGGTAAATACAAAGTTGGGCCTGTATTCAATTCACGGCCACAGAAACCAAAGATAACAAACAAATTGACTTTGCCAAGGGCCGAAGACAGACCGGCCCGCCGAGCAATAAAGACAGAAGTGCACGGCTGTGACTCAAAGACCGAAGTGCCACACCGCGCGGCACCGGCCGAGTTCACGACACACACACACATACGTCACATATACACGTCAGACATACAAATGTACGTCATATCATAGCACCAATCAGAAGCGGGCAAGGACAGGCGTCGCAGGTGAGGAGTGAGGACCATATAAGGATATTGTAAGTGGGCGAGGGGGCTGGGCAGTAAGTAGGTACAGAGGGAGGTGGAGGACGGGGTAGGAACGAATTTCGTTACACTCCCTCTTCAGCCGCCCCTGGTTTCTTGCCACATTAATGTCTTCAACCGCTCCCGAATGAAAGAATGTACGTTGGTAGTGTGTAGTGGGAAAGGCAATTCTGGTCCTAATTTTTCTCGCTCATAGCGCTATTGGTTTGGTCTGCAGAAGGGGTGCCCGTCTTACCTACCCTGACCGTCTTACCCCACTTTCCCCTACTTAAATCTTAACCCTCTAATGCCCACACATAGTTCCACGGTTCCTAAAATTAGCACCTCGTGACCTATGATTCATTTTGGGTCCCTTGTTCGAAATCTGAAGTCAAAAAAAAAATTCGCAGTTCAAATTTCGGAAATAATTTGTGTATCAAATATGATACATTGGGCATTCCACTTGGTTATTTTTAGTGGTATCAGACCACACAGAAGGAAGTGAAGGCATAGATGAGAAGATATATGTTTTGAAAAATTTCAGAGATAAAAGCGGCAGTTAAAATGTGTAAAATGCAAACAAGAAATCCTTTACTGTGCGCCACTTATCAGAACATTTTCTCAATATTTCATTGGCATCCTACTTGTATCAAAATGCCCTTTCAGTCGGTACTAAGGGAACAACGCTAATCATAGGCATCTTTTTACGAGTGCCTTCTATTCCTTTAATTTCCACGATACAGCGGAAAAAAAAAATGCACTTGTGCATTTTTTTCATAATTCGGACATGTGGACCATGCTTCTCAAACGTGCATTATACATACTTGATACAAAAATGAAGACATTACGGTTGGTCGGTAAGTGGTCGAAGTGAAGCAGTTCTGATGCAAAATGCTGGACAGCCTGCCGACGGACCGGAATCAATGCCAAAGACGATGTTGGTTTATCTTCACGATAGCCGGACAATCCCTGGTGACTGAAACTCTCAGCCTGTGAATCGTCAGTTAGCACTTTGACTGGTCGTGCGGTCCTCATGTCATCGGCGTCAGTACAACAGCCGCGCACTGACCAGTGACCAGTGCAGTAACCGTTGTACTTGTCAGACAACAGAGGTACAGGTAACTGTGTACCGATCGGCAGGAACTTGCACAATGTTCATTGACCTCATATGGAGGTGAGCGTACGCAATGCCGCACTTTAACTTGTATTCTTATGGTTAGTGTCCATGTTTTAGTATAAATCCTATTTGTTCAGTGGCAATCAGCTACCATACTTGGCGGCATATGTCAATATATGACAACAAATGACATACCTGGCAGTAAAAATGTTTGCCAGGTGTCAGGCACCTGCTGGATCCTGGCAGCAGTGCATGGTTGCCTACTTCTTGGATACGTAAATCAAAGGAACCACGTCCTTCGGTCTTGACGTCTGTCTTCATGGCGAGTCCGTTTAGCTAGCTTCCTCTGACGATGACGGTGTAGTTTTCCACTCCACATTCAATCTCTTACTATACTGGGATGAACGGAGGGGATTTGAATCGCAAACAAATTGTGAGTCGTTCTCCAGTATGAATGAAAAATGCTGGCTGGCTGCTAATGCAAGTCTTCGGCCATGCCCAGCTAAGACATAGACCCACAAGACATAAGCCCGTCCACAAACCCTGTTGGAATATCGAAATTGTGCAAGAGACCGCTGAATCCTCCTTTCCCAAACATAGTCAAGTCTCAATTTTTGGTTTCACGAGTACCTATAAATGCTTGCACGGATGATCGTCCCTTGAAATCAACAAGCTTGTCATCGATGGCATGTCATTCCTAACGTGGTTTTAGAAGATGTGGTCTGCTAGTGTCCTGCAGATCAAAAAGTTCACTGTTATCATCGTCAAACAGTTGGAAAACCAGATTCCTATGAGCGTTAGAAAAGTCGAGATGTATGAGGCATGTAAGGCCACTCATGGACAGCTAGATGTTAGGTGATTGACAAGGATGAGAGGCGGCATAAGCGTACGAATATCGTTATGAAATATCGAGTCTGGAGCGAAATAGTTATCTGACGCCAGAGGTGCGAACTTCACAAATTTATGCATCTTGTACCATCGTCATTTTCAATGACTCACAGGCCATTGCAATGCTTATAACCTGAGAAAACTATGGTATTGGCACACCGTATGTTGCAGCGGCGAAAATTTCATAGAAAATATTGGAGTGCTATGCCCACTGTATCATATCTAGTATCCCCCAAATTAGGGGTCCATATCTTTGACCCTGAAATAGCTGCGATGTTTTGCAACATACTGTGATAAATGCTGAACATTTGTCTCACAGTAGGTATACCAAGTTTCTTTCCAAATAACTATTTTTTGTTTTTTAAATGCTAAAATTTACACTTGCATCTCAAATAGCTTTTCAGCAAAGGACAAACTGACCCTCTTCAAAATCACCTGGTGGGAAACTGAGAAATCATTACTTAAAGGTAGACTGCCACCTTTTTTCCACAAAACGGTTTTCACTAGAGCTGAGCCACCTATGTCCCAGACTGAAGTCGGTTTTCCGAAATTCGAACCCGTTTGCGAGAAATCGGAGCCCACAGTTCAGTTTGATGCCATTTTTTTAGTCCAAGAAAACCGACATCTCTACTGTTTATCGATAACTTTGAAACATGAATTTTCTTGTCTTTTGGTAAATATATGTCAAAACTTTGATTGTTTCGAGATCAGAGAAGAATTTTGGAGAGTCAAAATAAAAGTTAAACTTATATATTCAGTAGTTCATTTTTCCAAAAAAGTGTGGGAAATGGGGTTTAACATGGGCCAGACCCATTCCAAATGAGCCATGATTTTTAAATGTTTTTACGAACTTAAATGCAAAATAAATTATACATGGCCAATTTCTTATGAAATCATATATTAGTAAATCATAAAATACCTTACTTTTTCAAATAAAATGTAATAATCTTATGACCTTGAAGTCTAGTGATGTGTAAACATTGTCGCTAGACATTAACCGATTGATAATTGTATGATAATCGACAATTTTTTTTCGCGATTCACGTGATGATACTTTGTCAGGTGAATTCTAAAATTTTGTTTTGTCCAGGGAATAAATCATAGGCCGATCTGAGAAAACTTTTTGAAGGTGGCAGTCTTCCTTTAAAAATTTTGCCACCAGGTGGTTGCCAAGACGTACCACTTCTGATACAGCAGGGTTTTCAACAATTTTCGCCTTCAGGATTAGCGCGCGAATTTTCTGCAAATTGACTTACAGATATGATACCGGGGGCACTAGAGGGTACTCTATTTTTTACGATTTTCAAAGTTGACGTCAAAATAATGTTTCACTTCTCCCCGGTCTCCCCTACCTACATAGGTCGGCAGGTAGGTACAGGCACAAAGTAACGGTGGATCCATCAAGCCTGACCGAGGAAGGGCCTGCTATAATTTGAAAGTCACCGAATCAATTGACCTGGGAAATGGACGAGGATGTCCATTGCTTCGGTGACTCAAATTTAGCAGGCCCTTCCTCGGTCAGGCTTGATGGATCACCGTTGCTTTGCGCAGTGGCGGATCCGGGGGGCATTTGCCCCTCCCAAACGGCATAATTTTAGCATTAGGTACAGTCACATCATCAAAGGTCGTCTTCTATACTACGTCGGCCGAGGACATCTTATACCTTAGTGCCACTATATGGAACAGTCTCACGCCTCATCCATCTGGCACTCATGCAGTCACCCATGTCCACATGTAGGGGCTGCGCGCACTATAGGTAGACATCGAATTTAAGGTGATTTGTGGAGAAAAAAAAAATCCAGAACGTATGTCAGCGTTCGGTCGCCTCTGACTGCAGTCGCTGCTAGTATGACAATCAGTTGGGTTCTCATGGTGGATCTTATGGTCTGAAATGTTCAAGTCTTTCCTGGATTCCAATTTCGGCAATAAGTCGCAGCGTGAATCCTTCATGCTACGTGCGTCGTGCGGTCTTAGATTCTAAGCACGGCCACTCCGGTCGACCACAGGCTGCAGCCCACAGGTCACTTTGGATCAGTGAGTGAACCTGTATAATTTTTGCAAATAATAAAAATTTGCTCATCGATCAATGTATGTTTTACCGTTTCGAATTCGCATGGATGCGTTTTTTTTAGAATAAAATGTCCGTAGCCTCAGCTCGTTTCCTATCCTATCGTGCTAAATATTCATCAAGATCAAGGTTTTTTATATAAAACAACACCGGGCTGCAAATTGCCGGTCCCGTAGCTCAGTCGGTAGAGCGTTGGACTCCGCGTGGTGAGAGCACGCGTTCCCGGTTATGACAGTCCGGGTTCGAAGCGCGACGGGCGCTCGACATTTATGAGCCTCCTGACAGGTATGGTTGCGGTTGGTGGCAGGCCGTAGCCAGGCGAAGTCAGTGAGGGGACCGGCCGTGCGCGGCTATGTGCGCACGTTAAACTTTGGACTCTAAATTCTGCCATAGAACCGGAATTGCGCGATCGGAGTGTAGAGGGCAGGGTCACCGCAACAAGCTTCGCTTAGCTGTGGCTCTGTCCTTGTGAATCCTTCCTATCAAAAGGTTCGGACTAAATTTATAAAAAATTGCATTAATTGGATTTTATGACAAATCAGCGAAACCTAGTTTTTATACTCGTATTTTGCAGCACCTTGTAAATCATGCATGAACATGACGTTACATTTTAGACTGACGCCCCTGTCGCGAGCTGACAATGGCGCCCCTCTCAAGGGAAAGAGTCGCCCCCTCGAGCACCATGCCCCCCCCCCCTTTCGCTGATTTCTGGCTACGCCACTGGGTACGCCTATGGACGAGGCATGGAAAGAATCGATAAATTGTTATGGTTTGCCCCCCCCCCCCCCCCCCCCCAGGCAGTTATTTGCCTGGAGTGGTAGGCTGTGCCGCATCACACGGGCTGAGTTCACAAATTATAGCTTTGTCCCAATGCTCACAATCTGAATCGACGCGCTTAATTGCGTGATAAACGGCACAACTGGGTGCGGCTAATTGTGGGCTACGCTTTTGCGAAACTGCCAAGTTTGGCAGCCCAACTCGACCAAAGCGAAATACGCCTAGAACCATCCTGGTAACCTGTCAGACCGACTCAGAACGACTCAAACTGACTCAGACCGACTCAACCGACTCAAATCGATTCCGATCGACTCAGACAGACTCAGAACGACTCAGGCAGACTCAAACCGACTCAGGCAGACTCAAACTGACTCGACCGACTCAACCGACTCAAATCGATGCCGATCGACTCAGACATACTCAGAACGACTCAGACAGACTCAGGCAGACTCAAACAGACTCAGGCAGGCTCAAACCGACTCAGGCAGACTCGACCGATTCCGATCGGCTCAGACCGACTCAGATAGACTCAGAACGACTCAAACTGATTCAGACCGACTCAACCGACTCAAATCGTTTCCGATCGACTCTGACAGACTCAGGCGGACCCAGGCAGACTCAAACTGACTCGACCGACTCAAACCGATTCAGATCGACTCAGACCGACTCAAACTAACTCAGACCGACTCAACCGACTCAAATCGATTCAGATCGACTCAGACAGACTCATAACGGCTCAGACAGACTCAGGCAGACTCAAAACGACTCAGGCAGAATCTAACTGACTCGACCGACTCAAACCGATTCAGATAGACTCAGATAGACTCAGAATGACTCAGACCGACTCAACCGACTCAAATCAATTCCGATCGACTCAGACAGACTCAGAACGACTCAGACATACTCAGGCAGACTCAAACCGACTCAGGCAGACTCAGAATGACTCGACCGACTCAATCCGATTCAGATCGACTCAGACCGACTCAATCTGACTCAGGCCGACTCAAGCGACTCAAATCGATTCCGATCGACTCAGACAGACTCAGAATGACTCAGACAGTCTGTGAGTCTGTCTGAGTCAATCGGAATCGATTTGAGTCGGTTGATTCGGTCTGAGTCAGTTTGAGAGTCGTTCTGAGTCTATCTGAGTCGGTCTGAGTCGATCTGAATCAGTTTGAGTCGGTCGAGTCAGTTTGAGCCTGCCTGAGTCGGTTTTAGTCTGCCTGAGTCCGCCTGAGCCTGTCTGAGTCGATCGGAATCGATTTGAGTCGGTTGAGTCGGCCAGAACGACTCAGACCGACTCAACCGACTCAAATCAATTCCGATCGACTCAGACAGACTCAGAACGACTCAGACAGACTCAGGCAGACTCAAACCGACTCAGGCAGACTCAAACCGACTCAGGCAGACTCAGAATGACTCGACCGACTCAAACAGATTCAGATCGACTTAGACCGACTCAGTCTGACTCAGACCGACTCAACCGACTCAAATCGATTCCGATCGACTCAGACAGACTCAGAACGACTCAGACAGTCTGTGAGTCCGTCTGAGTCGATCGGAATCGATTTGAGTCGGTTGATTCGGTCTGAGTCAGTTTGAGAGTCGTTCTGAGTCTATCTGAGTCGGTCTGAGTCGATGAAGTCAGTTTGAGTCTGCCTGAGTCGGTTTGAGTCTGCCTGAGTCCGCCTGAGTCTGTCTGAGTCGATCGGAATCTATTTGAGTCGGTTGAGTCGGTCTGCGTCAGTTTAAGTCCTTCTGAGTCTACCCAGGGGTGGATTTTTATATTAAGTTGGGGTTGCACGTGCAACCCCAACTTTGGATTGTGTAACCCCAACATCGGTTTGTGCAACCCCAACTTTACAACTGAAATAAATCGGCGGGCGACTCGAATGGTGCCGCCCCCATAACCCTGAGCCATCCCAAAACTCTATGCCACCCGTTGACTTGGCACCATCTTTCAACAGAGCCCTACCCATCATGTAGGCAATAGTCACCCCTCAACTGTCTAGTATAGTTGCCGCCTCCTCAGACCTCAAATGTAGGTGCCGCTCCCTCGAATGTAGGTGCCGCCCCCTCAATGTAAGTGCCGCCCCTCGAATGTAGGTGCCGCCCCCTCGAATGTAGGTGCCGCCCCCTCAAATGTAAGTGCCGCCCCCTCGAATGTAGGTGCCGCCCCCTCGAATGTAGGTGGCACACCCTCGAATGTTGGTACCGCCCCTCAAATGTACCTAAATGCCGCCCCTCGAATGTAGGTGCCGCCCCCTCGAATGTAAGTGCCGCCCCCTAAATGTTAGTGCCGCCCCCTCCCTCGAATGTAGATGCCGGCCCTCCTCGAATGTAAGTGCCAGTTAGTGCCGCCCCCTCGAATGTTGGTGCCGCCCCCTCGAATGTAGGTGCCGCCCCCTCAAAGGTAAATGTCGCCCCTCGAATGTAGGCGCTGTCTCCTCGAATGTAGGTGCCGCCCCCTCAAATGTTAGTGCCGCCCCCTCGAATGTAGGTGCCGGCCCTCCTCGAATGCAGGTGCCGCCCCCTCGAATGAAGGTGCCGCGCCGCCCCCCTCAAATGTCGGCCCCGGCCACTTATGCTTAGGTGTCATCGGTCATCCCATAAAATGTAGGTGCCGTCCCTTCGAATGTAGATGGCATCCCCTAGGGTGTAGTTGCCGCCCCCTAAGGCCTAGCCGCAGTGCAGCCCCCTCAAATGTAGGTGCCAGTTGCCACCCCCTAAGTGTAGGTGCCACCCCTTGAAATGAAGGTGCCTTTCCCTCACATGTAGATAGATGCCGCCCCCCCCATGCGTGGGTGCCGCCCCTCAAGTTTGTGTGTCGTCCCTCAAGTTAGGGTGCTGCCCATAAAATGTAGGTGCCGCCCACTCTAAGTGAAGGCGCTGCCGCCTCAAGTGCAAATGCCATCGCCGCCCCCTCTAATGTAGGTACTACCCTCCTCTCAAGAGCTTGAGCTGTCACAAGGCCGTATAGAGCTGTCGGACATGCAAAAATGACCAGTTAAAAAAAAATCGTGGATTTCGATTCCTGGTGCGCCGCTCACCGCTCAGTGGGAGGTGGGGGTGGTGCCCAGTGGAGGTCGCAGGGGGGCATCAGGGCCATGCCCCCCCCCAAAGACAAATCAGGGGGCATCATATAATTTGCCCCCTTAAACAACCGATGGGCCCCGATGGGCGTAGGGGCCCTGGCTCTTACCCGATTGTCACGAGGCTCCAGTCCAGAAACCAACGCCAGGATTATATAACAGCCCCCATGCCGGTCTTTGAGTATCCTGACTTCTGAGGGCGCTTCAGTGGCCTTCAAGGGCCCACCTTGACCAATGAGGGCCCACATCGACCTCTCAGGGCCCTCCACTGGCCCTTGAGGGCCCTAAAGCGGCATCAGGAGTCCCCCAACCGGCCTTTGAGGGCCCCACACTGATCTCTTGATGGACTCATTTCTGTCTCTGGGGTTCAGGACTGACCATTGGGTGCCGGTCACTAAGAGCCCGCATCGACCTCTGAGGGCATCAAACTGGCCTTTGAGGGCCCTGTACTGGTCTCGAGGGCTCCCAAACTGGTCTCTGGGGGTCCACGCCTCTAATGGCCTCATTTCTTTTTCTGGGGGCCCAAGACTGGCCTTTGGGTGTCCCCGAGGGCCCGTACTGACTTCTGAAGGCCCGATGCCGGTCTCTAAGGGTCCACATCGGCCTCTGAGGGCCCTATGCTGACCTCTGGGGTCCAACACCGACCCATGCTATTGCTGGTCTTCTAGGGCCCCACCCTGACCTCTGAGGGCTTCACGCTGGCCTGTAAGATAACGCCGGCATGTGAGGGCCCACGTCGGCCTCTGATGGTTCCAAACTGCCCTTTGAAGGCTCTGTACTGGTCTCTGAGGGCCTCACACTGCCGGTACGGACCCACGCTGGTCTTTTGAGGGTCCAAACTGGTCTCTGACGGCCCAAACTGGCCTCTGAGGGCCCCAAACCGGCCTCTAAATGTCTCACACCGGCTGCTGTTAACCCCATTTCTGTCACTGACACCCAAGGCTGGCCCTTGTCCCTTGGGTGCCTCTGAGGGCCCCGTACTGGCTTCTGAAGGCTCTATGCCGGCCTCTGAGGACCCATGACGGTCTTTAGGGGCCCTGTGGTAGTGTGCTCCTCGATTGTCTCCCTGGAGCCGCCTCTGCGATGACTTGCCCGCCGGCGCATGGGCCGACGGCTGGTGTCAGCGGGCGCGGTTGGAATGTGGACCAGTCTTGTTCGAGACGCAATGCAAGCGGGAGCCCTACTGTCGCTTATAACAGGCCCCACACTGGACTCTGAGGGCCCCAAACTGGCCTCAATGGGCCCCAGCCGGTCTATGGGGTCTCTACACCGCCACTGATGGCCCTATTATGGTCTCTGGGGTGCCAGGTTAGTCTGGTCCCTGAGTGCCCACATCGGCCTCTGAGCCTGGGGGCCCCATACAGGCCTTTGAGGGCCAATACTGGCCTTTGAGGGCCCTATACCGACCTCTGAGGGCCCCGAATCGGGCTCCTCTGAGGGACCCACACTAGCCTCTGATGAACCCACTCCGGCCGCTGGGGCCTCAAGATTGAACTTTGGGTGCCTCGCACTGGGCTCTGAGGGCCCACATTGACCTCCGAGAGCTCAACACTGGCCTGTAAGGCATCATATTGGGCTGGCCTCTGATGACCAACTGGTTTTGGAGGGCCAGTACTGGCCAGTGGCCACTCAGGGTCGCAATTCCAAACCGGCTTTTGAGGGCCATAACCGGCATCTGATGGACCGAACCGGACCCTGGTGACCCAAAACAGGCCTCAGAGGGCCCCGCACCAGATTCTGAGAGTCCCATCTTTAGTCTCTGGGGTCCAAGGAAGAACTTTTGGCGTTTCATGCCGTCCTCCAAGGTTCCGTCAGTCTCTGTTGGTCCCCATGTCGGAATTTCGGAATTTGAGGGCCGTTATCTCGTCGCAGCGGGCCGGCATGAAGGTCTATTACCATATCGGGGTCACATCGGTTTCTGAGGGCCGATGTCTGCTGCCAAGGGTCCCTATAGTCTCTGATAGTTCCATTTAGGTCTTTGAGAGCCCGGGCCTGCCCATCATAGGCGCCTCATGCTATCTTCTTATTCTCTGCCGATCTCGGAGGGCCCCTGTCGATCTGTTTGGCCCGTGCAGGTTTTTAAGGGCCGCTGCTAGTCTCTGAGAGCCCCATGTCGTTAGTTGTGTCTATTTTGAGTCGCATTGGCACCACACATGTCTCTTAGGGCCCATACCAGTCAAGGGGTCCCACATTGACCTCTCAAGGACCAACGCTGGCCTCAAGGGCTCACACCACCTCAGAGGTTCCGAACTGGCCTTTGACGACCCCGGGCCCGCACTGGCCTCTGATGGCTCAGGCAGGTCTCGTAAGACCCACGTTGGAGTTCAAAGACCCATACTGTTGTGCGAGGTCTCACCCGGTTTATGAGGGTCAATCTCAATACTGGCCTTAAATGATCTTACGCCGGGCTTATATAAGGGTCTCATAGTGGTTTCAGAAGTTTTCCGCTACTTACGAAAAACTTCAGGGGGAGGGTGGGCGGATATTCGCCCCCCCCCCCCCTCCGCGGTATGCGGGTTAAGCTAACACATCGCCCCCCAGCGAGGGTCTACAGGGCCCCTTTGCCAATTCGCCCCCCCCCACGCCAAGTTTACGACCGTACCTGGTGGCGCCCGCCCACTTCCGGACTATTGCGCCCCTCGGAACCGCTTTGGGCGCCCTTTCAGGGCTGTGCAACCCCAATAAAAAACAAAAAAATCCACCCCTGAGTCTACCTGAGTCGGTCTGAGTCGATCTGAATCGGTTTAAGTCGGTCGAGTCAGTTTGAGTCTGCCTGAGTCGTTCCGAGTTTGTCTGAGTCGATTGGAATCGAATTGAGTCGATTGAGTCTGTCTGAGTCAGTTTGAGTCGTTCTGAGTCTATCTGAGTCGGTCTGAGTCGATCTGAATCGGTTTGAGTCGGTCGAGTCAGTTTGAGTCTGCCTGAGTCGGTTTGAGTCTATCTGAGTCTGTCTGAGTCATTCTCAGTCTGTCTGAGTCGATCGGAATCGATTTGAGTTGGTTGAGTCAGTCTGAGTCAGTTCGAGTCGTTCTGAATCTATCTGAGTCGGTCCAAGTCGATCTGAATCGGATTGAGTCGGTCGAGTCAGATTGAGTCTGCCTGAGTCGGTTTTAGTCTGCCTGAGTCGTTCTGAGTCTGTCTGAGTCGATCGGAATCGATTTGAGTTGGTTGAGTCTGTCTGAGTCAGTTTGAATCGTTCTGAGTCTATCTGAGTCGATCTGAATCGGTTTGAGTTGGTCGGGCCAGTTTGAGTCTGCTGAGTCGGTTTGAGTCTGCCTGAGTCGTTCTGAGTCTGCCTGAGTCGATGGGAATCGATTTGAGTCGGTTGAGTCGGTCTAAGTCAGTTTGAGTGGTTCTGAGTCTATCTGAGTCGGTCTGAGTTGGTACGTTATCTTCTCCTACCCGGTGACGTCACAGCATGCGTCGGCTTGGCACGGCCGCCACAGGTGGGGTGCGGCTAATGGTGGTATCTCGCTTTGGTCGAGTTGGGCTGCAACTTGGCGGTTTCGCAAAAGCGTAGCCCACAATTAGCCGCACCCGGCACAACTTAGCGCTCCTGTCAACTGATAGCTTCTGAGGAGTGGAACGTCATTCTGTAGTCGACTATACAACAAAGTCTCTATCCCATGGGTAAATCCAAGGCTATAGAACTCCAGGTAAGGACACCAGCCGTTTGACCTTGAACGCCGCCGGCCGGCCGATGACGTCATTGGAGGCAAGCCGGCTCGGCGGACACACAGGGCGAATGCATAACTGAGGGGCGTTGGAACGTTGCGGGAGCCAGGGAGATATTTTAAAGTGGTTGCATACCACCATTGTTTGTTGATTGATCTACAGACTGCATCCTTTTAAACCTCGATGCATCCTAGGCCTGGATGGTGCGCACATTCGTGGAACGATCACCCCGTCCGACGTCCATGGTCGAAGCTGTCATAGTATTTAAGACACCAAGACGGGTGCAATAACGGCGATCCGATCCCGTCTCTGGCGAATTTAGAGGGGTCGTAAGGACCCAGGCCGAATCTGACCGTCTATTTTTAGGGAAACGGGGTGGGTGAATTGACAACCGATGGCTTAAGAGATGATGAGAAGGGATCCCGTCGTCGATTGTTGTTTGACAGACAACACATGTTGTACTGGGCGTATGACCATCAGAGGTAATGCCTGAACGTAGGCAAGCATAATTGGTCTGTCATTAGTTTAGGAATATAAAATGGGTTATATGGCCTTGATAAAATGGTAATGGAGATCATTGAGGATATGATCTCTGCATTACGGGAATTCACTAATTACTACGGCCCATAGGGGCACCGCCGGAGCTGTTGTTTTGCCATCGGTCCCAGGCAACTCCAGGGAGCTGCAGTGCCCGGCGGCCAAAGCGGCCACCTCGTCGACTCGCAGGTCCTCTGGGATTCCGTGATACTTTAGTGCTTCACCCACAGAAGCACGGGCATAGCAGTAGGATGTGGGGCTAGGTGTCTGTCCACCTCTTCATTCAAAGAACAACGTGTACAGCGCCTGGTCCCGCCGAAGCTCGGTATCGACCGTGACTTATTCACAACTGGCGGATCCAGGAAGCGGTATTGGACACTGCGGGGGCTTACCCCAAAAAGGTTTCTCGGAATTAATTAAAAAAACTCGGATTTCGATTCCTTGCGCACTGCTGTGTGGTGTGATTAACCAACATTTCCTCAGAAAAGTTGCGAAGTTTTCATTTATTCTCGAAAATCGATTTCGGGCGCTGCCCTGGTTGTTGGGGAAGACATTTGCCCCAAATGCCTTCCCCTGGATCCGCCAGTGGCCGTTGCCCCACTCCGAGCTTGACTAAAGACGTCTTCAAACCTCACCAGAAACCGATGGTAAGGTGAATTTAAATCCAATAACTCATCTCTGTCTGCCCGCCTAAATATACTACACATGGTACAGCACCCGGCCCTGTCGGAGCTATGAGCCGATCGTGATATTTTCGGCTTTCCCCATCCCAAGCTCGATTAGAAACGTTCTCCTTCCCCACCCCATTGCTGATGTCAATTCAAATTCAATGCCTCATCTCTGTCTGCCCGACCATAACCCATTCATTGCACACCGTTCAGCGCCCGGCCCCGCCAGAAGTATCCTAGCGCGCTGAGCAGTTGCCTCCAGCCGCGTCATCGCGAGGCCCCGCGCGGCCCATAAATGAATACATTGCGCGAATAGCCGTGTCGCCCCCCTGGGTAAATCCAGGTAAATCCAAGATTCTTACAGATAGGGTAAATTAAATCCAAGATTGGTAAATCAGCACCTCCCGACGATGACCCAAGGAGCAGAAATGTTGCTCTCGAGTCTCGACGGGCTAAAATATTTCATCTAGAATCTAGATTTGATTTCATTCATCTTAAAAATCCACTGAACTCTACAGCATGTCTCAATCGCTAGAATGTATTTAGGCATAGTCACCGTGCTAGAATGTTTCACTCCAATATGACGTCACGAATACAAAATATCCTCAATCCTCTGACAATTTTGTATCCTTGGTCGGTGATTTTGTTGCATTTATGGCGCGGCCACGGCGTTTCATATTTTTTTTTGTCTTTTTCATAGTTGACAAATGGGGAGCATTCCGGTCTAGGGGTAAGATACTTGCCTCTAGATTCGGCCATCCGGGTTCGATTCCCGGGCAATGCACGTGGCATTGCCGCTACCTGACCGCTTGGAACAGCGTGAGAGTTCCGGTTAGCACCTTGGTCCACTGGATGTGGTGCTTAACCCAAAACCAACCAACCATAGTTGACAAAGCGGACAAAGCTTAGAGAGGCTGTGATTTAAACGGTGTGATGGGCGAGGCCATATATGTGATGGGAGCACTGGCGGTCGCAGGGGGGGGGGGCCACGGGGGCCATGGCCCCCCCTTTGGTGCTGAAAGGTGGGGCCATACTATCTTTTGGCCCCACCTTTCAGATCGAACAAAAGTCCTAGGAAAAAACTTTTCGTATGTTTCATTTTCTTTCTTGCGCCATCAAAGGACGTAAATTTCACTCATGAGTGGGCTCAGTTTCGCATTCTGTCAATTTGGCGGTCAGCGTCGCTGGCACCGGTTCACGAGTATGGCCGGATCTTATATGGAATATCAGCGTGGGTTTACTTGAGGCTCTCGTAGGCCCAGCATTCAGCAATGGCTGGCATGAGACCCTCTTCGGCAGTGGCGGGTGGGCCCTGCTAAAGGAGATTGGCTCCAAGACACTAAAGTAAGACCTCATGGGTTGGTGCTGTGCACCTCAGAAGCCCGGTGGTGACGCCGTATGCCGGCTTGGTTTCTTAAGGATTAGCGTGGGACCTCCGGGGCCTGCATATATAGTTTGCATGAGCTAGTATGTAATCTCAGAGGCATGTGTGTAATGTGTACACAGTGACGGTCGCGGGGGGCCGGGGGGGGGGGCATCAGGGCCATGCCCCCAAAGGTCAATAAAGGGGGCCATCATATCATTTGCCCCCCCCCTCAAACAACCAATGGGCCCCCATATAGGTGTATGGGGCCCTGGCAATTATTCGATCGTCACGAGGCTAAAAAAAAACCACGCCCAGCTATTAATATAGCTCTCACACCGGTCTTTGAACGTCCTACACTGACCTCTGAGGGAACTTCAGTGGCGGTCAAGCGCCCACGTTGACCGCTAAGAGCCTACATCAACCTCTGAGGCCCCACATCTGGCCTATGAGGGCCTCTAACCGGCCTCAGGGGTCCCAACCGGCGTCTGAGGGTCTCACACCGGTCTCTGGTGGCCTTATTTCTGTCTCTGGTGTCCCAAGACGAACCTTTAGGTGCCAATAAGGGCCCCGCACTGGCTGCTGAAGACCCGATGCCGGCCTCTAAGGGTCTGCATTGGCCTCTGAGGAGGGCCCATCTTGGCCTTTGAGGGCCCTCTGCTGGCCTCTGGGGTCCAACGACGGCTCATGCCGGTCTTTTAGGGCCCCACCCACGCTGACCTCTGAGGGCCCATGCTGGCCTGTAATGATTAAGGACCCACATTAGCCTCTGAGAGCCCAACTCGGTCTCTGATGGTCTCAAACTACTGGCCTTTGTAGTTTGCAGGCCCTGTACTGGTCTCTGAGGGCCCTAAACTAGCCTCTATATGAAAACATACATGGGTGGGTTTCTGAAGGTCAGAGGGCTCACGCAGTCTCCGGCACAGCCTTACGTTGGTCCTGATCGAGATTGCTTTACGTCCTGATGGTCCCGCGCTGATTCCCTCATATTTCGAGGTCGGGACCCCATGAGCCGGTGTGGGTCCTGGGGCTGGCAGAGACTGATGAAGTCCTTAGGGCTCAGGGCCAGTCTTTTTAGCAGTAGGACTAGGCAGGTTGAGTGAGCCCCAACAGAGCCGTTGCGAAGCCCAGCAGGAGTCGCGCGCGGCCCTCAGATGCCAATTCTGAAAGGCGAAAGCTCGGAACCTGTGGGGGTCTCCAGAGGCCGGTGTACCTACTCTCTCCCGCCGCCACACAACTAGGTACCTATATGGGTAAATGTCATAGTCTAAAAATGCTCTCTGGGTTTCACATGCTTGTTCAAAGCAAGAGGTATCTGTACTTTTTAGCAAGATGTATCTGTACTTTTCTGAATTGTTTTATAGTGGTAAGGTCATGAATCCGCGTGCCTGACCTTCCAGTAGGTATACCTATGCTACACCGATCCGTCGTCATGGACGGTGCAGCGGCCCGACCGGTGGGCACACCGTGAGACGGTAAATGGAACTGGTGATTTTGCCTTAAATTGAGCTCAAAGATTTCACGCAAGAATGAGATGGATGAAGCATAAGTAATGCCAACTGTGCGGCGCCTCGTGGACGTAAAAATTAGCCGATCACCCCCCCCCCCTCCTGGTGACGGATAAATGTAATGTCCCGCGAGTGTGACTTTGGCCCCCCCTTTTGCTAGCGGCTGCGACCGCCAGTGGATGGGAGCGGGTAAATTCAAATGTTTTTGCATTGTCAATAAGTCAGGTTTACCAATCGAAGAGGAGGAAAAATTTGCGTCTGAAGAGTGGGCGACTGCTGGTTATTAACTTTGTCTCTGAAAGTTTCCCACAAGTCACAAGCCAAATCACCCTCAATCTGAATTCGAATTGAATTGCTTGTATTAAAAGAAATAGTTCACTTTTTAACATGGGTTTTGAACTGGAATAGCAGTTCCGTAGCTTGGGCTGAGACGAGCATAAATCAGGAGCTTTTACAGCCCAACGATCACCCTAGGCAAAGATATTCTATTTCTCGTCCCGAAAAAGGTGTCTTGCGTTGAGGATGTGTGCCTTGCATATATTTCCATCCAGTATGAAAAGAGCATGGGTCCCGAAAATTCTTCAGAAACTAGAGAAATTATCTACGAGAACTCTAGAGAAATTCTCGTACTGATCAATTAGGACATTCAGGGGAACATTATCAGATCGAGCAGATCGCCCAAATGCCGGTGGCTGCGATAATTTCTCTGTTTCTGAAGAATTTTCGGGACCCATGCTCTTTTCATACTGGATCGCGTGTGCCTTACAGAAACTGAAAAGTTCTTCCTATATCAAAATATAGAAAAAAATCTTTTGTTATAAAAAGGTTTTATTTTCTTTGCTGATTATTTTGAACATAAAAAATAATAAATCGTTGCAAAAAAAATAATTTCGTGAAAGTGAACTATTTCCTTTAAAAAGGGACCCTCCCACCTTAACATTAGTTTTGAGTTGAGATAGCCAAGTTTGCGGCCAGGCTCAGAAACCACCATTTATCCTGGTCGCAACCCCCGCAGCTTTATGGTGTTCAAGAAATTTCTTCCCTTTACTTGCAGGGTGGGACCAGCTTGGTCCCTATCTCTTAACCATTACGGGAATCTGATGACGTCATCAGGCTTTCGAACGTCCGTTAAATGTTTGACTAAAACGTTTTGTAGCGATGCGATGGTTTTCGGAGGTTTAGCCTTTGTATCGGCACCTCCTTGATTTCTTAAACTTTAACTTTTACTTTGATCGATGGGTTGCATTGTTATGGTTGGTTTGTGTGGCTAGGATTCTCACTAGGGGACAGGATTGGGTGTTGGGAGGATGAAGGTCAACTAGGATGGAGAACTTTGTTTTATTTCCAGCAGTCTTCTTTTCTTCCACAGCTTAAGCAATACTTCTTTCTTTTCTTCGATATCTTCCTCCTCAAACAGAAATATCCCTAAAATATCCTTTGCATGGGGTTTCTGAAGATGTATTGATTCTTTTCTTTCTTCTTCGTAGGCTGGGCAATTCAATATAAAGTGGGCGAGGTCTTCATTTTCTGCATTGCACATCATACATCTTGTGTCCTCTTTCTTGTATCTCTTGCGCTCATTTAGAGGAAGACAGTTAGCTCTTGCCTGGAAAAATATTGTTGATGCTTGCTGGTTGTCAATAAACGTTACTTCCTTCATCTCCTTTTTCCAGACAATATACAGGGACAGAGTAGTTTTAGTTAACAATTCCTCCTTCCATTTCTTTCCATCCCATTTTTGCATGTGTGTTTTAAGGTCTTGTTTGCTTATCTGGTACAAATCCTTTACTTTGAGTCCGACTTCCTTAATAATGGAATAGGTTACCTTTATCCATTTGTTCTTGCCCTCGTCCATCATTTCTGTTAACACCTCTTTGAGTAGTTGATTTTTTCCTTGCAATATGCTTCTCATGTACTGAAGTCTTCCAGTTTTAATCCTTGTTGTCATCAGAGATGCTCCAATTTCTCCTCTCAATGCAGCATTTGGTGCATATTTTGGAGCCCCCAAGATCTGTCTGTAGACACCATTTTCGATTACTTGCAGCTTCTTGGTCTCTTCCTCTGTGACTGTCATGACACTGGAGCCGTACAGTATTGATGGCAGTGCTAGGGATTTCCAGTAGGTCTTACCAATCAGCAGTCTGTTGCATGATTTTGAAATTACTGAATAGGTCATGTTTGCCATTCTTTGTGCCTTTTCAATCATGATTCTTTTCTGCCCTCTGAACACATCCCTTGTATTTGTTACTTTCAGACCTAAGTATTTTATGTTTTCTTTTACTTCAATATCTTCTATGCTTCTGTGCTGTTCTTTCAGATTAAATGTGATAATGTTGCTCTTATTCTTGTTTATGTCTAGTCCACACTCCTTGCTAATTGCTGTCAGTCTTCTGATGCTAGTCTCTGTTTCTTCAATAGAATGGTTCAGTAGGAGCCCGTCGTCAGCAAAGAATAGGATTGGCAGCGTAAATTTGCAGCTTCTGAACCCTGCTTCTGTTGCCTCCATTACTTTTGTGATGATATAAGTCATGAGCTTGAAGAAGGCAGTTGATCCTGTACACCCTTGCCGTATACCACTTGTTACTAAAATCTCTAACTTAATGTTCTCATTTAGTTCAATCCAGGTTCTGTCTCCTTGGTATGTGGCTGCCACAGCATCAATCATTTTGGGGTGAATCTTGTATTTCATGAGCACCTCTACCATCCTAGCTCTATCGATGGAATCAAACGCCTTGCTGTAATCAATTGAAGTAACAATCAGAGGTGCCTTCATTTTAAAGCTTTCTTCCACACAGTACTGTAATAGGAAAAGGTTGTCCTCTATCCTTCCTCCTCTCGTAAACCCTGCTTGTGTCTCTAACTTTTGCTCTGCGCTTTCTAGATGATCTTCTAGTCGCTGTTTTAGAATTGACATGTAGATCTTATATGACACATTCGTTAAAGCAATTGGTCTCAAGTCTTTGGCAGTTGGCTTAGACGTCTTTGGTATCATTTTCGTCCTTGATATCTTCCATTCTGATGGCGTGTCACTTCTCTCGAGGACTTCTTGGTAGCAGCCTGTCAGTATCTTCAAGCATTTGTCATTTTTTATCAAAGCTTTGTATAGTTCTGGCTTGAGTTCATCTGGTCCTGCCGCTGACTTGTTCTTAAGCCTGCCTATACATTTGGTGACTTCTTCCTCAGTTATTTGTATATCTTCCATCTTCTTCATCCTCTTCCTACTGTTCATGGCCATATCCATATGTTCTCTCAGTGTGATTGGGAAACTATATCCTTTTATTTGTATCTGGTCCTGTTTCTCTTTCTCCAGATCTGCAGTATAGGTTAGCTTCGCCCTATCGTTCCACACTTCTTCTAACTTGTTTTCATGTCTTTGATAGATTTTCTTCCAGACACTTGCTAAGTTTTCCTTTTCTTCTTCTCCTTGCAGCATTTGTCCAGCTTCTGTGAATAGGCGAACTGGACTGTTATCCTTTTGCTTTCCTTTAAGTTTGTTGATATTCTCCCAAAGTGCCTTGCTTTTGTAGCTACTATAACGTATTTCGTCAGTCACTTTCTTTTCATGCTTTGCTATTTCTTCCTTGATGAGTAGCTTTGTCAGTCGTTTCTGCTCATAATATTTTTCATATAATCTGCTCTTTTCTTCTTCTGACTTTGCATTTCTCCTGAGTCTGTTGAAGGCTTTCCTTTGCTTGATTTGTTTCCGTATTTCTTCGGTCATCCATGGTTTTTCTTTGATTTTTTCATTCTTTCTGTCAGTTTTTCTTCTGTACCTTCTTGTAAGCAATTTCTCTGCCACATCCTTCATTATCACATTGAGATCTTCCATTAGGCATATGTTATCAGCTTCTATTCTCTGTAGTACCTCTTGCACGAAGCCCGACAATGATTCTTGGTCTGTCTTAAAGAAGTATTCATCTTTCCATTTAGCTTTATTGAGACTCAGTGACTTTTCATCTTTGAAAAACACTGTGATCATGTTGTGATCTGATAGATCTAGTAGTTCTTGACTTTCATCAATTTTCATCTTAAGGATAGACTGATGCATCTTACTGTTGACCAGCACATAGTCAATAACACTTCTGTATTCTTTACTTCCCCATGTATACAAGCCTTCACATATGTCATCACCATTCAGTAAAATCATATTGTTTTTGTTTATCACATCAATGACAAATTTTCCGTTCCTATTCTCTTTTTGGCTTCCTAGGAACCCTACATGTCCATTAAAATCCCCCAACAACATTGTTGCCATGTCTGGACTTTCTTCTAGCTTCTCTTCAAGCTCTTGTTTGATTTTCTCATTTCGTGTTTTGTCTTCTGGTTTTGTTTCAACTGACATGTAAACAAGTATTATCCTAACCTGTTTGTTCAATATACTTCCCCTCACTTCCAAAACATCTTCGTTCTCTGAAGGGGCTTTACTTAAAGTGACACCACTGTTTTGTTTATACAAAAACATGAGCCCTCCTCCTTTCTTGTCCTTTTGTTTTCTCATGCTCTCTATCTTGATCAAGTTCTTGTCAATCTCAAGTTTATCATATCTCTGGTGGGTCTCAGTAATACATAAGATGTCACAACTGTAGGCTAACAATTCTTCTAGTTCTGCCAGCTTTTGCTTTGTTAATCCTTGTATGTTAATGAGATTCAATTTGTAAACCTTTCTACTTTCTTGGTTGTCGGTCTTCGACCCCTTGTTTGTTGTTTGTTTCCTGTACCTTCCATCCTTGCTTTCTTTCTTTCTTACTGTGTTACTTTGTTTCCCTTCCTTTCGACAACCCTCCCCCGAGAAATGACATGGGTTTCTCGCCCTTTCTTGAGCCACTCCTCTCTCAGTCTCCTCTGCTTCTCCCTTTCTTCGGGAGGTAGGTCCCTTGTAATGTAGGTATTTTCTATGCCTTTGCTCTTGAGATCAAACCTCCTTTTGTACAGAAGCTCCACGTGCTCCTTTGATCTCAGCTTCAGCAGGAGTATTCTTGGTTTCGTTTTCTGGTTCTGATTTGCGTTTCTTTCATCTCCTTTCTCCATTGTAGGTTTTTGCCTCAATCTGACAATCTTCTGAATTTCAAAGTCTCGCACTCCCAGAGCATCTGCTATTTCTTTGAACTTCACTATGTCTTCCTGTTTTTTGTCTTCTCCTTTCTCTGCTTTACTCTCTGGGAGATTGTGTATCAGCACATTTGTTGCCCTTTCTTCCAACTCCTTGTTCTGTATCACTCTTTTGATACCTTCAGAGTTACCCTTGATGACTTCTTGTTGTTCTTTTATTTCTTCTACCACTTTTGTGACATCTGCATACGTCTTCCTGATCTCCGTCTTCTTCTCCGTTTCCCTGCTCTTCATTTCCTCTACACACTGTATCATTGCTTCGTTCTGCTCTTGCAATGTGGAAATATTGCGCCCTTGAAACTCTCCTACTTCTCTAATGGCTTGTTCATTTTCGATTGCTGACTTCCTTATTATTCTTGTTTGGTCTTTTAGCGCCTCTGCCAACTGATCGATTTTGGCTTCCAACTTGCTGTACTCAGTTTCTGAGTGTGGATACTTCCTGTTCTTTAACTCGTTTCTGCAGGCTTTGCACATCCATGCCAGTGTGTCAGGGTGTTCCTGGAGTGCTTTGTATGCTTCCGTATGTATCTCCTGACATGCTGCGTGGAACCAACGATGACAAAGGTCACATTCCACTCCCTCATCTTCGTAGCCAACTGGAAGACCACATTTGTGCCCAGGCCCTCCCTTGCATATTGCCTCCTTACTCAGGTCAACTGATGATCTGTGTGCCGGTTCAAAAGCCTCAAAGACACTGTTGTCTAGTTTTCCAATGGCTTTCTCTGTTTCCATTTTCTTGCTCATTACTACTCGTCTTTCTTTGTCTTCTGCCCTGGCCATTTTTCCCTTCTCCGCCCTCTCTGCATCTCTCTTACCTTTCCCTTTGTCCGCGATCTGTCTTGTTGTAGGTGTTTTCCTGCTATTTGTCGGTGAGATTCCTGGCCCCATTTCGTGTGTATAGTTGTGTGTATAATCAAGATCAAGATTTAAAGCTATGTTCACAGCCCCGATTTTTCCTCAAGCCAAGCCCGCAAGCAACTTGCCTAGCAATTCGCATGCAGCATGCTCCGAGGCCCGATGCACATCCACCTCACACCCACATCAGCTTGCAAGGCGCCTGCATGCACACAGACACGTGCTGTTATATACAGGGTTTTTTTTACACCTTTACCTTGAATGATAGGTAGGCGTCTTCCTTCTCCCACTTAACACATGCAATACAATCCTCATGTGCCGCGCCACAATTGCCTCAGTTTGCTGTGCCGAGTCCGACAGCTTCTCTCGCTTTCAGGAAGGAGATCCCGAGAGAAATGGACTGGTAAATGACGTTCCTCACAGATTATCGGTGAGATTATTTGCGGGATGGGAAGGAAAGGATTATGCTTACCAACCATTTACCGAAATGCAACCCACTCGCTTCTCCGTCCTCCCACTCGCTTCTCCGTCCTCCCACTCGCTTCTCCGTCCTCAACCACCGTACCACCACAGCTCGTAGCACGCGGTGGTATATGCTGCTTTGCGCGCAACAAATGCCGCACTTTCAAATAAAGTCGCTAGGAGCAGCGGAGATCCCAAAAAGTAAACAAAAGTAAAAGTCTAATATCTTGAAAACCGGTGAATATTTTTCGGTGAAATTTGGTAGATATTCGTTTTTGCTCTTTCTGAACCGAGGGACATCACTTTCATGCCAATTCATTAACTTTTTTGAAGGTGGGAGGGTCCTTTTTTGAAGGGGAGGGTGCGTGTATGCATTGTCTTCATTACAAACCATTCCATGTACAAATAATTGCTCTTCTTGCTGTCGAGTTCTGATTGTAGAAACACTGACAGGATGGGAGAGCTTTAATATGCACATACAAACTTCTGTGTGACATATTATATTGTGGCAACCCTAGAGCCAGTCTCAAGGCCACAGCTCGTACCACTACCTTCAGCCATTTACATGCAAGTGTGACGCCTGCTATAGGACTGCCCAAACAACCATACCACTACCCACACATCCCCATGCAGAACACATGATGAATTGGCTTGCTCAAGTCCTAGGGAGTAGGGCTATAATAACCTAAATCAAGGGTTGGCTGATAACTGTTATTTTTCACATTATGTTTTTTTTTTTTTTTGAATGGCTGGAGAAAAGGAAGAGGAAATGACCTGTTCCAGTGCTAAATCTAGAAAATCTTGGAAGAGGTTAGATGTGAGCTAAAAGGAGAACCATTTTGAGGAGCCAAGGGAACATGTCTGCAAGGAAATCACCTGTTTGTGGGCTGTAACAGTTGGAAATTTTTGGGCGGCAACATTATTTTGAAATTTGAGATAACCATTGCTTTGAATGAAAAAAGATGGATAAATATTGTTACTTATTTTCAAAAAATGTATTACCGTAAAATGGGGTGTTAAGGGACAGTGGGGTGATAAGGGACAGTTGCGTGGGAAAAACTTTGAGTCATGTTAAGTTCCTAATTTGAGAAGGTTAAATAAAAAATTGAGTGTGGTAGTTGACACTGTTTTGTTCTTGACTAAAAGACAAAATGGCATGGTTTTTCATGCAAGTGATTTGGTTCAAAAATGGTTTTGAAAATTATGCTACATTTTCACAAAACTGAGACATCTCCAAAACTCTGTGTGTACCACATAAACTAGAAGGTGTACAGGTAAAATGAATGCATAGGTGTATTGTCACATGTATTGCACATGTTTCCTGAAAACTTATACAAATCCACCTATTCATTCATCATCCTCTTCCTCTTTTCTGGACACATGCGTATTTTGAGGTGGATGTGGGGTGCTAAGGGACAGGGAAGAAAAAATAAAAATAATATATAAATATAATTTCATAAAGTTTTCTTTCAGTAGGCATGGAAAACACCAAATTCCACATAAAATGCTGGCTAGTTCATGCTTTCATCTCTAACACATCTTAAGTTATATAACAAAACACCTCAAAACTCCCTTAACACCAGTATAACGCCTTTTGGGGCGACTAACGGAGCGAGCGAGAGGGTGGGCCTTGCACGTGCGAAATTGCGAGGGGGTACCTCCAACTGACTTGTGCACGGCACCCTACTAACTGGTCTCTAGCGATGTGCCAAATTTGGGCACAATTGGCCCAGCCGTTCTCGAGATCTGGAAGCGGCACCCTGCACGTGCACACGTGCAAAATGGGTCCCAACTGACTTGTGCACGGCACCCTACTAACCGGTCCCTAACTGTGTACCAAATTTGAGCGCAATCGGTCCAGCCGTTCCTGAGATCTGGAAACGACCCCTGCACGTGCGCACGTGCAGCAGCACCCCAACTCTGGCACATGTATATGCAGTGCCTAGTGGGTGCCTACCTACATGCCAACTTTCAGCGCAATCGGCCAAGTAGTTACCGAGATATTGCAACAATTACAAAAGTGACACCTCTTCGTTTTGCACGTGGCACGTGCATAAGGGGTCACCCACATGCATCGGGAATAGTCCAATACTTGGTAGAAGGAATGAAGCTACCCTACAAAAATTACCGCGTGTAAATCGGTCAAGTGGTTGCTGAGATATAAGCGTCGTAGAAGCGTGACCACGGCCGGCCGGCCGGCCGGCCGCTCATACTCAGAAATTTCCGTTAATCTAAGGAAAGACTACGCTCGCTTCGCTCGCTCCGTAACTATCTTTTACAATGATGGGTCAATGAAGACTGATGTAGGTAAATGTGGTGTCATCATAAAAAGGCCAAAACAAAGAGGGCAACATAATGACAAGTGACTAGCTTCAAAATGGGTTTCTGTTGATGACAGAAAGGTACTTTTTGGTTCTATTTACCTCATAGTTAGCACATTTTCCAGAAGCATAAACTGCATTACATGTAATTGGCTAAAAAGGCCATTAGTGGTGAATGAACCAGACTTCTTTTGTGACAGAATATGCAAAACATTTCAATAAATAAATTGTGTGCCCTTTCACACCCCAATTGTGGGCATTTGATGACCATTTCTAGGAATAATATAGGTGTCCCTTAAAACCCCACATTGGGGTGCTAAGGGACAGCGATGAAAAATAATAAAAAATAATATGCGTGTATATATTTTTAAACTTTAATGTAGCAGGCATGTAAAGCACTAAATTCCACATAAAATGCTGACAAGTTGATGCTTCTATCCCCAACCCTTCTTGAGTTATATAACAAAACACCTCAAAACTGTCCCTTAACACCCCATTTTACGGTACCTTTCTCATTTTCTGCAATTATTTCTTTTTCGATTAAATATCACCTATAAACAATCCATATTTGTCTTACGTGTGCCAAAATATGTTTCAGCAAAGCCTCATAAAAAATCCAACTTTTGTATTGGATGAGGGAAGAGGGAAATGGTGATGAGATGTCGAATCAGGATTAGCATAGAGGAGCAACAGAAACCATTTTTTAATTGATAGGATGGATGAGCTTAGAGGAGGTTGGATGAACCGCTGAAAGTTACCCTAGGGCACTGTACCCTACATTTTTATTTGGTTGCTGAGTACTTGGTAGGTAGAAATCAAAATAAAAAACCCTCCCCAACAGTGAAAAGTGGCAGGTAGCTAAGCTGAAATAAAGATAAATTTGGCTTTTCTACTACTGATGGCAGGCAGCACACCAAGTGAGTGTTTGTCACAAACACATAAAACATGAGCCGCACAGAGGTACTGCAGCAGATGGGACCATGTCGGGCACTGTGATACACGCGTATGAACTTATTAAACTTATCATGCTCGCCGTTTCGACCTGCTCCCAGTGCCCTGAAAGCGGCAGTCATGATTATAAGAATGGCTTTCGAGTTTCGGGAGCACTGGATTTTTAATTTGGGAATTCCAACATCATTATTTATCTAAAGACGTGTTCGTCCATCCATGGGTTACCAGTTAAGTCTGCAACTCTGAATATTACATACCTACCTATTGTTTCAGGCTACTGATACCATTGGATCTATTGAGATTCTCTGCAGAAGAAATGGCTTGTTCATTTGGCGAGGAACAATGGCTCATATCCTCTGGAGGACAAAGGAAATATGGCACCACCTCAAGTCACACCACAAGGCGTGAGAGGCTCATTCAGTATGACGTGCAGGAGAATGACACTCTGCAGGGCATCGCACTGAAATTCAACGTGACGGTAAGCGGGGATGGATCAGTGCTAGCACGACCGTGGCAGCCGCAACTCAGGCTGCCTCCGCGATGGTGTTTCTAATTGTACTCACAGATGGTGAACATAGTGTTCATGCTATTGAAAGTTGTGTTGCCATTGCAAGGGTAATGATGAAAGTATTAATGCTGGACAATCGTGGTGCATGATGTAGGTAAAGTAAATTGTGGAACCCAAATAAGGGTATTGTTTTTAAATTGTATAAATGTTTAGCGCAATTGTTCAGTGCAAGTTTCAGCACTGTTGTTGGACTCCTGTCAGCCAAGGTGTCTTTTCTGGGGGCCTTCTGGCCCTGTTTCACCGGTGATAGCAGCACGCTGCTATTACACGTGTCAAATTGGGTTTCCATGGAAACATCAACAAACCATGGCGTCGTCAAACTGTGTGATGTCATCAAATATTGCTGCTAACATCTTCACGGCCGCGCGATCAAATCAAACGCATTCAACGAGACAGCAATTCTGTTTCAAACGTAGCTATAAAAAAGCTCACGGATTAGACGAAACGTCATTAGTATGACGTCATCACATTACGTCAGCTCGCGCAATTTGATAACAGCGTGCTGCTATCACCGGTGAAACAGGGCCCTGGTCTGTTTCTTCAAGTCGTGTGACCTTAGGTGACTAATGTGATGTGAGCGTAGGATAAATGCATCCTAAGAGTTTTCTTCGAACTTAAAGTGCCATAAACCAGTAACCAGGTGCTCATCTGAAAAGGGTTTGGCACCTGTGTAGCATGAGTAGCATATTAGCTCAAGATTTCCTCACGCTGGCTATCTGCTTGTTTTGCTTCAGATGGAACAGCTGAAGCGCGCAAACAAACTGTGGACCAACGACAGCCTGCACGTGCGCCGCACGCTGCTGGTGCCGCTGCCGCTGGAGCCGAGCGGGGGCACGACGGCGGCGGTCTGCTCCTCCGACAGTGACGAGGCGGGTAGCAGCAGCGGCGGCAGTGGCGGTGGTACGGCCGGCGAGCCGCGCCGACCGGGCCGCGGCCAGCTGCCCTCGGCCGACGACTTCCTCCGACAGGTGGACAGCGTGATAGCCAGCAGTCGGCGCAGCGTCTCCCGACTGAGGGTCGACTGAGGTGTCAGGTGAGCCGCCACGGCGACACGAGAACATCTGTCTCGCGCTCCCTGGTGATATGGGATACAATGGTGTAATAAAAGCGATTTTGATCCTCACAAACCGGATTTCCTCACTTACCGTCGCTCTATCCTGATAAATTACTCGCCTCATCCGCTAGTGTGATGGGCATAACATTTATGGTGGTCAAAGCAAATATCCATCAGGACTGGCGCATTGGCTATGCAAATTCACTGCATCACTCCAGTGATGCTCCCGTGGCCAGTTCTATCGTTCACTGCGGGCCATTTCTTTCAGGAAGTTCATCCGTCAAGTCTGTGTGTGGACGGTCTTGGGCGCCTACTTTTTGAGGAAATCAACAAGGCGACGGATCTCGCAGGCCCACGGACAGAGTATGAGATTAGGCGCGATCTACGTGCTGACGACTCACCATATGAGGCAATATTTTATATATGTACAGATTCCTGATGTATGCTGTGGCAGCATGTCCGTAAAGGAGCCTGGAGTTAAAGCAGCTGTTTTATTTTTGTAAATCGGGATTTGCTCTTTGAATAGCCGTGCTCTTTATGTGTTTGGCGTGTACAATGTGGAGGTTCTTATCACGTTTGGTTTTGCAGCTTGTTTAATTCCGATTCATCTTTATGATTTCTTCACTGAGCTTACGTCTTTAAAAGTTTGCGATGTTGTAGAAGGAAGCAACGTTTGATGCTGGGGACTTTGCGCGTCCCTGAGCTTTGCAATTTGCGCAGCCTTTTTTGTTTTGTGTGAAGTAGCGTCTGCAGCCACGATATTATCCATTGCTTTTGTCTGCACTTGCGCTGTATCCACGGGTAGAATTAAGTGTTTCTGCGAGCCAAGGTCAGTGCGCTGTCCGCTATATTGTCTTTATTTCAACATTTGCTGAAGAAAAAGAAACCGGGAACTATTCTGGGCGGGTGGAGACACCACTTTTGAAGGGTATTCGTGCATTGCATGTGCCTCATTTAACCAAGACGATGTGTGTCTTCTAGCGGGTAGCGGCGGAGCTCCATTGTACTTTAGGGAGTTTGGTAGCACCTATCTGCGGAGTGCCAGGGAATATCAGTTACCATGTATATTTGTGACCGCTGATACTATGTATGTATGTATGTGTTACGGAATGCCTGGCTTCAGCTTGATTCATTTCAAAATGCGCAATTTGCCCACTTTGAAGTCCACCTTTCGTTTAGTCCGATGCAGCGACATTTTGTTCCAACCCTTCGTCAATTCCTTATGATCGTCCTGATAGTCGGGCTGCGATCGTCCCGCTAGTCGGGCTGCCGAACTTCCATATCCTGAGGTATAAAGTGGTGGATATCGTGCGATTGTCGCGACCCAGTGTTATAGCGAAGTGTCTCAGATGTGTGGCTGTTTAACCAGGCTGTTACACACCGGTGTTCCTGTGTGGGTGGAAGGTCGGGGCGGGGCGGCCCTCCGTAATAACACTGCCCACTCAGCCCAGTCGTAAGCCCGTGGCGAGCTGTCCACTGATGCATTCCGCCATGGTGACGATGCTCGCACTCTTTCACACCGATGCCAAGTGTCCGATAAAAATAAATGATGTCTTAATAAAGATGAGTTATTTTCGCAGTGCGTGAGCATCGAAATGCTCCCTTCTAAGAGACAGAACGTAATGGAGAAGATCTTATATAAAGTATTGATTGCTGCTATGTTTACAACATCTACCAGTTACGAGACACTAAGTTACCAGCACGAACATAACAAACAACTTCAGAACGGTGAAAGTCGAGGATTGGTCACACACGAATGAAGTAAATAGGAAACTCGAATCAAGTATATATTTTATCAGTAATACGCATTTTACAACACCAACAACAAGGCTCAACCATTCCCCAAGAAACGACACGCCATCCCACATTTTCCACACAACATAACAACTAAAACACGAGTAGCCAGCAGAGCGCTAGCGAATCGGGACAGACTGAAGTCTGGTTAGACCGCGAATCGTTTCAAACAGTTCTGGACATATTCGGTTGCCCAGTAAATCACACAGGTCCTTCAGGCTGGTGCTCCCATAAAAGCAGGCCAATACATCGTGCAGGGGCGCCGTACACACGGCTGGCTCCTTCAGCGTGGTCCCATCACCGGGGAGCAACACATCACACGGTCACACCACGCCTGATAGCAGGGCTATATGTAGATAGCCTACCTCGCCACCAGCAGGCGCTTCCTGTTCTCTGCAGAACGCATTGGAGGGACCGGGCTAGGCCTGAGCCTACTGAGCTTCCGCAGCCTCCCTCGCTGACATAAGCGGCATGTCGCCGCAGACAGCGGGCGCCGGGCCGCTGTCGAAGGCCCGATCGTCCACTCTGCCTACCGCTGCGCGGGCTTCGCAGCAGCACCCGCGTCGGCGCCGCCGCCGCCGGCCGCATCTGGTGGTGGGGCGCCTTTTGTTTTCGCTGCGGCGGCCCCCTGATCACCTGCGGGAGCGGCCGGATCGGACGCCGCCCGCTTGGCCGCCGGGCTGGCCGGCGCCGCAGTTTTCTCCGCAGTCGCCGCCGCCACGGCAGCCGCAGCCGTCGTGGCCTGCACGTCGGTGGCTGGTACCGGCGACCGGAAAAAGTACAACTGAAACGCGGCACGGGAGGGATCGATCAGACGCTGTCGTAAGCATGGCAACCCTCGCACGACACAGATGGACAGGTTACACAATACCATGGATGAAGTATATACCACACGGGTGCCAAACCGTGCTTATGACATGGGTATGTCGCTCTGCTCAACTCACATAGTCATTGTATCATGAACAGAACAAAGTCAATCGCATCTGAAAATAGTCGAGAGAACAACTCTAGCTACAATGCAACATTCAGTCTTCAGATAAGTATAGCTAGTTTTTACGGAATTATGTCAAATCCAGCAACAAAATTTGTGTTACAAATTACCTAAGTGTCAAAGAACTCAAGCTTAGTCACTTTTTCATCAACTAATGCGTAAATACGCGGCATGGCGTGCACTGCTATGCTTCCTGAACTAGAGAGAGAGAGGGGTCTGACCAGGAAGCCGGCGGCCAGTGCCAGGTGGAGCAGCAGCACGACGGCGGTGACGGCGATGGCGAGCCGGCGCTGCTCCTCGCCGAGCGCCGACCACAGGCTGGCGGCCAGCACGGCGCCGGAGACGGCGAACCCGGCCAGCATCAGCGCCCACTGCAGCTGCCAGACGCCGGACGCGCACAGCACCTGTCGGGGCGGTCCGCCGGTCAGCGATCACCTCAGGTAGGGACTCTGTGCTGAGCGTGCTCTGTCGTCGGTCGTGGCTCATAACGACACTGCCACCGCCCCAGAGTCGACAGCTACTCGCCAGATAGAGTCACCATCCACCGGTCCAGGGGTCTCTAAACGACAGCCGCCCGGCGTCCCGAGCCAGCAACCAACTCAGCAACAACACGTCAAAGGTCGCCAGTTGACCTCGTATACCTCTGTCCCACAAACGGCTCCACCGGGTCACACGTACCGAGATGGGTATGTAGACGGTGAGGGAGTAGCCGTACAGACAGACGAGCTGCAGCAGGGTGACGGTGGCCTGCACGCCGCGCCACCAGAACACGGCCCACAGCGCGATCGGCACCAGACACGAGTAGCAGAACACCACCGTGGCTGCCAGCGTCACTGCGACCAGACGGAGCCGTCAGCACGTCCCGGCAGCGGCCGAGGCGCGCAAACAAACAACTGCACGACCAGTGGCCGGGTCGAATAACACGCTCACCAGCGAACCTAAGTGAAACACATATAATTTGAGTCACGAACTAGACCATACCCACAACTACCCTCTTCTTTGACTTAAAACAATTATTCCATATTTCTGACTGAAGTTTTCAGGCCAACATAGCATGTTGGCCATTTGCTCAGCCAATTTAGTTGTGCTACTAATATATAATTAGAAAAACGGTTTTGTTGTCAGTTGTGTCAATGTAGCAACAGAAATAAAGCTTTTACGTCGACACCAAAACAGACATTTTCTACCCAGTCCCATGATAGATTGGAATCTTATGATTAATCAAACATGGGAAAAAAGAAGCCATATGATTACTATAGCTAGTAGCTACCATGTGATAGGCATTGGTTTACTCTTGACGAGAATAAGAGGTTATGGCACGCGTTGCTGTTTTAGTCGATTATTTTACAGTAAGTGACTATTTTAGGTGCGCGGATAACATAAGGCAGACAGCCAGTGGCCGTGTTCCGCGGCTGACCGGCTGTGTAAGGGGCCTGGTTGGACGTACGTTTGTGAAAGTCGTATCTCCAGTGGTAGCGGTCGCCGGCAGCCGCCACCTGCAGGTAGTTGGCCAGGTTTCCCATCACAGCGATCGAGATGACCAAGGTGACGCCGATCCAGAACGGACCTGCCGTCACGACACGAACCGTTACGGGCGCCACAGCGCACAATTACTGAACGTCATATATCACAAGCATAAGTGTCACGATACAGATCGGGTCACATATTCGCAATCTAACCAGTGCATTAAAAGATACTTGTCATTTCATTTGCAACTAAGCAACAAAGCGTAAATTGATTTGTCAAGATACTCTTTTTGCTTTATTACGGAGCGAGCGAAGCGAGCGGAGTCGTACGTAGAATAACGGAAATTTCTTAGTATGAGCGGCCGGCCATGGTTACGCTTTTGCGACGCTTATATCTCAGCAACCACTTGACCGATTTACATGAGGTAAATTTTATAGGGTAGCTTCATTCCTTCTACCAAGTATCTGACTATACCCGATGCATGTGGGTGACCCCTTATGCACGTGCCACGTGCAAAACGAAGAGGTGTCACTTTTGTAATTGTTGCAATATCTCGGTAACTACTTAGCCGATTGCGCTGAAAGTTGGCATGTAGGTAGGCACCCACTAGGCAATGCATTTGCATGTGCCACAGTTGGGGTGCTGCTGCACGTGCGCACGTGCAGGGGTCGATTCCATATCTCGAGAACAGCTGGACCGATTGCGCTCAAATTTGGTGCACGGTTAAAGACCGGCTACTAGGGTGCCGTGCACAATAGGGTGTGTCATTTTGGGCACTTTTTTCGCAAAACATGGTGCTCCACTGATTTTATCGTGCCCCAGACACGTAGAAACCGTGTGACATTTTTTATTTCCCCCAAATATTAACACCCATGCGGCGCCGACCGCCGACACTTTGGCCTATCTCTCAGCATTAGCGACCTCAGCGCCCCTAGCGGCAATGTTTTGAACTAACACGCTCGCTATGCTTTGTGAGCTTACGATCATCATTAAATGCATTTTACCGAAATGACGCCTTGCTGTTGGCTTGTCTGGCACTCAGAATGTTGGTGAAAATGTGATGTTATGCATCTTAAAGCACGAAATAGTTCTGTGTTAATGTACATTGCATAGTTCTACCCCCGATCCCCGTCCTGGTCTGACGGGATACGTACGAGCGCATGTTTATAGTGCCTGCTATTAGGTGTCACATGTTTTTTTTTTTTTGTAGCGTCGTTCACTGCATAGACCCCGGGGAACAGGGGGGGGGGCAGTGGGGGCGCTTACCCCCCCCCTCCAACTTGAGAGCCTAGTGGGCGCCGCCCCCTCAACATTGATGCAACGATGAAGGATCTCTGCTCCGGCTTTTATGGACCTACATGTCTGTTTTTATATAAACATCAGCACAAGGTATTTGTCTTGCATGTGAATGGTTTCTGCTGATTCGGCATCGATTTAAGAACACCTGCTATTGTCATCCCACTTTGATTTTATCTGAACTTGGTGATGATAACTTTGGTAGGTCAGATTTTATACTGGACCATTTTGGTTCCGGATGGTATTTGATTTGGCGTGATGAGAACATTATGACGTACAACGGTGGTAAAGTCGTTGATTGATACAGGTTTACTCGCTCCGGTGGGAGGCAGTAGCGGCGGAACACCTTCAATTAAGTGGAGGGGGGGGGAGGGACACTGCCGAATTTTGGTCCCATTCTTTCCATGCAACGCCCATAGGGCTAATGTTAAAATGCCCAAATCAGAGGGGGCACGCCGCACGGTGCCCCGGTGCCCTCCCCGTTCCGCCGCCTATGGTGGGAGGGCGGCGTGTGGGACTCAGAAGGAGACTAATGGCGTGTGTTGTGCCTTTGGTAGGACCCTCAGTATCACCGATGCAGGGCCTTCAGAGCCTCCAATTAGGGGCCTTTAGAGGCACTGGTGTGGGGTCCTCACAGACGCCCGTGTGGCCCCTCAGAGGTGCTAGTGTGAATCCCTCATAAGCGCCGGTGAGGGTCCTCACAGAATACAGACGCCGTTGTGGACCCTCAGAGACACTGGTGTGGGTCCGTTACATGTGGGTGTGTGGCCCTTAGAGCTGCTGGTGCGAACCCTTTAAAAGTCGGCAGGGGGCCCTCAACGACCGGGGAGGGGGACCTCAGACCGGCAAGGGGCCCACAGAGGCCGGCGGCATTTTCAGAAGCCCTGTGGGGTCATTAGATACCGACAAGGTACTCTGAGACGCCAGTGCGGCCCTCAGTCTCTGGTGTAGGGCCCTCAGAGTTGCAGGTAGGTGGCCGTCAGATATGCTTTTGCCGAACCCTCACAGGCGCAGGTGTGGGTACCTCAGAGCCACCAATATAGGGTTGCATAAATGGTGTGGCACTGGCTTGGGGGACCCTCAGTGGTGTCCTTATGGGCCCTTAGAACCACTGGTGTGGGTCTCTCAGAGGTGCTGGTTGTGAACCCTCAGAGGCCCTGCTGAGGGCCCTCACGGTCTCCGTTATGGGATCCTCAGAAGCCGGCGTAGACCCTGACGGAGATCTTAGTGTGGCTACTTAGGGACTCATGAGGTGCCCTTACGAGACCTGTGAGGTCTTTCTCAGCTGAAATATAGTCAGCGTGGACCTTAGAGGTCAGTTGGTGCCGCAGGGGTCTTTATGGCCGGGTGGGCTCTCAGAAGCACCAGTGAGGGCCCTCAGTCTCACAGTCGTCGTAATGGGGCCGTCAGAGACATTGGTGTGAGGCCATTACTGATTACAGGTTGGCGTAAGGCCCTAGATATGGCCCCTCTTGGGCCGGCAAGGACTCTCAGAGGCACGCTAGCGGCCATAAGAGGCCGGTAAAGGGCCCTCAGAGGCCGCCAGTAGCCTTCAGAAGCCGGTGTGTAACCCTCATGGACAATTTAGTGAGGCTTCTTTGGACTCACGAGGTGCTGTTACGAGCCCTATTCTTTATGAATCGAAATATGGCCAGCATAGACCCTGAGCGGTAAACTGGTGCCACAGAGCCCCTCCAACCCGAGGGGTCCTCTGAATGCGATAGGGGGGGGGGACTAGATGGCACGTGCCTCCTGGGACCCCTTGACTACGCTACTATTTCACATGCGTCATGTCAGGTATTTTGGGCTTGCACCCGAACTTGAAGAATGTTCCTGGGCCCCTGTGGCAATATATTGTATTCATTATAGGTATTCGTCATTAGCTTGCACTCTCTGCAATCTGCCCATACAATTATTTGTCCCTAGACGCGCTTACAGAGAGCAGGGATAAGCCCATACAGTCAACGGCCTGTTAGTTTCGCAAACAGCCGCCAGGGGCGCTAGGGTCGCCTATGTTGTGAGATAGGGTAAACTTCTCTCGCTCGGCGCCGCCTGGGGGTTAAAATTTGCGGGAAATTAACAATGCCACGCCAATTCCACATGAGTGGAGCACAATAAAATCGATGGAGCACCTTGCATTGCGATTAGTGACACACCCTAGTGCACAAGTCAGTTGGTACCCATTTTGCACGTGCGCACGTGCAGGGTGCCGCTTCCAGATCTCGAGAACGGCTGGGCCGATTGTGCTCAAATTTGGCACATCGCTAGAGACCGGTTAGTAGGGTGCCGTGCACCAGTCAGTTGGAGGTACCGCCTCGTAATTTCGCACGTGAAAGGCCCACCCTCTCGCTCGCTCCGTTAGTGGCCCCAAAAGGCGTTATACTGGTCTAAATGTTACCTGTACATATGCCCAGAGAGCGATATTTTTTTAGACTATTATGTTTTATAAAGATTTTTGCATTTTAATCGTCCGTAACATGTTGGCGTATTTCCTGTTTGCCTACAAACAATAGGAAAACCTCGAGTGCATCAATTACCGGGGCACCAGAACCCACGGTATCCGAGGACTGTTCAAACATCCCCCGAGCCCGTACTTGCGTTAGTGAAAACAACTCTATTTTTCATCTAGATTTACGATTTTCCTGCTGGTTGATCAGGGAATTTGATGTTCATAGGAATATTGACAAGTTTCATCTGCATGCATGCGCACCTAAAAAACGTGTACTTTGGAGCGTGCACATTGCAAACGCAACACAAATATGCAATACGGACCGTAAAGATCTGGATTCTGCTGAAGCCGGTCTTTCAGGAAGTTGGTACCCGGTTTGGGGACCATGGACCAGAGACAGCGGTCTCGAACGTCGCTCGTGTCGACGTTGAAGTAGCGTCGATAGTATTCGACGGTCCAGATGGCGCCACCACCGCCGGCAGGCTTCTCCTCTCCCAGCAGCTGCCGGCAGCAATGGTCCATTGTAAAATATCAACGTGTTTTTCCAAACCCCACATCTTTCCTCCCGTAAATTTCAGGAAAACACGAAAGATCACTTTTAAGGTGTCCAACAGCCGATTCTGATCAAATATGTGTGTCCGTAGGCATGTTCTGGTATTGCTTGATCTGCCAAAACAGACAAACTTGAGAAAACCCGAGTGACTGTACCTTTTTAAAGTTTCTGTCTAACTTATCGAAAATTCACGCGATGTGAGGTTTGGAAAAAACGAATTGGAAGGGACATTGATATGTGAACAGAAAATAACAGCAAATGTATCTACTTATGATTTATGTCTCAGCCTAAAGAGCGAAACGATTTTGTTTCAAATATATTCAGGACTCTTGAATGAAAAACACAGGTAGAGTATTTACTATTTACCGAACCACTTCAACTGTCTCACCAGCATTTTGTGCGAGCAGTGAGCGCCCATGTTTTGACTTTGTAAGACAGTCCGTGCGTATAGGCTGTGGAGTGTGGCCCGGGCTGTGAGCGTGTCTGTGATTGCTTTTACTGCTTTATTGTGATGGTGTCAATGACTGAGATGCCTGCAACCTGCACAAATTACACTCTACCTGCCACTTTGAAAGCATGAAACGTCAAACTAGCGGAAAAAAATCCCGGGCAGGCAGAGGCAAGCGCCGAGTGCAAGCTGCTGCGGCGGCGCGTCTGGCAGCAGCACCAGCAAGCACGTTGCCTTGAATGCCAACATGACTGGGAATACAGCAAAAACAGACTGATTTTCCAGACTGCTCCACCGAAGTAAGCCGAGTTAAAATATCCCGCACGATGGGGTCAACTGGGTTAAAACTCCGTAAAGCCTTAGGCCAGTGGCTGTTAAGAGAATCAGATAAAAGCAGGTAAAAGGGATTGCCAGAAAACTTGATTAAACACAAGGCCCTCTCAATCCTCTGAAGAAAATACCGAGGCGGAAGGTGGCAGAGAAAAGGAGCGGATGTCACGACCTGCGACCAGCGACAAAAGAGTAGCCGGAGCAGCCCGCTCTCTCGGTTGTCTTCGAGCCGTCTGTATAGCCCGGAATAAAACTATCATAAAAGGCAGCAATGTGCTCTAAGGCTCTGGATCGCGCCTCAGCAGGCAGCAACTTGTCCTTTTAACAACCAAGAGTGAGAGGTCCACTTGAGGTTTGGCGCTTTTCCAAGGTGGAGGGGCGTGACTTCTTATTTGCTTGCGTATCATTCAAGTTTGAAAATATATATATTGGGGCAACAATTTATCAAGATGATGAAAAGTTGGGGTTTATGCGAGGATGGCGGAGTCATCTGCGCCTATAGTAACATAAGTTAGGGTTCACATTGGTGCAATTTGAACAGGCTAAAAAATATGTAAAATATTGAATGGTTCCTACTCATTCCTAAGCACTGCCAGCGCTGCCAAAGACAGTTTTGAGCACAATTGCTAAATAAAATGTGGACCTGGACATGTTACAGGTAACTACAGTTCGTTTTTCAAAAGCAGTTTGGTTCAAACTCAAAATTTATTATCAAGACTCTCACGCGAGTTTTGGCAAGTTCAGCGTCTGGCTAGGATTTTTTTACACTAGAACGCTCTATGTCAAATTGTGATCGTAAAAGTGCATGTAAATCGTGTCTAAATAAACCTACGCCCCGTTGAGGTCTGGCAGCAGGCCTTGTTTGGGGGAGGGGGGGGGGGCAGGGTCGTATCTCTGGAAACAATAGCCAGATAGGAAGAATTCAAATGACATTTGAAAAGACTCATTGAAATACACAATACACGATATCAATGACCTCAATATTGACCTAGGACGTTGCAAGGGGTAGATCTGCACTGATATCAAAAAGTGTAAGGGAATATTCAAAAGTATTAGCAGCCCCTTGGAATCCCAAAAGTGAGGACTTTGAAATTAAATATCTCTGAATTAACGCTTTTCCTGGAGTATTCAAACTGGTATTTGCAAGCTAGCGACCTCAATTTGGCTATCTTCACTCAAAACTAATGTTTAGGTGGGATGGCCACTTTTAATTAGATGACATTTGATTTTCTCAAGTTTCAGTTGAGCCCTTTTCGCCAGCATATCACACATTTTAGCCCTTGCCGCTGGCTAAAATGTGTGAGAAGTTGAAACACATAAATGGAGCCAAACCTCTTTTAAAAAGCAAACTAGAGAACCATGATGCCTCCAGCTGCATGTTTATCCCGAAGCTCACACTACATATGTACAATGTAAGCATGATTTTGCATAGCCTAACAAAATGTTAGCACTGTAAGTGACTATCTACTGACTATACAAAGGTTAAGGGCACACACCTACCTTGTTTTCCTCAACAGTTCCTTCCAGATCATCATCTACTGCTGAGTCAGGGAACTGTTTAAATGTGTGTGTCTGCTGATCAGATGTATCCAGCTCCACTAGTGTGCTGTCCACCGGAAAATCTGAAAAATTTAACAACAGACATGGTCAAGTGAAGCACCTTCATCAGTATCCTGTGACAGTAGCAAGGTCAATTGCATTTCACAGATGATCATCTGGTTCAAAATTACTTCTTTATGACTAATTTACCTGACTCACATTTCATACTTGCTGATATTTACAACCCCACAGCGGCAGTCAACTTGTCCGAAAGTATAACTAACTTTCATCAATCAAGCACACTGCGCCAGCAAACCAGTACCTACCTAATTCATCAGTATTCAGAACATTTTTTTTTAATTGAAATACCATTCATCTCAACAATACAATGTGTGCTAGCCAGTTTTCCCAGTCATTGTCTCGGCAAATCTTATGCTGAGACCAGTTTTATCAACATAAAAATAGCCCCCTGGCAGAATTTTTGCCCAAAGACAAACAGCTTCACATATGAAGCATTAATGCGATGGCTAGGCTAGGTATGTAAGTGGATGGGGCTTTACCATTTACACTCAGTATGTGAAGCAGTCTTTCGGCAAACACATTCTGGCATGCGCAGGGCCCTCTAACTGGCATGTGGCTGTTTTCCTGTTGGTAAAACTGGCCTGTGTGCTAAAAAATATGCTTATATACTCTGTTCCGTTTCAAGTTTGCAGCCGAAGTGCCCTGCTGCAAGCAGTGCATGATTTCTGTAAATACAGCTCTTACATTTTAAGAAGCAAATTCTTGAGCGGAGGAGCGATCAGCCGAAGAAACTCCGACTGCAAGCTTGATATGGAACAGACTATAGTGCAGGACGGTCAAACTTGAATAAAACTGACTTTAGTGATAGGGAACCCCTCACACGAAGAATCAATGCACATACTTATACGCACCCAATACCCTATGTGGTAGTGATCTATATTCTGCCCAATACCGCCCAATACCTACCTATCTGAAATAGAAAAAGTGTGAGCTTGCCAAACATTTGGCACCTACCTTGAAAGTCAAAATTGCCAGAACTTTGCTTGCTGGGATCCATTTCAACCAGTCTTGATTTTGAAGTTTGAACTTTGACTTGAACTCAAACTGAAAGGTCAAGGTGGTGGAGTTGCGGCGGCGGAGATCGTCGGCAAGGGGGGGGGGGGGTAAGGGTAGGGGCTTTTTTAAGCTTCACGCTTGTGTTCAGTGTGTTATCGTACTAAGAATAGGAACCATGTAGAATCACACCACCTCCTTGATATCTCAACAAGCTCAATAATTTTCCGTATTTTGTTTTGGTTCAGAGCGCTGTTCGGCAGCCGGCTATTTTGTGTGCAGGGTATGACGTATTTCGCGAGCCGACGTCACAGGCGGTGACGTCGGCTCGCGCGCGAGCCGAGCGCCAACGACAAACTAACGGGAACCCTCGGACACCCTCGGGGCATAAACCGCGGAGAAGCATATTGAGCGAGTCTCATAAGGAAAATTCATATATTTTCGTTTCTCAAATGATAATCAGGGTGTCTCTTACCTTTGTACATATTATTTAGGCTTACCTAACACTTCAGTTGCCAAATATCTGCAATTTATTCAAGCGAAGGTATTTTCAGTAAATATCAATGGTATAGACCGAAATCTTTTGAATAAAAACTCCAACTAACAGAAATAAAAATAACTTAATTTATTCCAACCATTTCCTCCAAATAAACAACGTAAAAACTCACTTTTACACACATCATTCATAATAAAGCATACTAACACGCCGCTTTTGACAATTGCGGCGTCGAGTGGCGCGCTGCTAGCGCTCTTTTTCGATCGCAGAGACCCTGCACGCGCGCGAGCACACTACGTCACGTCCGGGGGGCACAGGTATATGAAAAATCGCAGTGACGTAACACTTTTCTCGCTTCTCATTGGTCAATAGCCCGTTGCCGGGGTAACGTGCACGTATGTGAGCGCGGGCAAGAGTACTAGCCGGCCGCCGACAGGCATTTAGGAAAATTTACGTGGCTTTCCTCAGGGATACAAAAAAGTAACCAAAGCGATTTTGGATTCTGAGTACCTGTGACGTCATAAACACCTCTTTCTTCCAGTAAGCTTTACACGCTTTTCCCAAACTTAGGTAGGTAGGTAGGTAGGTAGGTACAGTTTTAGCACTTGAAAGTTGAAACAGAGTTTTGAACTGGAATTGCGTACACTGAGAATCACATTTTACAACTTTGGCTGATAGCACTCCCCTGAGGACTTTCGACTGTCTCCATTCTGCCGCTTTTCCAAGATTCCTATAGATACACTACTATCCCAGTAAACATGCCGACGTCGGCCGACGTCGGGGTGGCGTCGGCAACTCGGCATCGGCATGCCGACGTCAGTGGCGGATCCAGGAAAACTCCAAGGAGGGGGCCATGAATCGAAGTGGTGCCCCTACCTACCCAGTAAACATGCCGACGTCCGCCCGACGTCGGCAACTCGGTATCGACATGCCGACGTCGGCCCGACGTCGGTCCAACCTCGGCACGACGTCGGCTGGATGTCGGATATGCCCGCATGTTCCGACGTCCAGCCGAGGTCCAGCCGACGTCGGGCCGACGTCGGACCGAGATCAATTGCTGAGGTCTAGCCGACGTCGGGCCGACGTCGGGGCGACGTCGGACCGACATCGGCTGCTGTTTTGACCGTTAAAATAATATAAAATATATGTGTCATGTTTCATAAAGAGCTTCTGTATTCAAAATATCCTCAAGAAACTCAAATCTTCCTCCACGCCGCAACCCCCTGATCTGGACTGGACGGGGAACTTTATCCCATTTGGGATCGCCCGTAAGCCGAGCTCGCCCGTAGCCGGGTGCGGTGAGTGCTTGGGGGCTGCTCGGCCTATCCTTTGGTCAGGCTCAGCCCCGGCAACTCACCAGGGCCGGGCCCAGTTCATATAGAAAGGCCAGTCGGTAAGTGTCACTTTTACCGGGGTTACATGAGCAAGTACTCGTAAATGCGTATCAAGGAACGGATTTTCCTATTCGCTCACCATTGTAGTCCGTTTGTAATGCGTATTAACTCTGCTCATGTAACCCCGAGCTTTGCCAAAATGCCACTTATCAAAGGGACACTTTGGGAAACGTTGGTGCAGAACAGAACAGATTTATTTGAATAAGATCCACGATTACATGGCTTTTCACTTACTCGCGTCTGAATGGTAATACAATGGGAAGTTGGAACAGACACACGGAAATGACTACAAACATTCGCATACCATGCATACACTCGCACCAGAAACGATATCGTGAATCAGAGAGATCCAGCGAACAGCCTGGCATCTGCCCGGAAAGACAAAGTGCCAGGCTCAATGCCGCTGTCGTTCAGCAGCGACACACCGCGGTAACAGAGTCGCCGCCTGCCGGCCTCCACACGGATGGCCGGAAGGGTAAACGAGTCCGCTCGCCTGGTGTTATGATCATGCCGCTGGTGGGCTCGCTGTCCAAAAGTCTTAAGAAGAAAGTCAGGATGACCTGACTTCATCGTCCGCTCGACTGCACACAAGGTATGGTAAGCCACCAACTGTTCGGCCGTGAGCCAGCCGAGGCTCGATATGGCACCCGAGATGTGATCACATTGCCTTTTCCCGGTCACGACACGTGCGCAGAAATTGATGGTCTTCTGTACACGGTGCAGCTGTGTGCTAGTACAAGACCCATACACCGACATGCAGTAGCGCACAATGGATAACACTAGAGCTTCTGTGATGCCCTTTAACACAGGTCTAGGTATGACGTGACGTGCGTGACTTAGGGCTATCAGAATACCGGCGCACTTATGGGACATATTGTCTATCTGAGCCTCAAAATTTAGATACCTGTCAAGTTGAACACCGAGGTTTTTAACTACTCCTGAGTCTGGAATGACATCTCCATTGAAGGTCAACGTCACAGGTGGTACATTGCGCAGCATTGAGGGGGTACCTAGCACTAACATCTGCGTCTTCTTGGAGTTGAGCTTCATCCGGTTGAAGCAAAACCACTGGTACAACATGTCGAGTGCGTGCTCCATACGGGCGACGAGCTGCGGTAAGTCACACTTTCTGCCTGTCACTATCAGTTGTGTGTCGTCCGCATACTGGACGACACTAACACCGTCCGGCACATGCAAGCTAAGGTCGTTCGCAAACAGCATGTACAGAATACAACTGAGGGCGCCGCCCTGGTATACACCTATCACATTGCTCTTTTCATCGGAAAGTAGCATCCTTCCGTCTGCGCACCGTACCTGCACCTGCTGCGCGTGGTCGGCCAAATAGTCACGGAACCATTTGGTAGTGATGCCGTAGAGAGACAGCTTTTCTAGCAGCTTGTCATGCGGAACAACGTCAAAACATTTAGATAAATCGAGAAGTACCAGAATACTTATCTCGCCGTTGTCCATAGCGTGAAGCGCCAGATCGGTGATCACGTGCAGTGCGGTTTCAGTGGAACGGAATTTACGGTACCCGTGTTGACAATCGGAGAGCAGGCAATTGTCCTCGAGATAAGCAATGAGCTGCGCCTGTACAACGCGCTCGACAATTTTCATTATTGCTGGCAGAATCGAGATGGGTCGAGTATCGGACGGTTCGGTGGCAATTCCGGCTTTAGGAATGGGTGTGACCAGCGCATGCTTCCAGGCGTGCGGCACTGTACCGGTGACAAGGCTCGAGTTTACAACGTCAAGCAGAGCATGTCTCACACCCAAGAAAAACTTTTGCAGCATCATCACGCTAATACCGTCAATTCCTGTTGAATTGGACGGTTTCATCACCGCGAGCGTGGCACACAAAGTATCCAGGTCGATTGTGCTGACATCGAAACCACAAGTTGACACACGTGGGACGCGCGTGGGGACAGCCAAAGCGGCGACCGGCACACTAGCAGCAGTGTTGAGCCCCACTGCGACATAGTAGTTGTTCAACGCATTCGGGGTTATCCGTGGAATGTCGCACTGCTGCTGTTTCCGTCCGATAACGGGCCGCAGCACCCGCCACAGCCCACCGCGACTGTTCTCCCTGATCTCCCGCTCGTACCGCGCGCGGCAGTCACGGCGGATGGCCGCGCGGCACAGCCGGTTGGCCTCCTTGTACGCGGCGCGGTCACTTCCAGCGAGCGCCGCGCGGCGGCGCTGCAGCAGCCGTTGAGTGTCAGCGGACACGGGCGGCGCAGAGCTCCGCCTGTCACGGACACGCCTGAGCGGTGCGACAGTGTCCAGTTCAGAGAGGAACGCCGTCTGGAAGTGCGCCCACTTGTGCACAGTAGTGTCGCTGTCAAAAACTCCGGTCCAGTCGGTATCAGTCAGTTGCTGGCAAAACGCCGCTGCGTCTATCTTGCTCAGAGCGCGGCGATACACGTCACCAGCGCGCTGTGTTGACGGACGACCGGCGCAGGACAGCACCACACGAGTAAAATCGTGGGGCCCTCCGTAATGACAGCGGGTTACGCCAGCACGCTGTACAAGCTCAGGCCGGTTGGTAGCGAAAAGGTGTGTAGAGTGGCTAAGAGTAGCAGGTGTGTAAGAGTGGCTATATGAATCCATTGTGGGGTCGCCCTTTCCAATAAGTGTCACGTAACAGCAATGGGACCAGGGACTCTATATGAAGTGGACCCAGGGTGCTCGCCAAGAAGACCAATGTCTCCATCCTATGATCCTTCCGGCTCTGAAATGGTCTTGTCAGACCGAAAGGGCATAACCCAAGAAAACAAATCTAACCCCTTAGCTGGCTGCGTGGTGTAGTGGTTAGCGTACTAACCTCGCGTTCGAATGACACGGGGTTCGAATCCCATCGCCGGCTGATGCTTTTGGCGTGTTGTCCCAGTAAACATGCCGACGTCGGCGACTGGGGGGCTCGAATCCCGCCGCCGGTTGATATTTTTGGCGCTTTGTCCCAATAAACATGCCGACGTCGGCCCCGTCGGTCCAACGACAAACGATCTCGTCAACCTCGGCAAACGATCTCGGCCCGACGTCGGCTCGACGTCGGCTGGACTTCGGCTGGACGTCGGAACATGCGGGCATATCCGACGTCCAGCCGATGTCGGGCCGAGGTTGAACCGACGTTGGGCCGACGTCGGGCCGAGCCTCGGCCCGACGTCGGGCCGACGTCGGCATGTTTACTGGGTATACCCAAAATTAAAAAAATCAACGGATTTCGGTCACTTCATTTTGATGGTGCCCTATTTTCAGTTTTTTTTATTTATTTTTTAATTTTTGTGTATGTTGCCCCTGGTGGGCCTGTAGTGCCCCTGCTAGGCCGTAAGTGCCCCTGACAGGTTTGTGGTGCCTCTGGAAGGACTGTGATGCCCCTGACAAGTCTGAAGTGCCAACGACAGGCCCGCGGTGCCTCTGACAGGCCCATGGTGCCCCTGCGAGGCCGATGATGCCCCTTCTAGGCCGGTAGTGCCCCTGGCAGGCCTGTGATACCCCTGCTAGGCGATTCCAGGACAAAAAGTCAAAAGACAAAATGTCAAAAGACAAAAAGTCAAATGCAAAAAGTCAAAATGGATAAAAGTCAAATGGAAAAAAGTCAAATGGATAAAAGTCAAAACGGATAAAAGTCAAAAGACAAAAAGTCAAATGGCAAAAAGTCAAAACGTCCAAAAGTCAAAAATGCAAAAGTCAAATGGCAAAAAGTCAAAATGCCGAAAAGTCAAAAACGCAACAAGTCAAAAGCAAAAAGTCAAATGGCGAAAAGTCAAAATGGCAAAAAGTCAAAAACGCAAAAAGTCAAAATAAAAAAAGTCAAATGGCAAAAAGTCAAAATGGCGAAAAGTCAAAAACGCAAAAAGTCAAAAGCAAAAAGTCAAATGGCAAAAAGTCAAAAAACGCGAAAAGTCAAAAGACAAAAAGTGAAAAAACGGCAAAAAAGTCAAAATGATAAAAATCAAAAGGAAAAAGTCAATTAAGAAAAACAGGCGGGGTATGCTGTGCACGTGCGCACGTGGCACGTGCAGTGACGATCCTATCGTGTTGTCGAAGACACATAACCTATAATCGGTCTCTGCCAACGTAACAAATTTGAGCACAATCGGTTCAGCCGTTCCAGAGATATAGAAGCGCGGTCTGCACGTGCGCACGTGCAATAGTCACACCCCTATGGGCGTATGGAAGCCACATAACTATCTGGCCGCTAGCCACATGCCAAATATCAGCGCAATCGGCCCAACCGTTCTCGAGATATAGAAGCGCGGTCTGCACGTGCGCACGTGCTGGAACACCCCTATACTGACACACTGACATGAATTGGTTGTTGGGTGCCCACTGCCCAGCTGTGTCCCAAGTCTCAGCCCAATCGGTCCAGCCGTTGTGCGGTTATTGAGGATAATAGTTTTCGGGTGTGTGCAAAGTACCCCAAGTTTAGCACGCGCCACGTGCAAAGATCGACACTCAGACAACATGGTGTCCATGCCATACAACTTTTACATCCAAGTGGTATTCAGCAAAGAAGACCGCTTGTCGATGCGGCATGCGGTTCTTGAGTTATAAGGGTTTGAAGAGCGTGATGGGGTCGTGTCGGGTCGGGTCGTGTCGGGCCGGGCCGCGCATACTCAGATTTTTGCCTTAAACACGAAAGAACTCGCTCGCTCGCTGCGCTCGCTCGCTCGTAATTAACCCTATGGCGTTGCATGGAAAGAAATGAGTTCAAACTGCCTCGAGCCCCTCCAACATTGAGAAAGTTCCAGCGCCAGTGCTCCCACATGAAATAATAACCTGTGAATCATTTTCATTTTATTACTTAATGGATTCGTTCATTAAAATATGTTCATTTCTTTTAACCAAATTTCTATAAACCCAGCGCGTTGAATGCTCGACCAGTCAGCGATGACCGTACAGAGACCAGAGAGCGTGAGTGGACGGAGGGGACCGCGTCCAGTCTATCGGGCACGTTTAAACTTTCAGATAAAACTTTGCCATAGCACTGGAATTGCACGATGGGGCAGTGGTGACCCGGGATCGTTTGAAAAGTTGATGGGATGTTGAGGGGACAAAAATTGCAACTCAAAATTTTGAAATTATCTCGTCTTTTGTATTTTTTACTTTAAGTCCATTGACGTCATTTAAGCGTTAATCACATGGTATTTTTTTATTTTGAGGTTTTGGCTTTTCACCAGGGCCTCCTGGCTCCTCTAACATGTTAACTGCGGGAGCTGCAGCCCCCGCAGTCATCCTCCAAACTGGTCACTGAGGGGTACCTTAGTCATTTTTTAGTCTTAGACGTTTTTGGTAGGGGTTACCTTAGTCATTGCCCGTGATCGGGCCCCCCAGTCAAAACTGCTTAGAGGAGGCACTGCTTTTCACCCTCTCCCATGGGGGAGGGGCTGCCGCCGCCCGGTGCTCCGCGCACCACGGACGCCACGCGAGCGCTGCTGGCGCGGCGGCGCGCACTGCTCGGCCCGCGCGCCGAGTAGGGGAGAGCGGGGCGATTTGGCCGCCTTTTTGTAAAAACGATATTTTGAGAAAACCAATGCGCGTTTGGTCGATTTCTCCATGGAGGGGTGTGGGGCGTTCAATTGCTGTTCCGGCCTGTTACTTGCATCATGCCGGGACACCTCGTTTCGGTAGTAATTAATCGTTCTTTCAAAGACTGCACGGCGGCCAAATGACCCCGGTACCGGGGTCATTTGGCCGGGGGAGTGGGGTCATTTGGCCGGGCATGTGATTCAGAGATATACCTATTACAGAGCTGAGGCAACCTGAAATATTGACGCCCCAGATTGTGCTTAACCCATTTATGCCCAGGAATATTGACCATCATGAAAATCGACGAAATCAAAATATGTTATGCTCCTACCAGGGCCTTGCATGGAATCGAAAATAATTTTTGCCTGCAGCAAAAGTTTTTCGAGAAAAACGTAAAAAACATGCGTTGCGAAATCGCAACGAAGGGCACACCGGGCGCCATCAGCGTTGCGAAAACGCAACGACGGGCACACCAGACGGACATAAAGTATACACTGAACTGCCGTATATGCTAATTTGTTTTGACAAAACATCAATCAACTGTTGACAACCATTGCTTGAAAATGCGGAACCCACATCCGTCATGCTCTATAACCCGCCTAAGAGCCTCAGTGAGGAAGCATAACTTCATGATTCGCGAACGGGGAGATGGCAACACGGTCATTATCAACCATTTACGTTGTCCATTGCTGTTCATTTAAAGTTGTGGTCGACACGTATCCAGGGTGATGTTTTCTTTTTGGAAGCTAGACAGAGCCATTACCCCCACCTATCAGACCCCACACTAATACAATTAAACGGAGGATTGGGAGTAAACCAGTGCCTCACGTATGCGCGTATATCCGCAATCATTGTTAACCACCCTCCTAGGAGTAAAGTTAAATTCCATTGCAGGTTAGTCGTACCCACTCTCAGCAAAAAGAAAAAAAGGACCGATCCGGCTCTAACAAATAACCCGCGTAAGGCGTAGCGCATCACAACAAATCGACTCCCAATTTATCATGTTTACACCTAATCCAAAATTTTCATGGCCCCACTCTCAGCGACCTTCACGTGTAACCTCTTTCTCGAGACAATGCCAGGACAGAATGGTGATTCGACGTCAATCCGTCCTTTCCATCTTCAGGATAGTTGAATCCTCCTCCACGCCTCAACCCCCTGTTCCGGGCTGGACCGGCAACGTATATCGCAATCGGGCAGCTCACATAGGAGCGCGCCTGTAGCCGGGTGCAGTGAGTGCTTGGGAGGGGGGAAGGGGGTGGGTCATGGGTGGCCTGCCCACTGGCTGGGCTCAGTCTCCAGTCTACGATTAACCGTGTCCGGTCAGACAAATGTCTCCCCTAATTCCAATAATCCTGCTAGCTCTAAAAATGGTCTGATTAGAGAAAAAGCCTATCAAAGCAAGAAAACAAGCGTATACTCTACATTAAGCAGCTTATGAATCTATGCGAGTTATGAATCCTAAAAATCATTAATTTCCCAGGTCCGCCCTCATTACCCCTGCCGAAGGGCTCAGCTACCCCCAGAGGGGGCCTATCCCACTATTTGCCGACCCTCAGTTATCTTTTCTAACGTAAATGTTGATAGTCAGCAGATTCTATCCAGAGAATGGCGATGCCTATCGGTCGCCTGATACCAGAATACATCCCCCTTATTCATTATATATGCACAATGTACATAGTAGATCCAATTTCCAAAGGACCTAATTATCTCTCAGCTCCGTTAGCATCGCCGACCGTTTGATGCATGGGTCCTTTTCCTACCATGCGATTTTCAGATGCATGGGGACACATTGCTTAGTAACAGCCCGAGGCCGAAATCTGCGAGAGAATAAGAAAGGAGTGTTTGTGGCTGTTTGAGCCAGCAAATATGAAATGTGTTGCAACATTTTACGTGCGAACGCACCTTGCAATAAACATACCTATACACGTCCCTCGACCCTCATGGCATAGGCGGCGAAGCGCGGGGGGAGGGGGCACCGGGGCACCGTGCCCCCCCTTGATTTTGCCATTTTAACATTATCCCTATAGGCGTTGCATGGAAATGGAAATGTAAAGAATGTAACCAAAAGTCGGCAGTGCCCCCCCCCCCTGCCCTTAATTGAAGATGTTCCGCCGCTACAGCCTCATGGCTACAAAATGAGAGAGAGAAAGAAAGAGAGAGAGAGAGAAAGAGAGAGAGAGAGAGAGAGAGAGAGAGAGGGAGAGAGTTGGGGAACGAGGAGGAGAGGGAGGAAGATGGGGGAGAGAAAGAGAGAACCCACAGCGTATCACGAGTGAAGTCTATTGTTGATATTCATACTTCCGCTACCCTGCAAATGTGCCCATCGTTGCGTTTTCGCAACACCGCTGTCTTTCCGATGTGCCCTTCGTTGCGTTCCCGCAACGCGACCGTAGTCATATTTGAAAATAGTCACAAACCCTTTTTGTAGCATTATTTCTTAACAAAATGCATATCTACGCTATTGTAAGGACTCTGCAGAATATGTTTACACAATTTTCATTACGATATTGTTAAGCACTTAGCCTACTTATCTTGGTTTTCGTGACGTCATCACTCACAAAACCTTCGACTTCCCTCTGGGAGCTCTAGGCAGTAACTTACCGGCCGCACAGACTTGTAACTGCGTAGCATCATGCGCGCAACCATGCTACACACGCTGAAACTTGTCTCATCGGTTAGTCTCTTTTACACACTTCTCAAGCTTCGATCACGTCGACGCTTGCTTGCGTTGCGAAAACGCAACGAAGGGCGTAAATGGGTTAACTCATGAATTCTGGATTGACTCGACGTATGACTGATGTGACGATTCAGATGCCCCAATGCTGACACAAATGATGAGCATCGTGACTCATCTTTGATTCGCCTGAAATCCTTAATTTTTCAAAGGACTAGGCTTACACTCGATTCATTTGAATCAGTGCAAGTGAGGAGCCACATTTGATTTACGAGCTTACGACTCATGAGTTGAGCACTGCCCAGTGATAACAACAGCCAACTGTAATGGCTGCCAAATCGTAGATTGCTATAGACGACAATCGCACTGCAAAAAAAAAGTCCTTTGTGCACGAGTTGTTTGTTTATTTCAAACTCTGTCGTAAACACGAAATAAAAACGATTCTAGCAGGCCCCGTCTTCGACCCAGTACTTCAGATCACATCCACTGTAAAATACAGTCCCGACGACATGGACACATGTCCAGTCATCACTGCGCTTCACTGTTTTTCACCTTTGAGCCCCTGTTTCTTCGACGGTCCAGCTTCCGACGTTCAATGGTTCGACGGTCCAGCTTGTGGACCCCGCTTTTTGCTCTTCGCCATACGTGCTTGTTGCTCGTCCTCCAAAACCGTCCGCTCCGGGCTGTTAGTCATGATTTTAGAACGCCCTTTCTTCCGACCGGCTTTTCGAACGTTGATGCGCAGCTGCGGAAGTGGTCGGATGGACTCTGGGATTCCGACAAGCAACTAAGACACGGCGACAGCAGGCGGCTGGAGCACGGCCGCGGCAGGCAGCTGGAGCACGGCCGGCCCCGGGGCTGGCGGCTGGAGCACGGCCGGGGCCGCGGCGTGCTGATCTGCCGTCACTGGGGCGACGACCGGTGCGAAGACCGCCGTCGGCGCAGTCTTCGTCGTCGAAGATATCCCAGTATAGCGGGGATATCCCGGCCGCTTCGAATCCCTTAACCCGCGCCCCACTGGGGTCTGTGTATAACACGCCCTACTGGGGGGGGGGGGGGCTATTCATAGCCCCCCCTCCTAACTCCGAAACTACTGGGCCGATCATCAAAATTCAAACGGCGTCTGATAGCCCCGGAAAAACTGTCGAGCGAAACTTAATTTCATTGACCTCGAGGTCACCGATGACGTCACAGGTCAGGTCAAAGTAAAAATTATTAGCACTTTGGCTTATTCACATTTTGGGCTCTGGCCGCCGTCGTACAAGTCAGATCAGGCTCATTTTTTGTTTCCACACTCGTTAACAGATGCTCTAGATACCTTGAGGGTACCAAACTTGTACTTTGATTTTCAGGTCAGGGTCAGGTCATCACAGGTCACGAAAATATTATATTGTTTGTTGATTGGGGCTTTAGGGCGCGCCGACTGCTAAGGTCATTTTGCGCCCATAACGTCGTACTAATAAAACAAGTGCGCCACAAGAAAGAACCTTCTAGATACTAAGACTAGAAAGTAAGACTCGATATAAAATAGCAAGGTAAGATAAAACAGCGCAAAGGTGTCGTCCTAGACAACTGACTAGATGAAAGGACTAGAGAGGGCTAGTTGGATTGGGGTCAGGTCGAGTAAATCACTTGGAAGTTGATCGAACGGATGAAAGAAAAGATGTTGCCGGATAAAACCCAGGGTGACTCGTCACCCAGTAAGCGGCGGATAGTGGTACCCGGAGCGATGCGCCCGAGGTAGCGTGTCCGGTTCGGTTCAGCGAGAGGACAAGATAAAAGCACGTGAGAGACAGTGAGAGGCACGGTACACCTGCGACAGGTGGGCTGCTCTTCTCCGCGGTGGAGATGACCATGCGTGGCATACGTATGGCCGATGCGCAGCCTACATAAGACGACTTCGTTATGTCTGTTACTTTGCATGGATGACGACCAAGGCTCGAGAGTTGGCTTGATATCTCTCAGCTTACTGCTCGCGCGCGAGTCCCACTCTGCCTGCCACTGCGAGAGCATGGAAGATCGTACGACGGGATAGTAATCCCGGGCAGGCAGAGGAAATCGCCGAGTGTAGGGCGCTGCGGCAGCGCGTCTCGCGGCGGCGTCAGCAAGCTCGTTGCCTTGGATTCCAACATGACTGGGAATCCAGCAAAACCGGATAGTTTTTCCGGACTGTTCCACCGAAGTTAGCCGAGTTAAAATGTCCTGAATGATCGGGTCGTCAGGATTAAACCGTCGTAAAGCCAACAGACTGCTTAGTGAGTCTGATAAAATCAAATAGAGAAAACCGTCGGACACCTCAATAAAACACAGAGCCTTTTCGATGGCGACTAGCTCTGAGGAAAACACCGAGGCGCTGGGTGGAAGGGAAAACGAGCGGGTGTCCCGACCAGCGACAAAAGAGCAACCCGCTCCCTCGGATGTTTTTGAGCCGTCTGTGTAGACTGAAATAAAACCATCATACGAGGCTATATGCTCCAAGGCTCTGGTTTGTGCTTCATAGGACAGCAGGCTATCCTTTTTTACTTCGGAAAGCGAGAGGTCTACCTGCGGCGGGGCGTTGCTCCAGGGTGGAGAAGGCGTTCCCCAGATACGCCGAACGCCGCGCAAGGCTATATTCGATGTAGAGAATAACCCTCTCATGCGTGCTCCGAATGGATGACTCGTCCCATTACCAGATGAAGCAATGTGACGCGAAAAGACGTACGGGTACGTCGGATGCGTCGGGAATTGACGTAGTTTAAGAGCATAACGCATCCCCAGCGTCTGACGGCGGAGAGAAAGTGGCGGCTCGTGCGCCTCAGCAAGAATGCTGCTCCTGGGCGAGGTGCGGAATGCTCCGGTGGCTATTCGGAGTGCTGCATGATGGACTGTATCCAGGACCTTCTTGCTGGATTCACTCGCTGAATCATAGACAAAGGAAGCGTAATCCAGCTTCGATCGTATAATCGATCGATAGAGAAGAAGAAGGGTCCTGCGGTCCGCACCATAACATGTGCGGGCGACACATTTTAAAACGTTCAGGGATTTAAAACATCGTTCCCGAAGCGTTCTAAAATGTTCTCTATACGTCAAACGACTGTCAAAAAAGATTCCAAGAAACTTCGCCACCGGCCGAGTAGGAATCACCTGTCCATGGAGCTTGATTCCCAAGGCTAAGTCGTCACAGCGGCGGCGGCAAAAGTGCATAGCGACGGTCTTCGTTGTTGAAAAACGAAGGCCGTTGTCGTCGCTCCACCTCTCCAGACGGGTTACAGCGAGCTGCAACTGTCTGGCAACGTGACGGGCGGTCGTAGCTGAAAACCAGATCGCGAAATCATCGACAAATAGTGATTTGCCGATAGATGGTGCGAGCTTGTCGCCAATGTCATTGATCGCCACAGCGAACAGCGCCACACTGAGCACTCCGCCCTGAGGAACTCCGTTCTCCTGAATAAAACTGCTCGAAAGACGGCTGCCAACACGGACTTTGAACCGACGACCCGATAAAAAGTTCTTGATAAAGAGACCCATTCGGCCACGTATGCCGTACTTATGTACTTTGGAAAGTATTCTGTGTCGTAACACTGTATCATAGGCCGCCTCAATATCAAAGAACAGTGCTCCAAGGTGCTTCTTTTCAGTAAAACAGGTGCGTATCTCGGTGTCAAGGGCTAAGATGTGGTCCACAGGGCTGCGGTGTTTTCTAAAACCGCACTGGGCGTTTGTAAAAACACCGTGATGTTCCAGAAACCAGCTAAGACGCACATTGACCATCTTCTCCATCAGCTTTGATAGCGATGATGTGAGGGAGATGGGCCGATAATGGAGAGGGTCATGTCCCGACTTGCCAGCCTTCAAGATAGGAATGATAATGGCTTCCCGCCAGGTCTCAGGGAAGGTGCCACTCTCCCAAAGCGAATTGAAGGTTGCTAGCAGCGCCTCGAGGGCAACTGCCGGGAGATGACGGAGCATGTCGTTGTGGACAGCATCCGGACCTTCTGAGACGCTGCGCAACGAGCTGATGGCAGACGTAAGCTCAACCATGGTGAAAGGCTCATTGTACACGAAATTTTCAGCTGTGCTGAAGTCCACGGCGGCTGGTGCAGGTCGTGAGGACTCTCCTCGGCAGCGCTGATAGAGTGCACGGCCTATCGTCTCTGCGACGTCTGAAGGGTGAGATATGTCCGTGTTGTTCACTCTTAAAACCGGAAGCGGAACAGAGCTGAACCGGCCTTCAATGCGCTTCATGCGTGCCCATATCTGGGTCGTAGGAGTAAAACGGTTTAAGGAACTTACGTAAGTGCGCCATGAAACAGCCTTTGCCTCTTTTAAAACGCGTCGGGCAAAAGCCCGCGCTTTCTTAAAAGCGATGAGGTTCTCAGTGGTGCCACTCCGGTCAAACTTTCTAAAAGCGCGTTTCCTGGCACGAATCGCGTCTCCGCATTCCTTGGTCCACCACGGAACAGGAGGACGACGAGGCTGGCTCGACGTCTTGGGTATGCACCCGTTTGCGGAATCAATGAGTAGGGACGTAAACTCCTCTGTGGATATCACAGAGGTGTCGGCTCTGGATAGAACAGAGGCCTCTACGGCGGTCTGGAAATCGCCCCAGTCGGCCTTCCGAAGATTCCACCTAGGTGGACGGCTGCCTACTACTGGGGACTCCTGGTGCTCCAGCCACACCGGGAAATGGTCGCTCCCGAGTGGGTCGTCATGGACGAACCAGTTAAAAAGCTGAGCTAGCTGCGGGCTGGCTAAGCTCAGGTCCAGAGCCGATGTTTGACCGGAGGGTGTTGTAAAATGGGTGCGCTGTCCTGTATTTAAAATACAGAGCGCCTCATCGCGGATAAAAGATTGTAAAAGTCGACCACGAGTGCCAGTCGTGTCGCAGCCCCACGCCAGGCAATGGGCGTTAAAATCGCCGACTAGCAGGACCGGAGGTGGAAGTTCATCGACAAGTCGATGTAGCTCAACCACCGGGAGCGCTCTACCTGGTGGTAGATATAAAGAGCACACGGTCAGTTCCCGGTGGTTGAAATCAATTCTGGCGGCCACCGCCTGCAGGGGAGTCTGCAGCGGCACCTGGCGCGCAGGTACGCTATGGTGAACCGCCAGAAGCACACCTCCATGGGCAATGGTCGGGGTATCTAGGTCTCTTCTAAAAACAGAGTAGCCCTTGACGACAAAGGTGACATTTGGCGCTAGCTTGGTCTCCTGGAGACCTAAAACAAGGGGTGTGCGCCAACGGATAAGAGACTGTAGGTCCTGGTAGTTGGCCCGGAGGCCTCTACAGTTCCACTGTAGAATAAAAGGCGTGGTTAAAAAGGCGCAAAAAGGGCGCGTATAACATGAGGCAAAGGCGCACGCAGATACCTGACTGGCCACAAAAAAGGTAAAAAACACCGAGAGAAACGCACCTGGTAAAAAAGCGCAATAGCGCGAAAAAGATAAAAGGATAAAAGAGGAAATGACTAGAGTAAATGACTAGACTAAGTCCTCTTTTTCCGAAGAGGCGCTCCCCCCGTAGCGGATACGGGGGTGCCCCGAGCCCTCTCGGTGGAGTCTGCCTTCTGCGGAGGCAGATCGGGCGTGACTCAAGCCCTGCTGGGGCTTTTTCGCCCGAGGAGCGTCACCCTCCGAGGGCGACCAGCTCGGGGGCGTCTGCCGTTTGGCAAGGCGCCCCGGAGCCGCAGGGGGCTGAGGTTGCCCCGACGGGGATGTCGGGGCGGCGGCCTGTGTCCTTGACACAGGTGTGTCTGGCAGCGACGGCGGAGGCCGCCGCTGCTGCGAGAGCGAGGGAGGGGGCGGGGGACCCATGATGGGCCGAGTCCCCGCCTGAGGGGTCTCCGGGGTGTCAGCGGCGACCGCCGCATTGGCACTCCCGGAGGCGGAGGCGGCAACAGAGGCCTCCTTAGCCTCGATGGCCTTTTGAACGAGGCGAGCCCTCCTCGCCTCTCGTGCCCTCCTCTCCTCCTCTCCCCGCCGCAGAGCCTCCTGCACCGCCGTGGGCGGTCGGGGGCGGGGCGGGGTGGATGGCGCCTTACCCTGCGCCGGGGGGCGCCGACCACCCTGTCGGCGCTGGACGACGGTCCAATCGTCTCCTTCACCGCTCGCAGCTGGAGCGGGACTGGGTGGACCCCACACTGACTCTTGAACAGTCCGCTCTGTGTCACTCGGCGGCGCACCAGGCGCCGAAGAGTCCGCGGAGTCACCAGTAGCTACGACAGTGAGGCCAAATCTTTTGAGAAGCTGCACGAGCTGTGCCACGCTCATCTGGGAGGCATCGGTAGCGTTTGTCACTTTCACCTTCTGGGCATACGAGGTCTTCGGGTGATTTTGGTTATATACCTCCCGGGCCTCTTTGAATGACAGATTCCTGGTAGCCTTGATGGTGTTAATCTCCTTCTCCTTGACGTATGTAGGGCAGGACCTGTCATACGCGGAGTGCGGTTTCTGCCCCTCTCCGCAGTTGACGCATCGAGGGGTCTCCGAGTCGCACGTATCGTCAGTGTGGTCCTGAGAAGCGCACTTGGAGCATGTGGGTCTACCCCGGCAGTTGTCCTTCGTGTGGCCGAACCTCTGGCACCGATAGCAGCGCATGGGTGCCGGGACGTATGGGCGCACGCGGACCTTGATGTACCCCACACGGACCTCGTTCGGCATGTCGGTGGTGTCAAATGTCAGAATGATGTTATTTGTCGGGACCGTGCCTCTTCGCGTGAGGATGCGGCGGGCGGCCGTCACGCCGTACTCCGAGAGCCCGTCCGCTATGTCCTCGTCACTCACGTTCCTCAAGTCGAAGCAGTTTATAACTCCTCGAGAGGAGTTCTTGGAGCGGTGTGGCTCCACCGTCAGCGGCAAAGAAACGAACTTCCGACCGGAGGCACGTCCTTCCGAGTACACGAATCGAGTGGCAGTTAAGGCATTCGTCGCCTCTTCGCTCTTCTGGAACTCCACCTCAAGTGCTCCGTCCCGCATGCGGTCGCAGCGGACGATGCTGCCAAACCGGTCACAACCGTCCTTTCGCTGGAAGGGCGACAAGGAGCTCAGCTCCCTGTCTGCGCTCCGGAAGATGAGGATTCTGGGATTTTTCGGTCTTGGAACGTGCAACGTTCGCCCGTCGGCCGAGGCCGGCGGGCGAGAATCGGCCGAAGCCGAGGGATTGGTGAGAGAGGGGGAGGCGGGGTTGGTCAAGGTATCCATGCGAGTCTGTTGGTCTCCGCCAGCTCGGCCGCCGACGCTCCGCAACGGCGCCGCTACAAGGCCTAGGACGGCCGAGCTGACTGTACGGGACTTGGCGGCACCTTCCGCGGGGGAGAGAGAGACTCACCACCCCCCACGGTCGGATACCGCCTCCTCCCTTGACGCCTAGCCGAGTCACCGCCAGGGGCAGCGACAGATCAGTCCCACCGACGGAGGACGAGCACAAGTGCCCGAACCCCGCCGGCGACACCTCTCAGACACCACCCCCGGCGGCGTCACGACTGGGAATGGCTCCTCAAGTGCGGCGCCCCACTGAGTGTCCCGCCCTTACAGAACTCAGGGCCAAAGAGGCGTGTTGCCCAGCCACCGCAACTGGCTCCGCACGGTGGGGGGCTCAACCTCCAGGATCCCGTTGTCCTGGGGTACGGGTCGGCTCGCCTAGCCTAGTAAAACCGGCTGGTACCCGAGGGGACGCCACTCCCCTTACACTAGCCCAACTCGGCTGTGTTCCTGCGGGTGCAAAAACAACGAAAAAAGAGGGAAAGGAATCAGAAAGCTGTGATCGAACGAAACGCGGACATCCGGTGAGAAGCAAAGCAAAAGCAAACAAAGACCGCTCAAGAGAAACAAAACCACGGAAACCAAGAAAAGTCGGGCCGTACCATCTGTCCATCCAGTGATCAAAAGCAAATCGTAAGCAAGCATGGGTCAAGCTGGGGCCGAGGGGGCGCTACTCCCCTTGATGGCCGAGGGCAGGGCCGCCGCGGGGCGAGGGCCCAAGGAGCCCAGTCCAGCAGCGACCCAGGCCACTGCCAACCCCCTGCGGGGCCAATCCTGCAGACAATCCATCCAGTAAGCAAGGCAAGTCCAGGTCAAACGCGCGTCAAGCTGGGGCCGAGGGGGCGCTACTCCCCTTACTGGCCGAAGTCACAGCCGCCGCACAGCCGGAGCCAGATGACCCCGGCTAAGCAACAGCTCCGACCACGGTCAGCCCCCTGCGGGGGAAAATATTATATCATGCGTCGGTCACGTGACACATGTTTTATGGTCCATTTAGGCCATATATTTCGAATTTGATGTCGTCTGTGTCATTCGAGGTCATTTTGAGTCGAATTTAGCTTAGGTCAGGTCACTTTCAGGTCAAAAAAGGTCAAATTTTGAAGTTAAAATTTTTCAACAAAAAAGGTGTCTCTTGGATGCAGTTTGAGCTCAGGAACACGATGGTGCCATTTATATTGGTGTACGATGTCAAATACGTACTGAAAAATTGATTTGAAAAATTAATAATTGTGAATTTTTTGCAAAAATGCGTATAACTTGGCCATTTTTGAAAATATTTAGCTAAAACTTGCTAGAGTTAGTCATTATCATGCGTTCTGTCACATATATTCCGGTTTTTTCGAAAAGTCAAAAACTTTTTGAAAAAAATATAAAAATATAAATTTTGAATATTATTATATACAATTTTCGAAATTTTCAAAATTTTGAAAATCCGAGATAGCAATTTGATAGCGCAGTCAATTCCGAGTCCTTTCATGCAAAGAAAGTGGATCTAGCTTAAAAACTCAGCTCTTGGGAGCGATTGCCGTGGTTCAATGTTTTGCGTCGAAATCGGACGAACATGACGTCACTCTGACGTCATTTCCGGCCGACCTATGGTAGCTACGAAGTTCAAATTTTGGCACAAGGTGTCAAATTGATGCAGCCGAAGGTACTGAAAGTTTGGCGTCGATCTGTCAAGCGGTTTGGAAGTTATTGCAGAAAAACGGGAGGGGGGGGGGGCTATAAATAGCCCCCCCCCCCCCAGTGGGGCGCGGGTTAAGGATGGTCTTCCGCGTGAAGGTGGCGTCTTAGGCACGACGAAAAATCGGCGCCACCTGGTAGAGGTCGATGTGACATCCCGGGTTCGCCATCTGCCGCCGGGTGCCGAAAGCCAATCAGCGGACACCTTGGTTAGGTCGTCCCTTGTATTTAGACTGCGCCGCATTACCATCCTCAGCGGCAGAACTTAGTCAGCGCAGCGCGTCTCTCGCAGACTAGGCAAAAAATCAACTGAGTCGCTGGGCGGCCAATTCGCCCCGTATGGGGCGGCCAATTTACCCCATTATGACATTTTTAGGAAAAGGGGTCCGAAGACAAGCAAAAATTGTTACTTAAACTTGCAAAAGGGTCAGACAGCTCCCTGAATCACCGGATTGTTCTACCAATAGAGTTAAAATTTTGATGTCACCCAAATAAGGGACACCATGCAACTTTTCGCAAAGAAGAAAAAGTTATGTTTTTTAGCTAAAATTCAAATATCGTTGGCTTTACAAAAAACTGGGCGTCGCTGAGTTTCCTTAGTTTCTTTCCAAAGTAGTTTTTATGACGGCGGATGGTGCCATATTCAAAAATAATCGCTCGGGACCGTCAAAACGCGTAGACATGAGGCGGCCAAAGTGACCCGGGCGGCCAAATGACCCCGCTCTCCCCTATACGGTGGTGAACCGGCAGTGTCGAGCGGCCATCAGACGTGACCACGCGGCATACTATGCTGACCAGCTGCGTGAGGCAGGACCGGCGAGGATGTGGACAGTGCTGCGGCCGGTGATCGGGGCGGGGAAGAGTGCCACTGCTGCTGCGCCAGCGTGCACGCCGGAAGCGCTCAACGCGTATTATGTGAGCGTGGGCCCCACCACCGCAGCCAGCGTCCCTGCCCCGCTGCTGCGGACCCCGGTACCTGTCAGAATCCCTCGCGTACTCACATGTTCCTTACAACTTCAGTGGGTAGGGTACGTTGCGCTGTATAATATTTTTCAAAAGATGAAAAGATCGATGCTTCGACTTTTATCCTTTTGACTTTTTATTTCAGACTTTGACTTCGACTTTTCTATTTTATACTTTTTTCATTTTTTGACCTTTTGTCTTTTGACTTTTACCCGTTTTGACTTTTTGGTCTTTTGACTTTTACTCGTTTTGACTTTTTGTCTTTTGACTTTTTCCGTTTTGACTTTTATCCTTTTGACTTTTTGCATTTTTGACTTTTTGTCTTTTGACTTTTTGCTTTTGACTTTTTGTCTTTTGACTTTTTTCCGTTTTGACTTTTATCCTTTTGACTTCTTCATTTTTGACTTTTTGCATTTTTGACTTTTTGTCATTTGACTTTTTGCGTTTTTGACTTTTGCACATTTTGACTTTTTGCTTTTGACTTTTTGTCTTTTGACTTTTATCCGTTTTGACTTTTATCTTTTTGACTTTTATCCCGTTTGACTTTTTGCATTTGACTTTTTGTCTTTTGACTATTTGTCTTTTGACTTTATTCCTTTTGACTTTTTGTCCGGTTACCCTGCTAGGCCGCCGGTGTCCCTGGGCCCTGACAGGACTGTGGTGCCACTGACAAGCCTGAAGTGTCCCCGACAGGCACGTGGTGCCCCTGACGGGCCCAAGGTGCCCCTGCGAGGCCGATGATGCCCCTTCTAGGCCGGTAGTGCCCCTGGCAGGCCTGTGATACCCCTGCTAGGCCGCCGGTGTCCCTGGGCCCTGACAGGACTGTGGTGCCACTGACAAGCCTGAAGTGTCCCCGACAGGCACGTGGTGCCCCTGACGGGCCCAAGTTGCCCCTGCGAGGCCAGTGGTGCTCCTGGCAGGCCTGTGGTCCCCTGACGGGCCCAAGGTGCCCCTGCGAGGCCAGTGGTGCCCCTGACAGGCCTGTGGTGCCCCTGGCAGGCCTGTGGTGCCCCTGACGGGCCCAAGGTGCCCCTGCGAGGCCAGTGGTGCCCCTGACAGGCCTGTGGTGCCCCTGCTAGGTCTTTGGTGCACCTGACATGCCTGTGGTGCTCCTGGAAGGACTGTGGTGCCCCTGGGCTCTGACAGGACTGTAGTGCCACTGACAAGCCTCAAGTGTCCCCGACAGGCACGTTGTGCCCCTGACGGGCCCAAGGTGCCCCTGCGAGGCCGGTGGTGCCCCTGACAGGCCTGTGGTGCCCCTGGCAGGCCTGTGGTGCCCCTGACGGGCCCAAGGTGCCCCTGCGAGGCCAGTGGTGCCCCTGACAGGCCTGTGGTGCCCCTGACAGGCCTGTGGTGCCCCTGCTAGGTCTTTGGTGCCCCTGACGGGCCCAAGGTGCCCCTGCGAGGCCAGTGATGCCCCTGACAGGCCTGTGGTGCCCCTGCTAGGTCTTTGGTGCCCCTGACAGGCCTGTGGTGCCCCGGGAAGGACTGTGGTGCCTCTGGGCTCTGATAGGACTGTAGTGCCACTGACAAGCCTGAAGTGTCCCCGACAGGCACGTGGTGCCCCTGACGGGCCCAAGGTGCCCCTGCGAGGCCGGTGGTGCCCCTGACAGGCCTGTGGTGCCCCTGGCAGGCCTGTGGTGCCCCTGCTAGGTCTTTGGTGCCCCTGGCAGGCCTGTGGTGCTCCTGGCAGGACTGTGGTGCCCCTGGGCCCTGACAAGCCTGAGGTGCCCCTGACGGGCCCGTGGTGCCCTTGCTAGGCCTGTGGTGCCCCTGACAGGCCTGTGGTGCCCCTGGCGGGCCTGTGGTGCCCTTGGTGGGCCTGTGGTGCCCCTGCCGTGATGGTGCCCCCGGGAGGCCCAAGGGGGGGGGGCATGGCCCCCATGCCCCCCCCCTGGATCCGCCACTGGCCGACGTCGGCCCGACGTCGGTTCAACCTCGGCACGACGTCGACTGGATGTCGGATATGCCCGCATGTACCGACGTCGGGGCAACGTTGGGCCGACATCGGCCGCTGTTTTGACCGCTAAAATAATATAAAATACATGTTTCATGTTTCATAAAGAGCTTCTGTATTCAAAATATCCTCAGGAAACTCAAATCTTCCTCCACGCCGCAACCCCCTGATCCGGACTGGACGGGAAACTTCATCCCATTTGGGATTGCCCGTAAGCCGAGCTCGCCCGTAGCCGGGTGCCAAAACAAACTAATATCGCTATCTGGCTGCGTGGTGTAGTGGTAAGCGCGCTAACCTCGCGTTCAAATGACACGGGGTTCGAATCCCATCGCCGGCTGATACTTTTGGCGTGTTGTCCCAGTAAACATGCCGACGTCGGCGACTGGGGGCTCGAATCCCGCCACCGGTTGATATTTTTGGCGCGTTGTCCCAATAAACATGCCGACGTCGGCCCCGTCGGTCCGACGACAAACGATCTCGTCAACCTCGACAAACGACCTCTGCCCGACGTCGGCTCGACGTCGGCTGGACTTCGGCTGGACGTCGGAACATGCGGGCATATCCGACGTCCAGCCGATGTCGGGCCGAGGTTGAACCGACGTTGGGCCGACGTCGGGCCGACGTCGGCATGTTTACTGGGATACATTCCTACATATAAATAGATATTCCTATAGATTCGGGCTCGCGCTTTTCATTAATTGGTCTTTCCCGGGTGGTCGTGGGCGGAGCTTACAGCCTGTGTACGGTCTGACCGCACACAGGGCCCCGCCCGTGGCGTGAACAGCCCTCAGCATTCAGATTTCAGATGGGCAAGTCGCACCGCGTCACACCTCTGTGGCCAGTGTCAAGCAGTGTGGTGCCATGCCCGCAAGCGATGCCCGTCCTTGGCCCGTCCGATCCATCGGCTGCACCACACCCCTGTGACTGCCAGTCGCTCCATCTATCGGCAGCTATCAGAATAGTGTCACTCTCGTCCCGCCATCTGTGGGCGGTTATTGTAACAATGGGTTGCGCTGCCGGGCTGTCGCTAGTGTCCGCCACGGCGGCTGTAGCCCGTGATGGACTTCCGGCCGGGCTCGCGTCTCTTGGCCCGCCGTTTCTTTCGTCGTCTCTTTCGACCCCCCCCCCCCCCCGTATACGGGCGAGGGTGAACTATGGAAGATATGGACATAGTTAAGAGATTTTGCTGGTCAGCTCCAGGTCGTCGTAGCAGACAAACGGATGACACAAGAACATGTCATGCATTGCATGCGGAGCGAAAGAACACTTGCAGCGTTGGTGTCCCGGGAGAACTGCAGGACAAGTGATCCCAGAAGCGTTTATGGCGCTGGAGGAGGCAGAAGATGCAGAAGAAGAGAAAGAAGTGACGGATGAAAGCCAGCAGGAAGATCTGAGTAGAGACGGGACAGACAACTGATGATGTCATGAACGATGAAGAAAACCGATGTGAAGCTGAAAAGGATGACGGATGGGAAGCCGATGTTGTTAAGTGGGATGGCCGTGGCATACGCGAACGAAGCAAGAAGATAGACACTGACGAGAAGATAGGCCACTCAAGTCACGAGACTGAAGAAGTCACGGAAAGTGAAGAAGTCACGGAAAACGAAGACAAGGAAAGTGGCAAGAGAAGTGTTGTGTCGTGAGCCTAGCGAGTCGCACCATGGATTTGGTCCATGGTCGCACGGCACTTGTAGTTCAGTTAGCGACCGCTAGGGTGGAGCTGGTCGCCGGTTGTGCGGCAGTTCTTGGGCAGTTGGCCGCCGGCCCGAGCTGAGGATGGGTGTTGCTTGGCAGCGCGCCGAGTGGGCGCTGAAGTGCCGTTATGTGGCCGCGCGGAAATTGGAATAAAGAACATACGTTACAAAAACCTGGCGACGAAGATGAAATACAGCGGACATGTCGGATGTCAGTCGCGCGGTGGTTATGGCCGGGATTTGGGCGTGAGCAAGTGGGCACTGAGGACGGACGGTAAGATAGCAGATGCGGAGGGAAACGGTTGTTAAATGCTTAATGTTACTTAGTGCTCAGTTTTTTTTTTCTTGCGCTGCTGCATGTGTTCGTCGGTTTGCCCGTCGCTCGGCGGCGATATGCGTGCCTGTTTTTGCCGGATCGTGGTGGCAGCCATGTTGCGCAGCCGACGGTGGAGCAGGCGTCGGCGGGCCGCGCTGTGATTGGGCCGGCCGGTGGTGACGTCAGGCGGGCACGGCGCGTGTGATTGGCCGGGACTCACCGCTCGGTGACGTGACTGTGGCGTCACGGTCACGTGAATCCCCGCCCGGGAAAGCGCGGGAAACCGCAGCGGCGGCGCCAGGTACCGGCGGCAGGGCGGTGGCAAGAGAGGAGCGGAGTGCAGTGACGGCCGGGTGCATCGAGAAGGCCGGGATAGTGACGACGGCCGGGAGACTGCCGGGATACGCGGTGACGGCCGGAGTTCGCGGCGGCGGTCGGTGTTTTTAGTGATCGGGGCAGTGCAGCTCAGCCCGGGGATCAGGATGAACAGCACGGGACTGTCGATTCCGGCGGTGGAGCCGTTTCGGCAGGGCGACGACTTCGGCCGATGGTTGCGCGGTGTACAGCGTTACCTGTGTGCGGTCGGGACCCAGGAGGCCGACCGGAAGTGTGCGGTGCTGCTGCACCTGGTCGAGCCGGACGTTGCCGACCTCAGTGAGACTCTGCCGGAGGAGACGAGCGAGACGGCCGACAGCTTCGAGCGGCTCAAGAGGAAGCTGACGACCTACCTGTCTCCGGTCAGGAACGCGGTGGCAGAGCGCTCGCCGCTCTCTGTTCCACGGGATGCAGATGGAGCCGGAAGAGGACCTGAAGAGGTTCTGGGCCGTCTGCGAGCGCAGGTCGTGCGCTGCGGCTATTCAGCCACTGAAGTGGACCGTGAGCTGCGCGATCGGTGTGTGCTGGGGAGCTGAGCCGGTCTGCGGGCCAAGCTGGTAAAGCTGGCCGCCTCGAAGGGCGACGGTTTGACCCTGGCCGAGGTACGGCAGACGGCACGCGCGCACCGGGACATGGAGCAGCTCGGTGCTCAGCTGGGCGGCACGCGTTTGGCCGAGGCACCGGCAGCAGACGCTGAGGGAGCCGTCAATGCCAAGAGGTCGCCCCAGTCACGGCGCAGAACCTGCTTCCGCTGCGGCGCTGCTGGGACTGGCGGCGAGACTGTCCGACGGCCAGGGCGGACTCGGCGCCGGACAGGACACGTCCTACGGCGGTAAGAGGGGCGCAGCGGCGCGGAATTTCTCGCCCGCCCGGCCCGGCAGACTGCGGTCCGTCGAGACTGCGACAGCGCCGGGAGCCGGGTGTAGTGTCGTGAGCGCGAGCTGCCCCACCCTGCCCGTGGACTGGCGACGCCTCTGGCGGCGCCGGCGCGCGGACTCGGGGTTTCCGGCAGTCGGCCGCCGGCCCGCGCAGGGCGTGGTTGTGTTCTGGTTGGCAGTGCGCCAAGTGGGCGCGCAATCGCAGACGTGGAATAAAGAACTCACATAATATCAAATTGGCGACAAGGATGAGGTACAGGTGAAACGTTGTAGCACTGATTGTGAGTGACGCATGATGATCAGTGGTCAAGGCCAGTGCGCGGGATCGGCGAGGGCGGACAGGCCAAAGGCGGTGAGAGCGCAGAATGGTGCTTGGTGCTTAGTGTTTTTATCTACGCGCTTGCGCTGCTGCTGGTTGTCTGCCTGTCGCGCGGTGGCCGTGGTCGTGGCAGGATTTCCATGTGATCGCCATTTGTGGCGGCCATGATGCCTCGGCAGTGTGGTGTGCGTGGTGCATGCGTCGGAGTGCTGCACGCTGATTGGTCGGCCGGGGGTGACGCACAGCTGTGGCAGCGCGTGTGATTGGCCGATTGGTGCGGCGGAGAGGGCCTCAATGCGGGTTGAGGTGCCTGGTCCCCAAGCGGATAATTTCGGCGGGATGCTGGCGCGCGGCCGGGCGGTTCGGGATGAGTGCGCATGCGCGCGCGGTGACGTGCGTGTGACGTCAATACCACGTGACGCCCCCGTCGAGTAAAGCGCGGGAAACCGCAGCCGGCAGCGCCAAGACGGGCGCAGGGCGGCGCGGTGAGCGGTGACGGTCGGCGTGAGCGGTGACCGACCGGCGTGTGCGGTGACCGGCCGGTGTGAGCAGTGACGCCCGGAGCGAGCCGACGGTAAAGCGGCGGCGGGCCGACGGTGAAGCGGCAGCGCGCCGACGGTGGAGCGGCGGCGGGCCGGCCGGAGGAACGACGCGCTGGTGAGAGCGCGATGGATTCAACGGGCATGCAGCTGGTGTCTGCAGGGCCGTACCGGGCAGGCACGGACTTCGAGAAATGGCTGCGAGCGTTGGAGCGCTACATGGTCGCCATGGACATCCAAGGGCCTACCAGACGGTGCGCCGTGTTGCTACACCTGGTGGGGCCTGACATAGCTGATGTCAGCGACTCCCTGCCGGAAGAGGAGGCAGAAGGACCGGAGGAAGACGAGTTCACCCGGCTAAAAAGGAAGTTGGTAGGAAATTCCAAGGAATGACAATGGAGCCGGAGGAAAGCCTGGAAGAGTTCCTGGCCAGGCTACGGACCCAAATCCTGCGCTGCGGCTACGAGCCGGCGCAGGTGAACCGGGAGCTGCGAGACCGGACGCTGCGTCCTGGGCAGCCGAGGCGAGCTGCAGCGGAAGCTGGTGAGGGAAGCGGTACTGAAGGGCGACGACCTCACCCTGGAGGATGTCCGGCGGACGGCACGCGCCCACCGGGACGTCATGGACCTGACGACTCGGGTGTCAGGGGCGCCGGTGCCGGCTGCGACGGACGGGGAGGCAGTCCAGGTGGTGAGACGCCCGCGGCGGGCGGAGGCGGCCAGGCCGGCCGAGCGCCCGGGACCGGGATCGTGCTTCGGCTGCGGAGGTCGGGGACACTGGCGGCGGGACTGTCCGACGGCCAGGGCGGACTCGGCGCCGGAGAGGGCGCGCCCTCCGGCGGCAGGAGCGGTGCAGCAGCGCGGAGTGTCTCGCCCGCCCGGCTCGGCAGACGGCGGTCGGCGAGACAGCAGACACAGCGGACCGCTCGAGAAGAGGAGGTGCTTCAAATGTGGCAGAACTGGACACCTGAAGCGGGACTGTCCAGGAATCGGACAGGTGGCGTCCGTGGAGGAGGATGTCGTGATGACGGTGGCGCAGCTGACGAGCCAGGACCGGCTGCCACTGGTAACTCTGTCTGTCAACGGCCGGGAGACTGAGATGATGGTGGACACCGGGTCACCGGTGTCGATCGTGGCGGACGGCAGCATCCCGGGACTGAAGCTGAGACCGTCCAAGATGCAGCTACGCTCGTTCACGGGTCAGCCGGTGCCGGTCCACGGCGAGGCGACCGTGCAGACGGAGTATGGCGGCCAGCGGAAGCGGCTGAACGTGGTTGTCAGCGGTCAGCTCCGACACCACCCGCTGCTGGGGCGCGACTGGCTGCGTGAAATACGTCTGGACTGGCGGTCGCTGCTGCAGGTCAGCGAGGCCAGCAAAGTGAGCGGCGGGTGGACGCTGAGCTCAGTGACGGCGGCGCACGCAGCAGTGTTTGCAGGGGGCCTCGGCACGATGGAGCAACGCGCGCACCTGACCCTAAAGCCGGGCGCGGTGCCGCGGCGGCTACCACCGCGACCAGTACCGTACGCGCTGCTGCCGCAAGTGGAGGCCGAGCTGGACCGATGGGTCAGAGACGGGATAGCAAGAAAGGTCGACCCGTCCGAAACCAGTACAGGCTGGGGCACGCCACTGGTTCCGGTGCCGAAGCCGGGAGGCGGGGTGAGGCTCTGTGCGAGCTACAACCTCACAGTGAACCCGCAGCTGATTGTCAAGCACCACCCGCTGCCGAAGCCGGAAGATGTGTTCGCAGGGGTGAGTGGCAAGCTGTTCTGCAAGCTGGACCTAAAGCATGCGTACCAGCAGATGCCGCTCGATGAGGAGTCTCGAGCAATGACGACCGTCAGCACTCACAAGGGCGAATTCGTCATGAAGAGACTGCCGTTCGGGGTCGCCAGTTCCGGCGCCCTCTTCCAGGAGGCAATGGACCGTGTCCTGGAAGGACAGAAGGGATGCCGGTGTTACCTGAATGACCTACTGGTGTTCGGAGCGGACGAGCAACAGCTGCTGCAGCGGCTGGACGAGATCCTCGGAAGACTGGAGCGGCAGGGCCTGCGGCTGGCGGCGCAGAAATGCCAGCTGGCGGTGCCAGAAGTCGAGTTCCTGGGGTGGAAGGTGACGGCTGAGGGCATCGCACCGACTGACGGCGGTGTAGCAGCAGTGATGCAAGCACCGGAGCCGACGGACTTCAGCCAACTGAGGTCGCTCCTGGGCTCCATCACCTACTTCGGGCGTCTGCTGCTCGATCTGTCGACAGTGCTGGCGCCGCTCTATCAGCTGACCAAGAAGGGCGTGCCGTGGGCATGGACAGAGCAGTGCGCCAAGGCGTCGAAGAAGGTGAAACGGATGCTGACTAGCCCACCGGTGTTGATGCGGTATGACCCGGACCTGCCGCTGAGGCTCGTGACAGATGCCAGCAGTGTGGGTGTCGGCGCGGCGCTGGTTCACGTGACACCGGACGGGGCGGAGAGGCCGGTGATGTATGCGTCACGGACGCTGACGCCCACAGAAAGGAAGTACCCACAAGTCGAGCGCGAGGCGGCGGCGGTGTCATTCGGGATAACCCGCTTCCATCGGTTCCTGTACGGGCGGCCTTTCACGCTCGTGGTGGATAATAGGGCTCTATCCCGGATCCCGGACAGAGACCTGCCGAGCCTGGCGGCCGCCCGCCTCCAGAGGTACGCGCTGCAACTGGCGGCGTAACGCGCAGTGGCGGCGCAGTGGAGCTGCGCCGGTCCGAGCACATGCACATGGCCGACAGTCTGTCGCGCCTGGCCATGCCGTGCTCGGGTGTCGAGCGAGAGAAAATCGACAGAGAAGGAGCCGGTGGGCGCCTGGAGACCAGCAGAGCGAGCAGCGGGTGCCAGGAAGCCGGGTCCGCAGTCCCGACGGAAGCCGGGTCCGTCGGGACTGCGGCGGCGCCGGGAGCGGAGTCTGCAGCAGCGCAGATGGGACTGATCCGACGGAGCAGGTCCGGAATCAGCGGGAGGCGGCCGCTGGGACGGTCGTGCCGGTGGCGCTCGGCGAGGCCGGTGCTGGCGCCAGCGGCGGCGCGAGGACGGCCGTGCGGGCGTCGCCCGGTGGTGCCGGCGGGGTCTCCAGCGAGGGCGCCAGGACGGCTGTACCGGGGTCGATCGGCGGGGCCGGTGCCGGCGCCAGCGGAGGCGCGCGACGGTGGAGACAGCCGAGCGGTGACAGCCCCAGCGAGCGGAGTCACAGAGTGTGGCGGCGACGCAGCGGATCTGTATCGGGCTGGTCGCGCTCGTGCGGGCGGTGGAGGTGAGGCCGGTGAGACAGGTGACTCTGGCGACGGCGGTGATGCCAGTGACCCCAGCGGCGACAGCCACACCGGCGGTGTAGGTGGCGGTGATATCGGTGACGGCGACGGCGACGGCGGGGGCGGCGCTGGCACTGAGGGCCACCCGCAACGCCGTTCCCCTCGGCGCTCGAAGAGCTCGAAGGAACAGCGCGTGACTGCATAGCATGTGCAGAGAAGAAAACATCACCCAGACACCATCACGGACAGCGCTCCACCCGTGGGAACCAGCCACTCAGGCATGGGAAAGAATACATGTGGACTACGCCGGACCAATCCAGGTATTGCGGTTCGGTTGGATATCGGAGTCGCGCTCGCGGTTCACATCAGCACGCTCGCTGTCGCCTGAGATTTTATTCGCTCGTGCCAGGAAGAGGATTGTCGGGTCCTCTCCCTGGCGACACTCGTGGAACAACTGACGGGTTTTCGACGCGGCCGACGGCCCAGGACGGTGGCACACATGGCCTCACATGGCTCGGGCCGCCGAGCGCCGGCCGGCCGGAAGCGACGGAAAGAAAGGTTGACAGAGCAAAACACGTGTCTAAACTCGGTCGGACAGCAAATCGGGAGGCAAATCATATCAAATGTCAAGGATTCGTAGCACAGCCGACATTTTGATAATACGGGAAATACGTTTTTTACGGAAATTTTTAATTCAAATTTTTACGGAACACCAGGGAACCTTTCTTCTAGTGTCTACGATAGTTATTGAAGATGGCTCGAGATGGTACCAGTCAAAGAAACTACAGCGTCAAAGACAGTGCACGAGCTGAGGGACATGTGCGCAGTGAGTAAGTTTTGGAGTACCCGCGCAGATCGCAAGCGATAACGGACCGCAGTTCGTTGCCAAGGAGTTTGCGAAGTTTGTAGAGAAGAACGGTATCAAACACCTCAAAACCGCTCCTTACCACCAGAGCAGTAACGGTGCTGCAGAAAGAGCAGTACAGACGGCGAAGAACGCTCTGAGAGCATCGGGACGCGACGGAGGAACGCTGGACAGCAGAAGGCAGCGATTTCTTCTAGCGTGCAGGACTCCTCCTCATTCTGCGACTGCGAAGATATCCTGCAGAATTGATGCTGGAGTGGCAGCCAAAGACAAGACTGGGCCATCTGCAACCAGACCTCCTGCGAAGGTCTGGCCCTGAGCATGACTTGAGTTTCATAGAGATGTTTCAGGCAAAGCTCCACGTGCTGCGGGCCTGCCAGAGGCAACAGTTTCCGACAGAATACGCTGCCCTGCAGCGCGGTGTGTCTGTGTCCAGCTCGTCGCCGCTACACAGGCTGAATCCAATGATGGGCGAGGATCAGCTGATGCGAGTGCGGAGCAGACTGGACTGTTCCGATTTGACCTATGATGAGAAGCGTCCTGTGATCGTTCCGAAGGGTCAGCTGGCAAAACTGATTGTTCGATTCCAGCACGCACGCGTTCTAAAGCACGCCGGAGTTTCTACTCTGGTGGCTTCCCTCCGTGGTAGGTACTTACTGGATCTTGGGGGTCCGGCGCCTCTGTTAGGAGGCGAAGAGGAATTGTGTGTCCTGCCAGAAGCAGGATGCCAGAGCGATGAATCAGGTGGCTGCTCCGCTGCCGCGGCAGCGTGTCACGCAGGCGAACCCGTTCACTGTGAGTGGAGTAGATTTTTGCGGGCCAGTCTACTGTGCAGACTTCCCTGGCAAGTCGTTCTACATTTGCCTGTTTACCTGCGCAGTTACCAGGGCGGTGCACCTGGAGTTAACTGATTCGTTGTCCAGAGAGGATTTTTTGTTGGCGTTTAAACGCTTTTCCGCTCGTAGATCGATGCCGACTACGATTTATTCGGACGGAGCTAAAACCTTCAGGTCAGCTGAGGCCTCTTGCACCAAAATACCTAGCTAGGTAGAATCGGCAAAATACCTACCTAGTAAAACTACCTACGGCGGTAACTTCTCTTGCACCATCCTCCCTACCTACCTAGGTAAATTTGACAGCTCGCGTTTTTGTCAGTTTCTCGTCACTTGTCGGAATATGCACTGGTAGTGTTGCTGTGCTGCGCACATCAAGGCCGGGAGTGTGTTACGGATTGTTCCGCAAGCGTCGCTACCCGTCTCGGCTTTGGTTTGTTATAGATGTCGCTGGCGTACAGTGCACTGGTCTCGGCCAGCTCGGCCGACGTTTAGTGTTTACATTCGTTTTGCGCCGTGTTAGGTAACAAAGCGCCGAGTTGTGCGGCGTGTCAGAATTACAAGAACGTTTAGAAATAATTGTTTATGTTAGTGATAAATTATATCGTGTTGGCCGTTGTAGACTTATGTTTAAGTATAAAGTTATTTTGTTAGAATCGTAATTAATATTCGTAGTTACCACTTAACCCGCGCCCCGCTGGGCTATTCAGCCATACGCGCCCTGCTTGGGGGGGGGGGGGCAGATTCTGCCCCCTGTCTAACTTCCGAACCGATGGTCGTAGAATATGCAACACTTCTTCAAAACTGCGATGGCCCATACCTCCAGGGGGCCCATACCTCCCGGGTCTCCCCTACGTATTTGTCACCAACGGAACGTGGACGTTGTGCGGCGACGGTGTTGAGTTTAAGGCGATGAATATTATTTTGGAGCGTTATGATATTATTATGGTATGGTACAATAATTTTGATGCTTGGCAGTTGAGATAAGGTACATTTTCGTGATTGCTGTGGGAAACTTGTGCGGTTTTCTGGTGAAATAGGTAGGTACTGTGCAGCGCAATTTTCTGTTTGTGAAGTTTTACACAATGTTTCGGGGTTGTTTTGTGCGCGAATTGCATGTAGGGTAAGAGTACGCACTGTTCATGAGGGTAAGAGTACGCAGAATTATACATTATATCGAATATACAGAAATATCAAATTATTGATATATCGCTCAATGACGCTTGTTTTGTAGGTATATCACCTATGGAGCACTGTGAAGTAGATGCGTACCCGAAATTCTTCTAAATACGATTCATTCTCCCTTTTGATTGTACATTTTTAGAGTCACATGACTTGATTATTTCTTGATTTGTAGATATGCAAGATTTATTTTATGTTTTTTTCTTTTTGATACTAGAATAAAATAAATGTCTTTTGAGTTTGATGTTAAGCATTTGGACAGTAAAAGCTGCCTATAGGTGTGTGTTTATATGCTTGCGTAGGTACTCCACCCGCATGGTGTGCGTACTCTTACACACCCAATGTGGTAAGAGTACGCCACAGCAGCGGTTCAGAAAACGTCAGTTTTAGACCACTTCCATTTACGCTGAAGGATCGTTGCCTCATGGGTTGATGGCGAATTCAATGAACTTTAATATTCCATATTTGCGATTTCTTTCTTTCAAATATTTAACAAATGAGAGCAAAAAATCCACTAGGTGCGTACTCTTATACGACTTCACCCTAACTCCCACATTTTTTAACCGATTCTTCTAAAAATTGGTATGTAGGTGCATATAGAGCAGTTCTCTGACATATATTCCGGTTTTTTCGATACACTCAAAATTTTGGATTTATAATTATTTTCCCAAAAAGTCGGTTTTTTGGGAGAAAAAAATTTGGCTCAAAAGCAAAATTTTCCACAATAGCCATTTGATAGACAAAGTAGAATCACGTATAACCTTTTTTGTTACGTCTTGATTCCTTTACAAATGAAGATGTTAGCGGCGTTTGAAATTTTGCCGTTTTTGAGGCGAAAATGGCGAACATGACGTCACTAAAACGTTAATTTCTCAAAAAAAAAATTCCGACGGATTTCGCTAAAATTTTCAGGAATTGTTTCAAATTGATGTATGATAAGGTACTGAAAGTTTGACGTCGCTGGCGTAACGCGTTTAGAAGTTAATGGCGAAAAACGGGAGGGGGCAGATTCTGCCCCCCCCCCCCCCCCAGCGGGGAGCGGGTTAGCTATTGAGCTAGATCGTTACGAAATTCGTTTTTTCATATTTTAGTTTTGAGAAAGTGGAGCGGGTTGTCTGTGAGTTTATCCAGTCAACCATTTTTTTTTTCATTCTGTCTGATTCACCGCAATACATCGAAGACCTCTGAGCCTTCTATATGGCTGGCAAGTGAGAGCGTTGTTCGTCGTAGTTCAGAGACAGTTGCCACAGGACATGAAATATGCGTGGGGTGAACATGTAGTGGAGATGGAGCCTCGCCGTGCTTCGCTGACAGAGTTCGACCAGTGGCTTGCCAAGCAGGTCAGGATCACCCAGAAGCTGGCTTCAGTGACTCTGACACGCCAAGACCGAAGGCAAGGAGGTTGGATCCCAGGGCCAGGTGCAGCGCAGAAAGCCCCAAGACAGAAACCAGTATCAGAGACGCGAGCCACACTGACCACAGGAGCCATCAGCACGAGCCAGACGCAGCACTGTGTGTGCTGTGAAGGAGCTCACCCACTGAAGGAGTGTCCAGCATTCCAAGAACTGGACGCTGATCGGCGAGCTCAACTCGTGCTGAGGACAGGCACCTGCTTCGTGTGCCTCAAGAGAGGATATCGTATCAAGACCTGCGCGTTCAAGAGAGACTGTGGAATCGACGGGTGCATGATGGAGCACCATCAGCTGCTGCATGGCAGCAAACGAGTGACATCACCAGCGAGAGACAACGAGCACAGAGTCGTGGCCGCAGTCACAGAGCGGGAGCGGATCTCGAAGAGCGTGACGTTGCTGCAGGTGGTACCTGTGCGCGTTCACACCGAAGACGGTTACCGAGACACGCTGGCGCTACTCGATCCAGGGTCACAGACCAGCCTCGTGTCAGACCAGCTCGTCCGTGATGCTAACCTAACCGGAGACCAACAGCAACTCTGCATCGAGAACGTAGAAGGTCGGGGAAGCACCAGAAGGACCACCCGAGTTCAGCTGACTCTGAGTCCTCTCTGTGCTGGGGAAGACTCTCACTGCAAGATCTTCGTCCCTGAAGCCTTCTCGGTGCCAAGAGTTAACGTGCGCGTCCAAGAAATCCCTAACAAGACCAGAAACTGGGAGAAGTGGAGGCATCTCCACGGACTGCAACTACCAGATTGCACCAGAGGGACCGTAGAGATTCTCCTGGGTGCAAATGTACTCGAAGCAGTGCTACAGAGAGAGGCGAGGATCGGCAGCGCCGGAGAGCCCGTAGCAGTCCGAACGGCCTTCGGTTGGTCCCTGACAGGCACCATTGCCGGCTTCACTCCCGCTTCGACAAGCCATCGACAAGTCATGTTCCTCCTCCGACAGCAAGTAGAGAAGTGGTGGACCACAGAGGCGTTCGGCACGCATTGTGACGTGAACGAATCGTCTGCAGAAGATCAGCGGAGCATCAAAATCCTGAACAACACCGTCAAGAGAGGAGAGAACCGATACGAGTCCGGCTTCCTGTGGAAGAATGAAGACGTCAAGATGCCGGAAAACCAAGCCACCGCCATGGGGAGACTCAAGAAGCTGGAGAAGAGCCTGATGCGGGATCCCAAGAAAGCTGAAGCCTACGGAGCGGCGATCCGAGCGTATGTCGACGCCGGTCACACGCGAAAGCTGCCCAGGGAAGAAGCTGAGAAACCGCATGAGAAGCTCTGACTACTTCCTCATCACGCTGTAGTCAACCCCAACAAACCCAAACTGAGAGTGGTCTTCGACGCAGCGGCCTCCCATCTGAGCGTGTCTCTCAACAGTGAGCTGATGAGGGGCCCAGACCTCCTCCAGAATCTGGTCGGGATTCTTCTTCGCTTCAGACAGGAGAAAGTCGCGATCGTGGCCGACATCACACAGATGTTTCACCAGATCCAGATCCGTGAACAAGACCAGCCAGCCCTGAGCTTCTTGTGGCGTGACCTCGACTCGTCGCGAGAGCCTGACATGTACCGCATGCTCGTCGCGATCTTCGGTGCGAAATGCAGTCCTGCTATCGCGAACTATGTCCTACAGAAGACAGCAGAAGATAGCTGTTCAGGGACAGCGGTATCTCTGATCGCCAAAGAAGCAGTGTCAACTAGCTTCTACATGGACGACTTCGTGAAGTCTGAAGCGTCCGTAGAAGCAGCCAGAATCATGAAGACAGAAGTGACAAGTCTGCTGACCCACGGAGGCTTCAATCTGACGAAGTGGGTTAGTAGTGAGAAGACAGTGCTGTCAGACGTTCCAGACCAAGAACGGGGAGTACTGAAAGAAGAAGACGGCTCTCCAGGGAACCCGTACTGCACAGTGCTGGGATGCAAGTGGATCCCAGAGGACGACACAATCTCCGTCAAGATCAGCCGACTCTCAGCACCTGCCACGACGAGAGGGATGTTGAAGCAAACTGCCTCAGTGTATGATCCCCTGGGGATGCTGACACCGTTCACTCTACTCGCCAAGAAGCTGATCCAGGACCTCTGGCGAGATCGACTGGGATGAGCCTCTGACCGGAGACGAGCTCCGCAGCTGGATCCGCTGGCAAGAAGACCTCAAGTACGTGGAAGAAGTCCGTATCCCGAGATGGTACCGCGCTCAGGGTCAGGAGTCAGAAGCTCAGTACGAGCTACATCTCTTCAGTGACGCCTCCGAGCACGCCTTCGGCGTGATAGCCTACGTCAGAGTGCTGTCGCATGGTACCAGCTACTGTCAGTTCGTCATGGCCCGCTCGAGACTGGCTCCGCTGAGACAGCTCTCCATAGTTCGTCTCGAACTTCAAGGTGCCGTACTGGCAACCAGAGTGGCTACCACCATCAAGAAAGAGATCGACTACAACTTCACCAGAATCTTCTTCTGGACGGACAGCAGCGTCGTGTTGCAGATGCTGAAGAACGAGAGTCGAAGATACCACACGTTTGTGGCCAACCGTGTATCCGAGAACCGTGTATCCGAGATCCACGAGTCTACGAGCCCAGAACAGTGGTTCCATGTTCCAGGGACAGAGAACCCGGCAGACCTATGCTCCAGAGGTCAATCTCTGTCGACACTCAAGGAGGAAGACTGGTGGGACGGCCCGTCATTTCTCAGACACAGTGAAGAGCTCTGGCCTCCACAGAGCGACGCAGGAGAGCTCAGTGCAGACTGCAAGGAGCTCAAGCGACCAACCGTCTGTACGCTGCAAGCGGCAAGTCGCGTCCAGACTCAAGAGCTACCTACCGATTCAGCAATCCAGATCCAGCGCGGTTCTCATCATGGCTGAAGTTCCGCCGCGTCGTTAGGTGGATGCAACGTTTCATCAAGAACGCAAGAAGTAAGGTCTCTGGGACAGCAGGGACCAGTGGACCTCTGCAAAGTGCAGAGATCGAGGCAGCTGAATTCTGCATTCTGAGAGCAGAGCAGAGAAAATCGCGGTTCTCATCACCTCAGCACTTCTCCCACCTGTCACCCTTCCATGACAGCCGTGGACTGCTGAGAGTGGGAGGCCGCCTCGGCCAGGCTCCGCTGGCGGAGCCCACGCGCCACCCAGTCATACTGCAAGCTGACAGCGAGATCACCAGACTGATCATCACAGACGCGCACAAGCGAGTTCTTTACTCCGGTTTGGAACGAACTCTCTGTGAAGTTCGAATCAAGTACTGGGTGGAGAAGATGAGATCTACAGTCAAGACGCAGCTACAGAAGTGTGCGTTCTGCCGCAACCGCAGAGCCACCCCTCAGCCACCCAGGATGGCTGACCTGCCAGAGGCGAGGTTCGACATGAGACGACCTTTCAGCACAGTGGGTCTAGACTATCTCGGCCCACTGACAGTAAAGAAGTTCCGCAAGACGGAAAAAAGGTACGTCTTACTGCTTACCTGCCTCGCAATCAGAGCCGTGCACCTGGAGATGACCGTCTCTATGGACGCTGAATAGGGTGAGTCCTAGGGTGACCCGCGTGCTCCGCAACGCGAAAAGGGATATTTTCGATCGGCGGGTGTTCGGTTGTTCTTGTGTCGGTTGGGTTATCTATCCATTTCGGTCGATTGCTTTTTGACGGCTAAACGTTTTGGTTTGTGGAAAAAATATCCACCGCATCGAGGTGCCCGTGTCTGATAAGCATGCTTTCCACTTCAGAATCTGTCAAATGTGCTTTATAATTTAGGCGCGTAGTTTTATGACAAATTAAAGGCGTAGATAATTTTCGCTAAAAATCGTTTTGCAGAGGTTTGAAATATTTATTTTTTTAAGAATACTGTTGCTTGTCATGCAAACGTGATGATTGAATCTTGGAGAGAATTGAATGCTCTTTCCAATGATAGCATTTTCAATTGTCAAACGTATCAGGTTAAGCAGCAAAATCCGTGTAATTATTTAGTGGCACATTTCGGACAAATACCATTTAATTCAGCGATTTTTTTTTCACATTGCTTTTGATCAATTAGCTTTTCACAATTTTTCCATGAGAGACGGTACATTTTTATTGCTAATAGGCGCTGTTTCAACTCATTCCGTTTGACGATCACCTGAAATTAATATAAATTCCAAAATCCGTCCAAAACGTCCATTTTTCAAAAGAAAGTGCCCTCACGGGTGCACGTGGCGCGTGCCACCCCTGCACCACAAACTATTCGATTGCCCGTTCGATTCTCTACACGATGCTGTTTTCCCCGTACCGGTCGGGCCCACGGTTACCGAGATATTGCACCGGGACCGGACCCGTGTCGGGCAAATTTGGCTGTTTTCGCCCGTTTTTGCCAGCCGATTAATACATGTAAAGTCTATGATGCGAATTTGCACTTTTTGGGCACGCGCCACGCGCTCGCTATCGATCCGATCGAGCTGAGACCCATCAAAGGCACGTTGTCCATCCTTGTTCTATGAGTTGCGCAAATTTCAGCGCGGTAGGTGCAACGGTGTGACCTGTAACCCGCGCTACGTAGCACCATGTCGCGACCTTCGTAATAGACAGAAACTACGTCACCACAAATAGTGGTGACTATATTACTATTTGTGATGACGTAGTTTCTGTCTATTACGAAGGTCGCGACATGGTGCTACGTAGCGCGGGTTACAGGTCACACCGTTGCACCTACCGCGCTGAAGTTTGCGCAACTCATAGAACAAGGATGGACAACGTGCCTTTGATGGGTCTCAGCTCGATCGGATCGATAGCGAGCGCGTGGCGCGTGCCCAAAAAGTGCAACTTCGCGTCATAGACTTTACATGTATTAACCGGCTGGCAAAAACGGGCGAAAACAGCCAAATTTGCCCGACACGGGTCCGGTCCCGGTGCAATATCTCGGTAACCGTGGGCCCGACCGGTACGGGGAAAACAGCATCGTGTAGAGAATCGAACGGGCTATCGAATGGTGTGCGGTGCAGGGGTTGGCACGCGCCACGTGCACCGGGGAGGACACTTTCTTTTGAAAAATGGACGTTTTGGACGGATTTTGGAATTTATATTAATTTCAGGTGATCGTCAGACGGAATGAGTTGAAACAGCGCCTATTAGCAATAAAAATGTACCGTCTCTCATGGAAAAATTGTGAAAAGCTAATTGATCAAAAACAATGTGGAAAAAAATCGCTGAATTAAATGGTATTTGTCTAAAATGTGCCACTAAATAATTACACAGATTTTGCTGCTTAACCTGATACGTTTGACAATTGAAAATGCTATCATTGGAAAGAGCATTCAATTCTCTCCAAGATCCGATCATTACGTTTGCATGACAACCAACAGTATTCTTAAAAATGTAAATGTTTCAAACCTCTGCAAAACGATTTTTAGTGAAAATTATCTACGCCTTTAATTTGTCATAAAACTACGCGCCTAAATTATAAAGCACATTTGACAGATTCTGAAGTGGAAAGCATGCTTATCAGACACGGGCACCTCGATGCGGTGGATATTTTTTCCACAAACCAAAACGTTTAGCCGTCAAAAAGCAATCGACCGAAATGGATAGATAACCCAACCGACACAAGAACAACCGAACACCCGCCGATCGAAAATATCCCTTTTCGCGTTGCGGAGCACGCGGGTCACCCTAGAATGCTTCTTGATGGCATTGAGACGGCTCATCGCTCGCAGAGGCAAGCCTCAAACGATCTACTCCAATGGGACTAACATAGTTGGAGGTGAAAGATAACTCCGGTACCAGATCGAACGCTGGAATCAAGAACACATCACCGACACGCTAAGTCAGAGCAACATCAAGTGGGTGTTCCTCCCGCCTGCAGCTCCTCACATGGGAGGCTCGTGGGAACGCCTGGTTGCGACCGTCAAACGAGCCCTCAGAGTAGTGCTCGGCAACCAGTGCGTCTCCGAGGACGTTCTACTCACCGCCCTGGCTGAAGTAGAGTTCATGGTGAATGGCCGCCCTCTCACCAACGTAAGTAGCGACCCACAAGATCCAGAACCACTGACACCCAACCACTTTCTGCTGGGTGCTACTGACGCTCGAGAAGGACTACCTCCGGGAGTCTTCAATGACAGTGACCTGATCGGACGACGACGATGGGGACAGACGCAGGTCCTGGCAGACCATCTGTGGACCAGATGGCGCCGGGAATATCTACCATTTCTGGCTGACAGAAAGAAATGGAGACAAGAGAGCAGAAATCTGCAAGAAGGTGATGTCGTGCTGATGGCAGACACCTACAACACTCCAAGAGGTGACTGGCCTCTGGGCCGGATCATCGAAGTCTTCCCGGGATCGGACGGGCGAGTCCGATCAGCCGAAGTCAAGACTCGCAGCGGCACCTTCACCAGACCCGCACACAAGCTGTGTCTACTAGAGGGCGCTGATGACGCCCGGCGACTGGTGGCGTGTGTGCCGGCCCGTCACTGATAGCGCCCGTCGCGCCCTGCTGCTGTAGCACGCTACATCTTGACCATCTAACGTAGTATCTTTTCGGCACGGCCGGCCGGGTGACGCGCAGCTGAGCAGAGCGCTGTATTGTATTGTATTGTATTTACGTCATAGATTCATCCCTTCATGAGATCGGAATCACAGGGCTATTCTCGAGTCAGAGTCAACACACGCTAAGAAATGCAATGATGAGGATAAAAAGTGAACACACGTCACACATAAACCACACTACACACACGATGCAGAAGCTAAAAGCGGTTACAGTGACGTGTCAGCTCATGTCACCGAAGATAAGAGTTCTAAGACCTTGCTGGTAAACATCGAGGTGGACATGTCCCAGAACTCGCGTGGTAGGGCGTTATAGCCTGCGGCAGCGCGGTACACGAATTACCGCTTCTTGTTTGTTTATTGGGGCTTAAGGGCGCGCCGACTACAAGGTCATTTTGCGCCCATAACTATATACAAGTAAAGCAAGTGTGTCACAAGAAAACCGACGTAATAAAAGGCTTAAAAAACCTAAAAGCTGGTTAAAAAGAGCAAAGAAGGGTAAAATACTCCAAGCGTATCGTAAAAGACAGCTGACTAGGCGTAAGGACTAGATTAGAATAGACGTATGGACTAGTTGGATTGGTATCAGATCGAGTAGATTACTTGGAATTTGATTGAACGGATAAAGGAAAAGATGTTGCCAGATAAAACCCAGGGTGACTCGTCACCCAGCAAGTGGCGGACGGTGATATCCGGAGCGATGCGGCCCAGGTAGCGAGTCCGGTCCGGTTCCAAGCGTCGACAAGATAAAAGCACGTGGGCGACGGTGAGAGGCACGGCGCACCCGCCGCAAACGGGCTGCTCATCTCCGCGGAGAAGGTGGCCATGCGTCGCATACGTATGACCGATGCGGAGCCTGCATAAAATCACTTCGTTTGACCTGTTGTCTTGCGAGCAAGACCTCCAATGCTCCAGAGTCGGCTTCACCTCTCGGAGTTTCCTGCCTCCACGCAGGCGCCACTCTGCCTGCCACTCCGTTAGAATAAAAGATCGTACAGCAGGATAAAAATCACGCGCCGGCAATGGCAACCGACGAATGCAGGGTGCTGCAGCAGCACGCCTTGCAGCCGCGTCTGCCAGCTCATTGCCATGAACGCCAACGTGACTGGGAATCCAGCAGAACTGAACAGATTTACCCGATTGTTCCACTGACTGAAGCCGAGTTAAAATGTCTTGAACGATCGGGTCGGCTGGATTAAAACTCCGTAGGGCCAACAGGCTGCTTAGGGAGTCCGATAAAATCAAGTATAAAGGTCCGTCCGATACCTCAATAAAACACAAAGCCTTCTCGATGGCAACAAGTTCCGATGAAAACACCGAGGCGAAAGATGGCAACGAAAATGAACGGGTGTCGTCGCCAGGAACGGGGAATTGCCGCTTCCCCGCAGCCGAGCCGTGTATGCGGGGAAGACTAAGCAGGTGGTCCTGCCTGGTGCTGCGGCTACGGTCTGGACGCTCGGCATTAGTGGCAAATAGTGCAGCTAGTGACTCAGGCTGACCTGTTCGTCTAGCTTTGTGTAGGATGTTTAGGGTTTGGGCTTGAACCAAAGTGGAGGGGTCCGGCCAGCCGAGTGAGGCACGGACAGAGGAGATGTGGTCGAATTTCTTTTTGCCGGAGATGATGCGGGCCGCAAAATTTAGAAATTTGTTGATGGTGGCAAGGTTCTTGGCAGACCCGTTGCCATAGACGGAGAGGCAGTAGCGGACGTGGGAAAGGACGAGGGCAGACACAAGGATTGGGAGAGTGCCGGATGGTAGGTAGTGGCGGATGTGGGAGAGACCGATAAGGATGCCGAAGCACTTCTGTGACAGTTGCGATACGTGCGAGTCCCAAGTGAGATGGCGATCAAAAGTGACACCGAGATTTTTTGCTTCAGTGTAAGGTGATAGCACGGCTTGCCGAAACTTGACCGTGAACGGTGGGAGGTCTCGCAGATTTTGACGTGAGCCGATGGGAAGTAGCTCGAATTTTGACTCGTTAAGTTTTAGACCGTTCGAATGAAAGTAATCACCAAGCGACTGGAGAGATGCCTCGAGTTTTAAGATAAGGTCAGGTAGCTCGGACTTGTGTCCAGAGACTAAAACCTGGGTGTCATCGGCGTCCTGAATGATAAAAGAGTCGCCAGCGTACAAGCTAAGATCGTTAACGACGATGCTGAACAAGAGAGGACCCAACGATGACCCCTGGAAGACGCCCTGGCTAATGTTGAGCGGAGGGGAGCTCTGTGAGGCAGAGATGGCTACGCTTTGCGTGTGACCGTCAAGATAATTTCGAAACCAGGCAGTGTCAATGCCGTGCAGCTCGAGCTTGTCAAGCAATTTAGAGTGGGAAATCACGTCAAAAGCTTTAGACAGATCAAGTAAACAGAGCAGAGAGATGTGGCCTTGATCCATGCCAGCAAGTGCTCGGTCAGAGATTTGGAGAAGGGCTGATTCGGTACAGTGATGTGGACGGAAGCCGTGTTGGGTAGGGGAGAGGAGAGAGTTGGAGGATAGGTAGTGTTGAAGCTGTCGCTGTACGACCTTCTCCACTACCTTCGCAATGACAGGGAGGATGGAAATAGGACGGTAGTTTGCAGGATTGTTGGGATCACCGGACTTCAGGATGGGGTGGATTTGGGCATGTTTCCAGGATGCGGGGATGTCATTCATGGATAGGCAGGAGTTCACAACATGCAAGAGAACAGGTCCGATCACACTAAAAGACATCTTAAAAACGCAAATGCAAAGCCCGTCAGAGCCACGAGCAGATGAGTTTCGCATGCTAAAAACAACGTTCTTTAAAAATTCAAGACTGACGGGTTGCACGGTAAAACCGCACGAACCGACTCGCTGTAGCCGCACAGGCACTTGCCGAGACGAGTCGTGCACACCGGAGTTCAAATCGGAAACAATGTTTGCGCCTACATCGACAAAAAACTGATTCAGTGTGTCACCACTGACGCGGGGAAAAGTGACATGCGAATCTCGCTTGCCACTCACGACACGCCGCAAGTTACGCCACAACGAAGCCGGACCGTCCGCTGCGATTCGCCCCTCAATATCGCTCCGACTGTCCGCCCGCACAGCTGCTCGCACCGCTCGGTTAGCGGCCCGGTACTCGTCAGAGCCGTGCCCGCGGCTAGAGAGCGCGGCGGCTCTGCGAGCCATCAGGTCGCGCGTGGCGGCAGACAGGGGAGGGGCGGAGGGGTTGCGGATTTTAACCGAGCGAACGGGGGCATGACGGTCGAGCACACCGCGCACGGCGTCAACAAGATAATCCCACTCGTCGGATACGGTGTCTGATAAGTAGACCTGGCTCCAGTCACAACACGACAGGTCAAGGTGATAATCAGCGATGTCAATGTTACGGAACATACGAGCCTTGGTGACAGTAGGCTTACGTCTAAATCGTGGGATGTCACAGATCATGCGAGTGAAACGATGAGGACTAAAATGACAAAACCTAGTACCTGATTTAAGAACGAAACTACGGTTGACAATAAAAACATCCAGAAGGGAGCCGGTGGAGTAAGTGGGAGTCGAGATGGTCTGCGTGAGCGAGTATCTGTTCAGAAAGGCGGTTAACCTCTCGCAGCCAGCATGTGAACGCTGCCGCACGCTTCCCTCCCTTGTCATTATTCCCTCCCTCCTCCCACCAGTCCCCAGGTCCGCCCTCCCCAATCATTTCTCACTGTCGGCACAGAATGGGTCGCCATTAAACTCCAATTAAGACAAGCACCTCTGAAGACAGTCACATCAGGATGAGTCATTGGTAGTCATTACAAAGCAGCTGAAGCTACAAGCAAACGTCGGCACACTGTGAGACCACGCGCAGGCTTAAGGCACGTAGCACATTGGGTCTCACGTAGCCACAGCCGCACCACAGTGAGTAACACCGTAACGGTATGTGCTGACCTTAGCAACAGCATCCGGCACAGACGTTATAGTTCCGGACGTCCCCACCGCGGACAGAAGGCGCTGACGCACGGCCACGCCCGGGACGGTGGGCGGAGCAAGAGTGACGTCACAAGGGGCGTTGGCGGCAGACAAAACGGAAGGAAACAAAAGTTTGAATAAAATGAAATTGAAGAAGCAAAGTTAAAACTCGAAAATCACAAACCTTTCGGGGATTGTTTTATGCCAGCGATTACTAAAATGCTAAAGCACTCAACACGAAGACGATTCGACGGCCAAAAATTGTAGGCACAGAGGAGCAAGGTGGCTGAAGAGGACAGAGGGCGCCATCTCACGGGCCCACCCACAAGAGGAAGGCAGAGTAAGATGACGGCGCAAGGGCGTGGCAGTCACCCCCCCCCTCCCAACTATAAAAGGGTGCGCCACCCAACCAGAGACTGAGTCACAGTCGAGCAGCCGAGAGTCACAGTCTGCAGCCGGAGCCGGAGACGACATCTGGAGGCCGCCGTCAGTCCGGGGTCACCCACGAGAGGCCTCTTCAGTTCGAGCGACCAGAACGGAGGACAGCCGCCGACGCTTGTGACCACACCGGAAGCGGAAGCACAGAGGAACTCCAGAATGTGAGTGTTGTTGAAAAGTCTGCTCAATCCCGATCCTTATCCCCCCCCCCCTCTCTGCCCGGTTGCCGTGCCCGTGACGACTACCAAACATTTTCGGTTGCCATAAAATGCACTCTCAATTGGAATTGGAAGACTTAAATTACTTTGAACTTATTGGTCCAGACACCCTAGTAGCACATTAGGATCTGAATTTCGAGGTCATGTCAGAGCCGCCAGCAAATACGTTATCATCAGTTGGAGTACGGTATGTTTCGCGATTAGCCGAGAACGAGATGCTAAAATTTAAATAAGCAGCTGTATCACGAACGCTGAAATTGATGACAGGATGCGTGACAGCGTTGAAATGTCTTTGTCTTCGGTCAAACTGGCTCGTTCGATTTATTATGGGCGACAGCGAGGTGCAATTTGAGGATGGAACGTTTGTGAAATTAAGGGTTTAGATTCGTGCTGTACTCACTAAAAGTTGCATTGCGAAATCATTGGTAATATTGCTGTAGGAATTAATTGCGAAGTCGAAATCAATTATAGAACAGGTAAATACGGTTGAAAAGGAATGTAATGTTTTAAGGTGGCGACTGATTCATGCAATCTTTCTATGAATATGGCTGTGAGTTATGATTTTCGACAGATACGAATGCTTGAGCTTATGGCGGAATTTCTTCTGTTACTTAGGTGCAGAGTAATGAGTACCTAGTGGTTTAAGGTCGACGGTTTGACACTTTGCGACTTTAGATGGTCCTTGTACTTTGCGTCATTGAAATTGCGAAATGTCGAGTAATAGGTAGCAGTAGAATTGTTTTTGGTTAGAAGTAATATGCGACTAATATAGGTACCAATCGTGAAGCTTTTGTAGAATAAATACTGGAAAAATCACATCTTTTGGGAACAATCGAAGGGGATACGGAGCTAGTTAGAAAACTTACCCTGAACGGAGCTGGTGAAAGAGTAGAATAGGATAATACTGTCACGTGTTCATTGTTTACCACTGAACACAGACGTCACCCCATTGCAAATTGAAATATGTACAGCCCTCTGCAAACTGCGTGGTAGGTATTCTTTTTCCGACAAAACCGAGAATAACGCGAATACTATGCTATCGGTCACTCGAAAATCGTAACAGCAAGACGCGTGAGACACCGCACTTAAGATTGGCATTATCATCGTATTCATTTTCTATCCAGTTTGGCAACAAAACCCAAAAGTTTATATTTGCCCCCAAAACAAACTTTTGCATTTTGTTGCCACACAAGCCGTATACTTTGTTTAGTGATAGACCCAATCGAAGGAGTGGAGCATGGCGCATCTATTTGAAGTGAGTTCCGACCGACTGTTGACATAGCCTTTGAGTTCCGGTTTTGTCGAAAAAAGAATACCTACCACGCAGTCTGCTGAGAGCTGTACATACATACATGGCGCAATGGGAAAACGAAAAATCGCCATCCGCCACCTCTAAATTTGCTTCGAATGAGCTCAAACTTAATCCACGGCGTTTTCTCATCGTCCCGCAGTATCCGACCAAGGAAGAGTCGAAAATTTAACTTTCATTTTTTTGGCACCCTTCTGCGGATACATGCACTTATCTACATGTGCCCCCGGCTTGCTGCCCCACCCCCTAAAAATGGACCGGCCCCTGCTGTGGAGTGAACATTTTCCCCAATGCCACAATGTCGCAATACCTATTGTGTATCACACTTATTTCTAACGTAATTACATATGTAATCTAATGTAATGTCACACTATTCCTTTGGCCATTCATAACTACGCCGGCTAATATGGTGAAAAACGCGCAACTCTTACACCTGAATTGGGTTCGTGATCACATGACATTAAAGGGACACTCCCACCTTAACATTAGTTTTGAGTTGAGATAGCCAAATTGGTGGCCATGGCCTGCAAATACCGGTTTGGGCACTCACAACATCGAAAAATGCTTTAATTCGAAGATATGGAATTTCAAACTTGCAGTTTTCGGATTCTAAGGGGCTAATGCATTGGAATGCCCCCTTAGAATTTGTGACGTCAGCGGAGATCTAACGATTTTTTAAATCTTAGACTAAAACCATCGTTAACACGTGGTGGTATACGCTGCTTTGCGCGCAACGTCTGCCGCACTTTAACCCTCGCCGGACCTATTGGTTTTCTACATACGCGCCGGCCGAGGGGGGGGGGGGGGCGGGTACGACCCCCCCCCCCTCGCCGTTTCGCCCCTGGTGGAGCTAGCGCGTCGCGGAAAAAACGAGCGTGTGCGCCGTTACGAGACGCAGAGATTGGTACCCGATTTTAAGGTCCTAGGTCAACCGGTGACCTCTGGGGTCAGGTCAAGTGCCCCAAGGTACGGTTCAGTTTTTGGTGAATAACTTCGCAAAAAACGGCCGCAGAGCGCCGATTTTGGCAGCATCGTGTTCGTCTCGCTCAGGCGCGTCGAATGATATACTTTTTGTCCGGGTCAGGTCAACTTGGGGTGTTGACCTCAGGTCAAGGTCAGGTCAGCACCCCCAGGTCACGAAGTTAGTCGAAAGGGGTCATGTCGCATATCATTCGATTCGGCAGGTCTTCCTGAGTCCATTGGTGGCTTTCCCGACTCGCTAGCTCAATCTGATCAAGAGTTATTTACGAAAAACTAATATGACCTTGATGACGTCATAAATGACGTCACGCAAGGTCAACATTGCAAAAGTGACGCATCTAACCTTGCAAGGAGTGCATAAAATCACGATTCTGTGTGCTTGAGATAGTTGGAGATCGTTCCCGGCGCCAGAATAGCAGTTTTCATTTTTCCCCATTGACTTATAATGGTGAGGTCACGAAAATGACCTGACCTCATATGACCTTTAGGAAAAATCCGAGATATACAAGTTGTGGGACTCATAATGGATACTAGATCCTGCAAGTTTCATTTCCCTGTGACATCTCCTCTGGCAGTGAGGGCGTTGCGAAGTTGCGACATCTGAAGACCGTGCAGAGGTTCACTTATGACGTCATAGGTCAGTGACCTGACCTGACCCAAAAATGCGGTTGGTGTCAAAAGATGCGGCTTGGATGAAAGGTCAGGTATGCCAAGTTTCAGCTCTCTATCGCCAGCGTGTTCGGAGCTATCGCGAAAAAACCCTATGGGGGGGCGGCACCCGCCCCCCCCCCCTCGGCCGGCGAGGGTTAAGGCTGCCAAATTATTGCTTCCAAATAAAGTCGCTAGTAACAGGGGAGATCCAAAAAGTAAACAAAAGTAAAAGCCTAATATCTTGAAAACCAGTGAATATTTTTCGGTGAAATTTGGTAGATATTCGTTTTCGCTCTTTCTGAACCAAGGGACATCACTTTCATGCCAATTCATTAACTTTTTTGAAGGTGGGAGGGTCCCTTTAATGCGGTTTGCAGGTGGTCGACGCTGAGCCGAAAGATGGTGACGCTGACGAACATGATCAAGTGGACATAATCGACGTGGCCGATATGCTGCAAGAAGCCGCCGATGACGATCAGCTGTTCCGACTCCCGCCTCACCAGCGCTGTGCCGCGCACACAATGAATCTCGTGGCGAAAGACTCAGAAAATGCGTCGGCGAACAGCAGATTCAACAAGGTAACGCGATCAGCGATGGGGAAGTGTCAGGCGCTCTGGAACAAACAGAGGCGTAGTTCCACGAGTGCGGACATCATTCGTGAGACATGCGGGCGGCTGTTCGTGGTCCCCTGCGCCACTCGGTGGAACAGTCTGTACTACGCCCTGCAGCGGGTGCAAGACATCATGGCTAAGTCAGCGCCAGCGGATAACCTGGATGGGTTGATGGACAAACTGGGTCTCCCACGGTTCACGCAGGTGGAAATCGCGTTTATCGCCGAATGCGTCAAGGTCATGAAGCCAGTAGCACAGGCACTGAACATCCTGCGAGGCCAGAAGAACAGTTACCTGGGCTTCGTTCTGCCCACGGTTGCACAGCTGCAGAAGGTGTTGGATGCGCAAGTGCACGATCTACATATCTGCGCCCCTCTGGTAGATGCACTCCTACTTTCTCTGAAGAGGAGCTTCGGACCCAAGTTCGACGACGACCAGCACATCCTGGCCGCTGCCGTCCACCCACGCTTCAAGTTGACGTGGACGGATGATGAAGTGGTTCGGACGCGTGCCAAGCGACTCCTACAGGACGGTATTTCACAGATTCAGCTCATGGAAGTGAAAGAAGCAGCTGGTGAAACCCAGGGTGATGCTGATGTGGACGATCCTGATGTGGACTTATTCTTTCCACGACCATGCTCATCCACGCGTGAGTCTGTGGAGGAGGTTGTTGATACGCACCTCCACGGACGCGGCAGTACCCTCCGAGATCTCCACGAAACTGTGGAGAAACTGTTCCGCAAGGTAAACACCACGCTCCCATGCCCCGCCGCAGTGGAGCGCCTGTTTTCGCACGGATCAAGAATATTCAAGAAGAACCGGTATAGGCTGAATGACGACACATTCGAGATGCAGCTGATGCTGAAGCTCAACACAACGTAGTGTGGTCGGCAGTGGTCGGAGAGGACAGCCAGAGATGGTTGACTTGCAGTTATAGCCAAGTGTGTCAAATACATTCACGATTTGACGAAATGTGTTTTGGTGTTTGATTAGTGATTTGAAATGGTTTGTTGCGATTGAAAATTATGAGACCGGCTTCATCGGCTTAATGTACTTGCTATCAAGGGCTTTACATCGAAACTTGAAATAATTTAAACGCTTTTAATTTAAACGCTCAAAATAATATACGCTGATGAACTACATAGTAAGGGCAAAATTACGTAGTTGATGGCTAGTTTTAAAAATATAAAACACTGGTTGGGTAGAGGTTTAAATGTGGGGGTGTCTGAGGCAAAAAATATTTCCCATAAAATACCTGTGCCTTAGATAGGAATTACTCGCAAGACTAGGTACTAGAAATGGGTGATTTGAGGATGGAGGCATGGCCCTATGCCCCCCTCCATCCCCCAGATCCACTAGTGCACATAATAATACAACAGGATTGTAAAAAAGGATTGCGGATTTGATCACAATCCAAGTGAAAAAGGGGATTGCGGGTAGGAATGCAATCCACTTCGGCACTAGGAATGTGGATTGGGAATGCAATCCTTTCAAAAAGGATTTTACCGATGCCCGACTGTATCGCGGCGTAAACGAAACTTGCGCGCAATAAGTGTATTTTCGTGTTACGGACACGCGTCAACTGCGCATTTTCTTTCTTTTGAGCCTAGGCGTGGCCGCGGAAGGGCCAGTGGTGAGATTATGATGAATATTATAAATAATTATGACCAGATGTATGTATGCATGAGAGCCAATGTATGGTTAACCGTTTGCATAGCGTCTAGAGATATCAGATAGGCCGAATGGTTGAAATAGTGTTCTCTTGTGTTGCAGGATGCCTAGTTTGGCACAGTGCCAGGAATGATCTGCTAGACTGTGACGAGCTCAAACCATTCTGAACACCCGCGTCGACCTGTCTCAGACACACACTAACTCATTTATGTTATATTTTGTTTACCTTCAGTCCATCATGCCTGTTTTTATTTTCTAACACACAGTAGCACTGACACGAGCGGGTTGTCACCGAGTCGGGCCTCAGATGGTCACACCCACCCCTCATTCGTTTATTCGGTCACTCACTCAGTCGGCGCGCGGCGAGACTCGGTGGAGCTGCCACCGCAGGCTCCACTCCGCCGTTCATCGCGACCGCGCGCGCCAGTGCAGCGGATGAACTTGTACATAAACTGAACGCGAGGGTCCTGTGTAGAATAGTGAGTGTTTAACTACGTTAAACATGGGGGAAGAATTGTTATATATTAGTAGCCCCAACTTAGTAGCGAAATAGAATTTAGATTAAATTAGTAGAAACCAATGTAATTATTATGTAACAGATAAAGTCCAAAAGTATGGTAGTAAAATATGAGTAATTATTATAACGTTTGGTACAACTCTGTTTAATTATTAGTCAATCGGCCCTAAGTGTGTAATCACCCCTAGGATCGCAGGTTTCCGGTCTTCAATGCGATAGCCCCGTGCCGTACACTCGTCTTTAACGTGTCTGATTATATTTCGGTTGTAAATAGACAAAGCAAGTCAAGCGACTGTTTCAATACGAAGAGTGCAGTCACGAGAGTGCTAAACAGTTGCTGACTTAGGGCCAGGGATGCGGAGCCGGAGCCGGAGCCGTGAAACAATATAGCCCGGAGCCGGAGCCGGAGCCGGAGCCGTCAAAAAAGGAGGCGACTCCGGCTCCTTTTTTTAAGAGGAAACAATTATTTACCTAGTTCGGTTTGACAGTACAAGGCGTAAAACAATGTGGTATTCAAAATAGCCTTGTTTTACAAATACAGAAGCAACGTGTACCAATCCCATCGCCTTTTTTCTTCCACCCGTATTTAATTGATCGCATAGGGGATGTACTGAGTAGAAGCCGCAGCCGGAGCCGCCGGAGCCGGAGCCGGAGCCGGAGCCGCCATGACATTTCACCCGGAGCCGGAGCCGATCTTTTCTCCGGAGCCGGAGCCGGAGCCGGAGCCGTCTGAAATTTCCACGGCTCCGCATCCCTGCTTAGGGCAATGTTTATATTTTTTCAGATCAATGCCAGCTAGACTGGGGAGGCCTGTCTAGTGTCTACCATCATCAACTCAGGGCAAAAGGACGCTGAAAGACTACACTTCACCTACCAAGACTCTTCTACATCTCAGAAGACGGTAGAAGCACATAAGGAAGCTTCTGATGGCGGCGGCGAAGTGAGCGAAGAGACCGCGCTATCAGACTCCATCATGGGGAAGGAAGAGAACCAAGTTGACAGTGATGTTGAACACTGAGGGTGAAGGTAGCTACTCTAGAGAAAAAGCCCTGAACTAGACTAGGTGCAGGGAAAGACAATTGAAGATGACGGTGCAAAGTCTCAAGAAAAAAGCCAATCGTGTTCTGGCTGGTGTAGCCAGTAGAAACACTGTAAGATACAGATATCTCTTGTATTTCGCCACAAAATCGAGACATATATAATTTTACATACGAACTTACTTATCTAGTATTGCACACATGTTGGCGAGAACATCGAATGTAATAAACGAATACATATGGTTTTTAATATACACATAGCCAATGCAGTTGTCCAAACAATACAGCAGTTTAAGCGAACGGAACGTTAAAAAGGGGGGCGCACAACTTAATCGAAGGCTTTAGCAATTTAGAGACTGGTAAAAGCGACACCTATTAACAAAACTGTAACTCGCGGTTCACAGCATCTAGCGGCGACCGGCAGAAGTACATGGGCCTAGCGGTGACCGGCAGAAGTACATGGCTACATCACTCCCCCGCCCTAGTTAAACACCATAAAAAGATGTTTGGCGGCGAGTACGCGACGAACGGCGGAGAGGGGGCGGCGAAGCAGGCGGCGGGTCCGGCGGCACGCGGCGAGCCGGGCGAGAGCCGCCGGGGGCACCTGAGCGGCGGGGTGCAGGCGATGCAGCAGGCGGGCGGTCCACCGAGCTATCTGTCGCTGTAGTAGGCGTGTCGTTCACCAGGACGTCCGGTGCTGCAGGCGGCGTTGCGGCAGGCATGTTGTCCGTGAAGGCCGGTTTACACCGAGCCAGGGTGACGGTGTCGCGTCGCCCGAGACGGTCGATGGTGACGGTGTGCTGGTCGCGGGATAGGACACGATAAGGACCGTCATAGACGTATTGGAAAGGAGAGCGATGCGAATCGCGTCGGATGAAGACGTGGGAGCAGGTTTGCATGTCTTGAGAGATGAAGATTTGGCGGGAGCCAGGACGAGGAGGAGTTGGACGGAGCTCCGACATGGCGGCACGGAGACGAGAGGCTAGGGAAGCCGGATCAGAAGAAGTGTCCGACGACATGGGGGAGAGGAAGTCACCAGGAAGTCGGAGACTGCAACCATAGACTAGGTCTGCAGCGGTGCATCCGAGATCCTCCTTGAGGGCCGTGCGCGCTCCGAGTAGCACCAGAGGAAGTCGGTCCGACCAGGAGGCGGCGTCGTCATCGGTCCGCAGAGCTGACTTCAGTTGGCGGTGGAAGCGCTCTACCATCCCGTTTGCTTCTGGGTGGTAGGCGCAGGTCCGGATCCGAGAGGTGCCGAGAAGCTTGGAGACTTCTGTCCAGAGGCGGGACTCGAACTGGGATCCTCTGTCGGTGGTGATGAGTTCGGGTACTCCGAAGCGGGCGATCCAGCCGCTGACGAGATGCCGAGCCACCGTGACGGCGTCCATGGTGGGCAGAGGAATTGCCTCGGGCCATCGGGTGAAGCGGTCGACGACAGTCAGGAGATAGGAGTTGCCATGGGACGGAGGAAGTGGTCCGACAAGGTCGATGTGGATGTGCAGGAAGCGAGAGTCAGGTGGCTGGAAGCTGCCCATGGGTGGCTTCGTGTGGCGCTGGATCTTGGCACGCTGACAGTGCTGGCAGCTCCGGACGAAGGCACGGATGTCCGCGTTGATGTGGGGCCAGATGAACCTCGATGAGATGAGATGACGCGTAGCGTTGATGCCAGGATGAGACAAGTCGTGGAAGCTCTTGATGATGGAAGGGCGGAGTCTGGCTGGGACTACAGGTCTGGGTGTGGCCGTTGAGGTGTCGCACCAGAGACGTAGATGCGGATGATCAGGGACTGGGAAGTCACGGATGACCAGAGATGAGGATTGTTGCAGCTTCGGCAGGTCAGGATCGTTGGCTTGGTGTAGGGCGATGTCGGCCAAGCTCAGAAGGCCGGGTGAAGGTGTAGCTGCGGCAGAAGCTGGCGCAGACACTGAGCTGATCCGTGAGATGGCGTCAGCTACCGGGTTGAGGTGTCCAGGAACATGTCCGATCTTGCTGGTGTGCTGCAGAATCAGGTCCATGTGACGTTGTTCACGGAGAGAATGGTTGGCGTTGCCGTTGGCCTTGAGAGCAAAGACGAGCGGCTTGTGGTCCGTGAGGAGCTCGAAGTCGCGTCCTTCCAGATAGGGCAGGAAATGTCGCACGGCGAGGTACATGGCGAGCAATTCCCGTCCAAAGGTGCTGTAGCGGCGTTGGGTGGGCGTGAACTTGCGCGAGAAGAAGGCGAGAGGCTGAAGAGAACCACCAACTCGCTGGTGGAGCGCGGCGCCGGCTGCAGTGCTGCTGGCGTCAGTGCTGAGGCTCAGAGCTGCATCTTTGACGGGATGAGCGAGCTGGGTGACGTCAGCGAGGGCGGCTTTGGCTGCAGAGAAGGCGGCGTCTGCCTCTGAGGTCCACGTGACTGAAGCAGCTCGGTCGTCTGAGGCAGTCAGGCCGTGGAGAGGTGCCAGAAGAGCAGCAGCGTGTGGGATGAAGCGGTGATAGAAGTTGATCATCCCCAGGAACTTCTTGAGGCTCTTCTTTGACTCTGGACGGTCGAAGTTCTTGATCGCACTGACTCGATCGTCGAGAGGAGTGATGCCTCCGCTGGAGATCTGGTGGCCGAGGTAGGAGATGCTCTCCATGCCGAAGGCGCACTTCGATGGGTTGAGGAGCACACCGTTGCGGGAAAGACGGCTGAAGATCTCTCGGAGGTGTGACAGGTGTTGCGAGATGCTGCTGCTGGCGATGAGGATGTCGTCTACATAGACGAAGGCGAAGTCCAGGCCACGGAGGATGTGATCCATGAACCGTTGGAAGGTTTGAGCGCAGTTCCGGAGACCGTACGGCATACGGAGGAACTCGAAGGCGCCGAAGGGCGTTGTGATCGCTGTCTTGGCGATGTCTTCTGGGGCCATCGGTATCTGGTTGAAGGCCCTGACGAGGTCGAGCCGAGAGTAGATCGATGTCCCAGCGAGGCAGGCAGTGAAGTCGTGGAGATGTGGTAGTGGGTACCGGTCAGGCACTGTGATGCGGTTCAGTGCACGGTAATCACCACAGGGTCTCCAATCTCCAGACGACTTGGGCACCATGTGCAGCGGTGATGCATACCGGCTGCTGCTGGGTCGGATGACTCCGAGACTGAGAAGGCGCTGGAACTCTGCCTTGGCAGTGGCGAGTCGAGCTGGATCCAGACGGCGTGGGCGGCAGAAGACCGGAGGGCCGGTAGTCTCGATGTGATGTCGGACTGAGTGCTGTGGCTCCGGATGATGTGACGGCTGGGTGAGGCTGGGGAATTCTCGAAGGAGGTTAAGGAAAGCTGGGTTGTCGGTTCCGACGACGGCTGTCAGTCCGGTGGATGGCACTGAAGAGTGGGAAGCAGGTGAAGACAACTCAGTTAGGTGGTCGATGAGACGGCCTCTCTTGGTGTCGACGAGGAGATCATACGAGGAGAGGAAGTCGGCTCCTAGGAGAGGATGGGAGACGTCCGCGATGATGAAGATCCAGTTGAAGTCTCTTCTGAGGCCGAGAGAAAGCGTGAGCATGCGCTGACCATAGGTCTGGATGCTGCTGTTGTTGGCTGCTTGCAGATCCAGTCCGTTGGTTCCGCGAGCACGATCGGTGGGTGTCGCTGGAAGAACACTGTACTCGGCTCCAGTGTCGATGAGGAAGGTGATGCCAGTGTTGTTGTCCTTGAGTCTCAGAAGGCCGCTTGCTGGAGGGACGTCAGGGTTGAGCAGGGCAGGTGCAGACGTCTGTGTCACCTGTCCTACTGCTGGTTTCCCGAGGTCTGAGTTGCGGTTGCAGACCACGAGCACGGTGACTGACATGAGCGCGCGTTGGTACCGAACTTGTGGTGGTACCAGCAGTAGGAAGCACCAGCGCCGGTAGATGTGTTGGTTGCAGGGCTGGGTGACCGGGCAGCAGCAGACAGGTCGCGTGGTGGACGGTGGCGAGCGCGGCCGGGGGCACGGGATGCAGACCTCTCTCGGCGGCGCGACTCGTCCACCAGTGTGGCGACTGATGTTGTGAGGGCCGTGATACCAGTCAGCAGCTGGCTCATCAGGTCTTGGAGGTGGAAGGGTCCTGCAGGAGCAGCAGGTGAGGCTGCAGCAGGCGCAGAAGTCGATACCGCGGCGAGAAGGCCTGAGGTAGGTGCAGCGACGTCCGACTGCTGCGGAAGCTCCAGGAGTCGGTCGGCAGTGCTAGCGATGGTCGCAAGGTCCGTCCCAGGCGGCAGGCACTGGAGGAAGGGCTGAGTCCGAGGCGGAAGAGCATTGAGGAAGATCTGGCGGATGAGCGGGGAATCTTGTGAGCCTTCAGCTTCAGCAAGGTCCAGGAGATGCCGAAGGAATTGGGAAGGACGCCTGTCGCCGAGTTGTTGGCCAGAGAGCAGGCAGCGAAGACGCTGTTCGACTGATTTGCCGAACCGCTGACGGATGGCGTCGGAAAGGATGGTGTAAGGTCGGTCTTGAGGAGGGTTGCGAAGGATGTCGGTGAAGTCGCGCAGGAGGTGGCCAGGAAGGAGAGTAGCGGCGATCCGGAAGCGGCTGAGCTCATCGTCCACAGCTGCCTGAGAGAAGAAGAGGTCGAGCTGGACGAGCCAGATCACGGGGTCCTCCTCGAAGAAGCGCGGCGGCGCGACGTGGCTGCGTGGCGCGGTCGCCACGCGGAGGTAGTCCGGTTGGGCGGCAGCGGCAGCAGCAGCAGCAGCGGCATGCGAGGCGGCGGCGGCGGCTGCACCGGCGCCGGCGGCTGCACCGGCTCCGGCGGCTGCACCGGCGCCGGCAGGCTGGGTCTTCTGGTCCATGGCTGCCGAGAGCAATGGTCGGGAAGATCGGTGGCGGCGACGGCGATCCGGCGATCGGCAGGTGCTGCGGTGCAGCTGCAGAGGTAGCCGTTCGGTAAGATGAGCCGATGAAGTAGCTGATCCGTAGTGCAGCAGTAGTAGTCGGCGTTATCCAGTTCCACACAGCACAAAAAAAGGATCCTCGTGGAGACACACCATCCGCCACTTCCTTCCTACACAAAGAGAGCTGGAGGAGATAGCTCAGGGTGCAGGCCAGTGTCGGTGTGCCAGGGAACACGAGGGGATAGCGATCCGTTAGTGCGTAGAACGCGGGGTCACCAATCTGGCTGGTGTAGCCAGTAGAAACACTGTAAGATACAGATATCTCTTGTATTTCGCCACAAAATCGAGACATATATAATTTTACATACGAACTTACTTATCTAGTATTGCACACATGTTGGCGAGAACATCGAATGTAATAAACGAATACATATGGTTTTTAATATACACATAGCCAATGCAGTTGTCCAAACAATACAGCAGTTTAAGCGAACGGAACGTTAAAAAGGGGGGCGCACAACTTAATCGAAGGCTTTAGCAATTTAGAGACTGGTAAAAGCGACACCTATTAACAAAACTGTAACTCGCGGTTCACAGCATCTAGCGGCGACCGGCAGAAGTACATGGGCCTAGCGGTGACCGGCAGAAGTACATGGCTACAGTGTCATTGGATGATGCCCCTTCAAGAAGCTGGAAGACGTGTTTCCGTCCTACATATCCAGATTCATCAAGCTGCAGGCCAAGCTGACGAAGCCACAAGGACAGCGATTCGGCGATGGTGAGCTGATTGAATGGCTTACCGTGTATCCCATGGGGGCTAAAGCCTATCGTCGTCTCAGCCGTGTGTTCGTCATGCCGAGTCCTAGGATACTCCGGAGAAGGATGGAACACATAAATATGTTTCCTGGCTTTTAGGATGTTTTCTTGGAGCACTCAAGGAGGAGCTTTCAAAAGCTCCAGCAAATGAAAAAAAAATGGTCGCTTTCTTCTATGACGATGTTCAGCTAGCTCCCAAGCTGACATACCTGCGCGGAGCTGACTACATTGAGGGTACAGAAGGCTTCGGGACTTCGGGTCTCTGGGAAAAATCTGCAGAGTGGCTGACCATGCACTGACCTTCATGGTGCGGGGCATCAACAGCCAGTGGAAGTAGCCCGTAGTTTTTTATATAGCGTTGGTCCAGCAACAGCCGCTGTGTTGGAGTATCAGCTAAGTGCGTGCATACGTACGGTGAGACATGCTGGACTTGGAGTTGTCAGCACTGTCTCTGACATGGGGAAACAAAATCAAGAGCTCTTGGGAAAAAAGCTCGGCGTAAGTGAAGATCGCCCGTACTTTGATGTAGATGGAAAAGCTGTGATTGCCATGTATGACCCACCGCATTCGCTGAAATGCCTTCGAAACTGCCTCAACAAACATGATATAAAACAGAAATGGCAGCACCTACGACAGTTCTACGAGGCACACAGCAAACGGTCTGTGAGAGCTGCTCCCAAGCTGCGAGAGGTCCACATCGTTCTGGGTGCATTCAAACGCATGAAGGTGAAGTTGGCATCTCAAGTGTTCAGCCGTTCCGTGGCGTGCGGAATGTAACTGTATGCGGATGTTGGTAAGGAGAGAGAGAGAGAGAGAGAGAGAGAGAGAGAGAGAGAGAGAGAGAGAGAGAGAGAGAGAGAGAGAGAGAGAGAGAGAGAGAGAGAGAGAGAGAGAGACAGAGAGACAGACAGACAGACAGACAGACAGACAGACAGACAGACAGACAGACAGACAGACAGACAGACAGACAGACAGACAGACAGACAGACAGACAGACAGACAGACAGACAGAGAGAGAGAGAGACAGACAGACAGACAGACAGACAGACAGACAGACAGACAGACAGACAGACAGACAGACAGACAGACAGACAGACAGACAGACAGACAGACAGACAGACAGACAGACAGACAGACAGACAGACAGACAGACAGACAGACAGACAGACAGACAGACAGACAGACAGACAGACAGACAGACAGACAGACAGACAGACAGACAGACAGACAGACAGACAGACAGACAGACAGACAGACAGACAGACAGACAGACAGACAGACAGACAGACAGACAGACAGACAGACAGACAGACAGACAGACAGACAGACAGACAGACAGACAGACAGACAGACAGACAGACAGACAGACAGACAGACAGACAGAGAACAAAAATGTTATAAAGCTCGCAAAATACGAGCGTTTTAGCTTTTGCGTATAAACAATTATTTTGAGCGTATTAAACGGCAAAATAATATTGCGGTCATAAATTCGCTGTAAAATGACATTTTATGAACCCGTTTCACACGACACGACTTTGATTGTCCAAATTAGCAACTACCCGTATATAGCAACTCTTTTACCGCTCGGCTAGCTGACCTACGCGCGCAATGACGCCACTCATGCACGCGACCTCGCGGGGTGGGGCGCGGCGGCGCATCCTTTCGGTGACCGGTCACGAGATCGACTGGGTGTGCGCGCATCCCACCACCTCCCCTTCAGCCGCCTTATCTCTTCATATTGATATTGTGGTCTTGATTAGATACCGTATACTGTCATTCATTATGTACTTCGCTTTCGGAAAGTCTGTGATTTTTTATGAGAGCTGGTCACCTCACAAAGTCTGGTCGTGTGGTCACATGTTACAGGCAGATACAATTCCGTTATCACTCGACAGTCTTTCGAAGGAGCAGCGAGTAGGACATTAATAAATTTCATGCCGAACCCTTCACCGCCAATTTTGGATGTCCCAGTCGACCAGGTTTCAGCCAACGTCCTGACCTACAATGCTGGATACCTTGCCCGAAAAGCAGACCTGAGAAGCACTCATGCGATGTTTGCAGTGCTGCCTTGGTTAAGACTACCTCAGTAGCAACGTGTAACGGAGAGGCCTTCGTAAGCCTAAAAAGCTATACCGGTGTGGGGGATATGGACATAGGCAGCCTTATTTTGCCCTCAGAAGGCTTTGTACAGCCTCGTGGCAAATACTTTCGAAGTATTTGAGAGCCACGCAGCTAGTGCCATGTCCAGGCCGGGTGTTCTCGGATGTCTGCAAGCATGTTTAGAGGACTCAGCTCAGTGGAAAGCGGCGAGGGAACTTGTGTGTGCGCGGAACTCAATCCGTTTTATGCTAAAAATATTCATCCGGATGCAACTGCATAAACTTTCTGAAAAGGTATCAGCTGGGGCAGAGAAAGGTGGGAACAGGCAAAACCGCCAATATGTGAAGGTGTGGTAACCACGTGTGTCGCCGGCCGGCACGGGAGTTCCCGGCGCAGACCGATTCGCGCGCCGACTTGTGACGTCGCTACCCCGCCCCGGCGCTGGGGGGGGGGGCGGCCCAGGACGTGTCTGTTCGTGAACTTTGTCCCATCACGATGCGACCGCGTGCCTGCGGCCTGCGCTGCCGCAGTGCGTCGGCCAGTGACCAATCCGCGCTCCGATCGGCAGCCACGTGGTGTCCGAGTGCTTCTGCGCATGTCTGGGCCCGGCCCGCTGCGTCGGGCCGCGCGCTCCCCGGAACTTCTGGCCGAGCTCTTGGCCCGAGCAGACGCGTCACGTCTGGCTCCGCGATTTGGCCCGTTCTGTCCGGGATTTATAACTTAGATTAGGCAGGGCATATTTGGCAAACTTGGATTTCATTCTCGTCTCTTCGTCGCTCCATTGTCTGATTCGTTGTTTCGCTTTTTGCCTTCGTTTTGGAACTTAAAATATAACAACCCGCTCTTAAATTAATTATTTTACTTGGGGCCGTTTGGATCGAACTGATTGAATTTTTGGAACACGCACCAGGTTGATATTCTCCATTTCTGATTAACGTAAAACCCAGTCACTGATATGTGGTGAACAGCCCCACAGCACCACATATTGGTGACCGCCGACGTGATTCTTGTTCGATTTTTCCATACTTCCGGGTTGTCGCCTCCGCTCATTCCCGAATCAATTATTTTATATTTTTCCCCCACATGGATTGCTATTCCGTCGCTCCACAGTGGCTTCTGCGCCACTTTTCCATGATGGTTTCTGTGCCATCTCTCCGCCGTGTGACTAGTTAGGCATTTATCTTCTCGGTGATTTTATTTCGGCGTTCCATTGGCTCTTTCGGATTTTGCACTCGGTGTTTTAAATTTTAATTGTTCAGTGCATTGCAAACACCGGCTATACTTTAACGATCATGACGAACGAGGGCACGATGGAACCCGCTCATGCTGAGCCAGTCCATCATGTGTCGATCAAGCCGCCGGTTTTTATGGACACCGCGGTTGACGGCTGGTTTGCTATTATGGACGCCCAATTTAACATTGCCAAAATCACCAACTCGCAGACCAAATTCTACCACGTTCTCTCTGCCCTGCCTCCGGAAACCATCTCGCACATTCCGCGTGCTGTCTTGAGCAACAAAAATTTATCTGAGCTACAGACAGCCGTCACTGACATGTACGAAAAGACAAAGCCAGAGATGTTTGAGAAACTGATCAGCAAAACTCGTCTGACGGGCCGACCCTCACTCTTTCTAAGCGAACTCAGAGAGGTGGCCGACAAGGTCGGTGTCGGAGACGATCTCGTTCGGCACAAATTTATCCAGTCGCTACCTACAGGCATTGCTACGGCCCTGGCTTCTCAGCGCGAGCTCTCATTGTCGCAGTTGGGCAAACTCGTGGACGAACTGATGCCTCTTGTGCAAAACTCAGCTGCTAACATGGTTCACTGTCAGGATCAGGACCCACAGTCTGACTCACAGGCGTTCTTTGTGGCTCAGCAGCACCCAAGGTACCACAGGGCCACTCAGCCGCAGAGCCGAGCCGCCACACACTCCCCTGCTCGTGATGCTCGTGATTCAAGGGCGTCTCTCGGTCTCACGCCGTTCCATCCTGACCAGAAGCCGAAAGTGTGCCGTGCTCACCTGTTTTTCGGCAGCAGAGCACGCACTTGCAAGCCATGGTGTCACTGGCCCGACAAAGCTGCTGATCTGACCATGCAGCCGTCCTCACGAGCTGCATCTCCCTCCCGTGCAGCCTCAGAGTCGGGAAACGAGAGGAGCAGGCCGTAAACGCAGCCCTCGGCCTGCCGCTCCTTAGGGTCACAGCCAAGGTGAATGATCAGCCCCTGAAATTCATCGTGGATACTGGCGCTGGTGTATCCCTGGTTCCACCCTCCTATGTGAATGGAACTCTAATTCACCCGTCCGCTGTTTCGATCACGACTGCCAGCGGGCAGCCACTGCGCGTGCATGGCGAGGCCACTCTCGATATTGTCCTCCCCACACTCAGACGCAGTTACACATGGACATTTGTAGTGGCTGAAGTGACAGAGCCACTACTCGGTAACGATTTTCTCGCTCACAACTCGTTGGTTGTCGATTGTGGTTCCCAAGTTCTCCGCGACTCCACCACTCTGCTCTCTGCTCCCGGTGTACCGACGACCGGGGAGTCTGTTCATTTGGTGATAAATGATCTCGCTCAGGTGCCTGAGGCAGTGCGGCCCATCCTCGAGGATCACCCCGCTGTTCTCAGCCCTAACCAGACGGACTACACAGACTCGCCAATCAAAACCACTCACTTCATCGACACCGGCAGCGCTCCACCCACGTTCGCCAGCCCACGCAAGCTGCCGCCCGACAAACTAACCGCAGCAAAGCAAGCACTCGATGTGCTGCTCAAAACAGGAGTGATTCGTCCGTCTAGGTCCCCGTGGGCCTCACCCATCCACATGGTTCCGAAGAGTACCCCTGGTGAGTGGCGTGTCACCGGTGATTACCGCGCGCTCAACGCCGTAACCAAACCGGATCGCTACCCACTGCCGCACATTCAGAGCCTCTCAACCAAGCTCCACAACGCTCAGTGGTTCAGCAAAATCGATCTGCTCCGTGCATATCACCAGGTGCCTATGAACCCCGCTGACTCAGAGAAGACGGCCGTCACCACGCCCTTCGGCTTGTACGAATACGCCTTCATTCCAATGGGGCTTCGCAACGCAGGTGCCACATTCCAGAGGGTCATGGACGGCATCTTCCGAGACGTGCCGTGCGTATTCGTCTATCTCGACGATATTCTGGTATTTTCCGAGAACCAGGAGCAGCATGAGAAGGATTTGCGCCTCGTGTTCAGCAGGCTGGCTGAGCACAAGCTTCGCATCTCGCTGGAGAAATGCGAGTTCATGAAAAGGTCGCTCGTTTTCCTCGGCCATGACGTCACCAGCACAGGTGTCACACCTCCCAAGGCCAGAGTGAAGGAGATTCTGGACCTCCCTCTACCGCATGACTCAGAGTCACTGCGTCGCTATCTGGGACTCATCGGCTTCTACCGGCGTATGATTCCGCGATTCGCCGATGTCACGTTCCACCTGACCGAACTGATTCGACTCAACCCAAAAAGCAAAGAACTGACGTTGACAGAGGAACAGACTCAGGCGTTCAGTGACAGTAAAGCGGCGCTGGCCGGCGCCTGCACTCTTCCACACCCAGTGCCACACTGCGAGCAGTACGAGCTCGTTACTGACGCATCACAAGTCGCGGTGGGTGCCGCGCTCCATCAGATTGTGGACGGAGTACCCGTTCCCATTGGCTTCTTCTCACGGAAGCTCAGTCAGGCCCAACAGAAGTACGCCGCGTATGACAGAGAGCTACTCGCGGCTTATCTGGCCACACTCCACTTTCGTGACATGATCGAAGGCCGCCACGTTACCCTGCGAACGGACCACAAGCCACTCGTGCGCGCTTTTCACAGCCCGCACACGGCTAAGTCTGACCGCCAACAGCGCCACTGGTGTGTCGTCACGGAATACATCACGGAGGTCTCGTACATTCGTGGCAGTGACAACGTGGTGGCGGACTGTCTCAGTCGCCCGGTAAATGCAGTGTCCCTCGATGCATGTGACCTCCATTTTATCGCGGCGGCTCAGAAGCAGGAAAAGGAGAGAGACGCCGGCAGTGCTGATAAAGAGCACCAGCATGCCGAGTCAGGTTCAGAATCGCGCTCAAAGCCGCAGGACACCTCCCGATTGGAGCCAGTAACACTGTCTGGCGACATCACAGTCCTGTGTGACAACACTGGACCACATCCACGCCCGCACGTACCAGAGGCATGCAGGCGCGCCGTGTTTGATCGTTTCCACGGCCTGTCACACCCGGGTAGGAAAGGCACCACCCGTCTCATCAGCTCTCGCTATTTCTGGCATGATATGCGCCGTGACATTGCGCGATGGGTGAAGGAGTGTGAAGCATGCCAGGAAGCCAAGGTGCACAGGCACACTCGTTCTCCGCCCGGTCGGTTTGACGTGCCCTCACAGCGGTTCGAAACTGTACATATAGACATAGTCGGGCCGCTGCCCCCGTCAGTACCCCACGGGCACCCCTTCACCGCGCCATTTCGTTATTTGTTGACATGCATCGATCGCGCCACGCGTTGGGTCGAGGCCGTGCCGTTGGTCTCGATCACCGCGGAAAGTGTAGCCTCTGCTTTCCTCGACACTTGGGTGTCCCGGTTCGGAGTGCCACTGCATGTTGTCACGGACCGCGGTTCCCAATTCGAATCAGAACTGTTTTCACACTTGTCTTCAATGATAGGTTTCCATCGCCTCCGAACCACTGCTTATCATCCGACATGTAATGGGATGGTGGAAAGAGTCCACCGAACGCTCAAAGCCGCCATCCGGGCGCGCAGGCAAGAGTGGCTGCGCGCGCTTCCCGTCGTTTTGCTAGGTTTGAGAGCCATGCCAGCAGAGTCGGGTTTTTCGGCATTCACTGCCGTCACAGGCGCGCAGGTGCTGTTTCCCCGCTGCGCCGTCGAGAAGGTCCCCGTCGGGACAAAGTACGTCCAAGAACTGGCAAAGCGTATGTCAGAAATCGATTTCGTCACGCTCTCACAGGGCTCGAACCACGCCCGCACACCACCGACGCACGTGCCACCCGATCTCATGACATGCACACACGTGTGGGTACGCGTTGACCGCGTGCGGCACTCTCTGGAGTCCCCGTACCGCGGCCCCATGCGAGTCATCAGACGCAGCCCTAAAGTGTTCACGTTGGAGCTGCCGACTGGCGCCCACGACACTGTAAGCGTCGACAGACTCAAACCGGCACACATGCCGCCACCTGAGGACACGCTTGGTCCGAGCAGTACCGAGCCTACGGCTCCGGAGCAGCAGCCGTCACCGTCGACCTCGCTCGGGCCCCTCGCCACTGGGGCGCCCGACGAGCCGACACAGACGCCGACGACTACAAGACCGTCCGGCAAGAGGACTTCAAAACCTGGAGTGACGTCTTCCGCATCGCCGGCCAAGGACGACAAGCCGTCCGCGGCTGCGCCGGTGCACACCCGCAGCGGCCGCCGCGTGCAGTTCCGGCCGCAACCGGACTTCCGATACTTTTAAGTGCGCCCGCGTACGTGCGTTCGAGGACGATCCTGATCGCGTGGCGCCGACAGTGAAGTGATAACTGCGTCGCGCGGTGTAGTGATTCTTGCGTCGCGCAGGACCGTGCAGTGACAATTGCGTTGCGCCGTACCGTGTAGTGATTATTGCGTCGCGCAGTGAAGTGTCGATCGCGTCGCGCACCGAGTGATGTGAAAAGTGATTGTTTTGGCTTATCGTGTACATATGCGCTCCGCGCTGAGGCGGTGAGTACTGTGGTAACCACGTGTGTCGCCGGCCGGCACGGGAGTTCCCGGCGCAGACCGATTCGCGCGCCGACTTGTGACGTCGCTACCCCGCCCCGGCGCTGGGGGGGGGGGGCGGCCCAGGACGTGTCTGTTCGTGAACTTTGTCCCATCACGATGCGACCGCGTGCCTGCGGCCTGCGCTGCCGCAGTGCGTCGGCCAGTGACCAATCCGCGCTCCGATCGGCAGCCACGTGGTGTCCGAGTGCTTCTGCGCATGTCTGGGCCCGGCCCGCTGCGTCGGGCCGCGCGCTCCCCGGAACTTCTGGCCGAGCTCTTGGCCCGAGCAGACGCGTCACGTCTGGCTCCGCGATTTGGCCCGTTCTGTCCGGGATTTATAACTTAGATTAGGCAGGGCATATTTGGCAAACTTGGATTTCATTCTCGTCTCTTCGTCGCTCCATTGTCTGATTCGTTGTTTCGGTTTTTGCCTTCGTTTTGGAACTTAAAATATAACAACCCGCTCTTAAATTAATTATTTTACTTGGGGCCGTTTGGATCGAACTGATTGAATTTTTGGAACACGCACCAGGTTGATATTCTCCATTTCTGATTAACGTAAAACCCAGTCACTGATATGTGGTGAACAGCCCCACAGCACCACAAAGGTATCTCAGCGCGTTTAGACCATGTACAAGGGCGGATCCAATTCCAGGATGTGTTCTTGGAATAAAAATCTTGTTGAGAGGAGGAGGAGGGCCTGGAGAGCATGTCATTTGACTTCCGAGCTCGTCCTTTGCTGCCAATATCGAAAGTAAAATCTTGTTGCGCGGGGGGAGGATGCATTTTCCCTCTGTTTAATAGTAACTTTCTGATATTCTCAAGTGAAAATCTGGTTGAACCGGGGGATGCAGAAAAGACCGAAGAGCAGATCTTTGGGGTGGGGGGGACAGCCACTTTTGGCCCTAAATACCTTGATCCGCTAGTGACCATGTAGCCACGGTGGGGGTAATTCATTTTGCCTCTACATGAATCAGTTGTTGTATGTCGCAATAAAGTGTGTTTGGCGGTTACGGAACCGTGGCTGTGATCGTGTACAGTTGAGGAATATGACGGAGTGTTGTAAGTCATCGAGAAACGCAACCTCAGAGCTAATGGGTACCAGGCCGCGACACATCGGAACCATCAAACCCACAAAGGGGAGGTGGTGCGGAGCCACAGAGTCGCGGCCCTGGCGGCGACGACTCCACCCGGGGGCACGGGCTCAGCCCACCCGGGGACACGGGCCCCGTCCACCCGGGGCCCCAGACCCCATCCACCCGGGGATCCGGGCCTCCTACACTCGGGGACGGGGGCTCAGGCCCCGTCCACCCGGGGCCCCGGGTCCTCCACCCGTATCCCAGTAGGCATTTCTCGAAGCGGGTTTATTTGAATTATGCTCTCTCTCCCTCTCTGTCTCTCTCGCCATGCATACTTTTCCACCGAAGATTTTAGACCATGCAGAGCGGCCGCCTGACAGAAAAATTGGGGGGGGGGGGGGGTCAGCTGACCCTTTGACCCCACTCCTGGCTGCGCCACTGGTTTGCCCCTCACCCCACCCCCCCCCCCACACACACAATTAACATGTTAGACGAGTCCCTGTTCACCTGTCCGTCTTGTAGGCCCCGTTTACGTTACTACCATACTCTGTCATGGACAAATAGTGTGTAAACTGTTTTCAACTAAAAGATAGGCGTAGATTTTGGTTAATGAAGCTTTCTAGTGTTTACTTTGTTCACTGTAAGTACACACGTCCGTCTTCTACTAAACAATTTTGCTGATTAGGAAGTAGGATAGGAACATTGCGGTCTGTTTGAGCCCTCCGATATTCTTAGTGACAATAGTCCTACCGCTAGATGGCAGTGGCGCACCACTGTCACCGATAACAATGGCCCGAGCGGCGAGTGTCCAATCCGTTATACTGATCAGTGACAGTAGAGACTGGTGGAGTCAGCTGAAAAGTAAACAAACATGGCGCCGCCCGATGGGCCAGCTGATGGGCCCGTGACCGGTTGTGAAGGTCAGATGGTGCCGGCGCAGGGGGCGGTAGGTGGCGGACCGGGGCTGTTTACTTCAGCTCCGATGGTGCCCGTGTTCAACTATGATCGCCCCGACCAGGTCTTCAAGCAGTTTGTGCGATATGTGATGGTAACAAGGCTGAGTGGTTAGGCGGAGCCAGTGGTTGGCACTTGGCAGACTTGGTAGAACGCGAGATGACAGTCAATGAAGAAGATGCTCCAACTGTAATTGCTGAAGTGGAAGCAGGGGTGAGGAAGGTAATGCAGCCTGAGGTCCTCAAGACAGCAATCATGCAAGCAACAGACCAGACAAGGCTCTAACAAGGCCAGTCCCCAAGAGAATGGCTGAAGGCCTCAGAGGCCAGCTAAAAACCCTAGGTTTCCAGAGATGACAAGTGACTCCATGGAGGGAATCGAGACGGGGAGGCGAACGGTCGTGTGCCGATGCTCGTAATGTAATTCGCTCTGCAAGTGACCTGCACGTTACAAGCGATTTCGGTTTGCTATTATGCCTGAAAACGACGTGATGATAATGATGATGATTTGGTGTTTTAGGGCGCACCAGCAACGAGGCTACATATATGGCGCCCATAACCAACATTTCTTCCTCAAAGTCGGGGGTTAAAAATCACCTGAAGCCCGGAGCCCGCAATGAACGAAAAAAGGCGAGAGGAGTCAAACGAAGGGGAATCGTCGCGGAGAAGAATTCTCAAGGAGAGCTGGGGGCCAAGCAAGCCCAAAAACCGCAATCACATAGCGTCCAGTCTCGGACACTCGACCAAGAAGTGTCGGACCGAAAGTCGGTCACCACATCTGGCACAAATAGGCCTGGAGCCAACAGAGCCCAAGCCCAGTTGCTGTCGACCCAAGGCAAGCGAAGGTTCATGTGCCTCTAGAAGGAGGCTGGCTATTGGGGTAGTTCGGAACGCATCAGTTGTTGGGAATTGTCGGCCACCAACGGATGCCCGGGTGCCCGGCTGGCATGGTGCTGCCATCTGCCGGCGTGATGGTGAAGTGCGGGCACGATGAGGACGCTGGGGTGGCCAGTTTGCGCAGCGTTTTCTGTAAGATGACGTGTCACTCTGTGTTGTGCCCCGGCCCCGCCCAGTGCTGCGGTGGCGCCGCCGTGTTTGTTTGTTTATTGGGGCTTTAGGGCGCGCCGACTACTAGGGTCATTTTGCGACCATAACGTTACACTAATAAAACAAGGAAGAAGAATACAGAGACCGAAGAGCTTCCAATTTTTATTCTGAACATTGGTGTCGAAACTCGGGGACTTTAGTGTCAGTCCCAAGATGTCCTTGAAAGAGCTGAAGCGGTCTCGAATAGCGGCACGTGGGTGGCTGAGGCGCGCCATTATCAGACTAGATAAGGCCATTTCGGCGCAGGACGCTGTGGAGCTGGAATTTATAATTTCAGAGTTTGATAATCGTTTGGTCAACCTAGATACAATCCAACTTCCAAGCAAAGATTGAGCTTATACTACCGGATGATGAGGCGGAAGAAGACGTTGGCAAAGCTGCTGAAGCCAGAGATGAAGCCATTGAATGCCGCATCAGGGCGATTCGAGCGCTCAGAACCAAGGCTCAGACTGAAGCTGCTCATGAAGTAAGAAGTAGGTACTTCAGCAAGTCAGGCTGTCAGACTTCCAAAACTGGAGCTACCACTGTTTAGTGGGGATATCCTTGAGTGGTCTGCCTTTTGGGACCAATTTGAAGCCTCAGTGGACTGCTCGAACCTGCCAGAGATTTCAAAGTTTGTGTACCTTCAATCCCTGTTGGTGGGAGAAGCCCGCAAGTGTGTTGAGGGCTTGGCAGTGGTCAAAGACAACTGTTGTGTATTAGGATGATGTCTCTTGTGACGTCATTTACTCTGCCTGGATTTAGAAAGTGTGCCTCATATCGAGAACCTTGGAAGTTGTTGTTCTTGGCCTTGTGTAGTATGGAAGAAACGTTCTGAGTAAAAAGGAGTCTTTGGAGTCAGCCAAAGGCATGAAGTACAATCGGAAGTAGCAGAATAAGGAAAGTACCTACAGACCACTCGATACACAACAAAATGGCGACGAAGGTAAAATACGCGATTTAAAGTCACGAAGACGCATAAGGTGCAGCACGTGTCGCGCCAAAGTTTGTCGCATTTCAAGGTTAAGGGCATATCTCGAGTTGGATGTGCGCCAGTATTTGTCAATTTGGTTATTTTCTGAATTATGGCTGTTAGTCTGCCTCCACCACCAAGTATCAAGGAAGGTAAAAACTTCATGACATGGATCAACTCAGTGGAAATTTACATGGGTGCAATTGATGTGAAAACTGCTTCTCAGAAAGTCAATATTGTTCTGCACCTTCTCGGACCTGATATTCAAGGTATTATCGATACTTTGCCAGAGGGGAAGGGACAAATGCATATGAAAAGTTGAAAGATCAGCTGGAGAAGCACTTCAAGCCAATAGTGAACACAGTAGTTGAGCGACATCACTTCAACTGTGGGCCCGGCACCGACGCTACCGCTCCGTCGGCCTTGCCGGACCTCACTAGCGCCACATCATCGTTGCTACATCATCGTTGCTAGCGCCATATCGCCGCTGCGCCGGCACATATAACCTGCGTGTGTACCGCTAGGTGGCACCACATTTTGTTAAGTATTGGAGCTTGTTATTCATATATCACATTTACCTCCTTGCTTTACAATTATTCATAGTAAATTATTTCGTATGTAAATTATCAACATAGCCAACAATCATTTCTCAAACCGTATTTATTATCAACATATTTTCTGTATTTTCAACTCTGGAGACGCTACTCCTTCTTCCGTTTATGGTTCTGTTCCGCGACGCACGTATTTACCAAGTCTTTAATATACCCACGTTATTATCACCATTCAACACGCGTTCTGATATTATATGAAGCAGCGGCCAATGACAATATTACTACGCTACATTGGTGACCCCAAAGTGATTTTTAGTGCGTGATAAGTGATTCGTGATTGTGTTTAAGTGCGCCGCGACCGCCTCACCTGGGACATGTCTACCAACGGCGAGACAACCGGCAACGGAGCGCCTCCAGTCAGCGCAACTGGCCCGGCTACAGCAGCCATCCCGCCCCCAGCCTCGGCCGCCAGCCGGCCTGTCGCCTCCCTGCGGCTGCCCCCGTTCTCCACGGAGGAGACGGAGCTCTGGCTGTCGCAGGTTGAGTGCGCGCTGGGGGTGGCTGGCATCACCGACGACCTCACCCGCTACCAGGTGCTGGTGGTCAACCTGCCCACCGAGGTCGCCGTCCAAGTTAGGGACGTGATAAGCAGCCCAGCGCCGTCTTACGCCTCCCTGACCGCAGCCCTTCGAGAGAGACTGGCTCAATCTCGTGCCTCTCGCCTGGAGGCTCTACTGCGACACCAGCAGCTCGGCGACCAGAGGCCCTCTGAACTCCTGCGCCGCATGCAGGGGGAGCCGGCCATGGCAGGCGTCTTGCCAGCAGACAACGGCCTGCTGAGGACGCTGTACAAGCAGCGCCTCCCCCAGTCAGCCCGAGCCGCCCTCTCCCTGCTGCCAGAGGACATCCCACTGCCAGAGCTGGCTGCAGCGGCCGACCGCTTCATGGAGGCCAACACTCCGGCACTGTCCGTCAGCACAGTGCAACAAGCACCACAGCCGCCCAACCAGTCTGCACTGGACCAGCTGACCGCCTCTGTCGCTGCTCTCACGGCTGCCATCGGCCAAATGCAGACTGACCTGACCAGCATGCGCCAGATAAACTACATACAGCAGGACGACCAGCAGCGCCGTTTCAGAGGCAGGTCGGGCAGCCGCAACTCCAGGGCTCGCTCACCTTCCCAGAGGCGGGGGCAGCAGCAGCAGCTGAACCAGCTCTGCTTTCATCACCACAGGTTCGGAGCAGCTGCACGCAAATGCTCGGAGCCCTGCTCGTGGACACCAGCCCAGCAGGGAAACGGCCAGGCCTGAAGGGAGCAGCGCCCGATCCCTCGGGCCAGCAACAACTGGCGCGCCTCCTCCACGTGAGCGACGGTTCGCTCACCCTGATGGTGGACACAGGCGCCCAGGTGAGCACCCTGCCACCAGCCAGCGTGCCTGCCAACTCCAGCCTGGAACCAGCCATCGGACCCAGCCTTAAGGCAGCAAACGGCTCATCCATCGCTGTCCATGGACAGGTGCGGATCCCGCTGGAGCTGGGGGGGCTGCCAGTTCCCCTGGACGTTCCTGGTTGCTGACACCACCACGGCCATACTGGGAGCAGATTTTCTGCGCCATCACCAGCTGTCCATCGACATGGCAGCTGGCACCCTGAGCCTGCCGTCTGGGGTTGTGGTAGCGACAGCTGCTTCTACCCACCCTGACACTCCAGCAGGCATCCGAGGACTGCAGCTCACAACAACTCTGGAAGACCTCTGGAGTGAGTTCCCTGATGTGACCACACCCCCTGCTGGACCAGCCAAGGTGGTCCACAACACCACCCACCACATCGAGACCACTGGACCGCCTCAGGTGTCTAGGCCCCGCAGACTGGCCGCGGACAAGCTGAAGGCAGCCAAAGGAGAGATGGCCATGCTCCTGGACAGCGGCACGTTCAGACCGTCCAAGTCCAGCTGGGCATCACCAATCCACCTGGAGCCGAAGGGACAGCCTGGACAATTCCGTCTCTGTGGGGACTACAGACGCCTCAACAAAGCTACCATCCCCGACCGCTATCCTCTTCCGCATATCCAGGACTTTTCATCCAACTTACATGGCACTACCATCTTCTCCAAGCTTGACCTCCAGCGCGCCTTCCATCAGATCCCCGTTGAGCCTTCCGACATTCCCAAAACCGCTCTAACCACTCCATTTGGCCTCTTCGAAGCACAGATGATGCCCTTCGGCCTCCGCAACGCTGCCCAGACGTGCCAGCGCCTGATGGATGAGGTGCTCCGAGACCTGCCTGGCTGTTTCGTCTACATAGACGATATCCTGGTGTCCAGCGAGTCGGCCGCCCAGCACAGAGAGCACCTCCACACTGTCTTCAAGCGCCTCTCTCAGCACGGCATCAAGGTGCACAAGGCAAAGAGTCAGCTGGGGGTGGCCGAGCTGGACTTCCTCGGCCACCATGTCTCATCGGCAGGCATCTCGCCTCTCCCCAGCAAAGTGAAAGCCATCACTGACTTCCCAACCCCACAAACGGAGCGCCAGCTGAGAAAGTTCATCGGAATGGTGACCTTCTACCATCGCTTCCTGCGTCGAGCAGCTGACCACCTGCAGCCACTGTACAGCCTGCTCACCCTCAAGTCCACCTCACGACAGGACCGCCCCCTGGTGTGGACGGAGGAGGCCTCCAAGGCCTTCCAGCAGAGCAAGGATGCGGTCTCCTCTGCTGTTCTGCTCACCCACCAAGTGCCCAGCGCGCCTATCAGCATCCAAGCGGACGCCTCAGACACAGGCGTGGGAGCTGTCCTGCAGCAGTTCGTGTCCGGTGCCTGGCAGCCGCTCGGCTTCTTCTCCCGCGGCCTGAGGAAGCCAGAGACAAGGTACAGCACCTTCGGCAGGGAGCTGCTGGCCGTCTACCTGACCATCAAGCACTTCAGGCACGCCGTGGAGGGCCGCCAGCTGGTGGTTTTCACTGACCACAAACCGCTGACGCACGCCATCGCCTCTGCCTCGGACAGCCACTCACCGCGTGAGTCGCGCCAGCTGGATTACATCCTCCAGTTCACCTCGGATGTGCGACACGTCCCCGGCGCCGACAACGCCGCAGCTGACGCGCTGCCCCGAGCCGTCTGTATGCTGACCAGCCCCAGCCCGGCCGTCGACGACTTCGACGAGCTCGCCGCCTGTCAGCAGGAGGATCAGGAGCTGGCCCGCTTCCGATCCACCCAGCACGGACTGCAGCTGCGAGATGCCCGTCTCCCCAGCGGCCGCACCCTGGTGGTTGACGAATCGCAGGCCGCGCCGCGCCCGTGGATCCCGGCGCCGCTCCGGCGCGCCTACTTCCGGCACGTGCACGACCTGGCCCACCCAGGCGTGCGCGCCACCGTCGACCTGGTCACGCGGCGGTTCGTGTGGCCGTCGGTGAAGAGGGACGCCGCACTCTGGGCGCGCACCTGCATCCCGTGCCAGCGCACAAAAATCCACCATGTGGGCCCGGCACCGACGCTACCGCTCCGTCGGCCGTGCCGGACCTCACTAGCGCCACATCATCGTTGCTACATCATCGTTGCTAGCGCCATATCGCCGCTGCGCCGGCACATATAACCTGCGTGTGTACCGCTAGGTGGCACCACATTTTGTTTAGTATTGGAGCTTGTTATTCATATATCACATTTACCTCCTTGCTTTACAATTATTCATAGTAAATTATTTCGTATGTAAATTATCAACATAGCCGACAATCATTTCTCAAACCGTATTTATTATTAACATATTTTCTGTATTTTCAACTCTGGAGACGCTACTCCTTCTTCCGTTTATGGTTCTGTTCCGCGACGCACGTATTTACCAAGTCTTTAATATATCCACGTTATTATCACCATTCAACACGCGTTCTGATATTATATGAAGTAGCGGCCAAGGACAATATTACTACGCTACACAACACAATGGTGTACGAAGGCGGAAGAATGGAAGGATACGTAGCAAAGCTGAAAACTCAAGCTCGGAAGTGTGACTTTGATGTCAATGAAGTGGATAACCTGGTGAGAGATAAGCTGGTGGCAACATGTCCCTCATCCAGAGTGAAGGAAAGCATGCTCAAGGAAGAAAAGCTGACTCTAACCAAAGCCATCTCTATATGGTCGACAGATGCCACTGTTCGAGAGCAAGCTCGGAAGATGGAAGTGTCAGAGGAAGGAGCATCAAGGAAAGATGAAAAGGTGAACAAGGTCAACTGGAAGCAGGCAGAAAGAAAGCCAAAGAAGGATGAAGCTGTGAGAGGGCAGCAAAACCAGATGAAAAATGCAAGAGGTAAGATGATGCAAAGCAGTCAAAGGGAAGATGAAAGGAAATGCTTCAGATGTGGGAAAGGTAACCATCTGATTAAAGACTGCAGAGTGCCGAAACATGTCAGATGTAACAACTGTTCAAAGCCGGGTCATCTCCAAGCTGCGTGCAGGAACCCGAGTGCTGAAGAGAGAGTGAGGGTGAACTGTAATGAAGGTGACAAAGTAGAAGATGACGAGGAAGACAACTATTGTGTGTATCAAGCAAGCAGGGAGAAGTCAAAGGCGATCAAGGTGAGCATGTCTGTAAATGGCAAGGATGTGGAATTCCTGGTTGACACAGGATGCCCAGTGACGTTGATGCCAGACAGTGTGCTTCCTGGACTGAGTCTGCGGAAAGCTGGATGTCGTCTGACCTCATATACAGGGCACAAGATCACTGTGCTGGGTGTCACAGATGCAGAAGTAGTGTACCAAGGGAACCAGAAGGAACTGGAAGTGCATGTGGTGGAAGAAGATGGACCTCCACTACTGGGACGTAACTGGCTGAAAGAAATCAGACTGGACTGGGAACAGCTGGTGGGAAGTATGCAATCTCAGAAGACAATGCGTTGGAAGCTGCAAGATGTTCTGCAGAGGAACGAAGAGCTGTTTGATGGTACGCTGGGTCAGATGACGAACACCGAAGCTCATCTAGAGCTGAAAGAAGATGCCAAACCAGTGTTCCAGCCACCACGACCTGTGTCATATGGTCTCGCGGACAAAGTGAAGCAAGAGTTGTCAAGATGGGTGGAACTTGGAGTGACAAAAGAACTGACGTCAGAGGATGCAACGCCGAAGTGGGCCACGCCTCTCGTAGTCGTGCCAAAGCCGGACGGATCAGTAAGGCTCTGTGGAGATTTCAAGGTAACGCTGAACCCAAACCTGGAAGTGCCGAAGCACCCGTTGCCGAAGATGGAGGACATTTTTGCAACAGTGGGACAGGTTCGATACATCTCAGTGATTGACCTCTCCCAAGCGTATCTGCAGATGCCCCTCAGCACAGAAAGCCAGGAGTACTGTGTTCTCAACACACCATGGGGGATGCACCGTATGCTGCGACTACCATACGGGGTGAAGTCAAGTCCAATGCTCTTCCAGAGGGAAATGGACAGAATCCTCAAGAATGTGCCTGGAGTGAAGTGTCTGTTGGATGATATGCTCATCACAGGAAGAACTGAAGAGGAAGCACTGAAGCGACTGGACGAAGTGATGCAGATCATGAAGTCACAAGGTCTGCGTCTGAAAAAGGAGAAATGTCAGTTTCTGACAAAGGAAGTCCGGTACCTAGGGCTAAGGCTAGGAGCCGAGGGCATCAGAACAGATCCAAAACGTGTGAAAGCCGTGCTGAACGCAAGAGCACCCACCAACCAGAAAGAAGTTCGCGAGTTTCTCGGTGCTGTCACGTTCTACAACCGCTTCCTGAAGAACCTCTCGAAGACAGCAAGGCCGTTGAATGAACTCCTGAAGAAAGACAGCGAATGGAAGTGGACTGCAGAGTGTGAAGCCAGCTTCAACAGCATCAAGAGACAGCTGTCATCAACGGAAGTGCTGCGTCATTTCGACGTGACGGAGCAGGTGACGGTGATCATGGACGCTAGTCCAGAAGGACTAGGCGCCGTACTCGTTCAAGGGAAGGATGAGCGGCCGATCATGTACGTGTCAAGATCGCTGAGTGAACACGAGCGGAAATACTCTCAGATAGAAAGGGAAGGACTCTGTGTAGTCTGGGCATTTCAGCGACTGAAGCAGTTCCTGTACAGGCGCCATTTCAAGCTCGTAACGGACAACAAGCCGCTAGCTCACGTCTTTGGACCTAAGGCGCCGCTGCCGACGTTGGCTGCCTCACGGATCCAGAGATGGGCGATGAAGTTGGCGGAGTACGATTTCTCTGTGGAAGTCAGGAAGTCGGAACAGATTCCAGTAGCTGATTGGCTCTCACGTCTGCCGAGAGAAGGCTCAGTGCTGAAGTCAGAAGCACCAGAAGACGAGTGCACTGTCTGTCTGATCGGACAACTGGAGTCACTGAGTCCGGTGACGGCCGCAGCGATTCAACGAGAGACGGCCAGAAGCCCAATCCTGGCGAAGGTGATGCACTTCGTGCACAACGGCTGGTCAGAAGCCGTAAATGAAGAGCTACAACCATTCAAGATGAGGCAAACCGAACTGACCGTGGAGCGCGGATGTCTGATGTGGGGATGTCGCGTCGTGGTTCCGCCGAACCTGAGATCCAAAGTGCTGAGCGAGCTGCATGCCGGACATCAAGGAATGGTGAAGATGAAGCAGCTCGGAAGGATGCACGTCTGGTGGCCGAACATGGACAAGCAGATCGAGGCGGAAGTCCGGAACTGCGAAGGCTGCTGGCAAAAGCGAGCAGAGCCACCAAGCGGAGATCTGCACCCATGGGAGTATGCCAAGGGACCCTGGCAACGGATACATCTAGATTTCGCTGGTCCTGTGGAAGGTCAATTCTACGTGGTTGTCATCGACAGCTACTCGAAGTGGATGGAAATCGCTCCAATGAAGACCATCACAACAGAGAAGACGATTGAATACCTGCTGAACCTGTTCGCTAGGTGGGGACTGCCTCACCAACTGGTCACGGATAATGGTCCACAACTCGTCAGCAAGGACTTCGAAGGGTTCTTGGAGAGGAACGGAATCAAGCACAGTGTCACAGCGCCGTACAAGCCGTCCACTAACGGAGCTGCGGAAAGAGCAGTGGGTTGTCTGAAGAACCTGCTGATGATGATTTGGAGTGACAGGGCGCACCAGCTGCGAGGCTATATCGCGCCCATTTCTTATTTAACTTCCTCAGTGTCGGGCGTTAAAAATCACCTGAAGGCCGGAGGCCGCAATAAACGAAAAGAGACGAGAAGAGTCTAGCAAAGAGGACTCGTCACCTAAGACTGCTCTCAAAGAAAGCTGGGCTCCGCGCAGGCCCAGAAACTTCAGCCGCTCAGCTTCCAGTCTCGGACACTCCAGAAAAACGTGTCGGACGGAAAGTCTGTCGCCACATCTCTCACAAACAGGTCTTGGGCCGACGCCAATAAGGTGTCCATGGGTACCGAAAGTGTGCCCTGTGCGAAGCCGACAGAGGATAACCTCCTCTCGACGCGACTTGCGCGACGCAGACAACCAGGTTGCCAAACCCGGTTTGATGCGTAGCAGCTTGTTTGTCTGACATTTGCTCCAATCCTCCTGCCACTTTCCGCGGAAGAATGAGCTCACCGCGGGGAAAAAGTCCCTGGCCGGTAGAGGGAACCGGCGGGAGCAGGGCTGCCGCGCCGCATGGTTCGCAGCACGGTCCGCCCGCTCATTGCCAGCTATACCAACATGGCTAGGAATCCAGCAAAAAGTCACTGAGGTACCCTCTCGGTCGAGAGCCGTCAAACGGAGAAGAATCTCCTGTACGAGGGGGTCAAGTGGATAGAATTGTGTCAAGGACTGGAGTCCGCTCAATGAGTCGGAGAGGACAAGATATGACCGAGCGGGATGAATCTGGATAAAACACAAAAGTTTGAGGACGGCGACCAATTCGCAGGTAAAAACGGATGCATGTTTAGGTAAAGTAAAACATCGCACAGCGTCGCCGCAGACGAAGGCACAGCCAGCACCGAGGTCCGACTTGGACCCATCGGTGTATGCCACGGCATGGCCTGAATATGATTCAATATGTTCCAATGCCTTCGCCTTGAAGGCCAGAGGCAGAATTTGGTCTTTCCGTGTGCCTGATAGGGTTAGGTCCACAGAGGGGACAGATAACCTCCAAGGCGGTTCAGGCAGGATAACAACTCGCATGATGTCCCGAGTGCTTAGGCCACAATCTCGGAGGAGATCGGCCGTTCGGGTGCAGAAAACTCGAGAGCGGCTCCTCTCGTCGCCATCAAAGACTGCTAAGAGCGACCTGGAGAAAGCCGGTCCGTGAGCAGGATGGGAAGGGAACTGACGAAGTTTGATGGCGTATCGCATGCCCAACATCTGCCTTCGTAAGGCCAGAGGGGGCTCGTTCGCCTCAGCTAACAAGCTGACGACAGGAGTAGTTCGGAAAGCACCAGTCGCAATGCGAATCGCTGCGTGGTGGACAGTGTCAAGGATAAGCTTGGATGAGGATGCAGCGTTGTCATAGATAAAAGATCCATAGTCCAGACGGGACCGCACCAGAGACCGATAAAGAAGGAGTAGCGTACTACGGTCAGCGCCGTAGGACATGCGAGCGACACACTTCAGAATGTCAAGAGCTTTAAGACATCTGTCACGGAGACACTTTATGTGACTTCGGTATGTGAGTCGGCAGTCAAGAGTCATGCCAAGGAACTTGGCCTCCGCAACCACTGGTATGGCTTCACGGTAGAGCCTCACCACCATGGGTGCAGTGGGGCGACGCTTACGGGAAAACTGCATGCCTACCGTCTTTGCAGAGGAGAACCGGAAGCCGTTCTCCTTGCCCCATGCCTCCACTCGAGCAACTGCCATCTGCAGCTGTCGCTCCATTGATCGAGTCGACGCCGCACTGCACCAAATAGCGAAATCATCGACGTACAGAGCGCGGCCGATGGCTGGAGAGAGGACCTTTTCAATGTCGTTGATCATGACACCAAAAAGCGTCACGCTGAGCACACCGCCTTGTGGGACTCCATTAATCTGGGCGAACCGCTCAGATAACTGGTTGCCCACACGAACACGGAAGAAACGATCACCAAGAAAACTGCTTAGAAAATGACCCATCGTGCCTCGAATGCCTAGCTTATGCAGCTTCTGTAAGATACCGAATCGCCAAGTGGTATCATACGCTGCTTCAATGTCGAAGAACAAGGCGCCTACTTGACGACCTTGTTTAAAATTCGAGCGGACAACTGAGTCAAGAGTAAGAACGTGGTCGACAGTACTCCGGTGCTTTCTAAAACCACACTGAGAATTGGCAAGAAGTCCGTGCCGCTCCAGATGCCAGGTAAGTCGGATATTCACCAGCTTTTCCAACAGCTTTCCAACGGCGGATGTGAGCGCAATTGGGCGGTAGTGCAGAGGGTCCAAACCGCTCTTCCCTGCTTTTAGAACAGGGATGACAACTGCCTCCCGCCAGGAGTTTGGGTAAACACCCGTCATCCATAGCAGGTTGAACAGCTGAAGGAGAGCATCCAGAGCAACCGGAGGGAGATGGCGAAGCATCTCATTGTGGACAGAATCCGGGCCTTCTGCGACACATTTAAGACAGCTTATAGCTGACTTGAGCTCAACCATTGTAAAAGTATCGTTGTAGCTCAAAACGTCGGAGGTGCTAAAATTGACCCCAGAAGCTTCACAAGACGAGCGGTGCCTGACAAAGGATTCGTCGAGGGACTCATCACCACACCGCCGATAGAGGGCGCGGCCTATCTCCGAAGCAACGGCGTTTGGCTCCATGATGTCCCTTCCATCCACCTTCAGCACGGGTAAGGGTACAGAGGAGTGCCGGCCCGAGATGCGCTTTATGCGCGACCATACTTCGCCGATTGGAGTAAAACGATTAAGAGTGCTGACATATCGTTTCCAAGATAAGATCTTGGCCTCTTTGATAGTGCGCTTGGCAACCGCTCTGGCTCTCTTAAAAGCTATCATGTTGGCCGTGGAACTATTCCGCTGAAAGGCACGGTAGGCACGCTTTCGGGCACGAATTGCATCAGAACAGGCATCACTCCACCACGGAACTGGTGGTCGTCGGGGCATACCGGAACTGCGGGGTATGCAGGCTTCGGCAGCCTCGACGAGTTTGGACGTGAAATCATCGACTGACAAACTGTATGTTGGAACATCTGAGAATGACTTTGTCAGTCTCGCCTCGAATTCGGTCCAGTCTGCCTTCGTTAAGTTCCACCTGGGTGGCCGACAGCCAACTGAGCCATGCTCCCGGAGGTCCAGCCAGATCGGAAAATGGTCGCTGCCCATTGGGTGCGCAGCAACGCGCCACGTGAAAAGAGGAGCGAGCTGCGGACTGCTAAGACTGAGATCTAGAACTGATGTCTGGCCAGAAGGTAGAGTAAAATGAGTTGGAGCACCGGAGTTAAGGACGCATAAGTCCTCATCGCCAATAAAAGATGCTAAAAGTCGACCACGGGTGCAAACTGTCTGACATCCCCATGCAGAGTGGTGAGAGTTAAAATCGCCTAGAATCAAAACTGGCTGAGGTAGCTCTGCCAGTAACATACGAAGATCCTGCACAGGGAGAGACTCCCCTGGTGGGCAGTACAGTGAACAACAGGTTAGCTCCCGGTGACCGAGAGCCACCCGAACAGCGACCGCTTGAAGTGGGGATCTGACCGGGATTGGTCTCGTCGAAACTCTATGGCTGACAGCCACGAGAACACCACCGTGAGCAACTGAGTCGGTATCCAGGTCCTTCCTGAAAATGGAATACCCTTTGAAATGTAGGTGATGCTCTGGTTTCAGCTTCGTCTCCTGTAGACAGACCAGGAGAGGACAGTCGCGACGGATCACCGTCTGTAAATCAACAAGGCTACTGCGGAGTCCTCTACAGTTCCACTGTAAGAAACTCTGCATGGAGAAGACAGTAAAAGAGGCGCAGAAGCGCTTTAAAAGCCCGTCCAGACGTAAAACAGCCCAAGAAGGCGATAAAACTGTTTAAAAGATTGAGTAGAAAGACGACTAGAAAATCACCTCCCCAGAGGATTCGTATTGAATCCTCGCGTGGCTAGTTCTCTGTCGGCCGTCGGCAGACTGGGACCGAGGTCCCACAGGGCCTGAAACGGTTCGGTTGCCAAACCGCACCCGGCCAGGGCCCTGCTCTGGCGGCGACGGGGGACCACGCTTGGCCGAACGCCTGCGTTCGGCCAGCACCGAGCCTGGGGGGCTGGGTGCAGGATCCAGCACGCTGAGGGTTCCGGATGCCGCCCCAAGGGACGGCGGAGGGGGCCGCCTCGGGAGAGGCGGGGGAGGGGGAGGGGGCATGGCCGGAGAGCCGGCCGGGGCGTTCACCATTGGGGACGGCCTCCCCTCCTTGGCCTTCTCGGCCAGTCTGGCACGTTTGGCGTCCCTCGCCCGTCGCTCCTCCTCTCCCCGCTTCAGGGTTTCCAGCACTGCTGGGCTGATCGCCCTGTCAGATCCCGGAGATGGTGGTACAGTGGCTGTTGGAGACTGGCGCCTCGACGGGCGGCGCCGTGGGTGAACAACGGTCCAGTCATCCTCAGATTCTGCCTGGCGACGTGCATCAGCAGCAGGCGCTGCTGGCACAGAATCGGCTGCGGGAGCCGGCGGGGTGTCATCCTCAATGAGCCCCGAGAGGAGCTGGATCAGCTCTGCAACAGAAAGCTGGCGAAGATTGCCGGCCTTCCTGAGGGCACCACTCACTCCAGGTCCGAGGGCGACCCGGCTTGCAGCAGGTTGGGGTGGCCGAGCGGCCACATCTCGGTATGAAAGCGAAGGTGCGGGAGTGCGCTGTCGCACCCTGTCCCGCGCCTCGCGAAAGGAGACGTTCTCCTTCGTCATCAATGCGCGCACCTCAGCCTCGAACACAAACTTAGGGCATTTGCGGTGCCATGCCCGGTGCTGGCCACCGCAGTTGGCACATTTGACACTGTCCGATTGGCAAGCGTCAGAGCCATGCCCCTCAGCTGAGCAGACCCCACAGCGCTGTGTTCCCCGGCACTTCGAGGAGACGTGCCCGAAGGTCTGGCATTTGAAACACCGGACTGGATCCGGAAGAAAGGCACGAATGGGAACCACAAGATAGCCAACCTTGACCTCCCGCGGGAGGGTGGGGCGGTTCAGAGTTAAAACGATTGAGTCTGTGTTCATAAGAGATCCTTTCACCTTACGGCGGATGCGGCGGGCATGGGTGACACCTTGCCCTTCCATTCCGTCCACGACTTCGTCGTCCGCCACGCCGCGGAGGTCCGGGCATGTGATCACTCCCCGCACTGAATTTTTGAACGGATGTGGCTCAACTTTGACCTCTATTTTGCGGACCTGCTTATCACGTGCCTTGAATGATATTTCTTTGAGGGCAAGCATATTCCGGATCTCAGTTTGGTTCGTCAGGTGGATTTCCAGGGTCCCGTCTGGGTGTTGGGTTACACGCTGAGGCTGACAGTGAGGCGAGAGTGCCTGCTCTCTTTGAAACGGATTGAGTTTGAGCGGCACGGGCTGGCCAGACTCATCCTGATCGGTTGAGCTCATGAGCAGAAAGTGAGGCAGCGGCCTCCCAAGATCACCGGGTGGCCGAGGGGTTGCCTCAGTCGAGGTCTGGGGGCGAGGACATCCGGGCGGGGCCGGAGTTGAAGTGGTCGCCGAGGTCGAAGTGGTCGCCGAGGTCGAGGTGGTCGTGGTTGAGGTCGAGGTCGAGGTAGGGGTCGGGGGAGGGAGTTCAGAATCCATGCAGTGTGAGTTGGTCTCCGCCAGCTCGGCCGCCGACGCTCCGCAACGGCGCCGCTACAAGGCCTGGGACGGCCGAGCTGACTGTACGGGACTTGGCGGCACCTTCCGCGGGGGAGAGAGAGACTCACCACCCCCCACGGTCGGATACCGCCTCCTCCCTTGACGCCTCGCCGAGTCACCGCCAGGGGCAGCGCCAGATCAGTCCCACCGACGGAGGACGGGCACAAGTGCCCGAACCCCGCCGGCGACACCACTCCGACACCACCCCCGGCGGCATCACGACTGGGAATGGCTCCTCAAGTGCGGCGCCCCACTGAGTATCCCGCCCTTACAGAACTCAGGGCCAAAGAGGCGTGTTGCCCAGCCACCGCGACTGGCTCCGCACGGTGGGGGGCTCAACCTCCAGGATCCCGTTGTCCTGGGGTACGGGTCGGCTCGCCTAGCCTAGTAAAACCGGCTGGTACCCGAGGGGACGCCACTCCCCTTACACTAGCCCAACTCGGCTGTGTTCCTGCGGGTGCAAAAACAACGAAAAAGGTAGGAAAAGAATCAGAAAGCTGTGATCGAACGAAACGCGGACATCCAGTGAGAAGCAAAGCAAAAGCAGACAAAGACCGCTCAAGAGAAACAAAACCACGAAAACCAAGAAAAGTCGGACCGTACCATCTGTCCATCCAGCGATCAAAGCAAGTCGTAAGCAAGCATGGGTCAAGCTGGGGCCGAGGGGGCGCTACTCCCCTTGCTGGCCGAGGCCAGGGCCGCCGCGGGGCAAAGGCCCAAGGAACCCAGTCCAACAGCGACCCCAGCCACTGCCAACCCCCTGCGGGGCCAATCCTGCAGACAATCCATCCAGTAAGCAAGGCAAGTCCAGGTCAAAACGCGCGTCAAGCTGGGGCCGAGGGGGCGCTACTCCCCTTACTGGCCGAAGTCACAGCCGCCGCACAGCCGGAGCCAGATGACCCCGGCTAAGCAGCAGCTCTGACCACGGTCAGCCCCCTGCGGGGCTGAAGAACCTGCTGAAGGCCTCAAAAGGCAAGAAGGTCAACATCCCGAACTTCCTGATGGCGTACCGCAGCACGCCACAAGCGTCAACAGGACGTACACCGGCGGAGTTGATGCTGGGCAGGCCGCTACGAAACCGCCTGGACCTCCTGAAGCCCAACCTCGCAAGTGAAGTTCGAGAGAAGCAACAGGAACAAGTAGAAAGATCACAGAAGGGAAACGACAGAACGCTCGAAGTCGGCGAATCAGTCCTGGTCCGCGACTACCGAGGTGCACAGAAATGGAGAGAGGGAGACGTCATCGAACGACAAGGCAGTAAACACTACCTAGTCCAAGTGCAAGACGAAGTGTGGCGTCGACACATCTATCAGATTGTCTGTCTGCCAGGTGTCCGACCTCCAGTGACTAATCTGTGGAAGGAGATCAATCCGTCTGAGCACTGCAATCTCCCAGCGCAAGACGCACCAGCGGTGCAGCGGGAACATGGACCGCCACTGCATAGCGCTGTGGAACAGTCGGTAACTTCAACCGGTAACCGCGGGCTCGTGCTGGCGGAAGATGGGATCGCTGCAACACAGTCACCAGAAGCAGCGTCAGCAGCGAAGGCGAACACTGAACAAGAGACTGTAGGTCCTAGGGCACGTCCAGCGGACGTCATCCGGAAGACCCCAGAACTGCGCACTCATCCCCAGCGTGAGCGTAAACCTGTGGTGCGCATGAACCTGTGAAGTGTTGTTTAGTGGGGAGGAGTGTTGTGTATTAGGATGATGTCTCTTGTGACGTCATTTACTCTGCCTGGATTTAGAGAGTGTGCCTCATATCGAGAACCTTGGAAGTTGTTGTTCTTGGCCTTGTGTAGTATGGAAGAAACGTTCTGAGTAAAAAGGAGTCTTTGGAGTCAGCCAAAGGCATGAAGTACAATCGGAAGTAGCAGAATAAGGAAAGTACAGACCACTCGATACACAACAACAACTATGTGACTGCCTGCCAGCTGCTGAAGGAGAGGTTTGCGAGACCGGCAGCCATCATCTTTGCACACATCGAGAAGCTGCTGAAGCTGGGAAGCAAGGACGAGAAGGAACTCAAGATGATTCAAGATGAGCTGCGATGAGAATGAGAAAGATGAGAACATACGATCATGTTCGCAGCCTTGAACGCCTCGGGATCACCGGTGACCAGTACGGAGTAATTCTCACGCCACTGATCCTGAGCAGGCTGCCAGTGTCCTTCAGACTGGAGTGGCCTTGAGATTCTGCAGAGCGTGAAGGTGACCTCTCCTACCTCCTGGAGAGTCTGAAGCAAGAAATCGAGAGGGAGGAGCGCTGCAGGACAGTAGCAGGATCTGCAGTGGAAGCTGCTGGTGCTGAGGAGTCTGCCCGGGCTCCCCGTGGGGGGAGAGCCTACCGACCACCTGCTGCATGAGCTCTCCATGCCTCGTCAGCTCGCGGCAGCCGGAGGGCAGCCGCTGGAGCTGATGATCTGCCTTTAAGATCTCCAACAGCGGGACCTTCACGACCATGGACTGCAAGACCATCACCCAAGTGTGCTCTCTGCAGCGAGACACACCACACAGCTGAGTGTCGAGCTCTTGACGACTTCGTTAAGTCTAGAAAGTCTAGAACGGATAAGAGCACGATAAAGCAAGAGCAGTGTCTTACGATCCGCCCGTAGTAGGTACGCGCAACACATTTCAAAACTTTTGATATGTGAGATGGTGCTTTTTGCCATGATGAATGGATATAAATATGTGAAAATGATCAATAACATGGCAGAAATGTAAAACTTTTATTGTAAAATAGGCCAAATATGAGAATGAGCTTTCGCTTTACAGCATCATCAGATTCAGTGCTGTAAAGCGAAAGCTCATTCTCATATTTGGCCTATTTTACAATAAAAGTTTTACATTTCTGCCATGTTATTGATCATTTTCACATATTTATAACATTTCAAAACGTTCATAGCTCGAAAACATCGGTCGCAGAGCTCTCTCAAGTGAGTACAGTAGGTAAGACGGCTGATTTACCATCCTAAGAAACTTCACCTCCGGCTTGACAGGGATCACTGCACCCATTGGCCATTAGCCTGATAAAGTAGTCAGGGCAATTACGGCGAAAACGGCAAAAGTGGACACCTTCAGTTTTGGCCGTCGAAAATCGTAGTCCGTTAGCAGGTGAACTTTGACGCGCGCGTTATCTCCGAATTCGATGGGACTACAGACGTCGTGGAGTGGTGGACGCGCGCTGAGCTACTGTTTGAGCTTCGTGGCGTGGCAAGGGAACCGACAGTGTGAGGTATTGACGTGAGAAATGTTCAACGCCGGGTGACACTGCCAGCGCTGGTAGTGCCTGTTCGTCCGACGGGTGTGGATGTGGTGATTGGAATGAATGGCATCACTGCATGGGGCGGCGTGGCTGTCCGGACGCCGTTACACGTTCAAGTTGGCCTCATGGCCGGCGCAGCGGCGCGGCCCAGCCCCAGCGGCTGGCAGAGCGGCGGAGTGCGGCCCCGCGCCCTGCAGAGCGGTGAAGTCAAGTCCCGCTGCCGGCGCAGCGCGGCGCTGGAGGAAATTCTGTCGTGACGAGCGGGAAGAAGCTGTTGGTGGATGCCAAGGACTTTAAGGCGGAATTTGACCCTCACGATCGTACATGGATTGTTTCGTGGAAGTGGGCGGATGTGGTGCCGTCACTGTGGCGCCGTCACGGTCGGCGGGTCGCGACTCGCGGTTGTGGACCTCCGGCGTGCGTACCTGCAGCTGCGGCTCGACCGGCGTCTATGGCCGATCAGACGATGATCATAAAAGGCCAGATAAATGCGCTGACACGGGTCGGCTTTGGCTTGCACGTGGCGCCTTCTGAGAACGGTGAGTCTCGAGTCTACAAAACTCTACACTCGCCCAGGGGGTACAGTCTGTCTTAAAAGTACCGCGCAAAGTAACGTTGGATCCATCAAGCCTGAGCGAGGAAGGGCCTGCTAAATTTGAGTCACCGAAGCAATTGACACTCTCGTCCATTCCCCAGGTCAATTGGTTCGGTAACTTTCAAATTAAAGAGGGCCCTTCCTCGGTCAAGCTTGATGGATCCACCGTCACTTTGCGCGGTACTTTTAAGACAGACTGTACAGGTAAATTTTCTAGTGGACTCTGGCTCGGAATGTGATATCATTACTATGTGTAAATATGAGCGTCTAACTGGTGACACTGCTCATTCTGGTTTGCGTCGAGCTACAACAGCACTGAGAATGTATGACGGGTCTCGTTCGAACAACAGATTTATTGTCTCTGAAACTTATCAATCAAGGGACGGGTCAGACAGTGGTGCTCCACTGTCGTGTAGTGGATGATGATGTGCTCCCTATTATCAGTCTGGCGACCTCTGTGTCTCTGGGCCTGATCAGTGTCACAGATGTTGATTCCCTGGACTACATTCCCCGAACAGACCCCAGCGTGTTCAGCACATGTTCTTTGATGCTCTCCAAACGACTCCGTCGAGGTCAGAGGCCTTTGCAGACCTCCAAGTGAAGATTGCCTGGGTGTCACACTTTCCATGCAAAAGTGGACACAGGTGCAGATGGCAGCATCCTGCCAGCCATGTGTATCAAGAATATGCCCTCAAGTGTGCACCTCCGAGATGACAAAACCAGGATCACAGCATACAACGGCACGGACATCAACCAACCCGCAACCACCCGCAAAGACTCTGACTCCAGACTCGGAAGACAACTTCAGGGTGCTTTGGAAGTTGAGTGCTTCTTCAACGGGAAAAAGGTCAACACAAAAGTTCCATGTGGCTGACTGCGAGGGTCCCATCCTGGTTAGTCTGTCAGCATGTGAGAAGCTGAGCCTCGTCCGCCTAAAACAGCAGGTGCACATGGTGAAGTCAAAGGTCAGAGATGAAGTGCATGCGAAATCATCACAGACACTCAGCAGCTAATCAAGGAGCAACCGGACCAGTTCCGAGGACTGGGCAAATTTCCAAGGAAAGCCTCAATTGAAGTGGACCCAACATTAAAGCCTGTGGTGCATCCTCCAAGGAAGTGTCCCATCCACCTGCGAGATGACTTAGAAAGGAAGGTTAGATACCATGTAGAAGATGGGCGCCATCAAATCCATGCAAGAGCCCAATGACTGGGTAATGGGTATCCAGCCTGGTCATAACGAAGACACCAGACGGAAAGCTGCGGGTCTGCCTTGATCCAAAAGACTTGAACAGGGTCATAAAGAGGCTACATCACAGAAACATCACCACTGAAAAGATCACCCACCAGCTGGCTGGGGCAACAATCTTCTCCAAGTTAAGCCCCGTGCACGCTACTGGGCCATCCAGCTGGAAGAACCTGATATTCACCAGAACCTAACCTAAACTGGCCCCAAAGGTCGCCTAACCCACATAATCACATGTGCCATGCCTATAATGAACCTAAATAAAACATAAATCACACCAAACTAGTTGATATTGTGACCCTTAGTGACCTGGCCTCTGTGACCTGAACTGGTAGGGTTAATTTACCTATAAGTGACTTTAAAAAACAAAATAAGTATGTGTTAGACAAAAAGTCTCCATCGATGATTTTTAATAGCATGCCTTTGACTCGAGTTTACAACACTTCTCTTAGAATGCCTGCAAACGGTGAAAAAGGCGAACTTTGACCTGACTTGTGACGTCATCAAATGAACCAAAGTCAATGAAATTCGGTCCTAAGGTAGTTCCCCGGTGGGGCTATCGAACGCCGTTTGAATTTTGAAAATCGACCGGTAACTTTCCGAGACCTTAGGGGGGCGAAACGCCCCTCCCCCATTACGGGTGGTAGGGTCCGGCCATGGGCGTCGCCTTCGGGGCAGCCAGCAGAGGCCGGGCACCCCCCACTTTGCTAGAGTGGGGAGACTGCCCCCCCCCCCAACTTTTTCGCGTTCCGATAATCAGAGCGACATAAATCAAGTACTGACTATCCGAGCAGCAGCTAGGTAAGTGCTTGCCATATTTCATCACGATTTTTTTTTTTGCAAAGAAACGCATGGGGAAGGAAAAGCCTCACTTACCATGCTTCAGTCAGCTAATGTTGCCTTGCCCCCCCCCCCTGCCCTCCCCCAGGGCCTCGTCTAACATATTAACTAGGGGCCAAACATCCCACAGTAACCGGCCTGCCACCTACCCCCTGCAGTGGGAGCAAAAATGTTACCACTGGGGGGGGGGGGCGGCAAAAGTGAAAAGGCAAGCGAATTTTTACTGCGAATTGTCAGTGCACACAAAAGCAAATATGTAAACGAAACATGGATACAATGTGAGCACATTGATATATTCAATTACCCGTGACTGTTTTCACGTGCTTAATTTTTTACCCGAAAGCCTTTTTCGCTCAGCAATACCTACGTTACATTTCGTCTTTTCAGGCGACCCAATTCCGTGTCCCGGATATTCTCCTTTAAGTATCAATCTATTGTTTCTGTCCTCGGGGCGTCGATCTGTTGTTCCTACCTATCGCCGTCCTGACTACGCGACGTCCAACTTCTGGCTGGAAAGTCAACGGTGCGCGGCGAGAGTAGCTGCTAATCGTAATGACGCAGGCTCCCATTCTGGGTGATCGTAAGCGCAAGCTTGGTGGCCCATCTCTGGGGACGAGAACGGACAGTAACATTAACTGACAACTGGGCTATCTAAATGTTATATGTATAAAGAAGTCCGCATGGGGTCTCGGAGGGCATGACACCCATTAGGGTCCCAATCGGCCTAAATTGCACTTCTACACTGGCCCCTAATTGTCTAAGACTACAGCCACCTCGAGCGCTACCGCTTTCCCACCCGGGGGCAGCAACAAGGTGAGACCACCAGCCAGTGGGTTTCCATGCTTGACCAGTTTAGTTGACCAGACATACATGACCAGACCATTACTTGACCAGACATAGATCGACCGAATGTTTGAACATCATGTGTGTCAATGGAGTGCATAGTTATTGTGATGTGATTTTGTTCCCACTCATCCATGTTAACATTTTATATCTGTACTTGTTCTCATGAAAAGCCACACTAGTGGATGAGACGCGATGTCAATACAATACAATACAATACAATACAGTTGTTCAGCACGGTCCTCAGAGGATGAATTTATCAGGGACCAAGTGATCGAGAAGACCATAAGCTCCAAGCTGAAGCAGCGGCTTCTCATGGAAGGGTCAGGTCTAACTCTAGAAAAGACCCTGGTGCTGGATGACATCCTCGAGTCAGCAGAACGAGAGGCAAGAGTGATTGATGGAAGGACCAGCCGTGCCTGTACAGTATGTCTAAAAAGTATGTCCCCTGGTTTGGCTCTCCCACAGGAGGCGAATCGGTAACTTGGCTGAATCCCAGTTGCGGCACCCGGCCGCCAGGGTCGCTGCCGCGCGAGCGGCCTTGACCGCTCGCATGTCATTGGCAGTTCGGTCCCTCCCCATCTATACAGAGGTGGGGAGGGGAGAAGAGGGGAAGAGAGGGGAGGGAGCGGCATCTGCTCGGCACTAGGCGATACCTGGCTGACCCCGCGCTCCCTCGCTGACCTCCGTCCTGCCCTCAGGCAAAGACCGACTTCCTCGGCCCGTAGCGGCCGAGCGGAAAACCGAGCTCGCGGGGCGCGACTCCATTGGCCCAATCTTATAAATGGAATGCTGTCGTATTCACGGCATTAGATAATATTAATAGTGATACCAGCAGTGGATGTCGTAAAATACAGTCCAAAACAAACGAAAGCACACGATTGACGCATAATGCGCCCTCCCATTCAAATAAGCCCGCCCACTTCAATAGATGGTGTAGTTTCAATTCTTAGGGCGTAAAAGATGCAAAACACTACCAAACTTTTTTAGCTCGGCCACTGGGACCGTCAATATACAATTGACTGAAATGCATGAAAACCATTTTGCATTTAATAGCCGTTTCCTGCACCCAAACTTTAGCCAGTGACGCCCTGTCCATTCTAAAGCGTTTATTAGATTGGTCCCAGCACCCGATTTTATATGAGGAAGTCGTTTAAAAAGTATCTTATCTCTAACCAATGTATTTATTATGGCCACTTTTACAGGACGTCTATAGAGATTTGACTTTTACATTTCTTCCTCGTTCAGGAGCAACGTTTTAACACTCACCGGACCTTCAGGTTTTCTGAATACCGAGGGGGCGTTGGGGGGTTGGAAGTGAGGGAACAACCCCATTTGCCGATTCGCCCCTTAATGAGCTAGAGCCTCACGAAAGAAACGATCGTGCGCGTCGTTACGAAATGCAGCGATTGGTCTCCGATTTTAAGGACCAGGATCAGCCGATGACTTCTGAGGTTAGGTCAAGTGGCCCAAGGCACAGATTCGGTTTTTGGTAAATAACTTCGCTAAACATGATCGCAGATCCGCGATTTTAGCAGCATCGTGTTTGTCTAGCTCAGGCGTGTCGAATGGTATACTTTTTCTTCGGGTGAGATCAAGTTAAGGTGTTAACCTCGGGTCAAGGTCAGGTCACAGCCCGTCAGGTCACGAAGCTGGTCAAAGCATAGAAATCTTATATACAATTTAATTTAGGATAGTTTAATTCAAGTCGATATGAATCCGATTTGACAATTTACCAGGTGGGTTTTGCAACGCTATTACTTCGGCATGTAATTATAAATCATTGCTAATTTCGATCCGGATGTCGTTATTCAATGCTGGCCTTTGCGCCCTCAGAAAAGTTTATAGTCATGAAGGCTTGCATTGGCCCATACTTTCCATTTTTCAGCACCATTATTCGCCGTAGTTAACCAGGTATTTTTCTTCAGCTCTCCCCCGAATCATTTGGCTTAGACCCATGGCGTATCACCCGTGCATCGCTGATCGCAAGACGCACCTACCACACACAAGTTCACGATCCCCACGAACCCACATCAGCGTCCGTTCGCTTGGTGTGTGACCCCTTGACCTTTGGCCGCGACAACTGCCAGCTTGCCGGAGCCCAGCTTGCCAGCTTGCCGAACCTTCGTGTCACGAAGGTTCGGGCTTACGCTACTACCGGCCGCTGCGCAGCTGTCACCTAGCGCTTGGGAATGTGTGGTCTGGTGCGGATTCAGCCAACTACCGGCTCGCGACACCAGCGCCACGTAGTGGCGACGGTACATTCTTTTTAGACATACTGTACCTGTTCAGGCCCTGAAGCCAGAGAGGTCTCAGCGAGGAGGGACCAGGCGCCGACGCTCCGGCCCGGCCTCAGCCCTGCAGCAGCTGAGACAGCAGCAGCCTCTCCCACCGCAGGAGCAGACAGCAGGCCCTGAGTGCTGGGGCTTCGGGCGCCCTGGACACCGAAGAGGTGACTGGAGCTGGTCGGGGTATGGTAGAAAGTGCTCCAAATGCGGTAAGCCGAATCACTTCGCCCAGCACTGCGGCGCTGGCGTAGTGTCACGTGTGCACTGTGCAGGTGCTAGCGGTAGGGGCCAGCGCCATGCCCCTGACCCTTGACGCTGTGGCAGAGGGAGTAAAGTAACTCTTACTGTGAACTCCGGGTCCCCAGAGTCTAACCTCCCAAGGGAGTCCGTGAAGCGTGATCGATCTCGGGGCAGCTGAGGAGAGCCTGTGTGCCTACGGGGGGAGTATGCTGGAGATGCTGGGAGTGAAAGATGTGGAAGTGTCATGCCGTGGCAAGACGGAGTCGGTTAAGGTGTATGTGGTGCCGTCAGGACGTGCTCTGATGGGCCTAGACCTGATGAAAGTGTTTGATGTTTGTATCGTGGGCAACCGTGTGTGCAGTGTGTCCACCAACCCTACCTGTGTGTCCTCTCCCGAGCCTGCCCAACCTACCAGCCCACCAGACGAGCCACCAGCCTCTCCGGGGGTCCAACCTGCTATCCTTGGCTAGCGGGTACCAGCACCGCGTGACAATTGACCCAGGGAAATCACCAGTGCATCAGCCACTGCGCCGCCTGCCTTTGGCTGTGCCTTTTGTTGTTTGTTAATTGGGGCTTTAGGGCGCGCCGACTACTTAGGTCATTTTGCGCCCATAGCGTCGTTTTAATAAAACAAGTGTGTCAAAAGAGAGAACCTTCTAGATACGAGTGCTAAAAAGTAAAAGACTCGATATAAAAGAGTAAGGTAAGATAAAGCAGCGCAAGAGTGTCGTCCTAGACAACTGACTAGATGTAAGGACTAGAGAGGACTAGTTGGTTTTAATGTCAGGTCGAGTAAATCGCTTGGAAGTTGATCGAACGGATAAAGGAAAAAATGTTGCCGGATAAAACCCAGGGTGAGTCGTCACCCAGAAGGTGGCGGATAGTGGTATCCGGAGCGATGCGCCCGAGATAGCGTGTCCGGTTCGGTTCAGCGAGAGGACAAGATAAAAGCACATGAGAGACAGTGAGAGGCACGGCACACCGACTGCATGTGGGTTGTTCCTCTCCACGGAGGAGATAGCCATGAGTCGCGTACGTATGACCAATACGTAATCTGCAGAGGGCCACTTCCTGGTGCCTGTTGCTTTGGAAGCAAGACTGCCAGGGCTCCAAGGTAGGCTTCACGCTCCGCAGCTTCCCAGATCCTTGGAGATGCCACTCTGCCTGCCAGCTTGACATCGTGAAGGTTTGGATGGCTGGGTAAAAATCACGAGCCGGCAGGGGCAAACGCCGAAGGCATGGAGCTGCGGCCGCGCGTCTCGCGGCCGCGTCGGCGAGCTCATTGCCAGTTATACCCACATGGCTTGGAATCCAGCAAAACTTAATAGTTTTGCCTGACTGCTCCACCGACGTGAGCCGAGATAAAATGTCTTGGACTATCGGATTGTCTGGGTTGAACCTCCGTATGGCCAGCAGGCTGCTGAGAGAATCCGATAAAATGAGGTAAGACAAGTTGTCAGACACCTCGATAAAACACAACGCCTTCTCGATTGCAACGAGCTCGGATGAGAAAACGGAGGCAGAGGAAGGCAATGAAAAAGTGCGCGTGTCGCGACCAGCCACGAAAGCGCAGCCGACGCCGTCCTCCGTTTTCGAGCCGTCTGTAAACACCGAGATAAAACCGTCGTATGACGCAATGTGTTCCAATGCCCGTGCTCGTTGCACACATGGCGGCAGGTCGTCCTTCTTGACCTCAGAGAGCGTGAGGTCTACTTGCGCTGGAGCGTATTTCCATGGCGGAGAGGGCGTACCCCACGTACGTCGCACTTCACGGAACTCTATGTTGACTGTAGAAAAGAGCTCTTTTATGCGCAATCCGAAGGAGACCGATTGTCGCACTCTGTCAAGACGATTAAAATCAGGAGAAAAGACGTACGGATACGTCGGATGTCCTGGGAACTGGCGGAGTTTCAGTGCGTACCTCATCCCCAGCATCTGACGGCGGAGAGATAGTGGCGGTTCGTGTGCCTCGGCGAGGAGGCTGCTCTTGGGCGACGTGCGGAATGCACCTGTGGCAATACGTAGCGCCGCGTGGTGCACGGAGTCAAGAGCCTTTTTACTGGATTCGCTGGCAGAGTCGTAAACAAAGCATGCGTAATCCAGTTTCGATCGGACGATCGACCGATATAAAAGAAGGAGCGTCCTGCGGTCCGCACCATAAGATGTGCGGGCGACACATTTTAAAACGTTCAGGGATTTAAAACATCGTTCCCGAAGCGTTCTAAAATGTTCTCTATACGTCAAACGACTGTCAAAAAATATTCCAAGAAACTTTGCCACCGGCCGAGTAGGAATCACCGAGGCGGTGAGTGACAGGATCGATGAGTTGGAGGCCCAGGGTGTGGTTGAAAAGATAAGCGCGTCTCCCTGGATCTCACCACTGCAGTGGTGAGATTACTGCACCACTGCAGTACGACCAGTGTCCTGGTCGTTGGCAGGAAACGGGACGGTGCCATCCGCTTCTGCGTCGACATGAGAAGGGTGTGCCAGGCGGTCATCACGGATGGACATTGGACATCCTCTTCCGAGGATGGAGGACATTCTCGATCGGCTCCGTGGTTCGCTGATGTTTTCCAGGCTGGATCTGAAGGACGCGTACCAGCAGCTGGAGCTGCATCCGGAGAGCTAGGAATTGACGACATTTGTCAGTCACAAGGGTTTGTACCGGTTCCGTCGAGTAAACTTTGGTCTGGCGAATGCCGGCCCTTGCTTCCAGAGGGCAATGACGTCTATGCTGGAGGGCATCCCGGGAGTGGAGGTGTACCTCGATGATATCATTATCCACGCACCGTCCCAGGCAGAGCATGACGCTCGCCTGAAGCAGGTGCAGCGGCGGTTTGAGGATTACCGCATGAAAGTAAACTGGTCGAAGAGTGCCACCAGCCGCCGTGACATTGATTTCCTCGGTTACAGGATCTCAGCGGCCGGTGTGCAGATCGAACCAGGGCGGATCAGTCCGCGGCTCCAGAGCCACAGGACGAGAAGGGCCTCCGTGCCTTCCTGGGAGCCCGCCGGAGGACTGTGGGAGCGTATTCATGTGGATTACGCCGGACTGCTTCAGAACTCGAACTTTCTAGTCGTGTATGACAGCCACACAAAGTGACTCGAGGTAAGCCTCATGCGCGATACGGGGACAGAGTGCACGGTTATTTGCATGTAGAGGGGTAGAACAGCATTGTTTCTTAGTTATTTGGTTGTTTAGTCATGCATTGTTTGGTAAGTGTTTTCTGTGTTCAACCTGCCACTTCTTTTGTTGGTCCATGAATCAGGCGGGGAGGACGGTGACTGCGGCGGAGCCTGTTCGCTGCCGGCTAAATTTAAGGACAGAAAGGTCCCGGAAAGTGCCGGCTACGACAAAACAAGTTAACAAAGGCATGAGAACTCGATGTTTAGCTTTTGTTTCTGGCAAAAGAAATAGTTTCCAGTAAAAAAAAAATAATTGGGTTTATGAGCGTTGCTTAGAGATAAGCACAGAGGGAGGGGACATTCAAACAGTCTGAAATTGAGATATCGTAAATACGACATCGATGGAGATCAGTGCGACCTGACCGCAACGTTTGTAACGACAGAATTTGTCATTAATTCGCTTGCGGTAAATGTAAAATAATACATATGTATTCAATTCGGTTTTTGAGCGCTGTATAGATTTACCTTCATTTCTATCCCTCAGTGCCTCCAAAAGATAAAATTACTAATTAATCACAATAATCCGTGCAAGCACGTCGAATTCCCCCCATATGGGGTATGATCGCTCCCGTAATGCAGCGATGCATCAGAAACGTTATGACCGGTTGTTTATAGTCTGTTGTGTATGTGTAGCGTATTGATTGTCCGCCGCGTCTTTTCGTTAACCTGCGTATCTGTTCGTCTTTTTGACAACCCGCGTGTGTGTCTTTTCTGACGACCTGCGTGCGCCGCGTCAGCTGTTTCCCGAGCGGAACTATTGTCGGGCTAAAAGGCGAATGACGTGTCACTCTGGCACCATACTCTGAGTTGGCACGCACTGCACTGGCGTTATGTTATTACTGGCCTTCGTTATACTTTTTCTTTTCTCGCGTGGTTAATAGTAATACAAGTCTGGAATCAGCAGAGTGACTACGAGTGGGTGAAGAAGGCGAGAAGAGACGACACGACAGTATGCGTGTATATGGGTATATGTGTGTGTACGCCTGATGTAGAAAAGATGCTCATATGTGAGTGTGCCACTGCCGACAGACCGATGGTGACCCGCTGCGCGACGGCAGCCAACGAGGATGCCAGTCGGCACACTCATGCCACTGCTCGAGACGCTGGGCGACTGGAAGCAGCTTCATGCAAACAGCTGACCGGCCGTGCCGGACACTTGCGCCGGTGCAACTGCGTGGTGCCCGAGCACCTTCGATGGCTCGACTGACGCACCAGTACCGTCAAGCTGCGCCGCCGCCAGGCGCCGCAACGTTGCCGCAGGCACTCCCGTGAACCGCTGCAATGAAGGCCGCTGCGGACACGACGCCGATGCTGCGGAGCTGCTGCCTCACCGCTGCTGACGAGATGCCGCTAGAGCGACTATGATACTGCAAAAGCTGCTGCCGCCGAAGAAATGGTGACGTTGCGGAAAGGGCTGCTGCGGAAGGAGCTACAGCTGCGGTGACAATGATGCGGCGAAACGATGCAGCAAAGAAGACGATGACCGATGAGACAGAGACGACGCCGCAGAAACGATGTCGCTGCGAATATCGCCGCTGCGGAAGACGAAGCCGCTGCAAAGACGATGACGTCGCGGTTGAGGATGCCGATTCTGCGGAGACTGATGCCGCTGCGGAGACGAAATGCAGCTGCGGAAGCCATGATGCTGCGGAAGTTACTGCTGCTGCACAGAAAAATAGAACTGTGCCACAGAACACTGCGGAAAAGGCCACGGTGGAAGAAGATGCCGCGGCGGATACAAGAATGCTGCCGCAGATGTTATGACACTGCGGATGACGGATACGATGACGCAGCGAAAGAGAATGCCGCTGCGCAAACGGTGTACCTGGGGAATAGGAGGCTGTTGATCTGCTGCAGCTCAGGAGTGGCGAATCAGCAACCCGAATGCCGTCCTCAACTGCATTCCGAGCGCCACTGAATGCTGCAGCCGGATACTGCCGACGCCTACTGCTGCGGCCCTCGTGCTGCCGCCCTCTTCCGTGGCCAGGACACGGCCAGATTCAGATTCATTGTATTCACGTTAAATCCGCTATTGCGGCTTTTCATCAACGTAACGTCAAACGTTAAAAATAGTTGACAAAGCAAAACAGATACACACAATTCAAGCACAATCACACACATGCATACAAGTCAATCAATCATTCAGTTTGAATCACGCCCCAGCAAGTAGCGTTTCACGGCGGTTTTGAATGCTGGACGACCATTGTAACGGTGCATGAATTCGTTGTACTCCGGGACACCGCTATACAAAAGTTTCCGCCTGCCTGCCTCTGTTCGAATTCGTGGCAGCCTGAACCGGTTCGCATTTCGCGTGTTGTGACCCTGGTCGGACGCTCTGTCCAACTCGCTTGCCATCGCAGTCGGCTGTTGTGTCTCCACAATGCGGTGTACAGAGCACATTCGATGATACAGGGCCATGTCTGGTGCAGTGAGCCACTGCAGATCGCGTAACACATCCGACACTCTTGTCATATTCCTCCGCCCGCTCACAACTCGCGCGCAAAAATTCAGTATTTTCTGAACGCGGTGCAACTCCGTAGCACCGCAGGTACCGTAAACAGCGATGCAGTACCGGAGTCGGGAAACAACGAGCGAGGTGACAATGGGCACGATTACGTGGGGCGGCAGAACGTGTTTTGCGTGGTTTAAAGCTAATAATGTCCCGGACCACCTACAGCGGTGGTCCGGACGCTGCCGACCCCCGCCCACTGCAGGCCGCTGCCCGCTGATGCGGCCCCGGCGGTACCGCCCTCTGCTGCGGCAGCCCGTCCGGGCTGCGCCGGCCTTCGCCTGCGGCCAAGGCGCTGTCGCCCACTGATGAATGCTGTTGCGGTTCTTTCACGGGCGGTTGATGCTGTAGCCTGTGAACCAGACGCTGCTGGCTGCTGCAGCAGACCGGCTACTGCATGCTGCTGTGACCGAAACCGGCTGGTGACTGCTGAAGATGTGCAGCGGACACTTCCGAAAGCTGCTGCGATCTGACTGGCTGGTAGCTGCTGGACGACTACTGCCGGCAGCTGCTGTGTCCGTAAGGTGAGGGCTGATGAGCGGACCCGCCACGGCCGGTTGTTACTATGTACCGGACGCCGGCTAGTGGCCGCTGAAGATGTGCTGCGGACATTCCAGAGCGCTCCTACCGGCTGCTGCTAAGTCCGAACGCTGAGGGCTGATGAGCGGACCAGCCACGACCGATTGGTACCGGGGACCGGACGCCGGCTGGTGGCTCCTGATGCGAAACGGACTGGCGTTCGGAGCAGTGGCGTACATCAAGACGATAATGCCCGATCGTCCCAGCACCTGTTTCCTGGCCATGTCGAAGACGAGAGTGGCGCCTCCAAAGCAAATCTCCATTGTCAGGCTCGAACTCCAAGCAGCGGTATCGGGAGTCAGATTAGCCAACCTGATCCTGAAGGGGCTGGGCGTCAAGGTGGAGCGAGTTCTGTTCTGGACGGACAGCACTGCTGTGTTGCAGTATGTGAGGAATGATAGCCGTAGATTTCACACTTTTGTAGCCAATCGGGTGGCCGAAATCCGAGAGGCCTGTCTCGTCCGGATCAGTGGAGGCACGTCCCGTCCAGCTCCAATGCAGCTGACGTCTGCTCCAGGGGAGCCTCTGCCACGGATCTTTTCGCAGACTCGCGCTGGAGTGACGGTCCCGGCTTCCTGCTGAAGGAGGAAAAGCACTGGCCTGAGAACCCACCGTGCAAGGCTGTATTGGCGGACGACCCAGAACTGAGAACTAAGCAAGTTCTCACGACGAAACAAGAGCTCGAAGTGACTGAGCTTCCTGACGCTGGGAAATTCTCCTCATGGACGCGCTACCAAAGACTTGAAGCCTGGATGCTACGATTCATGACGAGCTTCACCGCATCTAACTGCCCGACTAAAGCTAACTGGAAGCGCCATGGGCCGCTGTCAGCAGACGAGATTCAAGAGGCTGAGAAGAAGATCGTCTTACTGTCAGGCGCGGAGCTTCACCACAGAAGCAGCCGCACTCCGGAACGGCAACCCAGCGAGGTCTGAGGGAAGATTGAGTCAGATGTCGCCTTTTCTGGACGGTGGTGGCGTGCTGCGCGTCGGCGGACGCCTCAGCAAGGCTCCAGTGCCCTATTCGACGCGTCATCCAGCGATCCTCCCGGCCAGAGATGAAATCACACGGCTGATCGTGACGTACAACCACTAAAAGGTACTGCACTCAGGTCAAGACGGAACTCTGACAGAAAAAAAAGAAGAGCTTACCTACTGGTTCACAAAGGCTCGGTCGACCGTCCGAAGAAGCTTACACCAGTGCACCGTATGCAGAAAAGAAGAGCACGTCCGGAATTCAGAGGATGGCCGACCTGCCAGGTCAAGACGGAACTCTGACAGAAAAAAAAGAAGAGCTTACCTACTGGTTCACAAAGGCTCGGTCGACCGTCCGAAGAAGCTTACACCAGTGCACCGTATGCAGAAAAGAAGAGCACGTCCGGAATTCAGAGGATGGCCGACCTGCCAGTTGAACAAGGTTCAACACCTCAAGCGCTTTCAGCACAGTCGGTATTGATTATTTCGGACCGATGATGGTGAAAAAAATTCAGAAACTGCGTGTGCCTCAAAATGGCGGAGTGATTCTCCTGAACCACGATGCATAGCTTAGTTCAATTAGATTAGAGAACAATGGCCCGGGTGGCAGACGGGGTAAAGACTGGGAGATTTCCCGGCCTACCACTGCTCATGTAGATTGTAGCAAAGATCCGGAGGGAAGGTAACGAAGGGCCTACAGGACCGGCCTTAGCCCCCTTACATCTGCTCCGTTCGCTGAAGTACTGAGCAGCAATGGAGTACGGCACGTCAGCAGGGATGCGGAGCCGGAGCCGGAGCCGGAGCCGGCATATTTTGCCCGGAGCCGGAGCCGGAGCCGTGAAACGATGTAGCCCGGAGCCGGAGCCGGAGCCGTCAAAAAAGGGGGCGACTCCGGCTCCTTTTCTTTAGAGGAAACAATTATTTACCTAGTTAAGTTTGACAGTAGGGACCGTCGAGGTCCTGGTCAGTGTTCTCTACCTTCAGTGTTCGCATACACGGTTACACCTCGCCTCGCATTCAAAGCAATGCTGCCACCACCTACAAGGCGTAAAACAATGTGGTATTCAAAATAGCCTTGTTATACAAATACAGTAGCAACGTGCACCAATCCCATCGCCTTTTTTCTTCCACCCGTATTTAATTGATCGCATAGGGGATGTACTTAGTAGAAGCCGGAGCCGGAGCCGCCGGAGCCGGAGCCGCCGGAACCGGAGCCGCCGGAGCCGGATCATTTTACTCGGAGCCGGAGCCGGAGCCGGAGCCGCCATGACATTTCACCCGGAGCCGGAGCTGGAGCCGGAGTCGATTTTTTTCTCCGGAGCCGGAGCCGGAGTCGGAGCCGTCTGAAATTTCCACGGCTCCGCATCCCTGCACGTCAGGGTGGCACCATACCACCCGAGCAGCAACGGAACGGCGGAGCGGGCGGTGCAGACGGCCAAGAATGGACTGAAGACGCCAGGCGGTGCTGCGAGATGGTGGCTCACTGTTGCAGCGGCTGCAGAAGTTTCTTCTGGCCTACCGGGCGGCATCGCACTAGTACACGGGAAGGTCGCCAGCCGAAATGTTCGGCCGAAACGTGCGGACGCGGCTGGACATACTGCGGCCTGATCCAATGGAGCGTGTACGGGATCAGCAACAGCGGAAGCGGCAGGCGACAGGAGGACGGCACAGAGTGATGCAACTCGGTGACTCAGTGTGGGCACGGTACTGCAGTGGCCCACAGAAGACTGGGGACAGTAGCAGCACGAACCGGACCAGTCTCTTACGAGGTGGCGGTGGCTGGTGAACTCTGGTCGAGGTATATCGACCAGTTCAATGTTCATCAGCGCGGAGCCGGCGACAAGGCAGGAGGTAGCCGCCGGGACGGCTGAACCGCATGCACACGGCGGGGCCAGTGCTGTGACCCACAGAGGTGGTGTTTCCACCGCCACCATTGTCAGCTGATATAACCTGAGGAGGTTAATGAGAGGTAAGTGGTATTTTATAGCTTACTTTTTGCATGTAGCTAAAGATGAATTGACCAAACAATGCAAAAAAAAAAACAAAAAAACAAAAGGAGGGCAAATTTCTTCTTATCTACTATACTATTTGTGAAATGAAACTCTGTCTGTCTGTGTTTCTGTTTGCACCGTGCAGAGGGGTGCTTTGACGCCGTGCACAGGTCAAACGGTGCGGTCGATGGGGCTGAAATTTTCGCAGGGTGTTGATGACGTCACGTGCACGTGCAGTGGCGTGTTTCGAGTCTCGGGGGGTGGATGGCTTGCACGTGGCACGCGCTGGAAAAAGGTGCTTTTTCTCCAAATTTTGCTCGGCTCTCAAGCTTGCTTCAAGGCATCGGCAGCCGGGTTCAATCGCCTTTTGACAATAAAGTGCATGACGATCGGCGGCGAGTGCCTCTCATTTGCAGATTGGCCAAGTTATTTATTTTGATAAACAGAGGCCAATGAAGGTGTTGATTTTCGGTAAATAAAGACAGTTTTCAATGCGCTTAACCGAATGCACCGCGTTTGCCGCAGTGCGCCACATTTGTCCACATGCGCTATTTTTGCCGCAAATCGCACAATTTTGTCATGAAATATGGTCCGATAAAGGTGCAATTCGGTGGAAGGATGCATGGCAAAACGACAGGAATAAATGCACCACTTTTGTCGCAATGCGCCACATTTGTCACTAGGCGCCATTTCAACCAAATACGATTAAGAATAATGGAATGACACGAGTAGGAGAAGGGTTAGGAACTCTTTTTTTAGTTCATCAGTTTATATGATAATCTGTGACCTCCCATGACCCAGTGGTAGTGGTAGGGGTAGTGGTAGTGGTAGTAGTATTGGTAGGCGTAGCGCCGTAGCGGTAGGGGTAGTGGTAGTATTAGGGTAGTAGTAGGGGTAGTGGTAGGGGTAGTAGTAGGAGTAGTAGTAGGGTAGTGGTAGGGGTAGGGGTAGTAGTAGGGGTAGTGGTAGGGGTAGTGGTAGGGGTAGTGGTAGGGGTAGTAGTAGGGGTAGTGGTAGGGGTAGTGGTAGGGTTAGTGGTAGGGGTAGTGGTAGGGGTAGGGGTAGTGGTAGGGGTAGTGGTAGGGGTAGTGGTAGGGGTAGTGGTAGCGGTAGTGGTAGGGGTAGTGGTAGGGGTAGAAGTAGTAGAAGTGTGGCCCAGGCCTATCCAATGTGACGACTGACGAGGTGACCTATACGACCTGACCTGACCGAAGATGACCTGGCCTGACCCAGTGTGACCAGGGAGGACCACCTTGACTTGACTTGACCCCGTATGACCAAAATTTCATCCTACTAAGCCCTCAGAATAGTTCTTATGTTCAAAATTTTCCTCTGCACGTTTCCGTCTATATCTCTGCTTCCAGGCGACGCATCGATATAAATCAAATACCATTCGAAAGCAAATTGGCTGCTCCCGCATTTTATGGCTACGCCGCGAAGCAAGTGGCGCAGCCGCTTGTCTATATTACTATTTGAGGAGGGTGCGTCTGTCCGTTACCGAGGTCCCGACTTGGTCGTGCTTTGCGTGGACTACAGGTCAGACCGTTGCACCTAACCCGGTGAAATTTGCACAACTTATAGATCAAGGATGCGTGACGTGCCTTTGAGGGGTCTCAGCTCGATCGGATTGATAGGGAGCGCGTGGCGCGTGCTCAAAAAGTGCAAATTCGCGTCATAGACTTTACATGTATAAATCGGCGTGCGAAATCGGGCGAAAACGGCTAATTTTGGCCGAAACGGGTCCAGTTCCCGTGCAATATCTTGGTGACCAGGGGTCCGATCGGCACGGGGAAAACAGCATCGTGTACAGAATTGAACGGGCTATTGAATGGTGTGCAATGCAGAGGATAGCACGCGCCACGTGCACCGGAGAGGGCACTTTTATTTGAAAAATTGCGGTTTTTGAGGGATTTTGGAATTAATTTTATTTTAAGGTGACCGGTAAATGGAGCGAGTTGAATCAACGCCTATTTGCAAGAGAAAGGTATCGCCTCTCATACAAAAATTGTGAAAAGCTGATTGATCCAAATCAAGGTGGTGCAAATCACAGGAGAAAATGGTGTTTGTCAATTTTGTGCCACTTTATTAATCACACGGGGTTTGCTGCATAACCTGATGCCTTTGGCAATTGAATATGGTACCATTGGATAGAGCATTCAATTCTGTCCAATATTCACTCTTCATTTTTGCATGATTAGCAACAGTATCCTTAAAAATGTAAATGTTCCAAACCATTACATTGTCATTTTAGCGAAATTCATCGATGGCCCTCAAAAGACTTCACGCCAGTTTTCGAATCATTCTAAAGTAGAACGCATGATAATACGACACGGGCACCTCGATGCGATGTATCTTTTTGTTTTCTTGCAAAATGCTTGGCCGTCAAAAAGCAATCGAACGAAATGGATATCTACCAACCAAATCAACACAGACCAACCCAATACCCACGGGTCAAAAAATCCCCCCTTCGCGTTGCGGAGCACGCGGGTAACCCTAGTTCATTCTATCGATACAAATCTGGCTGTCGGTCAATTATTAAAATATCGGGGCTGCTCGATCCTGCTGTTGCAACTCAAACACAAATAAACCTGCAACCCATTCATTCCGTGTTTCGTATTTCTATGTTTTCATAGTTGTCAATTGAGCCTGGCAATATGAAACACGCTGAAGGAGCGCAAAAAAGAAGGAACTTTTCGAGCATATGTTGGGAATGAAAGATGTAAGTAATGGTCGTTAATAATAGATGAAAATGATACGTATCTGCAGGGGTGGAGAATTAGGGGTTTTGGGAGTGCTCGAGCACCCCCTGAGATTCAAAGGTTACCGTGTAATGTTTCAGTGGCTGTTTACATTTCATCTGAGACACAAACTGCTTTGCGTAAGTCGCGAGTACCTACATTGATGCTGGGGAAAGAGCGTACACTACCCACCCGTTCCTTACTAAGCAAGAATTTGACGCTGCCACTCGCCAGATGCTGGAAAAGCAGCCCCTGTAATTAACGATGGCAATTCTCCACCTCTGCGTATCTGTAGGTAGGTACGTAGATAATGATAGGCAATGGGCATGCTAATTATCGGTAAGTTTCTCTGTCTGCTCTGGCAACAATGAAGTAAAAGGTTTTTTTTTTGTCGTGATTTTGACAATGTCTGTACTAAGTGAGGGCTTGAAAAATATGTTTCTGACGCAAGGTCGTACCTAATCTCGGACTTTGTAGTCATCGACTTTATTCAATGCAAGCACTTGCACCCCAGCCCAAAATCGTGAACCAGGAGCAGCAAGATCCCACGCAATGTCACCATTTGAGGGTCCATTATCCTCAAGATGGCAAAAAAATGAGCCTTCCAGAATCCCAGATCCCCAGGATTCCGAGCAAAATCAAATATTTAGGTTCCAACATCCCCAGGAACCCATGCAAAATAAGACTTTCAGGATACTATATTTCTATTATGACGCTACTGCTGTCCTCGTCCGACTCCAGTCTTCGACCCAGGATCCAGCAGCAAAATAAACTGTAGGATCTATAGGCCCTCCAATATCTCTTAATGAGCTCTGAACTACTGGATAAAAGATCCTTTAAGATCCTGAATCTAGGGTTCTGCGAATCCTGGTTCCTGGATATTTTGGGGATCTTGGCACAAGTCTAAATGTACAAATGAATTATGAATGGCAGAATAGCTTAACAACAAACAGCATGTTTGGACGTACCAGTTGGCATATTATATTACTGGCCTTCCTTGACGGCCTATTGTTCCATTTCATCCAACGTTTGTGACTTTTTCTTCAGATATTGTTTGGCGAATTCAAGGCGCCAAACGCGAAGGCCCGCCGTGACAGAGCGTGGGCGGAAGTGCGCCTGAAGGCAATTGAAATAGGCCTGATAACGGCGGAGAAAACACTGTCGCAGCTGAAAAGAAACTATATTTTCAGCGCGATAAACATAACTTAAGGTAAGACTGAAACCATCTGTCATATTCTTAGGAAATATTACACTTAGGGTAGAGTGGGGCAAGAGGCCCAGTGCGGGTCAAACGTCCACCCCCATTATTTTTAAATCTCTTGGGTTTTGGAAGAATTCTTGATTGCCATTTGTAAGAACGCAGAATTATTTATTTACATGTCCTTTATCGTGAACCTCTGACACGCTACATGTCTACAAGGCGAAGGTACGTGTTTTTATGGTATTTTTTAGATAAATGAGATTTTATTTTTCGTTGAGCTTTGTGTCATTGACTCTGAGCATGGCATTGATGCCTAGTTATGTGTCGGGAATGGGCTTGAAGATTTATTTCAAGCCAAGTTTATGTGGCTACAACTATGGCGCACTTTGAGAGCAGCAATTGTATTTCTTGGGGACTCAAAGGGGTAGTAAGCCCACTTTGATATGGGGCAAAACGCCCACCATGGGCGTTTGCCCCACTCTGGGCGTTTTACCTCACACTTTGCTCTAGGAAGTTCGGGTGACTGCCTCACCTGTTAGCTCTGCGTTTTGTTCGGTGACAGTTACAATGATGTTAAAAGATGAATAGATATTACTAGCCACTACCCCTATTCCCATTCTTGAGGCTTCAATAAGGTTATATTTGTCACCAGTACAACTTACCTGATATTCTGTCATATCCTGTTCCAGATGGTTCGAACTTACCGTAGAAAGACGCAGAGAGCTGCCTATGGTGCGGAAAAGCTTGTGAAAGCACTGGAAAGCCTCTCCGAAGGTCGCACTGTCAGTTCAGTTTCCCAAGAGTAGGGGAGAGTGGGGCACATTCGTGCATGGGGCACATTCGTGCATGGGGCACATTCGTGCATGGGGCACATTCGTTTTTAGCAGTTTATGGGAAGACGAGTGACTGCACGAGCTAAAGGTAATTTATGAAAATACGTCTATCATTGCCGCCCTTCGTTCACTGTAAAAGACAACACTGTACCTGCTGTCATGCTTGATAAAAACGCAAATTTGTCATATTCGTGCGCTTTCCAAACTTTTCTCATATCATCCATTTTCGTGATCCTGACTCGGAAATGTGGTTTAACTTTTCAAAATTGGGGGCGAAGAAGCTCACTTTATTCCCGGAACTGCTTCAAACTTGTTTGTTGAAAAACTGTCATTTTTTCAATAAGAAATTTTGAAATATATTACAAATAACGTCGTGGGGCAGGTTCGTGTACGCACTGCCTAGGGCACATTCCTCCATATTTTTTTCCGTTTTTGCGATTTATGACTTTATCTGTAGTAGTGACGCTCGCCTGACTACGTCTGGGCTGCTTGCGACGTCGTGACAAGTAATTCACGTGACCTTGGAGAGGTCACGGAGGCGGGTCGATGGCCGGCAGTTGGCACATTCTTGTTGGCCAGCCCATTCTTTCTACATATGTTGTGCAATGCATTCTTGTCGAAAGGAATCAAGTGAAAGGACCCCCTGCCAATTTCTTTTGGTAAATTTCTGGCAATGCCCGGTAATTCTTCGAACTTTGCAGGGTGCACGGAAGTGCCCCACCCCTTGCACGAATGTGCCCCATACCTGGGGCAGTTTCGTGCAAACGTTCAGAGTTATTAAAAGTCATTTTTTCTAATGGAAGCGATAACTTTAGAGGATAACTTTTAAGAGGAAAAATATCTGCAATAGTTCCTTCCCATACTACAATCAACAATTTTGCCATTCCACTAACCGACGAACAGATATATGGATTTATCCATTTTTTGCACGAATGTGCCCCACTCTCCCCTACGGTGTCCAAAGAAGGACGCTGAAAAGACACCGGGATGGAAAGGTTGTCCAGCCGCTTGCTATTAAAATGGGCCGTTACGATACGGTGTTCCCTCCAAGCTTGGAACAGGAACTGAAGGAACATATTCTGGACATGGAGAGCCGTCTGTACGGTTTGACCACCAAGGACGTTAGGAAGCTTGCATTTGATCTGGCAGAGCGGACGAAGATCAAGCACCCGTTCACAGACGGCATGGCCGGCGTAGATTAGCTACGGGGATTCATGAACCGTAACTAGGACATATCCCTGCGGAAGCCGGAGGGCACAAGCCTCAACCGGGCGGTGGCCTTCAACCGTCAGAACGTCTCAGAGTTCTTCAGAGTGTATACCGAAGTCCTGAGAGGCGGGAAGTACACCGCAAGGCAGATCTGGAACACCGACGAAACCGGAATCACCCCGGTCCATGTCACGGGAAAAGTGCTGGCAACAAAAGGAAAACGATGCGTCGGGAAGATAACCAGCGCTGAGAGGGGTGAATTGGTCACTGTGGTGGCGGCGATCAACGCCGCGGGGCAATATCTTCCCCCGATGTTCATCTGGCCTCGGAAAAGGAACGTTGATGCTCTGATGGCCGGGACGCCGCCGGGATCCATCGGCTGCTCGAGCAGCAGCGGCTGGATCGACTCGGATCTGTTCCTGCAGTGGCTTCGACATTTCCGAGACTGGACGCCCAGCAGCCTCGAAAATCCACAGGTGCTTCTGCTGGATGGCCACCACAGCCACAAGACACTCGCAGCCGTAGAGTTCGCCCGTGAACATGGGATAACGATGATCACCTTACCACCTCACACTAATCAAAAGATGCAACCTCTAGACCGGTCGATCTTCAAGGCGCTCAAATCATCATACTCGTATAACGCTGGCCTGGAATCGTATCTGCTGGCCAACCCTGGCAAACGGATCACGCTGCACGACATCGGGCGCATATTCGCCACAGCCTTCAACCGTATCGCCACTCCGGAGAAGGCCATGAACGGTTTCAAGACGACGGGGCTGTGGCCTGTTGACAAGGACATCTTCTCCGACGAAGAGTTCGCTGCAGCGCTGATGACCGATGAACCCGAACCGGATATGCCAGGAACAGGAGAGGGCGGATCGCGCACCCCCGAAACAGGTGTCGAGGGTCAAGAAGGTGAAGTGTCACATGAAGGTTGCGCGGGAGAAGAAAGGGTGGGAGATCACACAGAAGAAGAAGAAAACGTGATGAGAGGAGAGGATGTAGACGATATAGCACAAGCAGCTGATATAGCCGAAGATATTGGCAAAGGATCAGAGAGAGAGAGAGAGAAGGCACTGTCAAAGAACCAGAGAGCTCAGAAAACACTGCCGAAAGAATGGAGAAAGCGAAAGGAGCTAAGACAACTTCCAAACACAGCCTCATCACAGAGCTGTCGCCGCTCCCAAAGGCGGAGAAAAGAAAGAGTGTAGGCGCTGTTCCGTACGAGTGTGCGGCGCTGGTACAATTGGGCGCAGTGGCGCCTTCTGCGGCGGTGTGGCAGAATAGACCTTACATGTTGTTCCAATAGGGGACGCAGTCGGCGTAGTGGTGGAAGTACTACGAATTTTTGTTTGTTTACATGTAATAATTAAGCTGATGTTTCTTGGCCCATATGTGTGATGGCTCTGTTTATGTAAAGCGTGGCCATTTGGTAATGAAAGTTTCAGTATTTATTGGCCCTTCTTGGTTTTCGATGAACGAAGGTGATGTGGTACTTGGTACCTTTAGTGGTGGTTTATTGGTTATGTGCAGCGGTGAAGGACGGCGTTGGCTGTAAGTGGAATGGCTTATATTTATGATTTTCTTTACGTTGCTGGTGTAATAATTTGCTTATTTTCGCTATAATGCCCTTTCGGATAATGCTCTTAGTTTGAAATATTCTTTTGTGTGTTTGGCACGGGTTTATTTCCTTGGTTTATTTCTGTGATGCACCACGTTTGTAAGATTAGATTTGCACGTACAGGTTGTGCCGACTGCCGACCTTAAGGCGACCTGTGGCCAGGAGCGGCGCCCTGCTCGGCGTGGCGCCTTGTTCGTCTTGGTGGCGCCCTGCTCAGCGTGGCGCCTTGTTCGTCTTGGTGGCGCCCTGCTCGGCGTGGCGCCTTGTTCGTCTTGGTGGCGCCCTGCTCGGCGTGGCGCCTTGTTCGTCTTGGTGGCGCCCTGTTCGGCGTGGCGCCTTGTTCGTCTTGGTGGCGCCCTGCTCAGCGTGGCGCCTTGTTCGTCTTGGTGGCGCCCTGCTCGGCGTGGCGCCTTGTTCGTCTTGGTGGCGCCCTGTTCGGCGTGGCGCCTTGTTCGTCTTGGTGGCGCCCTGTTCGTCTTGGTGGCGCCCTGTTCGTCTTGGTGGCGCCCTGTTCGGCGTGGCGCCGGCCCCGAGTGGGGCGTGGCGCCCCGGCCTGTTGGCTCGGCTGCCGCCAGATAGATGTGTGAAGCCATTCCGATGGTAAGATTATTATTATTTTTTCTCATATTGGAACGAGTGTTCGCGTGCTTCTGCTCGCTTGAATCTTTGGTTAATTCCCCCTTGTGACCGTTTCGTTTAGTTCTGTTACATCTTGTTTGGGTTTCTTTTACAGAAACACTTATCATGCCTGTATGTGCTCCGATCTTGGCTTGGGGAGTAATACAGGATGCTTTCGTGTCATCATCGTCTGGTCTTCTTGGTGGCGGCGGCAGCTACAGTTTCATCGGATGCAGTTTCATCAGACTGCAGTCTGCTTAGACTCCAGGACGCCCTCGTCTGGGTCCATCACATCCTTAGACTTCACGGAGAGCCTGGACTGGACTTCTGAACTTCAGAGGTCAGCCGCTACCTGCCAGTCTTCTTGGCCTGGAGATCTGCCTGGCATCTGGTGGTGCTGCTGGCGCCTCGGCGCTTCAGATCTCTCCGTGGTACAGCTAAGTTGGTCTGTGATGTATCATGTAAGAGAGGTTGGACATTGTGACTGTGTTGTACTGATCCCAATTGAGTTTGGAGAATGGAGCTGAATGGCTCAGTTGACCCAGTATTCTCCAGGCTCAGGCTCAGTATTCCTTACTTTCGACCTGTCCTGTACGTTTTGCCTTTCCTCTGGTTCCTGCAACTCGTCTGGACTTCAGACATCAGAGTAGACAATGCTTCAGATTGCCTTCGTCATTGAAAGTGTTATATATATATATATATATATATATATATATATATATATATATATATATATATATATATATATATATATATATATATATATATATATATATATATATATATATATATATATATATATATATATAGAACAAAACAAAATAGAAAACAAGTGTTATAGTGTATGCATTGTATTGTATGTGTGTCTAAAGTTGACATGAGTTGCATTGATTGTGTACTGGTTGGCTGGGGTAGTGTTGGGAGCTAGAGGAACCTGTACCTACAGTGGTACACTTGGGGTTGAGTGTTTGCAGCTTGACCTGGTCCTGGTTCCTTGATATTTCATTGTAACCGTGCAGTTGGTGGCTTATTTATTTATCCATTTTAAGTTTGTTAACACGCCTCAGCTGAATTTGTATTTATTTTTCTAAGTTGACATTATGGATTCGAAGGAGGAACTCAGTAAATATAAGGTAGCAGACCTGCAGCAGGAACTAGAAAGTAGAGGGTTAGAAACATCTGGTAAGAAAACAGAATTAGTTGACAGGCTCTGGGAAGATCTCCAAGGAAAGAAAGGTGAGTCTAATGTTGAAAAGAAAGTTGATGAGTCTAATGTGCTTGTTGCTAAACTCAGAATTATCAAAGAGCGCGAGTCACTTGCTGAGAGCGAGGTAGAGGCGAGAGCGAACTTAGAAAAGGAGCAGCTTCGTATCAAGGCCAGGTCTGAGCAGCTAGATCTGGAACTAAAGTTGGCCGAGATGGGCCATGTTCTTTCTGAACCTGAACGTGACAAAGTATGCCTAGGGCGTGCGTCCACTGCAGATGTGTCCTGTCATGCCGGCGAAGTTCTGGCGGCGCAGGTTCAGAGGACTTTACTACCCCCGGCAGAACTAGCTCCTTTCACGGGAGATGTCAAGGATTACCACCTTTTTCTCAAGGCGTTTGACGCCAAGATAGCCAGTAAAACGCATGATACAGCTGAGCTTCTCTATTACCTCGTCCAGTTCACGAATGGTAAGCCCCGGCAGATCGCCAGGAGCTGTTTGTCTCTAGGGGCAGACGGATACAGCGAGGCGCGTCGATTGCTGGACGGGAGCGTGCACCTGCTACGGGAGCGTGCACCTGCTCATCGAGTCCTATGTAGACAGGCCGAGATCTTGGCCTCGGGTCCATCCAGGAGACGTCGAAGGGCTCGATCGTCTTGCCCTTTTTCTTCTGGAGGTGAAAAACGCTATGGTCAACGCTCCCAAAGGTGAGCTGGAGCACCCTCGGACGCTCAGAGAGGTGGTCCAGAAGCTGCCACCCTCCCTCAGGGACCGGTGGATGAGGGAAGCAGACCGTATGATGGAGCATGGTCGAGATGGGTCGGCGTTTGTGGGGTTTGAGGACTTGGTTAAGTTCCTGCAGAGGGAGGTGCGGATCCTTAAGAATCCAGTTTTTGGAGTCTCCAGTTCCAGGTCGAGTGATGGGCATGGAAGTCAGAAGGTCAACGCGGTCACGTTCAGCGGGGCTAGGCCTAGTTTTTCATTCTGCAAGGGTAGCCATCATCTTGATCTGTGTGACAAACTCCGCTTCCGACCTTATAGCGAGAGAAAGACATTCATACAGGAGAGGCGGCTCTGTTTTGGATGCCTCCAGCCTGGTCATCAAGCCCGCTTCTGCAAGTCCCGACTTACTTGTCAGGTTTGTGGGTCCAGACATGCGTCTTTGCTGCACAGGACGGCCGACCAGGGGACGGCTGCCAGGGCAGTGGGAGCTGTCGACTCGTCTGCACCTGGGGCTGAGATGAGGCCAAAGGTTGTCAGCGCGGGTGTCGGCGTGCAGCCCGTCAGCGGCGCCAGTGCGACAATGATGCCGATACTACCAGTCAGTTTGAGAGGTAAGGGAGGGAGAGAGGTCCTCACAAATGCATTCCTTGACCAGGGCAGCTCTGGGAGCTTTGTAACGTCACGTCTGGCCAACCGGTTGGACCTCGATACAGAGGAGTTGGTGATAAAAGTAGATACTGTGTTTTGTAGGGGTCAGGAAGTCAGGTCATCTGTGGCAAAGGGGGCTAGTATCAGTCCTCTGACCTCCGACGAGTCGTTTTGTTTGCCAGCACTTTTCACTTTGGATTCTATTCCTATTTCGTGTCAGGATGTTTGCCAGTCTGGCGACTTGGAGCGATGGCAGCACTTGGTGGACTTGCCGGTGCATAAGCTGAACGTACCGGTGGAGTTGTTGATCGGGTCCAATCTCGCTTCTCTCCTGGCACCGCGCGAAGTCAGATCTCCTGCGGAGGGCACGGGTCCAGTCGGTGTGAGAACCAGTCTAGGCTGGTATGTGATCGGCCCGCGCCACCGAGGAGCTTACTGTGATCCACACACCTTGGTGAACTTCCTGCGCTTGAGCGAACCGAGGGAGAGCGCGCACGCTGACCTGACTGACATGTTTCACAGGATATACAAGGAGGAGTTCAGGGACGTAGCGGATGATTCCGAAAGGTTCTCTGTGGCTGACCTTGAGTGTTGTTGTTTATTGGGGCTTTAGGGCGCGCCGACTGCGAAGGTCATTTTGCGCCCATAACGTCACTCTAATAAAACAAGTGTTTCAAAACAAGAGACCTTCTATATACCAAGGCTAAGAAAGTAAAAGACTTGATAAAAATGGCAAGGTAAGATAGAACAACGCAAGAGCGTCGTAACAATCAACTGACTAGACAAGTAGACTAGAGAGGAATTGGGTCAGGTTGAGTAAATCACCTGGAAGTTGACCGAACGGATAAAGGAAAAAATATTGCCGGATAAAACCCAGGGTGACTCGTCACCCAGCAGGTGGCGGATAGTGGTACCAGGAGCAATACAGCCCAGGTAGCGTGTCCGGTTCCGTTCAAAGAGTGGGCAAGATAAAAGAACGTGAGCGACGGTTAGAGGCACGGAACACCTGTTGCACAAAGGCTGCTCACCTCCTGAAAGGAGATAGCTGTGCGTCGCGTATGTGTGACCAATACGGAGTCTGCAGAGGACCACTTCCTGGAAACGATTGCCTTGCAGGCAAGACTGCCAAGGCTCTAGAGTTGGTTTCAACTCTCTCAGCTTGTTCCTTACACACAAATCCCACTCTGCCTGCCACTTTGAAAGCATGAAGGGTCGCACCAGCGGATAAAAATCCCGGGCAGGCAGAGGCAAGCGCCGAGTGCAGGGTGCTGCGGCGGCGCGTCTGGCAGCAGCATCAGCAAGCTCATTGCCTTCAATGCCGACGTGACTGGGAATCCAGCAGAAACGGACTGATTTTCCAGATTGCTCCACCGACGTAAGCCGAGTTAAAATGTCCCGCACGATGGGGTCAACTGAGTTAAAAGTACGTAAGGCCAATAAGCTGCTAAGAGAATCAGATAAAATCAAGTAAAAGGGACTGCCAGAAACCTCGATGAAACACAAAGCCTTCTCTATAGCGACTAGCTCTGAAGAAAACACCGAGGCGGAAGGTGGCAGAGAAAACGAGCGGGTGTCACGACCAGCGACAAAAGAGCAGCCCGCTCCCTCGGTTGTCTTCGAGCCGTCTGTATAAACCGTGATAAAACCATCATAAACGGCAATGTGCTCTAAGGCTCTGGCTCGCGCCTCAGCAGGCAACAAGTTGTCCTTCTTAACAGTCGATAGTGAGAGGTCCACTTGCGGATTGGCGTTTTTCCAGGGTGGAGGGGGCGTGTCCCAGGTACGCCGAACGCCACGCAAGGATATGTTAGCAGCTGAAAAAAGACCTCCCATGCGTTCTCCAAACGACGGTCGTACCCTCCCGTCAGATCGAGTAGCGTGACGTGAAAAGACGTACGGGTACGTCGGATGCGTTGGGTATTGGCGAAGTTTCAAAGTGTAACGCATCCCCAGCATCTGGCGACGAAGAGCTAGAGGTGGCTCATTCGTTTCAGCCAGAAGACTACTCTTTGGAGAAGTGCGGAAAGCCCCGGTGGCAACGCGGAGCGCAGCGTGATGTACTGCGTCCAGGGACTTCTTGCTGGACTCACTTGCAGAATCATAAACAAAACACGCGTAGTCCAGCTTCGATCGGATGATCGACCGGTACAAGAGGAGCAGAGTTTTGCGATCCGCACCGTATGATGTGCGGGCAACACACTTTAAAACGTTCAGGGATTTAAAACATCGTTCCCGAAGCGTTCTAAAATGTTCTTTATACGTCAAACGTCCGTCAAACGTCATACCAAGAAACTTCGCCACCGGCTGCGTGGGGATCGTCTGTCCGTATAGACGGATACCCAATGTAGGGTCGGCGCAGCGGCGGCGACAGAAATGCATGGCAACAGTCTTCCTCGTTGAAAAACGGAGACCATTGTCGCGGCTCCATCTCTCAAGCCGTCTGACTGCAAGCTGCAGTTGTCTGGCCATGTGCCGAGCGCTGGAAGCGGCGAACCAGATGGCAAAATCGTCAACAAAAAGCGATCTGCCGATAGATACCGGGAGATCATCGGCGATATCGTTAATCGCCACTGCGAATAACGCCACACTAAGCACCCCTCCCTGAGGGACTCCATTCTCTTGGATAAAACTGCTAGACAACTGGTTACCGACTCGGACTTTAAACCGACGACCCGATAAAAAGTTCTCGATAAAGAGGCCCATCCGGCCGCGTATGCCGTACTTGTGTACTTTGGAAAGTATTCTGTGTCGTAACACTGTATCATAGGCCGCCTCAATATCAAAGAACAGTGCTCCAAGGTGCTTCCTTTCAGTAAAACAGGTGCGTATCTCGGTGTCAAGGGCTAAAATGTGGTCAACAGGGCTGCGGTGCTTTCTAAAACCGCACTGGGCGTTTGTAAAAACACCATGATGTTCCAGAAACCAGCTAAAACGCACATTGACCATCTTCTCCATCAGCTTTGATAGCGATGATGTGAGAGAGATGGGCCGATAATGGAGAGGGTCATGTCCCGACTTGCCAGCCTTCAAGATAGGAATGATAGTGGCTTCCCGCCAGGTCTCAGGGAAAGTGCCAGTCTCCCAAAGCGAATTGAAGGTTGCTAGCAGCGCCTCGAGGGCAACTGCTGGGAGATGACGGAGCATGTCGTTGTGGACAGCATCCGGACCTTCTGAGACGCTGCGCAACGAGCTGATGGCAGACGTGAGCTCAGCCATAGAGAAAGGCTCGTTGTACACCAAATTTTCAGCTGTGCTGAAGTCCACGGCGGCTGATGCAGGTCGTGAGGACGGCTCTCCTCGGCAGCGCTGATAGAGTGCACGACCTATCGTCTCTGCGACGTCTGAAGGGTGAGATATGTCCGTGTTGTTCACTCTTAAAACCGGAAGCGGAACAGAGCTGAACCGGCCTTCAATGCGCTTCATGCGTGCCCATATTTGGGTCGTAGGAGTAAAACGGTTTAAGGAACTTACATAAGTGCGCCATGAAACAGCCTTTGCCTCCTTTAAAACGCGTTGGGCAAAAGCCCGCGCTCTCTTAAAAGCGATGAGGTTCTCAGTAGTACTACTCCGGTCAAACTTTCTAAAAGCGCGTTTCCTGGCACGAATCGCATCTCCGCATTCCTTGGTCCACCACGGGACCGGAGGACGACGAGGCTGACTCGACGTCTTGGGTATGCACCCGTTTGCGGAGTCATTGAGTAAACATGTAAAATCCTCTGTAGACATCACAGAGGCGTCGGCTCTGGCTAAAACAGAGGCCTCTACAGCGGCCTAGAATTCGCCCCAGTCGGCTTTCCGAACATTCCACCTAGGTGGACGGTTGCCCGACACTGGGGACTCCTGGTGCTCCAGCCACACTGGGAAGTGGTCGCTCCCGAGTGGGTCGTCATGGACGGACCAGGTAAAAAGCTGAGCTAGCCGCGGACTGACTAAGCTCAGGTCCAGAGCCGATGTTTGACCGGAGGGTGTTGTAAAATGGGTGCGCTGTCCTGTATTTAAAATACACAGCGCCTCATCGCGGATAAAAGATTCTAAAAGTCGACCACGAGTGCCAGTCGTGTCGCATCCCCACGCCAGGCTATGGGCGTTAAAATCGCCGACTACCAGGACCGGAGGTGGAAGCTCATCGACAAGTCGATGAAGCTCAACCACCGGGAGCGCTATACCTGGTGGAAGGTATAAGGAGCACACAGTCAGTTCCCGGTGGTTGAAATCAACTCTGGCGGCCACCGCCTGCAGGGGAGTCTGCAGCGGCACCTGGCGCGCAGGTACGCTGTGGTGAACCGCCAGAAGCACACCTCCATGGGCAATGGTAGGGGTGTCCAGGTCTCTCCTAAAAACAGAGTAGCCCTTGATGGCAAGGGTGACATTTGGCGCAAGCTTGGTCTCCTGGAGACCTAAAACAAGGGGTGTGCGCCAACGGATAAGAGACTGTAGGTCCTGGTAGTTGGCCCGGAGGCCTCTACAGTTCCACTGTAGAATAAAAGGCGTGGTTAAAAAGGCGCAAAAAGGGCGCGTATAACATGAGGCAAAGGCGCACGCAGATACCTGACTGACCACAAAAAAGGTAAAAAACACCGAGAGAAATGCACCTGGTAAAAAAGCGCAATAGCGCGAAAAAGATAAAAGGATAAAAGAGGAAATGACTAGACTGAAAGACTAGACTAGGTCCTCTAACTCCGAGGAGGCGCTCCCCCCGTAACGGATGCGGGGGTGCCCCGAGCCCTCTCGGTGAAGCCTCCCTTCAGCGGAGGCAGATCGGGCGTGGCTCGAGCCCTGCTGGGGCTTTTTCGCCCGAGGGGCGTCACCCTCCGAGGGCGACCAGCTCGGGGGCGTCTGCCGCTTGGCGAGGCGCCCTGGAGCCGCGGAGGACTGTTGCCGCCCCGACGGGGATGTCGAGGCGGCGGCCTGTGTCCTCGACACAGGCGTCTCTGGCAGCGGCGGTGGTGGCCGCCGCTGCGGAGGTGGAGGAGGCGGCGGGGGACCCATGATGGGCCGAGTCCCCGCCTCAGGTGTCTCCGGGGTGTCAGCGGCGGCGGCCGCGTTGGCACTCCCGGAGGCGGAGTCGGCAGACGAGGCTTCTTTAGCCTCGAGGGCCTTCTGGACGAGGCGAGCCCTCCTCGCCTCACGTGCCCTCCTCTCCTCCTCCCCCCGCCGCAGAGCCTCCTGCACCGCCGTAGACGGTCGGGGGCGGGGCGGGGTGGGTGGCGCCTTACCCTGCGCCGGGGGGCGCCGACCACCCTGTCGGCGCTGGACGACGGTCCACTCGTCTCCACTCGCGGCTGGAGCCGGACTGGGTGGACCCCACACTGACTCCTGAGCAGCCTGCTCCGTGTCGCTCGGCGGCGCACGAGGCGCCGGGGGGTCCGCTGAGCCATCAGTGGCTACGACAGTGAGGCCGAATCGCTTGAGGAGCTGCACAAGCTGTGCAACACTCATCTGGGAGGCATCGGTTGAGTTTGTCACTCTCACCTTTTGGGCATACGAGGTCTTCGGGTGAGTTTGGTTATACACCTCCCGGGCCTCTTTAAACGACAGATTTCTGGTAGCCTTGATGGTGTTTATCTCCTTCTCTTTGACGTATGTAGGGCAGGACCTGTCATACGCGGAGTGCGGTGTCTGCCCCTCTCCGCAGTTGACGCATCGAGGGGTTTCCGAGCTGCACGTGTCGTCAGTGTGGTCCTGGGAAGCACACTTGGAGCACACGGGTTTGCCTCGGCAGTTGTCCTTCGTATGACCAAAACGTTGACAGCGGAAACAACGCATGGGTGCCGGGACGTAAGGTCGCACACGAACCCTCACGTACCCCACGCGAACCTCGCTCGGCATGTCGGTGGAGTCAAAGGTTAAGATAATGTTATTCGTGGGGACCGTGCCTCTCCTCGCCAAGATGCGGTGTGCTGCTGTGACGCCAAAGTCGGCGAGGCCGTCTGCGATGTCGTCATTGCTCACGTCTCTGAGGTCAAAGCAGTTGATGACCCCTCTGCTCGAGTTCTTTGACCTGTGCGGCTCAACTGAGAGAGAGACAGAGACCAGCTTCCTGCCGGAGGCCCGTCCCTCGGTATACACAAATCGGGTGGCGCTTAAGGCTTTTGCAGCCTCCTCACTTTTCTCGAATTCGACTTCCAAAGCCCCATCGCGCATCCGATCGCAGCGGAGGATCTTGCCGAGGCGGTCGCAGCCGTCCTTCCGTTGGAAGGGGGACAGCGCACCCAGCTGTTTGTCACTGCTCCTTAGGATAAGGATCTTTGGGTTTCGAGGAACCTTCTCGTGTGACGTTCGCCCGCCGGCCGAGGCCAACGGGCGAGAATCGGCCGAAGCCGAGGGGTTGGATTGAGGGGAAGGGGGGTTGGTCCGGTCATCCATATAAGTGTGCTTGGTCTCCGCCAGCTCGGCCGCCGACGCTCCGCAACGGCGCCGCTACAAGGCCTAGGACGGCCGAGCTGACTGTACGGGACTTGGCGGCACCTTCCGAGGGGGAGAGAGAGACTCACCACCCCCCACGGTCGGATACCGCCTCCTCCCTTGACGCCTCGCCGAGTCACCGCCAGGGGCAGCGACAGATCAGTCCCACCGACGGAGGACGAGCACAAGTGCCCGAACCCCGCCGGCGACACCTCTCCAACACCACCCCCGGCGGCATCACGACTGGGAATGGCTCCTCAAGTGCGGCGCCCCACTGAGTGTCCCGCCCTTACAGAACTCAGGGCCAAAGAGGCGTGTTGCCCAGCCACCGCGACTGGCTCCGCACGGTGGCTGACCTTGAGTGGATGAAGGAGATGACGTCTTCCATTCACAGGGACGATGAAGGACATTACGAGGTAGCATTGCCGAAGGTGGAGCTAGGTGAGTTTCCTGACAGTCTGCCGACCACCAGCCGTCGTCTCGAGTCGCTCCGGAGGCGGTTCAAGAAGGATCCGGAGTACTTCGCGTCATACAAAGCGGTGATTCAGTCGCTCGCTGAGGACGGCTACGCCGTCAAGGTAACCGGTGATGACGTGGAGAAGCGGCCGGTGTGGTACCTTCCGCACCATGGTGTGCAGGAGCCGAGAAAGGGTAAGCTCAGAGTTGTTTTTGATTGTGCGGCTCGGTCACACGGCTTGTCACTTAATGACATGCTGAAAGCAGGCCCTAACCTGACTAACTCTCTGATCGGGGTGCTGAGTAGGTTCCGTGAGGGTCCAGTTGCTTTTACCTGCGATGTCGAAGCGATGTACCACCGGGTGCACGTGCCCGATCCAGATTCGGACTTAAATATCGGACCTGGTGTTCGTGTGTATGTATAGAGGGACGGAGACGGCGGTGGCCGCACCGACACTAGCGCTCCAAGACTGAACGGGCGGGCGGGGGAGAATGCTCAGAATGCAACGTTATTGAGATATAGACCGTGTTTCACTGGCGACTGTGTCGACCTGGTGTTCGTGTGTACCTATGTGGCGGTGGCCGTACCGATACTAGCGTTCCAAGACTGAACGGGCGGGCGGGGGAGAATGCTCAGCATGCAACGTTATGGAGACATAGACCGTGTTTCACTGGCGACTGTTGCGATCTGTTCTTTTGGTATGTAAGCGGTCGCAAGGGCGACTTTGATCTCGTTTTTATACGTTTTAATAAAAATGCCGACGAGTTTCGGAACACATGTGTGTGTAAACGTACAACGTGTGAGGTAAATATCGAGGACAAAATGTGTGTTATTCGACACACATTTTGTTACTAAGTGAAGGCATCGAAGCGAGTTTTAAAACACGGATTAAGTATATGCGTGTAATCGGAAAACACGCCTGTCCAGAAAATGCGTGTTATATTTACTTGCCTTTGGTTAGTGAGATTTGCCCACCCACATAACAAAAAATGTGTTACTCTACACACATTTTGATCTGTCGTGGAACGTTCCACGACAGATCGACCAAGCCATAACACCCTACCTCTCATATTTTGATGAAATTGCGTCTATGGGGTTATCCGTACCGTAGACTCATAATCTCTTATTTTTAGCGTTATACTACGAAGGGTTTACGAGTTATAGCCAGAGGCATTTTTCAAAATGCCCAGAGTAACCCTCTTTTAAACTCGTATTATCAAAAAATATAGCCAGTAACCTACATTAATATGCATATCATTGCTAAGCTCTACGGATTGGGCATAAGCTTTTCCAAAGAACAGGACGGTACGCCACCGTGCGCGCGGCGTGTCCTTCAGGCACTGGATAACTCAAACTGCCAAAAAATACGATAGGCTCAGAGAGTGCCTACCCGGCACCCCTTCCGTGTACGCTATTCGAAAAGAGAGAAAGAGTCAGAACGAAAAAGTAGATAAACACATACAGTCTTTCAACAATGGCGCCTCGCGCTCCATTGAGTCGGTCGTGCAGGACGTACGGCCCTCCACCCTTCACGATGGAGATATTCGTGTGAAATTTTCGGCTGATGGTGCCAATGTCGGAAAATTCAGAACGTTTACCAATTTTACCGTATCATTTGTGGATGAACATGATCCAGCGATTCGTGGGACTCATCTAGTATCGGTTTTAGAAGCTCTAGAGATGTACGAATATATATTACTGACCGGGCCGACGAAATTATTTGGAAACGAGGTTTGCAAAATTGACGGAGGCCCGAGTGCGGAGCACTTAGGGCCGGAGTCAAATTTTGCAAGCCGAGTTTCCAAATAATTTCGTACGGCTGAGGTCAGTAAGATTTTTCCTACATGCCGCATACCTGCCAAGTAGTTTCGAGTTTCGACAGGTTTTGGTGACACTTGTATACGATTGTTTTGTCCATAATTTCCTAACCTAAATTTAATTCCTAACTAATCTCGAAAACTAATCTCGAAAACTCTCGAAAACTAATTTCGAGTTAGGAAATTAATTCCATAATTTCCTAATTGACTGCGCTACTGCTGTGGATAAAGCTTCAAAGGAAATTTATAAAAGAAAATGCATCAAAACTCCTTACTTCAAAAAGAATTGCGTCTGAAAACATCAACTCAAAATGGCACAAGTGGATATCCAAGGAGCATAATGCATGAATGATTTGCCACGATATGAAAACAAGAATAAGGTATCATATTCCTAGTGATTAAACGTGAATTTTCCAGTGCTCTTGCAAGAATCCTTGCTTTATTTATGTAATCGTAGGGGAGAGCGGGGAGAGTTGTATCATGTCCAAGTTGTATCAGGGCGAATTGTGCCAAACTTATCCAATGGATGGCGCTCGCGACACGACCAGCCGACGAGGTTTTCCGGGCGCCATCTTTCTCTGTTCTGTCTTGTGGCTGAGTGGACGCGTCTCGAGGTGAGAGCCGATTTTATGTTTTTTTAATGTCATTCTAAAAAATAAGTTACAAGAAAATGTGTGTTCTGGGCATTTAGATGTGCACGAATTTGAAAGATCTCCGTAGCGGTGGTGAGGGTAGGTTCTAAGGCTGCGTGAGTGAAAACGGATTTCTCCAGCTGTCCGCTGTTTTTTAGCACGAGGATGTTTTTTCCAAGATGGCGGCTAGGTACATGTTGTATCAGAGCCGGGTGGGGTATGTTGTAACATGTATGTATGTATGTATGTATGTATGGGTATGTTGCTTTTGATCGCGAAAGCTAAGCCCTGGCTCGCGTTTGTAGGTAGCTAGTCAATGCTCGTTCCATTTCGGCACAATGCACAGTGGGGATTTTTCCGATCTAGCACGTATTTATTCGTAGAGGGCAAACCATAGGTAGAATTGTAGCCAGATTGTGCACAGATGTTGGCTGGTGTGTCCTGGTGAGAATTTTACTTGTAAATGTGCATAATCAACATAGTATAGGGGGTTCAATTGGACCCCCCGCTCAGCCGTTTGGCCCCTGATCAAGCTAGAGCTTCGCGGAAAAGTCAAGCGTGCTGCCTATGACGAAATGAGGCCGAATATATCCAATTTCAAAGTCCAAGGTCATAAGCTGACTTTCCAAGTCAGTTTAATGACCCAACTAAAGTTGGGAAATCGAGACCTCTTGAAACTTCGCAAAGTTATGGTGTTACGGGGTATTTTGGGGTGCTGATCGCGAATTTCATGTTAGTTTTGATCACAGACGATGTCTTTATGCATTTAGGCCAGGTCGGGTCAGGTCAGGTTAGATCAACTAGTAGGCGTCCTGCCGGCCATCCATAGAAGTGTCACCTACTACTGATAGCTTCGTAACATGGAACGAAGGCACCAGAACTACTTCGTAAATATTCAAATGGCTGCTAAAATCGAAATCAGCACCAAAAACTACCCTAGAAACAAGTAAAACTCGAAAAAGTGAACCGAGGTCATCAAAAGGTCACTGACCTTGACTTGACCTTCACGTGACCTTGACACCCACCATTATGGATGGCACCAACATCATTTCACATATTTGAACGTTTAAAACCACAAAAAGACTGGAAACCGCGGATAATGTGAGCTGGCATACGCCGAATCGCGATTCCGGCCAAACATGGTCTCGAGAAATATGCCACAGGTCAAAGGTCAGTTGGGTCAGAGTCATGAAATTTTTAGATTAGATGTAAAATTGATGATCTCGAGGGCACCGAAAGTTTCGGCGCGATCGGCCGCTTTTTGCGCGAGTAATTTGCGGAAAACCATGGGGTTTTATCCGACCCCTTCCCCCTCCCCCTCCCCACAAGTGCTATGGTTAATAAGGTTACGGTATGTATAATTTACGCTTGTAATCCTATTCCTAATGAATGTGTCTCAGAAAATATGCATCATATAAATCACGAAGTAAAATTATTCGCCTATGTCCGGAACATACCTATATCGTGCTGTTTGCCCTAGCGCTCCTAGAGTGGGGTATTAAGATACTCTAATGCGAATATTCCGTGTTCAGGCAAGTTCCGGCAGCCAAACTAGGCGTTGTCTTGTGCAGGAGAAAGTGGCGAATTCGATAGGATATGTTTCGGAGTGGAAAAGTGTGGAAAACATTGTTGATTTCCTACATTTATCTAGAATACCATTCCTTCAATATGGTGTCTGTAAGGGTTTTTTGTAAATGACATTTTTGTGACCTTAGTAAGGTTGTGGCATACTTTCTGTTTGCCATTCCATTCCTAATAAAGGTGCCTTTCAGACGATATGCAACTTTAAGACCTCGCAAGTTTAAAACCAACAGGACAGGACAATGAAATTGAGCTATACTTTCGGGCCTTGCTGAGCCCATTGAGTAAACACGCATGAGTGTGAACTTTGGGCGCATTTTTCCTAGTTTTGCTGTGGACATACAGATAAAACAATGCCATATATGAAAAATTCAGACATTTCTTAGCCCCACTGACACAAAAAATAAACAAAAATCCAAAAAAGATTTTTTGAATTAATAGGCGCTAGATCGGAAAAATCCCCACTGTGCAATGTGTTGGCTTCTTTGCTCTTAACGGGCCACTTTTGCGTCTAGTCTGTTGATTTTTCGTTCGGATTGCATTGACCTAAGTTTGGTCTAATAAAGTGAAGCCTTTGAGCATACCTATACATTGTATTAACCCCATTTAATGTTGTTGTTATGTTCAAAACCAGTAGCAAGCAGGCCAAGCACACCCCCTGAAACGTGAAATAGTGATACAAATTACCCCACCATGTGATACAACTCACCCAAGCCATGGGGCAAGTTGTATCAAAAACATTGTTCTATTCGGGAGACCGTAGAAGAAAAACTGGTAGAGGTAGCGGAAAAGTTACTTTGCACAAAAAAGCAGAAGAATCAAGGAAGGGGATGGTATGGAAATAATGAGTTTATCACGGATAGTTACGAGGTTATGGGTCTAGGAGTAAAAACTGATACAACCCACCCCACTCTCCCCTACTTTGTTTATACCCTATGGCTAAACTTCGTGAAATACATTATGTTTTCCATATTTTACATGTTCTTTTCGAGGAAAGGACTACAAACTTTTGTACAAAATATTTCAAAACCTTTGATAAGCAGAGCAGTTATTGTTTACCAAAAAATGTTAGTTTTCTAATTTTACGAGGCAAATATCATGCAATAATGATGTCAATTATACATTCCCTGTCAAGTGTCAATTAAACATCTGGACTAATGCGATCAATGCGATAAACTATAATTTAGAGGTCACTGCCCTGGGCAGTGAACCCGGGCAGTAAACTTTTGTTTCCTGCCCGGCCTATCAAATAGCATGGCATTTTGACACCGACAGTTTCTTGGTCATAGTTTTACTGCCCGGCTCGTGCTGTGCTTAAGACATACCCCGGCATGTAGGAAAATGTTAGACCGATACTCGAGAAATTCAACAAAGAGATTGATTATCTGAAAAGCCACCGCAGGTTCCCAGTTGCAGCTGAAGATCCTGCTGTGCGCAGATTACAAGTTTTTGCTCATTGCGCTCGGGATGAAGGCGGCGACGTCCTTGAATGCCTGTATTGTATACTGCTGCTGTAAAAAGAGTTCTTATTTCAAAGGTGGTGCAAATCTACGCACTAATCTACGCACTACGTTAGTATCCGGTTAGGCGACCCAGGGACGAAGCTGAGTAATTTGCTTCCAAGTGTACTGCCCTGACCCTGTGATGTAGTTATTGGCGTCCTTCACCTGTATTTCCGCGTGACTGACGTTTTGTTCGACCGTTTGGTGGAGGAGGAAGTCGCGGACACCCCAGCATCACGCGCTGCTCTGCGCGCTGAGCTGGGCGCTTTGGGTCCCAGGGGCCACCTGTCAGAGAACGATCAGGGGAAGCTGCAGTTTAGCAGCTTGCAGTGTCGTGAGCGGGACCGTCTAATATCGGCCGTCGTGAGCGGCGCCCTACTACAAACTGTGACGGAACGTCACGACCGGGCGACTAGGGTGCGCAACTTGTTTGCCAAGTTCGAAAAAGTCATGGATGTGCTCAAATATTGTGATGACGCCGATCGGGTGGCTATGGAGACCAGCACGTTTTTGGCGATGTTTAAATCACTATACCACACGTCCATGGTCACCCCATACATGCACATAATGGTGTACCATGTCCCTGACCTTATCAGGAGTCACGGCGTGCTGAACGCCTTCAACCAACAGGCCGTCGAGAAGCAGAACCATGTTGTGTCGAGCTGCTTCTTTGGCGGAACCAACCACCGTCCGCGCGAAGGATCGCATCAAATCATGCGGAAGGCAAGTCGGCGCCTGCTGCGACTGTAGCTGCCAATGGCAGCGTGCGCGAATGCTCCCTGTGTGTATATATGCATGAATGTATGCGTGTATGTCGCCACGTTTGTGAATTTGGTTTCGCATGATTATGTAACTTCTGAATGATGATAATGGTTTGTTGTCCTAGACGTCACCGAGCCGAAGACGGAATTTCTGGTTAAGCAATAAGTATGCCATTCGCGCCGTAAATGCCAAATCGTCTTGCTGTGCGCGAGAAGACGTCACTCATGGTAAATATTTGGGATGTCGTGGAACAGGTATTTGGAACATAAATGCGGCACGTGCATATTTTCTAATACCGTAAGTCGATTAAACCTAAGATAGTGGAGGGGCTCCGTATATTGACGTTCAATACAGAAAAACATTGATTTGGCCGCTGCATTGATCTTTGCTCGAGGAAGAAAATAAGCTCTCATAAAAGAGGCGTTTTTTTTTGGTCCCATAGAACGAGTGCGAAAATGCAAAAAAAAAATCATTAGACGTTTGTGTTGATAACAGTTAAACCATCGGCCGCCCGGGGCTGCCGTTTTAATATGTAGTATTGGCTGGCAGTACGATATCTTTTTACTTTTCACTCTCGGGCCGCTCCGCGTGCTGGTCTGGCGGTAAAAAGATAGACAATATACAAGCAGCACATGCAAATGAACCATATGCAAGGTGGGAAAATACAAATTTCACAACCCATAGGCATGTATAGCACAAAACATTACCATATTGGCCCCGGCGGGCGGTGCGCAGCATGCGCTGTCCATGGGGAAAACTTGGCCGCTAGGGGCGCTGTAGTCGCCGTGACCGGGTAGACCCCATATACGGAGTGCAAACTTCGGGTTTGTATGCCATGCACCGATGCTGATAAGAAGCAGGTGTCGTAGATGTGCGACTTATGCCGCTGGCTACTCCATGATTCGAAAATGTGTGTGTACCTGAGCTGTGTACCTGAGTTGTGTTTGTACCCGCGATGTGCGTTCGGGTCATCGGCATTTCGGATCTCGGATCGCTTGTGGTTAGATCCACCCAACCAAGTTCCTAAGGTCAAGCAGGATAACATTACATTGTTCACTAGAGAGGGGCCTATGGCTCGAGATATTGGCTAGTGACCATGCCAATATCACGACGACCAACTTGTCGTCGTGAATGTTAGACAAGAACAGAGACATTTGAGTTACGTGTACGTGCCATTGCGAGTTCGTTATGTCAGTTACACCTGGCCTGTGGTGACGTGGCCCTCTGACCTATGGCCTTTGCTGTAGCGTAGAGGGCAATAAGCTCGCCGGCGGGCTGCAGCTCTGCAAGGAGTCGGGCAGTGGCCACCACCGGGTACGGAGCACAATAAAGAACGAACATTGCTGTAAACCCAAGTGTGTGAGATCGCGGAGCCGAAACGGACTCGGCCGCTGAAACACAGCGGCACAACAACTTGGCGACAAGTATGAGATCTGCTCAGTGATTGATCTCGGAAGGACAAGTGGAGATCTCTCAGGTTGGCGTTCTGGTGGTGCGGTACCGGTGGCCGACGTGGATATACGTCACGGGGGAGTGACGGCGTCGGGACTCGGCCATACAAGTTTGGCGTGCTGGATAGTGCAGTGCGCTTGACGCGGATGCACATCACGGTTAAAAAGGGACTATCCCACCTTCTAAAATGTTGTTAAAACCAGTTAAATTGTGCCCGACTTTATAGATTGGATGACCAGGAACACGGTTCTGGCATTTATTTTTCATTAAACATCTTAGGCTTCCCATATTCCAAACACAAACTTTCAAATATGTGACGTCACAGCCCAAAATTACCTCCTTCCCCAGGCCACATTACTGTCATAAAGCTGATTCTTTTTACTCTGTAGGCACCACAACAAAGTTCAGACCAAGTTTTAAGCGATTTTTCAACGAACAAACCCATTTAAATCAGAATGACTAAACGAGGTGACGTCACACTAACGGTCGCTCCATGTTGAAGATAGGGCCTTGTACAAGGCCCATTTTCAAATGAAGGGAACGAATTTCTTCAACACCAAGAGGCCGCGGGGGTTGCAACCTAGATAGATAGTGGTTTCTGAACCTCGCCGCAAACTTGGCTATCTCAACTCAAACCCCATGTTAAAGGTGGGATAGTCCCTTTAAGTGATACCGTCGGGCCGTCTGATATTGCTTAGTGTTTAGTGCTTAGTTCTGCTTAGTATTTGTTAGGCTGCTGCATAATTTTGTGCATTTACGCCGTATGCTTTATCGTTACGCTTCGCTGTGCCATACTCGGAAACAGTCGTGGTGCACCTCCGTGTCGGGTTGACAGTGGTGCGAGCGACGGCGGCTGCAGGGGATGGACTTTAACCGATGGCTTAAGGGTCTAGAGTTCAACGCGGCGGCAATGGATATCATAGACGAACGGCGGCGGACTGCAGTCCTGCTCCATCTGATGGAGCCGGACATACAGGGCGTGTTTGACGCCCTGCCGGAGCCGACCGCGGCTGCAACGTGGCAATAAGACACGGCGGTGGCAAAGCTGCAGCCCACGTCAAACATAATGGCCGAACGGGTAAAGTTTCACCGTACGAGCATGTACGCCGGCGAATCATTTGACACGTACTTGGCTCATTTGCGGGCGGTGGCCGGGAAATGCGGGTTCCCGGCGGCTGACCTCGATCGTGAGCTCCGGGACAGGAGCTCGGCTGCCGGCTGGTGCGACTCCTCAAATTCAGGAGCGGCTACTGCAAACGGTGAGATCTAAGGGCGACGACTTCTCACTTCAAGATCTGCAAGCAACGGCTCGGGCATACGAGCAGACGCGGCTGCCATGACACAGTTCCGCAAATGCAATGCGACCATGGGAGCCGACAGCAGCGCCCGGCTGACGGCAACCCGATCCGTCGGCGGCGCACGGTCCGCTGTTACCGCTGCGGCGCGGTTGAACATTCCCAGCGCCACTGTCCTGAGAACCGACGGCACACGGATGAATCAGCGCGTGCAGCATCAGCGTCACAGTGGCCGACGGGGCTGGAGCGCTGGCAAATTCTATCTGTTATAGTTTAGGCGCCAGACGCGTTCAACTCAAGCTCCGCACGATTTGCCGAAAAGTGCGAAAATGTTTTAATGGTGACGTCATTCAACCTTTAACATATTGATATAGGCTCACTGAATTTGCACCACAAAATGTTCTAATAGGGGCCTACATACCTGCCAAATTTTGGTGCATCTAGCTTAAGCGGGAGCCGAGATAGCACTATAGCCCCCCCCCCCCCCCAACCGCCCGTCCAGGGCGGGAAATTCTCAGACCCTCGCCATGGAGCGTGCTAAATGTTAGCTCTTTATGTCTCTCTGTTGTGTCTGCTGAATGCAACGTTAGCATATCTTATATTCGTCACTTGTTTTTAATTGACAGTTTTCTGTTTTGGCCGCCTTCCAGGCCCCATGAGCGGGTGGCGGAGGTGCTCGGCCTGACAGCGAGGGCGGTACAACTGGTCCAGTGACACCGTGCGTATGGTCCGTCGACTGGGCAAACAGCACCTGCGGCTTCCACCATCGACAACTTCTCCATCGGCGCCATACGAAGGCATTTCTACGCCCGGTTCGCCAACAAGGAGCACCTGACGGTGAAAAGCGTGCTGGAGGGACTCACGGCTGATAGAATCGTCCCGCCTTGCACCTCCGGGTCCACCGCCATGCGGATAATGCACCAGATGGGGTTCCGATACAGGGCAGCTCAGCGGAAGATATATGTCAGAAAAGAGTCGTTGGAGATCGTCTGCCGGCGCATCAAAACGCTTCAGGAGCTGAAGGCGTTCAGACAACGTGGCCACCAGATTGTCTACCGGAACGAAACGTGGTTTACAACTCGGATGAATCACAGCCGGGCGGGAGTGGGTTGACGGTACCCAGGCCTCAACCAGTGCCACATTCAGCCGCCAGGTACCCCCGGGAGACGGTGAGCGGTTCATTGTTGTGGCCGCTGGAACTGAAGAAGGCTTTATTGACGGGTCATTCCTCAGCTTCACAGCCAAGAACGCCAGCGACGACTACCACGGAGAGATGAACAGTGACCTGTTTCTTCGTTGGCTGATGACCAGTCTGCTGCTGTCCCTGGGCGAGCCGTTCGTGCTGGTGCTCGACAACGCGCCATACCACAGCATACTGACGGAGGAGAGCCGCTGTCCCACGCCAGCCACCAAGAAGGCCGATCTCACCAACTGGCTGGTCCAGCGCGGCATCGTGATCCCACCCGGCGCCACGCGGCCTGAGCTGCTCCTGCTCTGCAGAGCGAACAAGCCGAGCCAACAAGCCCGAGCACCGGCCCGGCGCGGGTTAATGCCGAGGGAGATGCAAATGAGCTGAAAGACATTGACGTGCCAGTGAAAATCCGACGTCATCGGCGTGAAAAATATTGAGCAAGGGAGGGAGCCGAAGGCGAACTAGTATGTAAGACCACGCCTGTGTCTCTCTACTTATTTGTCAAGGTGTATCGACAGAGGCACTGCTAATTCTGAGCTCGTGACTAGCAAGAAGTGTACACGTGAAAATAGTGCGGCATGGTTGTAAAATATCTGTAAATATCATATTTTCTGAACATATTAGTGTTAAGGAATAAGGATAGTATTGTGCCTATTCGAAGATCCGAACTCTATCACCTATTTGAAAACTGCGACAAACGCCCTAGAGATTTGCTTGTACATACTGAAGCTCCTGGAGGACAATGGGGTAAAGTGTACCGTTTCCGATAGCCCGGTTGTCGCTTTAAAAAAAGTTCACATAAAAATTCCATATAAATGTATTAGAATCTCCCCCGTCGCCGCCGCCCCGTCCAGGCTCGGGATGAGTTATATGGCATTGTGCGGGGCGGGGCCGGGAGGAAACGGCCGGCGGCACGCGCAGCGCAATTGTAAATTTAAGATATGTCATTTAAGGCACGTAGGCCGTCAAGCTGGCGCCTTCCGTCACCTCGTCGCTGCTGTGCAAGTTCGCACTCGTTTTGGGCGTGTTCTAGACGTTTCGTAGCCTGTTGAATAAAAGGTGGGTCACGTACGACCCCCGGCCAGTCTGGGCCGGCGCGCGACGGAGGCAGCTGGCAATACAACGGCAATGTGGACATAAGGAGTTTACTACAATAAACTAAGTAGTGCAGCAAAAAATAATGCTAAAAAGGGGAAAAACAGAAGTCTGATTTTTTGTTAACATTGGCAGACCAGTATTTCGATCGGCACGTTTCACTTCAGGCACAGCTCAGTCCGTTGGTATCATCGCTGTATATAACCAGCTGAGCAGGAGAACGAGAGCTTTATGGCCCAAATTACGGGCTCAACAAAGAGAAAATGCTCTACGAAGCGTGAGCCTTCAGCGCGCACAATCAGACGCGTGAAGGCTGGACTGCGTGGTGCAGAAAAGGAGTATGGACTACGTGCTCGGTTCGACGAAAAGTCTGTCTGCGACATCACCTGGCGAAGTGCGTGCAGTCGTCCTAAAGGAGAGCGAGAAATATGACAATGTTCAGGAGCTACTCAGCTTGTATAATTCCGAGGTAGGTCTGCTAAATTCAGGGACCATTCTTATGGGCAACAAAAATGTACAAACCCTATATGTGCTGATATTCATGCTGATAGCTCTTGTAATGAAGGCTGCCACCTCCTCGCATGCGTGTTTATATTGTAAATGTCCAAACAACATGTATTATACAGGTGCCAGCGACAAACCCAAGCATATCAGAACGCACGATCCTGGGTGCAAACAGGAGAACTTGCTGCCGTACTTCACACCTTGGAACATCGTCATTGATGTGATGCATATGTATTTCCGTATCAGTGACCGCCTGTTTCACCTGCTGATCGAGCATGGGGTGCCAGACGACCCAGCATCCCGGGCGGCTCTCCGCACGGCACTGGAGCCGCTGGGCGTGAACGGCCGCCTCATCACCACTGCCAGCGGCACGCTCGAGTTCAGCTCATTGCAAAGCCGTGGTCGTGGCAAGATCATATCTGCTATCCAGCGTGGCACTCTGCTTAATCCGCTGATAGGGAAGACCCAGCGAGACCAGTGTCAGTGTGTAAGGGCTTTGTTCTCCAAGTTCCGAAAAACTACGAGACAATGCAGCACAGTGGAGATGCCGCCTCTGTGAGAGCAGAGTGCGAGTCATTCATGGCCATGTTCATTGCCCTGTATCCAAAGCATATGGTGACGCCATACTTTCACCTGCTGGCGTAGGTATTATGTGCCGGAGTTGTGGAGCCACATGGCGTTCCCAGTAGCTTCAGACCACAATCCAAACTGTACGTTCTGGTGAACTATCTGACTCCTCGGGTCTATGACTATGTATCAGAGTGCAGCACATGCGAAGAAACTGTGGAAAATAGCTGAACGCTGAACACCAACTCATGTCACGTGCGTCACGATTGTATTCGTTAGCTGTATGCCAGTATTTTGCATAGACTTGGTTTTAGGTAAGCGTAATCGAATGCTGTCGATCACACTTACAGGTCCCGTTTGCGCCATTTATGTCTTTTGCCTACTTGGCGCCATCTTGTGGTAAAACGTTTCAGTTTTATGGCTGGCTGCATTCAATAAACGTGTTCTCTGCTTCAAAACAGCTTTCATATAAATGGTACCCAGCTATGCCGCCAGCCACTGTCATAACAACGTCATAATCACTTCTTGTACCTAACTCGCGCACGCCATGGCTGCAAACGAGCTAATGTGCTCGCGGCCAGATTGTGATTATAAAACACCGGCTCTCGATGGGCGCGTTAGGATCCAACTGCTCCAGGTGCACCAGGCGGCTGTCCACAGGCCGGCAGCTCACTCAGAGCGGCAGCCACGGGCCTGACGTCCATTCATGGAGGCTGCCCTGAGCATATTCCGGAAGCTACTGACCTCCTACAAGCGGAGTCTCGGAATCTCAGTGCTCTCTGCTAACATCATCCTCCAGTTACATTGGTGACGTGAACTTCAACACCATCCGGTGACCGGAGCCGCGGCCGCACCGCTACCGCCTGCTGCTCCGAACCTCGCTCCGTACGGGTATGCTCTCGCAAACAACCCGTATCTGTTCGCTGCGCCCAATATGGGAGCGCGCCGGCGCCGCCGCCGCAAGGCCGCGCCGGCGGCCCCCGCGCAATGAGCGGATCGCGGCCTGGAGGCTCGCCGCCCCGGGGACCTGGCGCTACCAGAACGACGGACTCACCGGAACCTGGACAGTAGCGCCGGCCCCGGAGCGGCCTGGTCGGGAGCCTCCGGCCTTCCAATGGCGGCTGGAACGAGGCACAGTTCGGCCTCTACAGCAGACGGCACCGCCATCAACAAATAGCGCCCACTCCGAGGACCTACCAGTTCTGCAGCAGGATGACCTGACTTCCCTGCTTCAAGAGTCTACCAGACCCTCCACGTCCTGGGCTTCCGACGACTCCTGGTGGCAGCACCTCCACTCCAACACAGATACAGGTGAGCGAGCGACAACCCCGTCACTGTCCCTCTCCCTGGCATCACTGGCTCCCTCGATAATGTCAGCTGAGATGCAAGCGGCCGCCGCTGCCATGGCAGATGAGCAGGAAGCTGCGCTTCTGACGGCATCGGAGGGTGAGCAGGAGGGGTTCCCTCCTCGTGGGGAAGCGGAGGAGCTTATTCAGCAGTGGCTGAATAACCTCCCCCCCCCATGAGTGAGGTCGAACCCCTGTCTTCCGCAGGCGACGATGAGTTGGACCTCCAATCCGACCTCGACGCCGCGTCGAATCGACCCGGGCAGGCGCTGACCACGCCGCCCAGGCCTGCCACGCCACAGCACAACACGTTAGGCGACACGGATAGCGAACACTCGTTCTTTCAAGTAGCTACACCCGTGCCTTCACCACAGCGTCCCTTTGACTGGTGGTCAATCCTTAATCGCCTCACGCAACAGCAGCTTGACGAGCTGAATCGCACAGCTACCGAGCTCGCCCTTCAAGACCCTCGTTACGAACCCCCAACGGGAGATGACCAGTTGGGTCCCCCGCAGGCCTCGGGGCCTCCAGAACCCGATGAGCCAAACGAGGACAACGAGCAATCCGAACAGGGAGATGAGCCAGAGGAGGAAGAGGACTCAGTCCTTACCTTCATCTCACAGGCCGAACAGGGTGAAATTACGCCTGATCACCACCCTGATTTTTCAGCCCCCAGTTCCCCAGTCTTGAATACGACGGATCACAGGGTACAGTCCATCCTGACCGCCGGGGCCAAAACTTTCATACCACCGCCAGCACGGGCACATCGTCAAATTACCTTTGTATCGCGGATCAACTCCGAGGTGATTGAGAGCCTCGAGAGCTCCGGCCTCATCAAAAAAGGGCCAACCCGCTCCACGTATCGTTTGTTCACAATCCCGAAAAAGGACAAAAGAGTACGTGTGCTGTACGATCTCTCAGATTTGACACCGCATCTCGCGACCCCCATGTGTCATCTGCCGCGACCTATCGATGTCCTGGCCAACAGTAACGCCCGGTTTGCGATCAAAGTCGATCTTACCGATGGCTTCTTTCACATCCCGCTTCACCCCCAGCTCAGTCAGTACCTGGGAATACAATACAAAGGCATCACGTACACTCGGGGGCAGATTGATGTTCTACCACTCCCTACCCATCGGGCTCCCATGGCTCAGCATTGGCTGCTGCCAGTGTTGCCTGCCCTCAGCACTGGTCAGCACTGCCTGCCAGTGCCAGTGCTGCCAGTGCTGCCACTGGCAGCAGCCAGTGCTGAGCCATGGGAGCCTGACAGGTAGGGAGTGGTGGAACATCAATCTGCCCCCGAGTGTACCAGTGGACACGCCTTCCCATGGGCCTGGCCACGGCCCCCGCTATTATGCAAAGCGTAATGCGGGAGGCCGCCAAAGAAATCACCCAAGCATTCCCTCACGTCTCAGCCTACGTCTACTTGGACGATTTCTTGTTCGTCGCCCCCGAACCGGCCCACCTCCGTGAGATTCCTGAGTTCATGACCAAACTTGGCCTCAAAATCAACCGGGCCAAATCGGCCCTGGAACCCACTCAGGAACTCACTTACCTCGGGATTCACCTGAACCTCAAAGAGCGCTCTCTCTCGGTCTCAAACAGTCTCCGGGACAAAGTCCTAGAGGCCATCAAGCAGGCACCCAGCAAATCCCACTTGTACGCTCAGCGTCTGGCGGGATTTGTCAACTTTGTCCGACCCATCGGTCGGCTGCCGCTCCAGATCGTATCAGAGATTCTCGCCCGCTCTCCGCAATTGACCCTTCTCGCCTCCTCTGACCTCATGCGCCACTCCTGGGTCTTCACCGCATCTGACTACCACAACCGCTTCCGCGAACACCCTCGCTGGCTAGCCACAGTTGCTACACCAGTACAACTTGGCTTTGCGGACATACACACGGAAATCTCCATACAACTTCCCGTGTATCTCCCGATCTTTCAGGCCGAGCTACTGGCCGTCTATTTGGCCATGTCAATCGCGCCGAAACGGGTCACAATACTCACAGACAACACCGGAGCACTGTCCGCTGCCCACAAAGGACGGTGCCCATCAGCCTGGCTCCCATGGGTAACCCGTGTGTTTATTCATAGGAACACCAGCCTCCGGTACATACACACGACACTTAACCCTGCTGACCGGCCGTCCAGGGTCCCTTAGTGTCGCTCGCTCTCATGTACTCAGGAATTGTAGTGTCATGCTTATCAAATGTACTCAGAATGTTCGTGTAACACTGTATTGCTCTACCAAAGGGGCACATATGCCCTCCGGTTCTTGCGTGTGTGACGTCACAGCGCGGGAATACGTCACACCTCTCCGCCAATCAGAGGCTGCGCCTCCCCGCCTGCGTGCGGGTAATGCGGCAGCGGCCGCCTCAGTCGGTCGCCGAGGCCCGCCGCGTACGGACGTGCCCCGACCATTGTCGTTGTGAGTGACCCCTTTGGGTGAGCAGTGTCAGTCCGGTGAGACAAATAAAAAAATGTCCTTGCTGCCTCGGAGCCCAAGACTCAACATCGTCATACCCGTTCTGCCGCACCAGCCTTAAGAACCGAAACAACGACCGAGCTTCGGAGCTAGCTACACCCAAGAACTCGCCAACCCAAACGGTCAGTGCGCTTGTTGGGACGCTCTTATCCCAGCCCTCCACCTGCTGGAGCCCGTAGAGACCGCCATAAACCGGGTGTGCTCCTACTCAACTCCTCGACGCCTGGAGTGCGTCACCAGCAACTGTGAGTGTCACTACCAGCCCGATCAACATCAGTGCCAGCACTGCGGCATCTGCCACAGCTGCGGCTGCGACCTGGTCACCACCTCCGCACCCGGCTTCCACCGCTGCTCCTGCACGTACTGTCTTGCCAGGTGCTGCACCCCCCATTTGTCTATACAGCCTCAAGACCCACCTGCCCACAAATTTTTATCCAGGAGCGCCAACACATCATCCTGAAACGGGCGCAGTCGAAGGTCAGCTGCCCGAATTCAACAACTGCGACCCCAGCCCAGCCAAATCAAGGACCCACTGGGATAACGCAAGTTCCGTCAAGAGCGACAGCTCCGAAGGTTTCTGACGCTGCCAACAGCATCCAGCCAACTGAAATCCCGTTGGCCATAGTCGAGCCACACCGCCGGCCGGCCCAATCAACTGCCGGGACACCCTGGAACCGGCTACACACCCAGCCACCGCCACTCGTCCTGCCGCAGCCGATACCCGACCAGCCGGAGGAGGACGACTGGTGAGGAGGACTTCGCTGCGTCAACAAGAGGCTCAAGAGGTGCCGAGCGCGTAACCTGCAATACTGGCGTCAGCGGGCCGTCCTATCGGTCAGCCATCTGATCATCCCGGCGGCAGGTCTGCTGCCTCTCGCACTGCCGTGGCCGATACCCGACCAGCTGGAGGAGGACGACTGGTGAGGAGGACTTCGCTGCGTCAGCAGAGGACAAGCGCAACCATGAAGCTCGTGGCGATGATCGTGTTTCTCGGCTGGCTCGCCACCGTAAGCTGGGCAATGGAAGCTACCCCTACAGACCCCGGGCATCTTTGTATTCCCGTGGGTAAGACGTACCCCAGCTATAGCTCCTGGGCCATAACGGTGTGGGTTAACATGAAACCGTTCAGAAGACAAACTCGTGATTTAACTGCTGCTCAAACGTCTCTGGAACGACTTGCCTCTGAAATAAGACGCAATAACGTAAACACCACTGACATTGCCACCTCTGAAACCATGTTCCAACTAAACCTGAAGGAGCTTGAAGCAGCGCTCGTCGAAATTAACAGCGAAGCAAACGGTCTGCAACAATCCTTTTTCGGATCTGTTGTATCCTAATGCATCCAATGATAGAGGCGACCGGTTAAACCCCGCTCGTCGCTTCCGTAACAGACGCCCCAAACGCATTCTACCACTTGAACCGCTTAAAGTACGGACGAAACGTGGTCTTATCGACGGTCTTGGTAACGCTTCTTTTTTGTCCCATGCCTATTGAATTGTCCACCATGTGAAACATAGTGGAACAGGTATGCAGGAGTGCCCTTCCATGCCCATGTGACCTGGCTACGTTAGGTAAGTACCATAGAACTTCATTTAAAGGTAGACTGCCACCTTTTTTCCACAAAACGGTTTTCACTAGAGCTGAGCCACCTATGTCCCAGACTGAAGTCGGTTTTCCGAAATTCGAACCCGTTTGCGAGAAATCGGAGACCAAAGTTCAGTTTGATGCCATTTTTTAGTCCAAGAAAACCGACATCTCTACTGTTTATCGATAACTTTGAAACATGAATTTTCTTATCTTTTGGTAAATATATGCCAAAACTTTGATTGTTTCGAGATCAGAGAAGAATTTTGGAGTGTCAAAATAAAAGTTAAACTTATATATTCAGTAGTTCATTTTTTCCAAAAAAGTGTGGGAAATGGGGTTTAACATGGGCCAGACCCATTCCAAATGAGCCATGATTTTTTTAATGTTTTACGAACTTAAATGCAAAATAAATTAAACATGGCCAATTTCTCATGAAATCATATATTAGTAAATTATAAAATACCTTACTTTTTCAAATAAAATGTAATAATCTTATGACCTTGAAGTCTAGTGATGTGTAAACATTGTCGCTAGACATTAACCGATTGATAATTGTATGAAAATCGACAATTTTTTTCGCGATTCACGTGATGATACTTTGTCAGGTGAATTCTAAAATTTTGTTTTGTCCAGGGAATAAATCATAGGCCGATCTGAGAAAACTTTTTGAAGGTGGCAGGAGGGGAATTCAAGCACATTAGGTCACATCACTCCCCGCTCTATTTTCTAGCTATGGACAGCCCGCCACCACAGGTACCTATTAGTAAAAAGGTTACCCCTGAGGACCCAGCAGACAGATAGCATGGCTAGTGACATCCGCTGAATTTTAATACCGCCACTGAAAGTGAGATCAAACACTACTGAAAACGTAATTCTTCTCAATCAGAAAGACTTGGCCATAGCTCATTAACTTAATGGGACCTTCAAAGTGCTCAATGCAACTAGAATAACTGCTCAAGAAAACCGCCTAGCGCTTACATCACTGTAAGAAGCTGTTCAAGACAACCCGCGCACCGACGGGGGTCTGCGCCAACTTAGAACCGACGGGGGGGGCGGATAACCCCCTCCCCCCTAAGATCTCGAGAACGAAGCAAGATAGCGACAAGCGGTAAACGGCATCTGATACGCACGGACAAGGTCTACAATTTTTACTAAGGTCATTTTCAGGTCAGGTCAAAGATGACGTCACAGAGGTCAAAAAAGTCAAAATGGCGGCGCTAGATATGGGAGTTTTTCTCGAATAACTTTCGAACTAGTCAAGATAGGAACAAGCTAAGGGCATCATCGTATCCTCTTGTCAATCCGCATCGAATGATATATATGTTGACCTCGAAAGGTCAAGGTCAAAGATTGACCTAAGGTCACGTGACCTCGTGTCAATCCGCATCGAATGATATATGTTGACCTCGAAAGGTCAAGGTCAAAGATTGACCTAAGGTCACGTGACCTCGAGGTCATCATGCATATCATTCGATGCGCCTTGACGAGCTGAACACAATGAGACCATCCGCGCGGCTGTATCTTGTTCCTGTACGGAGTTATTGGCAAAAAACCTTTGGTGACCTTTGATGACGTCACATGACCTTACAGTTGCCCAACAGCAAAACAGACCTCAAGGTAGTGAAGGTTGATCGTATATGAAGTCATGTATGGTTTATGGGGCCATTCCGACCCGTTTTAGTGGTAAAAACAGGGAGTTGATTTTTCCCCCATTGACTTATGATGGGGAGGTCGAGAAATTGACCTGACCTTAGGTCATCAATATCAAAATTCCAATATATACAAATTGTAGCTACTAATGACCTTATAACATCCTGCGACTTTCAAAGTCCTCCGACAAAGACTGTAGCTCTACTGCAGCTCTGGCACGGCGACAAAGTTGCAAAAAAGTGATTTGAGGTTGGGTCATTCAAAGTGACCTGGTGACCTGACCTTGAAAGTTAGGAGGTTCAAACTTGCACACCATGTGTAAAATTGATGAGAGAATAGTCGTACCGAATTTCGCGGCGCATCTACGAAAAACCTAAGGGGGGCGGATATCTCCCCCCCCCCCCCGTCGGTGCGCGGGTTAACGTAGGTAGCGTACAACACCATCGTTACGGCGGTACACAGCAATGTAGATAAAGTTTCCCTTGCATTACAGTTGTCTCACATCACATAATTCAAGAATCACACCTGACCCCCTCCCCGTGTTCGAATACGGCGATCCACGGCGTATCTTTGAACAGTTTCGGCGCTATGCTAGCCCGAAAAACCTCTCGGGCGTGGTGGCCCGGGGCTTAATCTGCTACGCCATCGGCTCGTGTAGGCGGGCGGCCTGGGTGGCCGACCGGGTTGAGGGGGAGGTACAGACTGCTGAACGGGATGCTTCAGTCAGTGCTGCGGGAGAAAAGGTGCTACATGTCCTCACGCCGGAAGTGATGAAGGGTCAGATTCTTCACGGGCTGAACTAGCGTCGTCTGCAGGCAGGCGAGACTCCACGCGAGTACGTGGAAGCACTGAAGATTCGGATTCAGCAAGCCATGCTATAACTGACGGCTGAGTCTCTGAATCGCATGACAATCGTGCAGGCGATCAAGGGTGCACCAGAGGCGGTGACGGTTTGTTTGTTTGTTTATTGGAGCTTTAGGGCGCGCCGTCTACTGGGGTCATTGGCGCCCATAACGTCACATACTATTAGAGCAAATGTATCAAAAGAGAGAGCCCACTAGATTCAAGGACTAGAACCAAAGACTGGTGACGGTATCGACAGTTCCTGACGGGCACAGGCAAGTTGAGCGGGACATGTCAGAGCGGTGTTGACTGTCACCGGCCGTGGCAGGGTCGCAGGTTGATCAAGGTGGACAGCCCGCGCTTGTTTGTGTCGTTTTTTACGGTGAACCGAGCACGTGCGTGGCGGAGAACCCCTGTGATGTTTCCGGCAATCCAAAGCGGTAAGTGGACTAAGGCGCTTTGGGATAACCTTCCGAAATGGATACCGATGGTTGAACGTTATTTCGCTGCGATGATGTAACGGAACCGGTGAGAAAATGTGCGATTCTCCTCCATGTCGTCAGCGATTATGTTGCGGACACGTATGAAACGCTTTCTGAGCCGGAAGGACGTGTCGAGGGTAATACCTTTGAGAGCTGTAAGTCGAAACTACTCGCGTAAGTACATGACCCCGGTGCATAATGTGATTACGGAGCGGTCAGAGTTTCATGCGATGACCATGTATCCGGACGATGATTTTTAACATTTCCTGAGACGGCATGAAGTCCAGGTTGGGCGCTACGACTACACCCCGGCGGAGGCTGAGAGGGAATTGCGTGATCATTGTGTTATGGGCGCCACACAGGGCCTTGAGGAAAAGAGAGCGACAACAGTGGCAGGATGTATCTCACAGTTGACAGAACCAATGCGTTGACAATAGTGCTGAGATGAGAGTCTCTTTCGGTAGTCTATATCTGGCACGACTAAGACATATAAGAAGACACCAGTGCATCGTGCAACAAGCTGATCAACAAGCTCGTATGATACTCGTAAGACAGCGTGCGGTCCATCACCACGCCCAAGTTTGTGACGTGATCGCTCTCGTGAATGGTACTGCCGCTCACGGTAAGGGTAAAAGGCGGAACACTTCGTAACATTTGGCAACTGGCCCAGTCGCGTGCCTCGCGCCTCGAGGCGCTCCTCACAGACCAGCAACTAGGCGACCGAAAGCCTACGCAGCTGCTGCGCAGCACGCAGCGCATGCTAGGCAGTGCAGGTCGCGACTTGGGACTACTCAGGACGCTGTTCCTCCAGCGCCTGTCGCCGACAGCCCGCGCTACCCTCGCGCTGTTGCCGGGCAGTAACGACGCTCCTCGGCGTGGCCGCTCCCGCTCCCGTCCACGTCGGCCCGCACCTGCATCGTCTGGCAGCGCTCAGCCGGCGGCGACGGACGAGGGGCATTGCTGCTATCACTGGCCGACACTGGCGCCCCTTAACCCGCGCGGGGCTGGGGTCTCCAGCCGAACGCGCGGGGCTGGGGGGGGGGGGGTAAATTTTACCCCCCCCCCCTGTTATCTCCCGAACTAATGGTCCGATTTGGAAAATTCAAACGCCAATCGAAAGCTCTCATCACGAACTACTAAAAACATGTACTTATTTAAAGTTTGAGGTCAAGGTCAAGGTCAGGTCAAGGGTACAAATTGCAAGTTTCTACAGTATCGGCCTTGCACCGTAGTTGCCGAAGAATGGAGTCATGGACTGAGACTGATCGCCCAAAACGTGTTCTTAGGCTACCAAGACAATATTCGTTGCATACAATATCATTCAGAGGTCAAGGTCAAGGTCAGGTCAGGTCACCAAAAAACAAAATATAGAAAAGGGCATGTGCGACACATGTTTTATGGGTCATTTTACTCATAGAATTCAAAAGGCACACTCAATAAGTGATATGGACCACCTCTGGATGAATTTCAGGTGGAGGTCAGGTCAAGGTCAGGTCAAGTGAGGTCAAATTTTGAAGTTGGTTGTTAAGGCCTAAAAAGGTGTCTATCTGATGCAGTTTTTCACGGTGAATCGAATGGTGCTATTTTTGTTTCCGTACGAGTTCTAGAACTTCAAAAAAAGTCATTTTTCAAAAAATGTGTGTGTCGTGACGTCATAAAATTTTGAATAACTCCCACATTTTTTAACCGATTCTTCTAAAATTTGGTATGTAGGTGCACATAGACCACTTCTCTGACATATATTCCGTTTTTTTCGATAGTTTCAAAATTTTGGATTTTAGAATGATTTTCCCAAAAAAGTCAGTTTTTTGAAAAAAATTAGGCCAAAATCCAAAATTTTTAAAAACCGAGATAGCCATTTGATAGACAAAGTAAAATTACGTATAACCTTTTTTGTTACGTCTTGATTCCTTTAAAAATGAAGATGTTAGCGGCGTTTGAACTTTCGCCGTTTTTGAGGCGAAAATGGCGAACATGACGTCACTAAAACGTCAATTTCTCAAAAAATTTCCGACGGATTTCGCTCAAATTTTCAAGGAACGTGTCAAATTGATGTAAGAAAAGGTACTGAAAGTTTGGCGGCGCTGCGCGCCGCCGTTTTTGAGATATCGCAAAAATTCGCGAGGGGGGTAAAATTTACCCCCCCAGCCCCGCGCGGGTTAAGTCACCGACCTCGCCTGGAACTGCCGAATCCTCGTCGAGACCGGCGCACAAGTGAGTGTCATCCCACCACGAGTCCAGGCCGACGTGTAACAAAGTTTAATTAGCCCTTTCCTCTAGCCTCCTTGTCACTCCGCCCGACCTCCTCGCTTCGATGCCTTATACGGTTATCCTCTTCCTATTGGCCCGTGATATGACGTGCATATGTCACGTAATGCATGCTGTGTGTGGTGAGAGCGCCGAACCGGAGCGGGCCGAAGCCCCCGGCAGTCGAGGACAGTCAATTCTTGTCAACGGACTCGGACCGTGCGAGGGCCGCTCCATATCCGGTCACTTTTGATCTTTACTTCTTCTTCTCGGCTCTTCATCTCGGACTCATTATCTCGGCAATATATGTATAGTGGAAAGTGGTGCAACAGTTTATTTGAGGAACGCGACGGACTAGACTATCACCAACTTTACTGCACTGTGCACTTTGCACTTTACTGTGTAATCGTAATTCTCGTGTGGGCGGTCAGTCAATCTACTGGAATGTATCTCTCGCTCTGTTATACGTTTTCTGACTGCTTCGTACTGCTCTTAACTTTGTCAAAACTAACTAGTGTTTCCTCGCTCTGTTCACCATATAGCTTGTTCGTACTGACTCGAATACATCGCTATCCTTGGTCGATCTGAGTGTTTGGGGGAGACGGCTTCACATCAAGGCACTTTCCAGCCTGTCGTGTGGAATCCCAAGTTGCGAATCCTAAACACTGGAATGGCTTAATCTGGCTCAGAGCACGACTCGCCACGGCACCAGCCACAAATGGTGACCCCGACGTGATCGGCTAGCTCGAGAAGTCTTCGCCTCCGCCCCGACAAGAAGAGGTCATCCCTGACCTGACCTCCCCATCGCCTCGGCAAGAATGGGTGACATTCACCCGGCTTCAGCTGCCGCGAACAGTGACTAGTGCGCTGGTGACGTGGCCCAGCCTCGGTGCAACGAGCGCTATCGCGAGGCTGCGCGGTGAGCACTATCGTAGTGCAGCGCCATCAGTGAGCGCAGCGAGCGCCTCACAACTACCAACAGTCTTTCTTTGTACATATAGTGTCATTGTGTGATATAATAGCGACCATGACACCGCCGGCCCAGCCCGAGCGGCCGGAGGCTGCCGCACAGGACGCGCCGACGCTGCCGTTCGCGTCGTTCAGAATCCAGCCCTACGCACCGGAGAAAGGAGAACTTTGGCGAGTTTGGCAGGTTGAATGCGCGTTCGCGGTCGCCGGCATCAGCGACGACGGCGACAAGTTCCGGCTCCTAGTGGCTAACCTGCCGGTGCACGTGGCATCACAGGTCCGAGACGTGGTCACGGCCGAGACCGGCTCTTTCACCGACCTCAAGAGGGCCCTGAGCACGCGCCTGGCCCAGTCGCGCGCCTCACGCCTCGAGTCACTCCTCCGTGACCATCAGCTGGGCGACAGAAAGCCCACGCAGCTGTTGCACAGACAGCATGCAGCACATGCTGGGCAGCGCGGGCCACGATCTCGGCCTTCTCAGGACGCTGTTCTTTCAGCGCCTGCCGCCGACCATCCGCTCCGCCCTCGCGCTGCTGCCGGAAGACACTAGCATTGAAGACCTGGCTAGCGCGGCGGACCGGTTCCAGGAGGTCTCTGGTGGAGCCGCTGTCACCGCCGTCTGCACGCCGACGACCGGCGTCGCTGCCGCCTGTGGCCCGCCGGCCGGCCCTAGGGTCATGCTCGCCCCGCCGGCCAGCGCAGTGGCCGCCGCCGGACCGCCCGTCGCCTGCGGGTGCGGTAATTCCGGCATGGCCGCTGCCGTCACCGCCCTCACCGCTGCGGTAGCACGCATCGAAGCCGTCTTCCAGCGGGGCAGTGCCGGCGCTCCTCCGCGTGGCCGCTCCCGGTCCCGTCCGCGCCGACCCGCACCTGCCTCGTCTGGCGGTTCTCAACCGGCGTCGGTGTCATCGGATGAGGGGTACTGATGAAACCACCAGAAGTACGGCGCGGAGGCCCACCACTGCAGACCGTCGTGCTCCTGGGCGGAAAACTAGTCCGCCTGTCCGCGCTAGCGCCAGCGGAGACGGGCCGGCCAACACTGGCGCCCCTCTTCTACGTTACCGACCTCGACCGGAACTGCCGATTCCTCGTCGACACCGGCGCACAAGTGAGCGTCGTTCCACCACGAGTCGTGGCCGACGGCACCACTGTGCAGCAGCCCGACGCGCCAAGACTTGAAGCCGCCAACGGCACCGAGATAAAACTCCATGGCGCCGTCTCGACTTCGGTAGGCTTCGGCACGATAGACTACCCGTGGACTTTCCTAGTCGCCGACGTATCGATGCCGATCTTGGGAGCGGACTTTCTCGCCCATCATCGCCTGCTGGTGGACATGCGCCGTCAGCTCCTCCAGGCTGAACACGGCACAACGTGCGTCGTGGGCACCCGAGTCGACATCGGCTCTGTCAGAGTGCGCATGTGCGCAGCGCCCACTCTCTCGGACTTGTTCAGAGAGTTTCCTCGTGTGACGGCCACCTCTGCCAAACTCCTGCCGGTGCGTCATAGTGTCACCCACCATATAGTGACACGCGGACCTCCGCGCGTGGGACATCCTCGGCGATTGCCACCGGACAGCCTCCGCATCGCTCAATAAGAGTTTGACAAACTCATCAGCCTCGGGGTTGCCCGCCCAAGAGCAGCCGGGCGGCACCCCTGCACATAGAGCCGAAGAAGGAAACCGGACAATGGCGCCGCTGTGGCGATTACCGCGCCCTGAACGCCGTCACCGTTCTGGACCGGTACCCCATTCCGTTCCTGCAAGACTTCTCCGCGAACCTGCACGGCTACACCACCCTCCCCCTGCAGAACGGTGTGCGCATCTGCGCGGACTACTGACTGACGGTCAACCCCCAGCTGAGCCCGCTCAAGTACTCGATGCGGACAGCAGAGGAGCTGTTCTCCGGCATCAGGAGAAAACGGTTGGCGAAGCTAGACTGCAGAAGCCCATACCTGCAGGTGGAGCTCGACAAGACGAGCAAAAACGAGACTACGGTGACACAACACCGCAGCGACTACCGTATGAACACATTGAACAGGATCCCATACGGGATCTCGGTGTGCGGAGCGCTGTCCCAGTCCGTGATCGACCAGATAACGGCAGGTCTGTCCGGCAAGGTCAGTTATCTGGATGACGTGCTGGCGTGGGCGGACACGGAGGGACGAGTTGCTGCAGCGGCAAGAGGTTGGAAAAGTAAGCATAATGATCCCTCTCGTGTTTCATCTACCTGGAGAAAAATGTACCTATATGATATTGGAAATCGGTATCAAAGCGATGATGAAAAGAAAAGAAAATTGTTTATGTTTTGGAACATGATAGGTGACATCAGTTCTGAATATAAAGTGCTTTATTGCTACTAGTTACGGCCCTCCAGGTATTTAGTGGTTGGTTGCCAACATCACAATAAGCAATCTGCATTGATGAATTCGTCTAATGGCTGTTGAAAACCGTTGCCGAAGTGTGTGCACGAACCCTCTTCTCATTTCTATTGAGTCATTTTACAGGAGTGTCTCTGTCATTCAAAGTTATTACACCAAAAGCACATAGGCTAACCAACCACTCTTTTGCTGGAGGGCCGTACATATTGATTAAATATCACTGAACGCACCAAAACACAACGGTACAAAAACAACTGGTAAAAATGTGGCCGTAAACTGAATTTAGACTTTTCCCACAACGACACAGGGAGGCGCCCCCAAGCCGTTAAAAAGGCGCCCCTCACAGCAGTGCCCCCTCCCCCCCCCAAGAAAAACAAAAGGTTACGCCCCTGAGTCTGCTCCGACCTTTCAACGCGTGTGGCTGTGTGCGTACTGCGCGTGTCGGGGCAGCGCAGGTCCGGTCATAGACTGACCGGAGGTCTGGCCGAGACCGGAACACCCTGAAAACCCGAGCGACAAACACTGGAAGAACTGATGAATGTGCTCCAGAGACACCTCAGCTCAGCCCGCAGGCACTGGTCCATGTGGAACGCTTCCAGTTTCACTTAAGGGCACAGTGGGGGGGGGGATGTCAGCAATCATTTTGGGTCTTAGAAAGCTGTCCGGTGCGTGCAATTTTCAAAACTTTCTTGATCAGGCTCCCAGGAACAGGCTGGTTTGTGGTTGGACCGGCTCCGGACGGCGAGGACCGGCTTTAATTCATAACAAGCTGTTGACTGAGTCTAAGGACCAAGCATTTTCCAGAGCTGAGGAAATAGCTCTGGGCATGGAATCTGCCGCTGAAAAAGCCACGCTGAGCGACATAGACCATCTCACCTCCAATGCGCAAAAGGTTGGCACCGGGCGCCGCCCTCGCCCGGCGTCCGCCCTGTTCCAGCGCTGGAGCCCAGCGTCACTGGGCCGGCTGCACGATGACCTGACCTCGGCATAACCGGGTCATCTGAAGTACGTACATCATCACCTCCAGACTCAACCAGGGCTGTCTGGAGAATACCTTCAGTCAGCTGCGGAGCATGTGCGGCCCCAACACGCATCCGGATGCCGTGGAGGTCCGTCAGCGCCTAGGAAAGGATTCCGCGATGTCTGGCGTATCGTGTCGGGAGCAGGCAGCGGAAGTCGAAGCTGACCCCGATTTCCTGACGACCGGTACTGCAGCGACCAGCTCCGACACCATCCGCGCCAGCGCACTGGACGGCCTCGACGTTCTGGTGGGCATTTAGTCGACGATTTCCCGCTCGGATGGTCGTAACCACCGACCAGTAGGTAGTGGTACCCACGCTACAAGCTCTGCTTAGCCAATTCTACTCAAACCGTTTGGACAAAATAGAAAAGAGAGTGAAATAGATATTGTAGCGCACAGCCGCAGCATATCGCTGATGTAGCGCACCGATGTAACTAGCACTGATGTAGCGCCCGACGCAGCGCGTCGCTACCGTCGTTACCGACGGCTGTGCCCGAAGCGGAGGCTCGCCGCCATCCGCTAGATTGCTCAGGTTGAGTCATTCTTATTGATCGGCTATTTAATGATATAGTGAGTTGCGTACCTTTGTTTATCCCGCGATCATCGTTTCCAATTGGGCATTGACTAAATCTACCTATCGGCATCATTCGCTCCTCTTCACGTTTTTCTATCTTATTCGAACTGCTATTTACCTTGTCGAAACTAACAAGCGAATCGTCACTGTTTATATGGTAAAGCCTATTTGGAGAGTGTCGAATGCATCTTCAATCCTGTCGGACTGACGTTTGGAGGACACGGTCCCGCATCAAGGCTCGCCTCAGCCTGTTGTGTGGTGACGACTGTGGCGAATCCCGAACGCTCAGCGGTGACACTATCCCGCTCTGGCTCGACTCGCCGTGGCACAGGTCACATCGTTCGCTGTGCACAATGGCTCACCGTTTCCAGATATCGCCAAGCTATGAGAACAAAAATACTGAATCAAGAACGTCATGCTTGAATAGAAAAATCGCACCAGGAGGCCAAGAGACAACCAAAAGCAGCAGGACACCAAAGCCGGCCCTAATTCGCAGGGTGTGATGTGACGTCCTCAGGGCTAAAATGGGTATAGAAACGGTGAACAAGTTTCCGCGGTTAAGACGCCTTTATCGCCAACAGTGGGCATATGCGAGCTGCTGGCAATTGGTCCTAGTTCGCAGGAGAATAGCTGCTAGCAAGTTTTAGCAAGTACACTTATTGCTACTATCATTCGAACACATTTTGGAGGAAGACGACGGAGGAAAAAACGCAGGGCGTAATGAAGCCCGATTTCTGAGCCCGTGATATAGCAAGTCGGGCCAATGTCAGCGGTAAGGTTCATCGAGAGAAATGCATCTAGAATGCGCTCTTTCCAGTCACATATGACACATCACTACCCAAACAGATTACGTGTTCTAGCCAGAACGCGCCGTGGCTCACTAGGTAGGTATGAGTAACTCTGTAACTGCTGGGGAGCGCGTACGTGCCGTTTGTCGCCTGCCAAGAGAGCCTTCCAAACGTAGGTACGGTTCTCCAGTAAAAGTCTTGTTGGTTTTGCTTTTTTGGATATATCTGGTCCTATATTATGTTCAAATGCATAAGTATGAACCCGAATTGTGTGTATGCACATTTACCACTAGACTGTAAAATTGCATCCTTGTATGCCAAATACTTTCCGAGATTTTCACCAAAAACCTCATTTTCTGCCGTTTGGGGTATTCTGGCCGCAGTCTGCCTGGGATCGCCTATGACATCAGTAGAGCCATCTAACGAGAGGAACGCGGAAACACAGAATCATGAATGAATCGAGCGCGTAGTAAACGGTGCATGAAAGGGAGACTCGGCAGAGGCTATCCGGGTGGCCGGCGGGCGGCGCGCCCTTAGGCAACGGCTGACCCTTCGGACCGCGTGGGGTCAGAGGTCGCGCTCGAGAGTCAGGAAGTCTCGGCTCTAGGTTTCAGCGCTGTGCAATCAGGAAGGGAGGGGAGGATAGCGCTAGCCCGACTGACTGGTATCTCGGCTGATTCGTGTGGGGTGGAAGGGAGCACAGAACGGGATGGTGGTTAGTGATGGATGGTGAGATGGTGGTTAGGTTAGTGCGTACTGCGTAGAACGTAGCTGAACATGCATTGTTTTTCATGACAAACAACATGCAGCATAATGTGCGGGATTATGCCAGAACTGATACAAAAAGGGAACTATATTTCGGGCGAGGGAGTGGATAGGTGCCGTGACACAGCATGGCGAAGACGATGCTGCCAAAATCGGGATGCTTTTTTGCCCCCATTCTTTTACCCCTAACATGGAGCGCTTGACCCGAACTTAGAGGTCCCCGCCTGACCTTAGACCTTAAAATCGCACCCGTCAAGTGCGCCACCTTTTCTTCAGGGGCGCTCTTCCTGGTTGCCTCTGTTCTTACCAATAACTAAAGCAAATCGAACGTGTAATTAAAAAGGCAGGCACCTCAAATACAATTTTATTCACACCCGCTCGTGTGCATACTTGTTTTGACCTATATCTTCTCATATCATTATATATCACTTCAGTGCTTAACCCTCAACAGACTTTTTGGTTTTCTGCATATACCCAGGCCGAGGGGGGGGGGGCGATTACGACCCCTCTCCGTCTTTTCGCTCCTAATTGAGCTAGCGCCTTCCGGATAAAACTGAGCGCGTGTGTCGTATGAGATGCAGCAGCTGGTGCCCGAGTTGAATGTCTCAGGTCAAACGATAAACTCTGAGGTCAGAATAAGTGCTCCAAGTCGCGGGATCGGTTTTTGGTAAACAACTTCACCATAGTGGATACAGAGCCAAGGTAATGGCACCATCGAGTTTTGCATGCTCAAGCGCGTCGAATAGTATACGCTTTGTTTTTGTTGAGGTCAATTTAAGGTGTTCACCTCAGGTCATGATCAGGGCAGAGCCACTCAGTCCACGAAGCTGGCCCAAGGAGGTCGTATCGCTTATTTGATTCGGTAGGTCCTCACAAGTCATTTGGTGGCTTCCCGACTCGCTAGCTCAATTTGATCGGGACTTTTTTTGGTGAAAACTCCTGTGACCTTAGTGACGTCATACATGAAGTCGCCTAAGATCAAGAATGCAAAAGGAAATGCTGGGGCTCGTAAAGATTGTATAATATCACGAATTAATGCGCTTGAGATAGCTTTAGACGGCTCCCGGCGCCAAAATAACAGTTTTCATATTTCCCCATTGATTAATAATCGTGAAGTTGCGTGACCGACCTGACTTCAGGTGACTCTTAAGAAAAATACGAGATAACTACATTCAAGTTGTGAGGCCTCTAGGAGATAGTATTATGTAGATCATATAAGCTTCATTACCCAGTGAAAGGTCCCCTGGCACGAAGGGTGTTGCGACGTCGCAACATTTTGGGACCTTACAGAGGTTCACTTTTGACGTCATTGGTCAACGGCCTGACCTTAACCTTCGCACTTGTAAGAGGGTGTCGAACAGACGCCCCACTCTCAGTTTTTCGCAAATAACTCGCGCAAAAAGCGGCTGTTCGCGACGAAACTTTCAGTACCCTCAAGTTAATCAATATTACGCCTACCCTTAAAATTCTTATGACCCTGACTCAAAAGACCTTTGACTTGTGGCCTGTTTTCCGAGACCATGCTTGGCCGGAATCGCGATTTAGCGTATTTCGGCTCACATTATGAGCGCGTTTATTGTCTTTTGTGGCTTTAAGCGATCAAACATGTGAAAGGATGTTGATCCCATGGATTCTAGTGGGTATCAAGGTTACCTACGTGAAGGTCAGTCAGGTCACTGGCCTTTGATGACCTTAGTTCACTGCTTCGAGTTCTGCATGTTTCTATGGTAGATTTTGGAGTTGATTTCGCATTTAGAAACCGTTTGAGCATTTACGAAGTAGTTTTGGTTCCCTCGTAACATGTGACCTGACCTGACCTGACCTGACCTGGACTAGATGCACGAAAACATCATCTGTGATAAAAGTTAACTTGAAATTCGTGATCAGCACCCCCGCAAAACCTTATAACAGCCTCACTTTAAGAAGCTCTAACAGGTCCCGATTTTCCCGACTTTTGAGTATATATTGACTTATCAACAAATGACCTAGGACCTTAAAATTGTGTATCAACGGCCTCCTCTCGTCACGGGCAACACGCTCTTTTTCCGCGAAGCTCTAGCTCGATCAGGGTCTGAACTGCAAAGGGGTCCAACGGACCCCCTCGGCCCCTTTATGCTAGACGCTGGCAAAACACCAATATGAGCGAGGGTTAAAATACAGCTGCTGTCATACAAATTCGGCTGGAATAAAAGGTCAGGTTTGCAAAATTTCAGCTCTCGCAGCAAATAGACATGTGGAGGCGGCACCCGTCTCCCCGCCCCCTCTTCTCCTCTCGGCCACTGCCAGCGAGGTTTTAAACGTATCATACACATTACAAAGCATCATATCAGATGACGCACCCGAGCAGCCATATGCACTGAAAAAAGCTTATTACCCACCCTAGTCTATCGGCACTAGAGATGTCAATCGGATACAAACTTTTTGGTATACCGATGCCAAACCGATACCAACTCGGTATTTGGTATTTCAATGCTAATGTGTTTGGTATTTTGTTGGTATCATGAACCCTTGCTAATGTTTAGGAAGCTAAGAAATCGGTAAAAAGTTGGGTATTTTCCTCATGTTCCCAAGTTGCTTTGGTTTCGGTATTTCTCCACGGTTTTGGTTGGTATTTGTAATTTGGTTTGGTATCGGTATTCCGATTTTCCGTAATTGACATCACTAATCGGCACCATAGCACATGGTCGAGACTGTCGTCAGCCACGGACGCGCACTCGACCAACCCTCCGAGCCCGTTGACTGCGGGTGACCTTGACATGTCAAGCCTGATCGGCCGCCGGCCGCTGTCGTGCGGCCGTTACACGCGGAGGGGAGGGAGACACAAAGCTCTACGTTATAGGTGACCTCTGACCTTTCCCTGCGCCCTGGTCACTGACCCCGCTCCATGTCGCTGGGCGGTGGCATGGCGGTGGAAACCGGTTCTAGCCTCTACACATGCCACCATTCTAACGCTCCCCTCCCCACGCTACTACGCGGCGTGGAGTACGCTCGTGCGTAACTGGGCGGAGCAAGGGGGCACGCGATACAGGGGCGGAACTGGTTGCCCTCCCGCTCGCCGAGAGACCAACGACTAATACCCTGGAGAACCGTACATCAACTGCGATTGATCGAGAACTTCTGGGGCCAGGATAAGCAGAATGCATATCAAGGAGGATAACAAGCGAAGAGTGACGTCCATTTAAAGAGCATAATCCACCATGTGTTGCGTCAGATGGACCTGAAGGTGCCGTGCAAACTGCAAGATGATGAGAGGTTGTGTCAGCGCGTGCGGATTGCAATAGTTTACTATGGAGCTCTTTAATAGTGGAGATCGGATTTTCAAATTTCATGTGATCACGTATCGTTTTTTTTTTTTTTTTGTTCACAAATATGACTTCGGAGGAAAATCCCATAAAATCCATAAAATGCAAATCCCAAAAAAATTAACATAATCCCAAATATTTTAGACATCTCAAGTTTGGAAAACGATCCGTCGGGAAAAGCGGCACTCAGGCCCAAGATACACTCGGTCAGACCTCCCGCTTAGGGGGTCTCCGTGTTCGGGCCGTGCTGGAGAGACTAGACTCCAAGAAGCGGCTGCCATCGAGAGAGCGAAAGTGGCCGTGCAGGATACCGTGCTGAGTGGAGATCCGGCGTTTTTGCCGGCAAATCTGACTTTCATTCCTGCAGCTCTAAAGAAGCTGGAAAAGGCTGCGCAGTCGGTTCACGGTGCACTGTCCCTGGTGGACAAATCGAAAAAAAAATATGTAGTCGGATACCAGGTGAGAAAGGGCAGAAAGTAGAAACTATAGGCGACATTCGAAGAGTTCTCCCGAGAAATCCGGATATCGCAGTGCTAAATGTCATCAATAGCACCCTGCGGGAAGAAGATTCCAGTGCGGTGCTACCGCCCACAAGGACGCCGGAACACATGGCCTGCTTCAAATACGCGCCAGTCACTAGCATTGAGGTCGAGTCAAGATTGTTTTCCCTCTACCGCGATGTGCAGACGGACAAAAGACGACGTCTCGCCAAAGAAAATCGGTCGCGGCTTATGGCATCCAGGCTGTTTTACAATCGATCTATCCAGAATGAAGAGTGAACAACTGTCAGTGGAAAAGGTAAGGTCCGTGTCGCATAAAAAAGGCCGAATTATGCAGGAAAAAAATGTGTGCTCCAATTAACACGTTTTCACGACTTCGGCACATGTTTTGTCATAATTTCAGTCGCAAAAATGGCATATTTTGGCGAAGAAAAAAATAATGTAAAGATCATATCTCTAACTACTAGTGCCATTTGTTAAGTGGTGTTCTGTCAGACATCTGTACCAGTGCTCCAATGACCAGTTTAAAATACAAAAAAAAAAATATTGAAGCACAAACCTTGTCCTGGAGGTAAGGGCATCCCCGATGTTTGTCCTCACGTTTTCCATGCCATCAATGCCCAAGTTCTTGGTGACAGTTGGTCCTCGAACAGCGGCATCAGCTCCGCTGAGATGGCGTGCTCGCGAAGAAAGAGCATTCTGTCGAGCAGCAGCAGTCCTTCCAAAACCGGCTGCAGACAGGCCTGCAGAGCGGTCAGGAATTCGACACACCGCAGCTGAGCTCCGTATTGTTTAAAGACATCGTTCGCCGTGCACTGCAGCAGCCGTTGGTCGCAGTCAGCGTTGTCGTCGGCGGCCCCCAACATGGCGGCCGCGTACTCTGCGAAGTTGGCGTACCGGTGCGTGCCGTGGCGGCGCCGATCCGAGACAGTGAGGCCGGTCCGCTGGGCGACCACCTCCAGCAGAGCTCTCCAGCCGACAGCAGTAGCATGCCGCGCGTGATCGGCGGCCGACTGGTGGCACCAGGCAGACACCGACTGCTGGCAGGCCAGGCGGCGTCCGAAGTGGCCCAGCCGCACCGTCGCCAGCCGCCGGCTCAGCAGTCGACCGTCCGCCGCTTTGTGGTAGCAGCACGAGAGCAGCAGCAGTGCGCGTGCCTCGGGCAGCCGCACCAGCAGCCGCAGCAGCTGTGGGGCGAGGTCTCCGCAGCAGTGCAGGCCGGTCAGACACCAGCCGCCAGTCGGCTGCTGAGTGGCGTCCCGGCAGGCGCACCGGTCGGCGGCGAACTCGGCAGCCAGCCGCTGCAGCCGCTGCTGACCCGAGTCCGAGTCGGCAACCTCGCAGCGCACGATCCGCCAGCAGGCGGGACAGCCGGCGGCGCCCGACTCAGTCAGCCTCCGCCGCCGGCGGCCAGCGGCCTCCAACAGCGACGCGTCTCGCTCCACACCAAGGATACGCAGCTGCGTCGACTGCCGCAAACTCTCGGCCAGGTGACCCTGCCGGAACCCCCGCGGCGAGTCATCACCCAGCAGCAGACTATCATCACAGTTCCATGTGGAGTGTGACTGGAGTCCTCTGACCTCGCCATTCAGTACTCACCAACCCTGCGCCGACGTCCATCACCAGATGTAAGCCTGTCCGAGTGCACAGCCCGGTCACGGCTGGCACCATCCGACGCAACTCGTGCCGCTTCTTGGCCGAGACTCCGCGCGTCAGCGCCTCCGGCAGGGGACTCTCGTTGGTCGGCTCATCGCACCGCAGCTGCCATCGCCGCAGACGGCCACAACGGCCGACAAACGAAGCCAATCCCGGTGGCCAGTTGTCCTGCAGGATGAGCAGCGGGCATAGTAAGCTCAAAGTTGTAAGTAGATCATAGCATGCAGAAATTGTGGGGGGGGGGGGGGTGAAATAGGGATTATAATTACCTACCTTAGGAGTTCCCTCCGCTACATCATGTAATACTTCCACAGCTGCATCTTTGCCAAATTCAAACCAGTGTACAGGCATTAAATCAAACACATTTCCAGATAACATCTGGGTCATCTTGAAATCAAAAAGCCATGAATAATGAGAGAGCAAATGCTGAATTTCTTCCACGTATTCCTCAATATTTTCAGGCTCCATTGCACTGAAAAGGTCAGACAACTGTCAAGTTACATTAACTTGGCTGTTGCTGAGGTATTTTTTTTTCACCTGCCATTTGCCAGGAGGGGGGGGGGGGTAAACAGTAAACACCCCAAACCAGTAACTCAAGAACCAAGAGGTGCAGCGAAACAGACCAGGCAGCAAATGAAAGAGTGTGACAAGACAATTCAGATGAGTACTTGAAAGTTGAAATTTGAGTTCACAGGTTGGATCAAGGTTAGGTCAAACAGCTGAAATTGGGCGTTCAGTAGCATGGACCACAACTTTGTACAGTACATCTCTAGTCTTTATCTGTCAAGACTGTGCAAAATCCTTCATGTAAATGCTATGCTAGTGAGTAGTGACAGATTCATGTTGCCTGTTGGGATTCAGTTAAGCAGAGGCCAGGGTCAAGACATGGGCCCTGTTTCACCGGTGCACCGGTGAATAGCAGCACGCTGCTATCACCGCGGTGATAGCAGCACGCTACTATCAAATTGCGCGAGCTGACGTAATGTGATGACATCACACTAATGACGTTTCGTGTAATCCGTGAGCTGCGTTTGGAACAGAGTTGCTGTCTCGTTGAATTGCGTTTGATACATTTGTTTGATCGCACGGCCGCAAAGATGCTAGCAGCAATATCTGATGACATCACACAGATTGACGACGGCATGGTTTGTTGATGTTTCCATGGAAACCCAATTTGACACGTATGATAGCAGCGTGCTGCTATCACCGGTGAAACAGGGCCAAGGTCAGGCCTATTATATCCCTTAAAATCAACTACTGTTTGCAGCATGACACATGTTTTATGGGAAATTTTGGGAGTAAAACACAACAGTGACAGTCATTTTATCATCAGGTAAGTGTTCGGTGGAAAAAGATAATTTAAGGATATGCATGCATCATGGTTGTGCAGTAAGTAGTCACAAGAATTTGCTGACATTCCGATCAAGATTTTTAAAATCGTCAAGCAATAATCCTTACCTTACCTCACCTTACCGATAGCGGGAATTTTGCCCGATCTCACCGAGCTCGCGGGCATGTAAGGACAAGCACGAAGTTAATCAGGGATGGTGTAGAAGATGTCTTTCCAGTGGTTATCGAGGCGGGCCTTGAACTGGTTGGTGGAGGACGAGAGGACCACGTGCGAGGGGAGCGAGTTCCAATCGTTGATTGCTCGGACTGACAGGGTGTTCCTTCAGACTCTGGAGGTGGCCTGCGGCTTCTTGAGCTTCAGTGGGTGTCCTCTGGTAGTGGTGTTGTTCGCCAGCGAGAAGAACTGATCAAGAACGACGTCAAGTCCTCCGTTTATCAGTTGGTAGATGGTTATCATGTCCCCTCGGCGTCTCCGGTAGTAAAGGCTGGGGAGCTTCAGGTGGCAGAGGCGCTGTGGATATGGCAGATCCTTGATGTTTTGGACGAGCTTTGTGGCCCGTCTCTGCACTCTTTCCAGCAGCTTTTGGTCAGCTCTGTTGAAAGGGCCCCAGATGACATTTCCGTACTCCAGATGAGGACGCACGAGGGTCTTGTAGAGGCGCGGGAGAGACTTTGAATCGATGTTTTCGAAGGATCTCCTGATCAGTGCCAGCATTTGGTTGCCCTTCGAAGCGGCCGAGGCAGCTTGCTCACGAAATTTCAGAGCTGAATCAACATGTACGCCCAGGTCCTTTTCCGCCAGGACTGCCATTTAAATTTCCAGCCACATGTCGACCATGTTACAGCAAAGTGTACGGGCATTCTCGTAGGTTTAATGCACGCCAAACACACCATACCAAAAAGTACTCTTGTAACCATCGTGCAAGGCCTTGTCACGTCTGTTGTCAGATATTGCATCTCAGTGTACGGCACGTGTAACGCGACGCAGCTCCATAGAGTGCAAAAGCTGTTGAACTTTGGAGCTCGAGTCGTCAGCGGCAGGCGGAAACATGACCACATATCTGATGTGTTTCGACAACTTAACTGGCTAGACGCGCCAAGCCTTGTCATGTACCACCGGCTGTGCCTGGTTCACACTGCGATAGCCACGGGGAGACCTGAGAGCGTAGCTGGTTGCATCGGTGGAGTCGCTGAGCACCAATACCAGACACGAGGCTCCTCGCAGCGCGCCCTAACGAGAATACGGACGGAGCTAGGTCGCCGCCGTCTGTGCTACAGTGGCGTGCAGGAGTACAACCGGCTGCCATTTGACGTGAACGCTCGGGGCTTCAGGTCCCGGCTGAGACGCCATCTGTTGCGCGTCCAGCACGGCGGTGTTCGAGCGCCGTGATCTGCGCGTTGTGCAATAGTCATTTGGACGTGACGATATGTGATTGTAGATGCATGCACTGTACTGGTACTGTAGCGCCTACCTACCTGTACATACGTTTTTTAATAATATGACGTGTGACGACGAAAAACCATGATTTAATGGATTTGTTACGAAATACATTCTGATTCTGATTCTGATTCCGAGTCGGACTGCTTAAGAGCGGTTCCTCTCATGTTGTACACATGACGGCCATTGCTGGACCCAATATGGAGAGAGCTGCACTTTGCCGCGTTGAATGACATCTGCCAGGTGTCGGACCAAGTGGTGGCTGTGTCAAGGTCCTTCTGGAGCTGGATGGGCCCAGAGATAGATGACACGTTGAGGTAAATCTTCGTATCGTCCGCAAACAGCTTCACAGAACTCTGTACTGCTTCAGGGAGGTCATTGATAAACAGGATGAAGAGTGTAGGACCCAGCACGGAGCCTTGGGGAACTCCACTGGAGACAGGGGCCCATGCAGAAGCCTGTCCACCAACGACAACTTGCTGCTGACGACCAGTCAGGAATGCCCTCACCCAGTTCAGCAGTTTGCCCGTCACACCGTAACTCTGGAGCTTGCTTAGTAGGCGCTCGTGTGGGACGGAATCGAAGGCTTTCTGGAAGTCCATGTACAGAGTGTCAATGGGATCGCCTTGCTCAATGATCAGGCTCCATTCGTTGATGACCTCTAGAAGCTGAGTGTTGCACGATCTTCTGGACCTGAACCCATGCTGCCCTGAAGCCAGCAAGTCACCCGCCGACAGATGTTCCATGAGCTCGTCCTTTATGATTGATTCGAGGATTTTACACGGAATGGCAGTGAGACTGACTGGCCGGTAGTTTCTTGGCAGTTGCCGGTTTCCCTTCTTGAATATGGGCACGATGGTCCCGAGAGTCCAGTCATTTGGCAGGCAGGTGTTGTCCAGGGACTTGGAGAAGATGATGGCCAGCGGTTTGGCCAAAAACTCAGCTCCTTCCTTCAGTACTCTCGGATGGATGTTGTCAGGGCTGGGTGAGCTTGATGTCTTGAGCCCCTTCAGCTTACTTTTCACAATGTCCTCGGTGATACAGACTGACTGTAGGCTGCACCCATTGGCGACAGGGAAGGGCGGAGGAACAGTGGAGAGGTCCTCAGCTGTGAAGACTGATGTGAAGTACAGGGTGTCTCACAAAAAGTGTACATATTTGTTTTGTAAATAGCTCCGTAAGTTAAAAACATACGTAAAAAACACAAATATCGCTGGAAAGCACAAAGCTTGCAAATTTATTCGCATATCATTTGCACGTCTTTATATTCACATACCGAATCAGTTTCCCTGCATACTCTAGCTATGCGCTCATTTTTTAGATGCTCAAAATGACAGCCTTTGCGCTCAGCGCACGTGGTGGCGCGCCTCATGGTCTCCTGAGCTACACGGGCGCATGTCTCCATGGTTATCCCGCGTATGACTCCTCTGATGGCCTTTTTGAGCTCGTCTAGCGTGTGCGGCGCCTTCACGTACACGACATCCTTCAGATACCCCCATAGATAGAAATCCATGGGGGTGAGGTCGGGTGAGTGGGGTGGCCAGCTGTGGGGGGCCCGCCTGGAGATCAGCCGGCTTCCCAGGCGCTCGGTCGGCCAGGCCAGTGGCTCTTGACGTGTGCGCTGGAGCGCCGTCCTGCTGGAACCATTGCAGGCAAATGGTGTCCGCGCACTTGCTGTTGAGAGACCGCCAAAAGCGCTTCAACACTGCTAGATAACGGTCTGAAGTCACCGTCACTGGTTCTCCGTCACCGTCTTCAAAGAAGATCGGTCCGATTATGCCCTGGGCGCTAAGCGCGCACCAGAGGTCACTTTTGGAGAATGTAATGGTAATTCCAAAGTCTTCTCTGGCGGGTGTTTGCCCCAGTGTCTGTGGTTTCGACGATTAGGTAAGCCGTGAAGGTAAAAGTGTGCCTCGTCGGACCACCAAATGTTGCCGATGAAACTGGGGCAAGACGAGCACTTTCCTAAAAACCAACGGCAAAACTCCAACCGTTGTAGGCAAGCAGACTTGGAAAGCTCTTGAGATGTTGATAGCCTGTATGCCTTAAGCTTCAGGTCCTTCCTAAGAATCCGATGCGTGGAACAGCGGCTGAGTCCAACTTGTTGCGCAAGGTGCCGCACGGACACTCCAGGCATTTCCTCAACTCGCCGAATGACTTGTCCGATTTTCAAAGGTGTTCGGGCAGTTATCTTGCGGCCGCTGTTTCCAGTGTTTTGATTTCCGACTGTTCCGTGAGCCAAGAAATGTTCAGTAAGCCGTTTTATTGTGTTTGCCGGCGGTTTCTCTCTTATTGTAGAGAAATGAGCCCTAAATTTCCTCTGAGTCAATACCAGGGAACCGGTTTGAAGGTAAAATTTCACGATTATTTTCCTATCCTCTTTACTAAACTGTCTCATGACTCTCACTAACAAATTGTATGTGAAATAAATTTGCACGAGCTAAGCTTCAATTTAAGCCTGCATTTGACGTGAGCGCGTGCTTATATGCTGAAATATCTTCATTTTAAATCTGTACACTTTTTGTAAGACACCCTGTACTCGTTGAGGAGCTGAGCTTTTCCACGGTCATCGCTGATCAGTGCTCCCTTGTCATCCTGCAGGTCTTCAACCGCTCTCTTAGTCTTGAGCCTCGAGTTAGCATATCTCCAAAAGCACTTTGGGTCAGTTTTTGCCTCAACGATGAGCTTCCTCTCGAACTCCCTCCGCAGGCTCCTAGTAAGGGCCCGCAGTTCGTTCTTGCAGCGGCTGAAGCGAGCAAAGTCGATTGGGGTCTTTAGACTGCTTGTATATCCTCCATAGTTCTTCCTTTTTGTGCCTTAGTTTCAATGCACGTCAGTTCATGTACAAGTTTCTCTTCTTCCCATTCAGTTTAATTTTGGGCACTGTAATGTCCACAACCCTCTGCAGAGTCTCCTTGAAGAAGTCATAGGCACCATGCACGTTCCCATCATGCATGGCAGTCCAATTGACCTCAGAAAGGAGGACTTGCATCTGGTCATAGTTCCCTTTAGCAAAGTTGAGCTTCCCATCCTGAGGTAGCTTGCGAGTAGTGTAGCAGGTCAAAACAAATCTCAAGACCACATGGTCACTGTTGCCAAGGGGACAGGGGTGCTAGGTATCTCGTATCCCTCACCATGCCTTCCTCATTAGCAAGGACTAGGTCAAGCAGGCTGGGGAGCTGACCTTGTCGGTTCCCTGACGTGCTGGGTGAGATAACAGTCGTCCACCATCTCCAGGAATGAGTGAGATACATGTGAAAGCAGTTCCTGAGAGCTCAAAAATTCAAAGATATTAGATAGTAAATTGAATGTTCATGGTATTGGCAGCCTGACTCTGCCAAGGAGGAGCCTAATGACTGCTAAAGACCAAAGGGTATATAACACGGTATATAGAGAACTTACATATATAAAAACACTTCTAGGCCTACACCACGGTATATTGATATAGAGAACTGGTACCAAGAGCGAGCCTTCGTACCCATTCGTACCAGCCAACGCACCAGCTTCGTACACGCGCGCGTATAAGAGCACGTGCGTGCGTACTATATATGGCCATGGATGAGAGAATACTCCTCTATTATTCTCTCCTCCATGATATGGCCTTGCGTGCGTACCAAGGCTATAGAACTCCGTGCGTACACGCGTACACGGCATTCACCGCATTTACGGCCTTGATTTCAATATTTTTGACACGGTATATAGAGAGAACTATATGAGAACTATATGAGTATATGATTTTTGAAAAATCGCTCGATCACGCTCGATCATGCCTGAGCCCTGATCACTGAACTCTATAATGTGGAATGCGCATCGGCCGCCAAATGGTGTCCAACGGTGCCGCCATGTTGCGCAGACCAGAAAGCGGCCGCCGCCTGTGCTGGGGAATAGGGAATTCGGGACCTCGATTTACGTTTGCGGTCGCTGCATCCGTTACGCTCAAGCTATGTGGACACGGAACCCGGCATCTTACGCAGAATTGAGTGGAGAACAAGATGAAATCCTAAAAGCTATAAGGAACTAATACGTTAAACCCTTATAAGTCAATGGGGAAATATGAAAATTGTTATTTTGGCGCCGAGAATGATCTGAAACTATCTCAAGCATATAAAATCATGATTTCATGCACTCCTTGCAAGGTTCTATGCTTCATATTTGCATTGTTGCCCTTGCGTGACGTCATTTGTGACGTCACAAGGGTCACCATTTTTCTTCAATAACTCTCGATCAAATTGAGCTAGCGGGTCGGGAAAGCCACCAATGGACTCAGGAAGACCTGCCGAATCGAATGATATGCGACATGACCTCTTTCGACCAACTTCGTGACCTGGGGGTGCTGACCTGACCTTGACCTGAGGTCAACACCCTAAGTTGACCTGACCCGAACAAAAAGTATATCACTCGATGCACCTGAGCTAGCTGAACACGATGATGCCAAAATCGCGGCTCTACGGCCATTTTTGGCGAAGTTATTTACCAAAAACCGAACCCGTGCCTTAGATCACTTGACCTGACCTCAGAGGTCACCGGTTGACCTGAGACCCTTACAGCGGGTTCCTACCAGTCACTCTGCATTATAATTTGCCGCATACGACCACTTTACCGCTTAATTCTAGTTTAATTAACGGTGCATTAGCGAGGTGGGTTCAATCAACCCCCTCGGCCGGGGCAAATGTAGGTCAGGCGAGTGAATTTGAGGAATTCTGAAGATACGATCGTGTTCCCCACTCAATTCTGCGTAAGATGCCGGGTTCCGTATCTACGTAACTTGAACGTAACGGATACGGCGGCCGCAAACGTAAATCGAGGTCCCGAATTCCCTATTCCTCAACACAGGCGGCAGCCGGTTTCTGGTCTGCGCAATATGGCCGCCACCGTTAGACACTACGGCCAATAGGGTTGAAGCGGCATTGCTCCCCTGTGGCCCTGATGCACGTGCGTGTAACAAAATTAGGACAAATATGACGCAGCTTACTAACCCCACGTTCGATGTCTCTCGGACGGCGAAGATTCTACGTCGTCCGGCCACTCCCGTTCAAGGTCAGCGGGGGCTCGGCTGCGGTTATGGAACGTGATTGGCCGGACGGCGTAGAATCTTCGCCGTCCGAGAGACATCGAACGCGGGGTGTTGGTTTTCACCAGTGGTTTCCACTCTTAGGGTCTGTTCCCGTCGCTCCTCCCAAAAAATCTCGGATGAGGTTGGATGAGCTTGGAGGAGAGCCGTTTCAGAGGAGCCACGGGAACATTTTCGCGAGGAAATCAGCTGTTTGCGGGCTGTAACGGTCGGCGATTTATGGCGCGCAAACATAAATCAAGAGATAATAATCGCTTTCTAATAAAATAACCTTAGATTAATATCAAACATTACTATTTAAAGATATCCAATCGTCATCAATCACTAAAATCATTTCCACTTCCCTCAAATCTCATTTATAAACAATTCACATTTGTATTACGTGCGCCAAATATGTCTACGCAAGAGCCTCCTCCAAAAAACCAACTTTCGTTTGGGATGAGGGAGGAGGCAAATAGTGGTGGTGAGATGTGAAATCTAGATGAGCTTGGAGGAGCTTGGAGGAGCGACGGGAACGATTTTTTGAAACGAGAGGAGGTTAGAGGAGCTTGGAGGAGGTTAGAGGAGCGACGGGAACAAACCCTTAGTGTTTCCACTGAACTCTATTATTGATTTTATAGTTTCTTATAGGTATTTTGCTTATACTTATACCTTATGCCATAGCTCAAGGCTCCTGATCAAGGCCATCTAAAGATAGGTATCTGAAGCCGAAGGTAATAACTAGTTTCTTATATTTTGTACCAACGGTCAACTGTGCCAACTGCCAAAGGACGGCTTGCCAAGGCATAGGTATCAAGATTAGGTACCTACTCAATGCGATTTATAGTTCCAAGATCAAACAGCTTCATAGCTAGTTCCAAGTCAAGCATTACTTTAAAGTTTACAATGAAGTATTAGTTTTTGTTATGAAGCCCAGTTTAACTAATATGTTCACGATGAATGGCTTGAAGCTAATGGTAAAATCAGGGTACTAAAGAGTTGGTAAAATGATTGATTTGTTGCAAAAAATGAAAAAAAATCCATGCTGCAGATTAACAGCAAATAATCATGCTTATAGGCGGGGTCCTGCACTGTTTTCTGGGACGACGGTGAAAACAGGGCGCCTTGGGCGATTTGATCAAGGTTCGTGAAATTTACACGTGACGTTTGGCATATAGAAGGCCGATGGAGCGGGAGAAGTTCCAAATGTCACGTGACTAATATGCCCTCCGGCGCCCTGTTTTCACCGGCGTCCGTTTTCTGTGCCTATTTTCCTTGTTTTTTTTTTAAAGGCCTATAGTAGATCCTCAAATCAATATTAGCAGTTGATAAGAAGAGCTGCTATCAATACTTACTGTGGCTATAGCTATACCTACCTATTTGGTTGCAACTGATTTTAAGTAAAATAAAAATAATGACTACGTATTCTAATTCATTTATGTCAAGGTGTTGATGAAAAATTATATTTTGCCTTGGCCTTCAGTCCTAAACAAACATTTAAAAGGGTACCATCATAGATGGCCTTGATCAGTACTATTAGGACAATACCATTTGTACCTACCTGTAACCTGCAGTGTCTGTAACTTATGTGATTTAGTAATTAGTATAATAGATAATATATTTGGTATTTTTCTTACCTGGTACCTTTGTATTGTTGACATATCATATGATATGATATGCCAGGTGCAAGCAACCATGATAATGTTAAGTACAGTTAAATCTTCAGTTTCTACTTGGTTCTCACAAAAATTATACTGTTCTTGCAGTGTTCCAAAATGAAAGTGTTTCTTTTGGTGGGAAGGACATCCAAAAGAAAATCATTTCACTAGCACCTCAAATTTTTAAAAGCTATTTTCCACTCCAAGTTTTACCCAGAGAAAGCATTTGCTTGGATAGTTTTGCCCACATTATACTATTCCTATATAAATGTTTGCCATTTATCCCTTTCCACTCTTTGTGGCCATTATGTGACTGACAATTTTCCACTCTTTTCCCTTTTTGGTGAAGAATTTCCCCCCTGATTTCTAACACCCAAGTCAAAATATAGTTTTCTGACACTGCTGTATTGAATATCAATGTAATAGAATGTTTATTTATTTTGAATCTTAACTTGCAGAAAGAGTGGCAAATCATGTCATGGGACTGGAACTGGGTAGTATTTCTTTAAAGTAGCATGCAACTGGAATGTAAGATAAGTACTGTGCATGGATGTGCAAGGTGACAGTGTCAGTCCCTCATGAGCCATGTGGTTGTCACTTTGTCATGTAATGCAAGGTTAAAGGTCTTATATGGCTAAGTTATATGAGACATTTTCTGGTTGAATGGACTGAATCGCTCACGTCTGACTGAATCTGACTGTTGCCAGGCCCTGGTCATGCCCAAGAAGTCGGCCAAGTCTGCTGCCAGTGCGGCACCGTCGTCGGGTGGCGCGAAGCCCGCCCCGCAGTCGGAGGACTGCCGGCGAGGGGCGGGCAGTCGTCGCAAGCAGCGGATGCCGCTCCGCGTGACGTCCGACTCTGAGGAGCCGGACGTGGACACCGCTGGCGAGACGCCGCCGACCAGCAAACAGGAGCTGCCCTCTGAGCTCACCAAGGCGGCCGCCAGCGCCACCGTGACATCATCGGCCACCACCAGCCTGATCGCGGCCCTCAACACCAAGCGCTCCCGACCTCCGAAGGCCAAAGATGTGGCGCGCGTGCAGTGTGGCGTCTGCAAGGAGTGGGTCATCGAGAGGGCATTTGAGCGCCACGCACTTTCCGCTCATTTGGGGCTCGCCAGACAGATGGGCGACAGCCAGGAGTTTACCAAATCCCAAAAGCTATCGGCGTTTGGCCGCGTCCTTAAGGCAGGTGGAAAGTTGCAGTGTCCCTTGTGCAAGAAATGTCTCACTTCAGCACTTGGTTTCTTTCATCACCAGGGTACTTGTGGAAAGGATGTGAATCCTGTCAAGTGTCCCAAGTGTGGATATTACTTGAAACCTCTGTCATTGCCACATCACATGCGAAAGCACGAGCAAGAAGAGAAAAATAAGGGCGAGGAGGACTGCGAGCCACCTAAGAAACGTAAGCGGCAGAGCGCTGCCAAGCTATCGAAATCGAACGATCCGGACTATGAGCCGAACGAGGTGGTGACCGCGAGGAGCAGCACACGCGGCCCGGTGAAGCGCGGCTTCTCGGCGCCGCGTCTGGCGCCACACCCTAATACAGTGGCCAAGTGGGAGCGGGCGCTGCAAACGGAGCGTCAGCTGACCTGCCAGATGCCCGGCTGCCAGTTCCAGGCCGACTCCGCGGACGACATGGTGACCCACTACCCCAACTGCCCAGGCCTGCCGGCCAAGTGGAAACTGTTCACTTGTGACCAGTGCGGGGAGCAGGCCGATACGGAGACTGACATTGTGAAGCACGTGGAGCAGAGCCACCGGTCGGCGGCGCCTGAGACGGCCGGACCGCGCGGCAAGCCGAACATGCGGCGTACCGGCGCCATCGTTCCCGACATGGCCGGCGAGCTGACCTACTTCACAGCGGTTGAGCGCCAGTCTTGTCCCCGCGAGCAGACGGAAAAGTACTGGTCACAGCTGCCCAAGTCGCGTGTGCTGTCGGCGACGGCGCGCAAAATCGACGGCTGGCGACCGGCGGGACAGGAGAGCCGCCGCTACATGCCGCCCATGAAGCTGTCGCCCGCATACAAAGTGCAGGAGATCGGGAACCCTGACCCGCACCGCACCTTCGAGCGGCTCGACCCGTTCGCCTTCGAGGAGCTCGACAACGGCGTGCTGTGTTTCAGCGGCGGGCCGGTGGTGGCGTGCGACTGGTGTCCCCTGCCTGCCGACTGGTCTGGCGACGCCGACGAGACCCAGTTCCTGGCGGTGGCGTGTCTGCCCGTGGTGGACGCTCACCTGCCGCCGGTGGAACCTTCGACTCTGCCGACCGCTGTGCAGGTGTGGTCATTCAGCGGGGACCGTCGGACGGCCCGCCTCGAGTTCGCGCTGTGCGTGGACGGTGGGCCCGTCTGGGACCTGGCCTGGTGTCCGATCGGCGAGCGGACTGTGCCTCCGGCCGACCGACTCGGCTGTCTGGCGCTGGCCTGCGGTGACGGCCGGGTGCGAGTGTACACCGTGCCGGCGCCGGCCACCCTGGAGGCGGGCTCGGCTGGCGCGCCGGTTTTCTATCGGAAGGAGCCCGACATGCGTCTGGAGGTGTTCGGAGACATGGGTCGCTCGCCGTGTCTGCGGCTGGCCTGGGCGGCCACCGAGGGCAATCGATCGATATCGGCCATCCTCGGTAACGGCGTGGTGGTCTTCTGGAACCTGCAGGCGAGCTCGCCGCTACTCTGTCAGACCGAGGGCGCCAGCCAGGTGCTGTACCCGGTGCAGGTGATTGCTGCACACCGCGGCCACGGCACGGCACTGGCGTTCAGCCCGGCCAGCGACCGGCACCTGGCCACTGGCGGCCGTGACCGCACGCTGCAGATGTGGGACCGCGAGGAGCCGGCCTCCCTACAGCGCGCCGCCACCAAGCTGCGGCCTATGCTGACGGACCTCTGCTGGCCGATCGCCACCAAGAAACTGTTGAACGCGTATGACCACAGCCTGTTCGTGGGCTCGCCGTCGATGATGCTGTCGGACGTGGCGATGCCGGTGCAGGACGCGCCGCTGTTCACGCACGGCGCCAAGTGCACGTCCGTGTCGGTCAACACCACCGTGAACGGGCTGGCGTGCGGCTCTGAGAGCGGCCTGGTGGCGCTGGCGCAGTGGCGCAACATGCTCTCCCACAAGCAGAAGCACGAGCTGCGCCGGCTGCTGCTCAAACTGGAGGCGGAGCGCCTGGAGCCGACCGGCGCGGCCGACGGCGCCGACGCCGAGGTCCTACTCGGAGACAAGTACACTCAGCTCTGGGAGTCGTGTGGCGTCACCATCTGGGAGGCCAAGTTGAACCAGAAGAGCGGCATCATCCGCGAGGGATTCGACGACCACGTCTCCACCACGACCAGCTGGGTGTCCAACTACCCCTTCGTGGCCGTGAACAAGGTTAGCTGGAACCGTAACGCCGGCGCTGACTCATGGCTGGCCGTGGGCATGGAGTGTGGCCTGCTGCGCGTACTGAGCGTGCCCTCCGGCGCCTTCACCGCGGTGCGCTCCTAGCGCGGTGACAGCGGCCCAGGCAGCGGCTCCAGTAGCCCTGTCCTCTAGTACTTGCCGCCATTCCTCCTCAGCTATAGGACATTGTTGTGTCGCCAAAGTATTGTGTTTGTTAAGTGTGCCGGACGATATATGGTGTGACCTCTTTCGTATGGGTTGTGACGGGTGGGACGAACGAATGAATTTGTTTCTCATGCATTTGATGGTATTCCGTCTAGACGTACGCTATTTTCAGCTTTCGTTAAACTGCTAAGCCTTGGCAGACAAATTTTCTTCCAATGATTTTCCGTTGCAGCCGCTTCTCTAACGTTTTTTCTACGTTAAACCAGTTTATTTGTCAATTGATGTGACGACTTATACCTATTTCTTCGGAATAAATGCTTCCCGTGTATAAATTTCCTGAGTCTGTCTAACGGCGAGGATGTAGGTTTTGAACGATATGTTGTTACATAGATGGAGTTTGATTTACGATAGACATCGACAGCCCAGCCTATGCTGAAACTTTATTTTTTAGGTTGGGGGGCATTATTTGACTTCTAGTAAAACACGTTTTCACGAATTTTAAGCATCAGCAGGGTCGCTTTTTCTAAAAACTATGCAAAGTACCTATTGCAGTCAAGACAGTCCATATTTAGATCCAGGACTGCAGAGTCGAAATTCTAATTAGGACTTTTAAGGACTGGCTTAAAAAAAACTCTTGACACCGACTCCAGAACTCAGACTGCAGACATAACTTTCGCACTACACACACGGTTGGCTCCGATTCCGGATTTTTGTCCATATCAACATGGGTATTCTGTCCGTATCTCGCCCGTATTTGTGTTTTTCCAGCCGCGAACGTCCAGGGGGGGATCCGTTGGACCCCCCCCCCCCCCCCCCTTGCCGTTTCGGCCCTGATCGAGCTAGAGCTTCGCGAAACAGAACGAGCGTGTTGCCTGTGACGAGAGGAAGCCGATGATACCCAATTTTAAGGTCCTTGGTCATTGGCTGACCTTCCAGGCCAGGTCAATGACCCAAAAGTCGGGAAAATCGGGACCTGTTAGAACGTCGTAAAGTGTAGCTGCTATGTTTTTTTTCGGGGTGCTGATCACGAATATCGTGTTAGTTTTGATCACAGATGTCTTTAAGCATTTAGACCAGGTCGGGTCAGGTCAAGTCAACCAGTAGGGGTCCTGCCGGGTATTCGTAGTGGGGGAAAGTGGGGTAAGACGGGCACCTTAACTTTGGAGCCATTTTTCGGCCAGTTAGAAACATCATAGAAACGGGAAACTGAGTGAAAACCTTTTTAGACATTTTACTTCCATTTGCCAGAAGATGAGACGCACACCTGATTCAACAAATAAACTGCTGCTATTTTTGCAAAACCTTGCAAAAACCCGTCTTACCCCAGCCCATGGGGACGGTTACATGGGTAGGGCATGACGGCCAGCTTCTTTCATCGATCAGCACAGCTCGCAACAAATGCCCGGGATTAGCCGCATTGATACTGTCGCTCGTTGGTCTCAAGTGCTTCGGAAATGGCAGTAGGTATACGAGATTCGTGCAGAAGGCGTATGCTCGTATATAGGCCCTAGTTCAGAAGCCATGTAGAACCGTTTTTCACATTCATTATTCGAGAATAAACTGTGCCGAAGGAATATTGCTAACATGTCTGTGAGTATCGGAACCGAACATATTCGTATTAGAAATGCTTCTTTTTTCCTACAGCAACAAAAATATTTTCACTATTACAGACCCATTGGATTCATAGTTGCCCGTCTTACCTCAAACTCAATGTCAGAAGTTTAGCACGATTTTCTCTGAGGACAATTTGATGCAGACAAAGCAAATCCGCGGTAAATGAACACTGGTGGCATATGAGTGTACCACAAGTGTTTGCGAATTTTTAACTCTATACCTAGTGCTACACACAAAAGCTTGCACAATACATTATGTATGTTTTCAATGAAGTGAGTGTTTTAAAGAAATCAAGATAAAAGATTACCTATCGACTGAACACAAATTCACCAGACTTCAATGGTGGTGTATAGTGGGAAATGCAATTCTGGTCCTATTTTTTCTCGCTCGTAGCGCTATTGGTTTGGTCTGCAGAAGGGGTGCCCGTCTTACCTACCCTGACCGTATTACCCCACTTTCCCCTAGGTGTCAACCGCCTCTGACAGCTTCGTAACATGTTACGAAGCCGCCTTAACTACTTCGTAAACGTTCATATGGTTGCTAAATTCGAATTCAGCTCGAAAAACTGACCTAGAAACATGTAAAACTCGAAAAAATGCACCGAGGTCACCAAAGGTCAATGACCTGACCTGACCTTCAGGTGACCTTGAAACCCACCCTAATGCATGGGGGCAACATCATATCACATGTTTGAACGCTTGGAACCACGAGAAGACTGCAAACGCGCTGCTAGTGCGAGCCGACATACGCCGAATCGCGATTCCGGCCAAACATGGTCTCGAAAAGTAGATCAAAGCCCAAAGGTCATTTGAGTCAGGCAGGGTCATGAAATTTTCAGGGTAGGTTTAAACATGATGAACGCGAGGGTACTGAAAGTTTCGTTGCAATCGGCCGCTTTTTACGCGAGTTATTCGCGAAAAACCGAGGGGGGTCCGTTGGTCCCCCCCCCCCTATACGGGCGAGGGTTAAGTGAAGTTCATGCCGAATATCTTATCATGCCTGAAACGATCCATTGTGCGTTCCAAGCCGTTACATTGGCTGCAACTATGGTTTATAAATAGCATGCGGAACTAACGGTGGTGGTCTTGCGGCACAGCATGCAGCAGGCGCCGAGTGAAAGCCATCTGTTGAGAAAATTCGAAACTACCGGGCCGTGCGGCACAGCATGCTGCAGGCGCCGCGCATGAAAGCCATCTGTTGACAGAGATTAGAACTACTGAGGCATGAACCATCCCTGTGAAAGCTCCTCTGGCACTGAAGTCGTTGCGAAGTTGCGACATCTGAAGACCGTGCAGAGGTTCACCTATGATGTCATATGTCAGTGACCTGACCTGACCTGAAAATGTGGTTGGCCGTTGGTATCCAAAGATCTGGCTTGAATCAAAGGTCAGGTAGGTCTTTTTCTAGGAAGCGTACCTGTACGCTTCCTAAACCTACGTACTTGTAGGAAATTGATGGATGCTTATTGCTTATTAACCCGGCAGCTGCTGGGGTATTTCGCCACCCGCCTTTTGCTGGGGGGGGGGGGGCGTGAAATGCCCCCAGCCGATAGCTCGAGAACCAATAGGCGCCGCGAAACGCACGAGGCGGCAAACGAAAGACCGCGACGAGACGCTTCAGATGAGTACCTTAAAGTTAATTTTGAGGTCACAGGTTGGGTCAAGGTCAGGTCAAACACCTGAAATCGGGCTTTCAGTAACATAGACTTCAGAACCTCGCAATGGGCGCCTCTCGTCATCAACTCTGTCAAAACAGTGCACAATCCTTCATATAAGGCCTACAAGAGTGTCAGATCCATGTATGTAGGGGTCAGTCAAACATAGGCCAGGGTCAAGGTCAGGTCAACCAGGTAGGCATATATCCCCGAAAATCAAAACTGATATTCGCAGCCTGTGACACATGTTATATGGGTAATTTGGGGCGTAGAACACGATGGCGACATTCATTTTATCATATGTGTACGTGCTTGGTTCAAAAAGTCCAATTTAAGAAATGTATGGCATGTATTATGGTCGTGAAGTAGTTACGAGAAATTGCTAAGACTCAGTTCAAGATTTTGGAAAATGCGGAACGACAATCAAAAATCGAAGATAACCGTTTGATTGTTCATGGTATTGGCAGTCTAATGGCGTTGACGGCATGTCTGTATGTCAATTTCGTGATTTTATGATTTTTTGAACATATGCCGTTTTTGGTCGAAAACTCAGAAATCATGACGTCACTAAAACCTCGGATATTTCAAAAAATTTCCGACCGATTTTTTTTTTAACTTTGTCACAATAAACTTCAATCAATTCCCTATAGGCACCAAAATTTTGGCGCGCCTGCGGCACGCCGTTTTTATAGCGCGGCGAAAAAAGTGGGGGCGTTTAACGTCCCCCCAGCAACTCGCGGGTGCCCAATTAGAAGAATTTGATTACATAGAATTAGAATATGGAATTAGAAGAAAAATCGTTCGGAATTTTTTGAGATATTGACTATCCAGTGACGTCATGATTTCGGAGTTTTCAACCAAAAATAGCGTAGGCCTACTTATGTTAAAAAACATAATATCACAGAAGAGATGTACAAACATGCAATCAACGCCGTTCGAGTACCAAAACCATTTAGGTAAAATAAACTGGCATCTTTGATTTTTTATTATCTTTCTACATTTTCCGAAAACCTGTACTGAAACTTGGCGACTTCTCGTGAATAGGTACCTTACGACAATGATGCATGTATAATGTATTTCGTAAATCGATCTTTTTCGACCAAACACGTTATACGTATCTACTCAGTACTCTGAATGTCAATACTCTAAATATCTCCTCTGAATGTATCTGGATGTCTCTATCGTATCAGAAATTGTGCAGACAATTTCAGTTGTTCGGCATTAGTGTGTTCATATATTGGATCGGTACACGATTTTCATCACTGCCTATTTCGGCGTAGCGCCAGCATAAATAACACCAGTGCAAACGTTTCTAACCACACAGTACGGAATCTGAATGCACTGTTTCTAAAATTGGATTCACTGTATCTGAATATTACGCGCTATGTCTGAATAGCCTGCACTCTGCCGAACTATCGATGCGCTTTGCCGTACTGTCGAAATTGGTCACACTATTACCGAATTATATGCGCTATGTCTATAATTGGCCGTAAAGTGGTGTACTAGGTACCTATAGATGGTTTAGTATGTGACTGCATACCGAATTTCAGTCAAATCCGTCGGCTAGTTTCTGAGATATAGAAAAAGTGGATGCACGTGCGCACGTGCACACGTGCGCAATTGCATCGACACCTCACATTTTTATTGCGGCGCTAGTATGGACGGTTCAGTATGTGACTGCATATCAAAATTCAGCCAAATCCATCGTCTAGTTTCTGAGATAAAAATAGTGTGTGCACGTGTGCACGTGCGCACGTGCATCGACACCTCTCATTTTTATTGCGGCGCTAGCATGGACGGTTCAGTATGTGACTGCATACCGAATTTCAGTCAAATCCGTCGGCTAGTTTCTGAGATACAGCAAAGGGGTGCGCACGTGCGCACGTGCATATGTACCTCATATTTTTCTTGCGCACCAGTATTGACGGTTCAGCATGTGACTGCATGCCAAATTTCAGCCAAATCCGTCGGCTAGTTTGTGAGATATAGAAAAGGGGTACGAACGTGCGCACGTGCAGCATTACACCATTTTGGGAGTATGGGTCAGTGATGGTTACATAGTATCTGCTTACATGCCAAATTGGAAGGAAATCGGCCCAGCCGTTCCAGAGATATCACTACACCAACTTCGTAAACACCCCGCACGCGCCACGTGCAGGCTCTCATCCAACACACCCCACTGCAGCAACGCAAGGTTCCCAGCAATTTTAATGAATGGAGCTACCGAAGAGTGAAAAAATGGATGTCGTAAGTGCTATGGTTTCCGAGCAATTAGCGTCAACTTTTAGGGCCGTTGTGGTCATGTGCCGATTTTCTGTGTCCAGTCCATGTTTACAGAGGTCTATGTCTACACCTATGTAAAAGTACCCATAAAACATGAGTCATATGCTGCGAATGCCAACTTCGATTTTCGGGGATATGTTCTTACCATGGTTGACCCGACGGCCGACCTTGACCCTGACATATGGTTGACTGACCCCTACATGGATCTGACATTCGTGTAGCACTTATATGAAAGATTGTGCACACTCTTGCTAGAGTTTATGATGAGACTAGCTACGAGGTAGCTCCAACTTTCAAGTACTCGTCGCGTTTTTCCGTTTGCCGCCTCGCACGTTCCGCTGCGCCTATTGGTTCTAGAGTTATGTATTGCAGGCGTTTACCATCCCCCCCCCCCCCCCAGCAAGTGGTTGGTGGCGAATTACATACCCCAGCAACTGCCGGGTTTTAACGACAACCAACTTCTAACATTGGCATTTCATCGACCGTCGGTGCTAAACAGGAATTGATATGGTCGACACAGTCGTCAACGTTTGTAATTTTAAACCAGTAAAACGCCTTTTGGGCGAAGAACGAACGAGCGAGATAGTGAGCCCTGCACGTGCGGAAGGGCGATAGGGTACTTCCAACGGGCTTGCGCAAAGCACCCTTCTAACCGGTCGCTAACGGTGTACCAAATTTGAACGCAATCGGCCCAGCCGTTCCTGAGATCTGGAAGCGGCATTCTGCACGTGTGCACGTGCAAACGGGGTCCAAACTGACTTTTGCACGGCACCCTACTAATTGGTCCCAACCATGTACCAAATTTGAGCGCAATCGGCTCAGCCGTTCTCGAGATCTGGAAGCGCCCCCTGCACGTGCGCACGTGCAGTAGCACCTTAACCGCAACAAATGGGAATGCATTGTCTGGTGGGTGCCTACCTGTTTGCCAAGTTTCAGCGAAATCGCCCCAGTAATTACCGAGTTATTAAAATGGGAACAAATTTGACACCTCTTATTGTTGTATTTTGCACGTGCACTGGGGGTGACCCACATGCACCGAGAGTATCCAATTTTGGTAGAAGGGATGCTGCTACCCTACAAAAATTACCGCAAGCCAATCGCCCAAGCGGCTGCTGAGATATGAGCCTCTCAAAATCACTACTTTGCAAAACAGCTTGAACACCCTTGACTTTTCACGTGACACGTGCCACGACGGTCACTGAGATGTATCAAAAGTAGTCAATTACGGGGTAGAAGGGATGGGGCTACCCAAAAAAAAGACCACAGGCCAATCAGTCCAGCGGTTGCTGAGATATAAGCCTCTCAAAAGCGTTATAGGCCGGGCCGGGCCGGGCCGGGCCGGGCCGCTCATACTGAGATTTTTACGTTATACCGGAAAGAAATTGAAAAGACTCACTTCGCTCGCTGCGCTCGCTCGCTCGTAATAATCGAAAATCACGAAGCTGCGGATTTCACGAACATTTACCTTTATGTTCGTTATATCAGTTTTATCAGTTGTACATTTACCCTAACCTACCGGCCACTTAAGCCGACCAAATTAAGTTCAGACTGAGTATTTGCACTGCCAAGGAAAAAAGGCCACATACACAATATACAAATTTATTACAAAAATCACAAGGATGAACGTTGTACACGGTGCCTAGTGTATAAACATCACTGCAGGTTTATTGCTAACACATCCATGGAAACGTTCAGTTGTAAGACGGCTGGTAAGCCGCCTGGGGCTCGACGTAGGCGGACTGGGGCTCGACGTAGGCAGGCTGGTAGGCGGGCTGGGGCTCGACGTAGGCGGGCTGGGGCTCGATGTAGGCGGGCTGGTAGGCGGACTGGGGCTCGACGTAGGCGGGACCAACAGCAGGGGTCGGGTACTGGGTGGGCACCGGCGTCGGCAGGATGTCGCTGGACGGCTGGTAGCCGTTCTTGTCGGCGACAAATGTCACCTTGATGGGATTGCCGTATCCGTCGGTGTAGCTCCAGGAGCCCTCCTGGCGGTAGCTGCCCTCCGGCTGTCCGTAGGCGTTCTTGCCGTAGCCGGGCAGAGGCACGCCGCTCTCAGACCTGGACATTGGTTTCATGGTGTCAATGATAAACGTTTCTCCAACCAACGTTTTATGTTCACCGAAATTTGGTTAAGCTTCCTGATTGGTACCCACATTGTGCGTATTTTCGGTCTTAATTTTCCCCTAGAGTAAATCTCACTTTATGCATTGTTAACTTCATTTACTAGATACCATCTCTCACCTGTAGATGCCGTTCTCGGTGCTGAAGTGGAAGTTGTAGGAGCCATCTCCGGGGTGGACGTTCTTCTCCTCAAGGATAGCGATGGGCTTGTAGCTCGGTTGGGCGGTGTAGGTCGGGGCAGCGTAGGTCGGGGCAGAGTAGGTGGGGGGTTCAGGAGGGGCGTAGGTGGGGGCAGAGTAGGTGGGGGCAGAGTAGGCAGGACGTGGCCTGTAGGAAGACTGGGGCCGGTCGGCAGCAGCCACCAGGGCCAGAGCAGCGACGATGAACTGAAAGGCAGATATGGTAGTAAGAACAAAAAATATTGGTTAAACATACCGTTCATAACGATATGTGCGTTTCATTAATATTCTGGTAATTGCATGAATTATTCCGCCAGAACTACTTACGGCCTTCATGTTGATGTGACTGGGTGCAGTGTCGAACTGATACCTGTGTCGGTTTGCTCGTCCATTATATAGTCGGGTCTTTGACAATGTCGCCCCCGGTCTGGTAAGTGCTCGGCTGACCACACCCGTCACCAGGGAGCTCCCCTGCCGCTAGGACCGCCCAGACATCTGCCGCAATACCGACCCGCCCCGCCCTCCCGGCCCCTCCTCTTCCTGCGGCCACTGCTAACCGGTCCAGCCGGCCAGCCGCGACGGGGAATCGCAGCTGATCTGCAGACCGTGATCTTTTGGCATAGACAGGTTCGACGAAAACATTTTTAGTGACATTGGAAACTTGGAAGATAAACTACCGTGGTTACCGTTGTATATTTGTCAAATTAATGTGTCAGTTTTTAAATCGCACATAACTGGGGTATTTTCCATAACGCAAGTGGCTGGGGGGGGGGGGGCTCTACAGAGCGCCCTGGTCTCTGTAGAGCCAGCCGTAGCTATTTTTGAAGATATCGCGCTGATAGGTCCTATAGAGTAGATCATCGGTATGTGTTCTTTTACATATATCCAGTTTTTGTTTCGAAAAGCCAAAAACTTTAATGAAAGAATCTTTTCTTTTCTAAATTTGTAGTTATAGGTAATTATCGAAATTTACTAAATTTTAAAAATCCTAGATAATGATTTGATAGCTCTGCGTAATATTAAGTCCTTTCATGCAAAGAAATTGGATCTATCTATCTTAAAAACTAGGCTCTTATGGGCGATTGCCGTAGTTCAGTATTTTGCATCAAAATCGGCCTAACATGACGTCACTCTGACGTCACCATCGGCCGACCTGTAGTGGCTACGAAATTTACATTTGGACACAAGATGTCAAATTGATGCCGCCGAAGGTTCTGCACTTTTTGTGTTGCTATGTCCATTGTCCAGCGGTTTAGAAGATATTGCAGAAAAACGGGATGGGGCTCTGTCATGAGCGGGTTTTCTTTTTAGACCGAAGGAAGTCTGAGATGGCTTAAAGGTACCTATTAAAAGTTTTTTTTGTCCGAATTTTCGGAGTTATTCAGTGAAACGTGTCAAGTCATCCATCCCAACAATGCCTAATTTTGAAATGGCGGTCCTGCAAAGTTGATTTGTCTTAAATCAGAAACTTCGCTAAAGATGCAGGTAACAGAGGATAGGGTAAGGTGCCTAATTAGCGACCCTTTCCGATTTGCGACCTACCTCCCTACAGAAAAACTGGCAGGAGAAAACGGGGTAAAAATATCGTCAAAAGGTCAGCCATACTTTGGTTATCAAATTAAATTATTTTCTGGTCGTCGATGTTTCTGGTGGGACGTTCCAGGTGAGTTTAAATAAAAATGACGAGTTTCTTATCCAAAAACGTGTGTGTTTGGGCCCTCTCTGATGAAAAGCGATGCACATTAGGATGATGCACCTTTTTTATTCTGAATCGACATTCCTTTTTCAATTGATTGCCGTTTTCCAATAGTGAATCGCTCAACTGTGCACAGCGTGGCGGTTAAAAATGTGTCGCAACTCATATTTCGTATTTGCGCCTGACATGGTCGCAAATAGCTCAAGAAGGGAAAGAAAGGGGAAAAGAGAGAAATGAAAATGAGGTGTTGCTGAAGCTTGCAATGTGTGGCAGGGGATGCCAAATGTCGTCACCGACTGTAGGGGTGCCGAATTCAGCGCGGACCTCGAATATCATACGAGATAGCCCGCAAAATTTGGGTTTCCGCCTTCTTTTCGCCTTCGGTGCATCACGTGATCAATTTTTACTTACGTAAAGGTGTTGGATAAACGTTCCTGTTCGAGTGATTGAGTGCTTTGCGTATAGGTTACCTTTTTGAGATCATATTTCATCTTTTCAGGCGTCGCATTTTTTGCCATTTTTAATATGGGGAAACCCATAGACTTATTAGCGACCCTCCCCGGTCGCTAATCGGGAAGAGTTCCCTATTAGCGTTTTTTTTCAATGGTTTGCCCAAATGCCCACTACAAATACGTTAGTGAATATTGGGGCTGAAAATGACTATATTTTAATAGAAAAATGAGCGATCTCTGCGAAGATCAAGCCAGTAATACAGTGGCACCCTAAGAGCGTGAGCAATGACGGTTCAAATTAAGGGGGTCGCTAATTAGGCATCTTACCCTAATGCGTGAAGAAATTGGCACTAAATATGACGAGACAAGATTAATCGATGTGTAAGTCAGGTACTTAAGAATCTTGAGTCGGTATACATCGTCTCTCGACGCTGGTAAAGCTATTTCGGGCATACAAAAGACTAAAGCAACTAGAATTATGTGAAAACAGGAATATTGCCAGATAAGCGCTTTAAATCGACCGATTAAACGTGCTCGATTTAAACGGAGCAATTTGCATGTCAAGCGCCAAGCATCGCAATTGTCAAACAGCCTGTCAAGTTTATGGTAGGGGCGAAATGGGGTTCGCATGGTATCCCCAAAGCAGGCGGTAAACTCGGCGAACTACGCGCCAAAAATCATGTGAGGGTCATTCATGGCAAAAGTGGAGCGCTGAGCACAACAGAAGCCGTCACGGAACGAGTTACGACAACCCTTATGCACAACTCTTGTAGGTACTCTTGTACTATTTGATGTCAGGGCAATTTTCACGTAAGGTGGAGCACCAGGGTACAACACAAAACGAAGTAATAAAAAGTGCGCTTGAAATACGTTTCAGGAATCTGACACAGAGACGAAAGGCCCGGTAGCTTGTCCGACCGAAACCAAATGAAAATATCTTGTCGGTGGTAGAGGAAACCCTTAACCAGCAGGAGCTAACTACCAGCCTGGGCCGGCTAAAGCGACGTCTGAAAAGGGCATGGAGATTGGAGGGGAGGGTCGTATAACAGATGAACAGAGCAAGCTGTGCGGTTTCTTAGAAATCGTGTTATTTACGGATCCTGAGATACGCCATGGGCTTCGCAGTGATAATGTCGGATCATAGGCGGCGGAACGGGGAGGGCACCGGGGCACCCTGCCCCCTTTGATTTTGGCATTTTAACATTAGCCCTATGGGCGTTGCATGGAAAGAATGGGACCAAAAGTCGGCAGTGCCCCCCCCCCCCTTAATTGGAGGTGTTCCGCCGCTACTGTGTCGGATGTTAAAGAATTTCAACAAAAAGAGTTGATGACCGAGGGTTTGTGATGCTGAAAACTTTTGGGACATCCTGTTCTTATGAACAGTCGACGTCAACCAGCCATAAACGGTTGGAGCCTTTTAGGTAGGTACGGCGCCCCTGTCACACCACATCGACTTGCCAAGCACAAATAGCGCTAAGTTAAACGCTAATAAAATGCGAAACTGGTGCTTAGGCTGCTTTGTGAGACAACAAAATGTATGTATATGTACATACATTTTGCTGTCTAGATAAAATGTCAGCGAAACATTATCTATGGTTTTCAAGTTTACAAACTACTGTGCAGTGGGTAAGCACTGATCAGTGAGCACACTGAGCAGGCATTCTCCTCGCACATCACAGCGGGAATTTCTCTTACCAAAGTGTAGGTACAGTGGAATCCGCTTACACCTTGGTGACAAGGTGTTTTGGATTTATTAAGCGATGGCTTTATTAACCGGAGTCAGATATTTTCATTAAAAACATGTAGTGCAGCTGCACATTCCGTTCCCCTGCGATACAAGCGAAGAGGCTAGCATTCCTGATTGCCTTACTTATTCCAATGAACGTGACCAAGGGCTCCAACATCGGTGGTGTCGGGGGTCCGGACCCCTAATAATTCGGCTTTTGAAATGCAGCCTAATTTATAAAGGCGTGTGCTTCAGGGTTGGACATCCCCCAAACCTGCGAACGTAGAAATGTCACCGAAAGGGACCAGCGCACACTGCATACTGTCACTATCCATCCACGATCACTCCTGGTCATGCCTGCCATGCCAACGCGGAACAGCCAAGCGTGCCTGCTTTGCCGGGGACATTTATTTGAGGTGTATGTTGATTGAGCTCTTTATAGCCATGATCTTCTGTTTTTAGAACTCCAACTGCTGCAGACCGCTGCTCCAGACTGATTCTTTGGGCGCGGGTTGGATGCAACAGTTCGAGTGAGGAGACGTCACTGCGGACTTAAAAACTCTCAAGTGGCTTTATTAAGCGGAGTGCGTGTACTTATCAAGCGGATTTATTTACAATGGGTATCGATGGCGAAAATCCGTGAACAGCTCAAGCTGTCACAATAAGCGGCTGGATTTTATTAACCGAGAATCTATTAAGCGGATTCTACTGTTAACTGTACATATGTAAGCGCAAACTATACCATCGATTCGGGAATCGGGAACAATAGTATCTTTTCCTTTCAGTTTCTTCAACTATTCCATTCAATCGACAAATTGTTACACAAGATCCTATTCTTCTTCGAGGCGTGTCATCAGCCTGAAATCAAGGTTAGACATCGTGATCCATTGATGTGCAGTGACCGGCTGGACCGGTCAGCAGTGGCCGTAGGAAGGGGAGGGGCCGGGAGGGCGGGGCGGCTCGGTATTGCGGCAGACGTCTGGGCTGTCCTACCGGCCCTGGTGACGGGTGTGGTCAGCAGAGCACTGACCAGCCCGGGGGCGCCATTGTCAAAGACCCGACTATATAATGGACGAGCAAACCGACCCAGGTATCAGTTCGACACTGCACCCAGTCACATCAACATGAAGGCCGTAAGTAGCTATGGTGGATTTAATTAATTCGTGCAATTACTGAGAATGCTAGAATTCAAGTGAAACACTTACCTTTACGAACTTAGTACCTACAACACCGTCTTTATTGTGACTACCGTCTCTGTTTTTTCAGTTCATCGTCGCTGCTCTGGCCCTGGTGGCTGCTGCCGACCGGCCCCAGTCTTCCTACAGGCCCCGACCTGCCTACTCTGCCCCGACCTACGCTGCCCCGACATACACCGACCAGCCCAGCTACAAGCCCATCGCAATCCTTGAGGAGAAGAACGTCCACCCCGGAGATGGCTCCTACAACTTCCACTTCAGCACCGAGAACGGCATCTACAGGTAAGAAATGACTAATTAACTATCACGGATTCCACTTCAACAAATATTATACAGCAGCAAGATAATAAAAAATGGCGTAGTATTTGGTTTATGCAAAAGCTGTTTCCCGTCTCTTCGCAATGTCGGTTTCCATCTTACATTACGTTATTATAAATTATGCACTGGGCGATCAACAACCATCATCAATTTTAGGCCTATCACTTAAATCTTAAATTTCGTGAAATAATATCACATTCATAAATTTACGTCATAACCTTGACCAGTTTAAACTCAGGTAGGTACCTATAATTTATCATTGTTTGAACTTATCTTCAGGTCTGAGAGCGGCGTGCCTCTGCCCGGCTACGGCAAGAACGCCTACGGACAGCCGGAGGGCAGCTACCGCCAGGAGGGCTCCTGGAGCTACTCCGACGGATACGGCAACCCCATTAAGGTGACATTTGTCGCCGACAAGAACGGCTACCAGCCGTCCAGCGACATCCTGCCGACGCCGGTGCCCACCCAGTACCCGACCCCTGCTGTTGGTGCCGCCTACGTCGAGCCCCAGCCGGCCTACGTCGAGCCCCAGCCCTCCTACCAGCCTGCCTACGTCGAGCCACAGCCTGCCTACGTCGAGCCCCAACCCGCCTACGTCGAGCCCCAGCCCGCATACCAGCCCGCCTACGTGGAACCCCAGCCCGCCTACAACTAAGTTCCTAAACGTGAATGGCCAGAGATGTTTAAAGTTTATTGCGTGTGGCTGTTGATTATGAATATGTCTTGCAATATATCACTGAATTGAGACCTATCTTGTATTGCTTGACATGCACAGCTGAGCCTCCTTCGCTTTATTGTGTTGCGTCATCAGTCGAGTCACCACTGAGAAGCAGGTAGTTCGGTTTTCAGCTGACGGGGAATGGCGACTGTATTTGAACACGTCCAAATGAGTAGTTGAACACGTCCCTGCCGTAACGTAACTGGTAATGATGAATCCCGCGACGATGCGCTGTCGTCTTGTGTTACGTTGCACCGAAATTCGTCGTATTATGTCGCCTTTTATGCACGTGTTAAGAAAAAGAAAGTAACTTATCGCTTAACCCTGCCTCGCTGGGCTATTCAGCCATGCGCGCCCCACCGCGCTAGGGGGGAGGGCAGATTCTGCCCCCTATCTTACTTCCGAACCGATGGTTGTAGAAAGACGTGAAAACCGAATCTCGAAAGCACTCAAAACCCACCTTTGGGCGTATTTTTTGCCTAAGTAGGTCACCTGTCAGGCTAAGGTCAGGTCAGCGATTATATATTCCCGACCGGGGCTGGGAATATATATTCCCGACCGGGGCTGGGAAAATGCGTTTTATTCACCGAGGTTTTTGTGCGGAGGACCGAGTGCCGGTAGGCACGAGGTCCGTAGCAAAAAACCGAGGTGAATAAAACTGCATTTTCACAGCCCAAGGTTGGGAAGAGATTTACCACATGCCGTACCGGCGCAACAGTTAATATCATATTCATTTGAAATTTTACACTTTAATTTTAATATTGTGTTAATATTATATTAGTATTATGTTCATATTTATAGTCACCGTGATTATTTTTTGTGTTTTTCATTATTGGGCTGCGTTGAGTATGAAAGATGAAATTCCTACTTCCCCCTTATTTAGGGTTTGAAAAAGCTGAGGATGAAGATGGTGAAGCGCCAGAAGTTAGAATAAAAATATGGAGTTCAGCAGGAGTGAGAAAACCGTGAGGAAAACTGAAAATTGGGTGAAACGCTGAATCAAACGCGTCTTGGATCCCAGCTGGAACAATATCAAATGTTTCATTGTTGCACGTTAAGATGCTTCACGCATTTAAATTGATCGTTTTTTGCGTGCATTATGTAGAAATAATTATTATTCCGATTTCCGACCATGTTCTGCAGCAATAAATACATTGGCATTGGAACGATAACCTTGTTTAGTTGAATTACGTTGACAGCAAAAGTAAGTAAACACGCAGTCACTTACTTTTGCTGTTGCTGTTAGTGAACACACAATCCGTAAATATCTTCTTTGAAATTGGTTCTTCCGCTCAGAATATTCAGTAAAATTTTGTCTGGGAAAATCAAAAAGCCCTAGGGCCGAATCGTTTCCCAAATACCTTCAACATTAGCCGAGGCGGGCCGAAGCCATTTCCCAAATGCACGTGCTAATGTTAAAGGAATATCTCGGCATGTGGTAAAATGCGTTTTATTCACCGAGGTTTTTGTGCGGAGGACCGAGTGCCGGTAGGCACGAGGTCCGTAGCAAAAAACCGAGGTGAATAAAACTGCATTTTCACAGCCCAAGGTTGGGAAGAGATTTACCACATGCCGTACCGGCGCAACAGTTAATATCATGATATTGTGTTAATATTATATTAATACTATGTTCATATTTATAGTCACCGTGATTATTTGTTTGTGTTTTTCATTATTATGCTGCAATGAGTATGAAAGATGAAATTCCTACTTTCCCCTTAGTTAGGGTTTGAAAAAGCTGAGGATGAAGATGGTGAAACGCCAGAAGTTCGAATAAAGATATGGAGTCCAGAAGGAGTGAGGAAACCGTGAGGAAAACTAAAAATTGGGTGAAACGCTGAATCAAACGCGTCTTGGATCCCAGCTGGAACAATATCAAATGTTTCATTGTGGCACGTTAAGATGCTTCACGCATTGAAATTGTTCGTTTTTTGCGTGCATTATGTAGAAATAATGATTATTCCGACCATGTTCTGCAGCAATAAATACATTGGCATTGGAACGATAACCTTGTTTAGTTGAATTACGTTGGCAGCAAAAGTATGTAAACACGCAGTCACTTACTTTTGCTGTTGCTGTTAGTGAACACACAATCCGTAAATATCTTCTTTGAAATTGGTTCTTCCGCTCAGAATATTCAGTAAAACTTTGTCTGGGAAAATCAAAAAGCCCTAGGGCCGAATCGTTTCCCAAATACCTTCAACATTAGCCGAGGCGGGCCGAAGTCATTTCCCAAATGCACGTGCTAATGTTAAAGGGATATCTCGGCATGTGGTAAAAACCACAAATTCCTACACTTCTCACTTCGGAGCCCAGTTGGCGAAAAATAGACTAAGATTGATCACCCAAAACGCATTCTCAGGCTACCAAGAAAGGGTGCATGACATAAAAATGTCATGCAAAGGTCAAGGTCAGGCCAGGTCACGAAAAACATACTATACTCGAAGAATAGGATATGGCGACACATATTTATTGAATCATTTTGTTCATAGAAGTCAATAGCCATGCTCAATTATTGATTAACACCATATTTGGATGAAGTTCTGGTCGAGGCCAGGTCAAGAAAGGTCAAATTTTAGTTTATTGTTGAGACCCAAAAGCTGTTCATCTGACGCACGCGGTTTTTCACGAAGAATCAAATGGGGCTATATTGATTGCAAGTTGTGTCCAGGGAAGGAAGCTTTCATCAAAATTGTCGACCAATAGCATGTTACCAGCAGTTGCATCTTGGAGGTTGTCCCTATTTACCATCAAAATCTTGATTGAGAAGCAGTCAGTTGCAGGGGCGCGGGAACTACTTTCAGACTAGGGGCGGGGGGGGGGGCAAACCATAATAGAGATCAACCTAGGGTATCCCCAAATCTAGTTTTCTCAACGGTTTTAGGGCACTTCTCCCCCCGCCCCGCCCCCACGGTTCCCGTATCTATGATCAGTTGTCCCCGTATAGACAACATTGTCGAAATTGCTAATTGGTTCCTCTTGGTCCCAGTATTAGAACTTACGCATTGAAGTAAAGAAGTAAAGAACGCATTGTTAAGTAATGTCAGGGCGGCCAAAGTCCAAGCTGGTAACGCTGACAGGGGCATTTTTTATCAGTCTGATAAAGAGAGCCTCGGTGGGAGCGGCCGACTGGCGGCCAGGTGCTCAGCTCCCAGGCAGGCGGTTTCCTGTGTGCTGAGCCTTATATGCATGCGTCGCGGTGGCCGCCACTGTCGCCTCGATCCCCGTCGCAGCCACATTGTCAGCCATGCTCTCAGGCGCGGTGCCGCTGCTGGTGCTGGTATTCGGGTCCGCGGTCAGCGCCGATCCGGGCGAGCCGCTGTTCCTGACCCCGCTGATCGAGGCCGGGGAGCTGCAGCAGGCCCGCGAACAGAGCAGGGTGCTCGGCCTTCCCGGAGCCGGCGCCAACGTCACCAGTCACTCGGGCTTCATCACCGTCGACAAGGAGCGCAACTCGAACCTCTTCTTCTGGTTCTTCGAGTGTCAGCAGGCGTCTCCGCGCGAGGCTCCCATCCTCCTCTGGCTACAGGGTGGCCCGGGCGCTTCTAGCCTCTACGGACTGTTCATTGAGAACGGCCCGTTCGATGCCGACGCTGACCTGAATCTGGTGCCTCGGAACCTCAGCTGGACCAACACGCACAACGTGCTGTACATCGACAACCCGACCGGCACCGGCTTCAGCTTCACTGACGACGAAGCAGGCTACGCCAGGAACCAGGAAGATGTGGCCCGCGACCTTTACTCGGCGCTGACGCAGTTCTTCACCGCTTTTGAGATGTTCCAGGGTAACGACTTTTACGTGACCGGAGAATCGTACGGCGGGAAATACGTGCCGGCCATCACGCACAAGATACACATGGAGAATCCCACAGCTGAGCTGAAGATAAACCTTAAAGGTATGGCGGTCGGAGATGGGTTTGTTGATCCCAGTAACCAGGTTGACTACGGCGAGTTTCTGTACAACGTTGGACTGATCGACGCCGAACAAAGAGAACAGTTCCACGCGTCGGCCATGGACGCCGTCGACCTAATCAACCAAGGTGATCTGGAGTCAGCCTTCCGTCTGTGGGACTCGGCCCTCCTCGGCACCAAGTACCCGTACCCGACCTATTTCGAGAACTGCACGGGCTTCACCAACCACTTTAACTACCTGCAGCCGGTCGACCCGCACGACGTAGACGCCAGTCCGTACAACGACTTCCTGCGCCTGCCGTCCACGCGCGCCTCCATCCACGTGGGCGAGCTGCCGTACAACGAGGCCGGCGACATCGTCTCCGACTACCTGGTCGGTGACATGATGAACACTACCAAGCCGCTGGTGGCCACCATCCTGGACGCCGGCTATCGAGTGCTCATCTACAGCGGCCAGCTGGACGTGGTCGTCGCTTACCCGCTGACCGAGCAGTGGCTGGCCTCGATGGAGTGGCACGGCGCCGAGCGGTACCGGGACGCCGAGCGTGTCATCTGGCGCGAGCAGGGCGAGATCGCCGGCTACGTGCGCCAGGTGGACAACCTGATCGAGGCGTTCGTTCGCAACAGTGGCCATATGGTGCCCACCGACCAGCCGGAGGTCGGCTACGCGCTCATCACCAAGTTTACTGGCACCAACTGAGAGCTCTATGTCAGGCCATTAATCCAAAGGTTATGTTTATTCAAGGGATATACAGCCGCTCATATGTCAACAATCAACAATTAGGCCACCAACAGTAGGTCAACAGTTAGGATTATGTCAACAAGCCGCTCACATGTTTTACGAACCACGCAAAAATAACCAAATATGTAAAACATTGGTTACGTTGTCTAATGTTTTTTTCCCACGTGACAGTGAAACTCGTGCTCGACTTTAAGGCATAAAAGTAGGTTGCCGCAGCGATTTTCTGTCGGTTAAACTGCATGGTCTCTGCTCAATACAACATTTGAGTTTTAACCCTCGCCGGCACAGGCCATTTTGCGTCCTTCGACGGAACAAGAGGGGGAGGGTTGGTAAGACCCCCTTCGCGTTTGGCCCCTGATCGAGCTAGAGCTTCGCGGAAAGAACGAGCGTGTTGCCCGTGACGAGAGGAAGCCGATGATATCCCATTTCAATGTCCTAGATCATCGGTTGACCTTCCAGGTCAGGTCAATGACCCAAAAGTCGGGAAAATCGGGACCTGTTAGAAAGTCGTAAAGTGTGGCTGCTAGTTTTTTCGGGGGGGGGGGGGGGTGCTGATCACGAATATCATGCTAGCTTTGATCACAGATATTGTATTTATGCATTTACGTCAGGTCGGGTCAGGTCAGGTCAGGTCAACCAGTAGGGGTTGTGACGGGTATCCGTAGCACGTGTCAACCGCCTCTGACAGCTTCGTAGCATATTACGAAGGCATCAAGTCTATAATTAGAATTCAGCTCAAAAAACTAGCCTAGAAACATGTAAAACTGGAAAAAGTGAACCGAGGTCATCAAAGGTCAATGACCTGCCTTAACCTTCAGGTGACCTTGACATCCACCCTAATGCATGGGAGGAACATCATATTTCATTTCATTTCATTTCATTTATTCACCATATCACATGTTTGAACGCTTGGACCCACAAAAAGACTGCAAACGCGTGGCTTATGCGAGCCGACATACGCCGAATCGCGGTTCCAGCCATATGGTCTAAAAAAGTGGGTCACAAAGCAAAGGTCATTTGGGTCAGGATCATGAAATTTTCACGGTAGGTGTAAAATTGATAATCGCGAGGGTACTGATCGTTTCGTCGCAATTAGCCGCTTTTTGCTTGAGTTATTTGCGAAAAAAAAAACTTAGAAGGGTGTTGCATTAGCCCCCACCCCCTTTGCCAGCGAGGGTTAAGGCCTCAGAGTCACGGTACCCCAAAATGCCTCGCTCAGTCCACTGTTATCTTCCATGAGGGTTTTCTTTAACCTTTAAACCACTTTGGAGCGCAGGAAATATTTCACAAGTTATGTATTTTTGACCTCAAGATTAGGATAACAACGCCCAGTAGTTTGGATGCAGTAAATATCCTCACGCTCGTCAAAGCCCGAGTTCGTCAAGGTGCATATACAGCCCCAATCTGACAGCTGGGTCGCTCTGACAGCTCTGACAGCCGTAGGTCTGACACGTCCGACAGCTCGGGGCATCCAGACCGCTACCGAACTACCGGTCGCTGCGACCGTTATCTCAAGTGAAGTGTCGCTGATACCCGTATCGAAACAGATGCTTCGTTCCTCATTTGTCTTTTATTTGTAACTTCTCGGTCTAACTCATCACACGAGGAACGGCGGTGAGTGGCGACAATGATGAAGTGAATAATTACACAGTGATTGACGAACAAATAGAAAGATGACAGATACCGACATCAAGCACTATTTATTTATCAAATAAAACTACGGAACAAATAAGGCTGCATATTTACGCTATGTATGTGCACTGTGCAGTGTATACATATTTGTGGGTATTAAATATGCAGCACCCTGGAAAATACGCTGCTTTGCATTCTCATTACCTAAACAACTTAAAAATCATTTAGTTGTAGGCGGGCTGGTAGGCGGGCTTGCCATAGGAGGGCTGGGGCTCGACGTAGGCGGGCTGGGGCTCGACGTAGGCAGGCTGGGGCTCGACGTAGGTGGGACCAACAGCAGGGGTCGGATACTGGGTGGGCACCGGCGTCGGCAGGATGTCGCTGGACGGCTGGTAGCCGTTGTCGTCGGCGACAAAGGTCACCTTGACGGGGTTGCCGTATCCGTCGGTGTAGCTCCAGGAGCCCTCCTGGCGGTAGCTGCCCTCCGGCTGTCCGTAGGCGTTCTTGCCGTAGCCGGGCAGAGGAACACCGCTCTCAGACCTGAGAATGGTTTCATTGTGTCAATTACATAGCTTTTTCATCTTAGTGGCTGACAATTTATTCGCTCATTGATTGATAAGAGCATATTTTCGAATTTATTCTGACCCGAATTTCGATATCTATCATTTCTCACCTGTAGATGCCGTTCTCGGTGCTGAAGTGGAAGTTGTAGGAGCCATCTCCGGGGTGGACATTCTCCTCCTCCAGGATTGCGATGGGCTTGTAGCTCGGTTGGGTGGTGTATGTCGGGGCAGCGTAGGTCGGGACAGCGTACGTCGGGGCAGCGTAGGTCGGGGCAGAGTAGGTGGGGGCAGAGTACGTCGGGGCAGAGTAGGCAGGTCGAGGCCTGTAGGAAGGCTGGGGCCGGTCGGCAGCAGCCACCAGGGCTAGAGCAGCGACGATGAACTGAAAACAGAGACGGTAGTCACAATAAAGACTGTGTTGTAGGTACTAAGTTCGTAAAGGTAAGTGTTTCACTTGAATTCTAGCATTCTCAGTAATTGCATGAATTAATTAAATCCACCATAGCTACTTACGGCCTTCATGTTGGTGTGACGGGATGCAGTGTCGAACTGATACCTGGATCAGTTTGCTCGTCCATTATATAGTCGGGTCTTTGACAATGGCGCCCCCGGGCTGGTCAGTGCTCTGCTGACCACACCCGTCACCAGGGAGCTCCCCGGCCGGTAGGACCGCCCAGACGTCTGCCGCAATACCGACCCGCCCCGCCCTCCCGGCCCCTCCCCTTCCTGCGGCCACTGCTGACCGGTCCAGCCGGCCGCTGCACAACGATGGATCACAATGGACCTAACCTTGATACTAAGTCCGTTCAGCGCTTGCCAAATACTATTTCTGTAAAAAGCACCGGTCACTAACTGATGTATGTCATACGTTATATGCTCCTAAAAAGCCTACAAAGAAATAAGTCATCCTCACTATTAATCTTAGCTCGGCTAAGGGGGGGGGGGGCGTTTTTGGCCAACCAGCCAGTTTCTTTGCGTGGCATATGTATGATACATTTCGCATTTCGTGTGAAATTCTTACCCCAGGTCACACAAGGTCAGGTGACCACATCAGGTCATCCTTCTAAAAAACAACTTTGTGATTCATCAATCATCATTCCTACAATTTACATCCTAGAAGTTTGAAACTCGGTACTATTGCAAGGGGGAATCAGTGCCTACCAACAAGTTAGGTACCTATTTCAAAATTTTAATATCGGTGACCCAAGGTCAAGTCAATTTTGCGACATTCCCATTTACCCATAGGTATAAGCCAATGGGAGAAAATTGAAATGCCCTTCTTATCAACGGGAACACTCAAACATCGGGCTTTAGGTAAAGATGACACAATGTCCACAATGAATTGTAAAATTGCACCCAAATTCCAAACCACTCGTATGCCCCTGGGGTCACGTCAGGTCATGAACTTCTCTAACAGCTTTTTTACAATAACAAGATAGAAACATGTTAGAGCGCTGAAAATACCACGGATGCGCTCAGCTCAACGATACGAACCAACTGATATACAACGTGAGCATTTCTGTGACCTTGACCTGAGGTTAAATTTCTAAGTTCACCTGAAAAGTTAAATTTACCTGAAAAATTCAACTTATAGTCCATTCGACGCGTCTCGACGAGAGAAACGCGCCGCCGGTAACATGAACGCAATAGAAGCTTCAAGCTTGCTGTCAAGAGTCATTTAGGTAGGGGAAGATGGGGAACACCGACCCCCATAACGTTTTAGGGTCTAGTCACGTAATTGTTGGCCAAATGATCAATCCCTCAGTTTCACTGGATTGTCGCATCAATTCTACATACATATCAACCAATTGTTTTCTTTTATTGTCGTTCATAATTGCATTATTCCACTTATAGTAAATGTCTACATTTTTCGGGGTAACACCGACCGTTGGGTAACACCGCCTTAGCTCAGCAGGCAACGAAATTTGCAGATTGCTGGACTATTAAGCTGTTCATCATATCGTAAATTTCGAGGCGTTTTAGTATATTCATAAAATACAGTGGAAACGATTTTATTATATCCCTGGTACCTACAATCTAGTACTCATTTTTATATAACTAGATGACTTAAAGTCCCAAAATTTCATTTTCTCGAATTTTTTTAATGATCCTCTAAAAAGAAAACATAGCAACAACGTTCTTTCTTTATTTGAAATGCACCACTCCTGGGTTAGATGCTATTAAATACCAAATTTTCCAAGTGGGCGGTGTTACCCAAGTGTCTACATTTTTCTTTAAACAATCCTTCAATATGGCAGCACGACAAAAATTTCGCCTCGAGGAGGAGCACGTAATGCTTGGATGAGTCCTAGACTCCTAATTATGGTAAAAAATACTACTTCAGAAATAATGTCTGTCAAATAACATCAGTTTTCTTCTTGCTTTATGCTAGAAAAAGTATAAAACGTATTCACGAAACGTAAAAATTAGGAATTTCTCGCAAATCACCTAAACCAATGCGGTGCACTGCCCATACCTGCACTTCTGTTGTCGTCATGCTGCCAAAAGACAGTCAGCTGTCGCCCTAGACCTATTTATATTTCTGATTTCGGGGTGGGCGGTTTTCCCCAAAGGGCGGTGTTCCCCATCTTCCCCTATACCTACAGAAAAACGTTTTCCGCAAAAACTTCAAATTTTGTGTTTTTGCCTATGGAGGCTAAGCCGTTGACATGTCAAATTTGAGAGCATTATTCAGAAAGAGCTTTGAAAGAGCTATCGAATGTTTTTTTTTTGTAACCATGTACAGGGTGTCCGGAAATTATCTGCCCCTTGTTCATTGAGCTATAATCCACCTGTGCGCTTAAAGAACTGTTGAAAATTTGCTCAAACCGTGCCTAAGGCTATCCACAGCTGTCCGTTAGTCACATGACCTAACCCGGTCACCTGACCTTGACACGTGAGAGGCGCCAGGGGCCAGCGTTTGGCAGGCGTAACTCGCACCTTAACGTGGTGTCTTCTGTGACGAAAGAAATTCTTTGACAAAGCGTCATCGCGCTGAAGTTATGATGAAGACTGGAATGAAGTAGGAAGTCAAATCGATTCCTCTGTCCTAATCCCAATCGAAAACCTATGGGGAATCATGAACGAGGAGTTCAGCAAGATTGAACCAGCTCCCACAGTAAAGAGACTTAGAGGAACCTGTGAAAGGTGTGGCTCAGCATCAGCGCGAATATTCTGGACATCTCGATCTATGGAATACCAAAGCGGATGAGGGAATGGGTAAGACAGGGCAGGGGATAAATCGGTCAATAAACCATGACCCGGGGGCTGTTTGTTTATTAATTATGGCGGCGAGATGGAGGGGTAAATAATTTACGGACACTCTTTATATTACCTGCAGCCGTAGCTGTAGCTTAGCTAAAGCTCTATTGTTTCCAGACTCATGCGCCGCTTTGTGAAAAGCTGTTCAGCTCGGGACCAAAATTCGTGATAAATTTTCTTTTGGTGACCTTCAGTGACCCCAGCGATGACCTGATCGAAAAATGATCTTATTGCATAGGCGGCGGAACGGGGGGGGCACCGGGGCACCGTGCCCCCCTTGGATTCTGCAAGGGGGGCACCAATAGCAAGGTGCCCCCCCTTAAATTTGATGTATTAGTACCAGGGGCGGATTCGGGAAAACTCGGGAAATTCGGGAAAGGGGAGGTTCATGAATCGAAGTGGTGCCCCTACCTATGCCCAAAATTAAAACCTCAACGGATTTCGGCCACTTAATTTTGGTGGTGCCCTATTTTCATTTTTTTTCTTTATTTTTGGTTAGTCATGTGATGACTGGTGCCCCTGCTAAGCCGCTGGTGCCCCTAGAAAGACTGTGGTACCTACCTACCCTGCCCCCTGACAAGCCTACGGTGGGCCCTGACATGACTTAGGTGCCCATGGGCCCTGACAGGCCCGTGGTGCCCCTGACAGGCCTGTGGTGTCCTTGCTAGGCCTGTGGTGTCCCTGGGCCTTGGCAGGTTTGTGGTGCCCCTGTTAGAACGTAGGTGCCCTTGACAGGTTTGTGGTGCCTCTGACAATCCTAAATTGCCAACGACAGGCTTGTGGTGCCCTTGACAGGCCCATGGTGCCCTTGCAAAGCCGGTGGTTCCCCTGCGAAGCCGATAGTGTCCCTGACAGGCCTCTGGTGCCCCTGGCAGGTCTGTGGTGCCCCTGGAAGACCTGTAGTGCTTTTGCTAGGCCGATGGTGCTCCTGACAGGCCTGTGGTGCCACTGACAGGCCCGTGGTGCCCCTGCTAGGCCTTTGGCACCCCTGGCGGGCCTGTGGTGCCCCTGTCGGCTGTCAGGCCTGTGGTGCTCCTGGCAGCCATGTGGTGACCCCAGGCCCTAAGTCATGACACATGTGACCTCCACCCTGGGATTCGCCACTGATTAGTACTGCGATGGCTTCTTGGGAATTATACATGTAGGATAAATGGAATTTATCAAACGACAATAAGGAAGAGACAAACACATAGGTACTTGAGGATCAGCTTAAAGTTAACCACACATACGGGCAGGGGTGTAATTTTCCTAAAATGATTGTGGGTGCCCAGCTGTAGGGGCGCCCGGCGCCAGGCCGTTTTGGGGCGCGATAGATATTCTTTATGTGGGAGCCTAAATTAACACCGAATTTGATAACATTGCTAGCCGAATGGCGCTTCAAGTGACGTGTCTGACTAAGCAAATACACGCTTAAAAGTGGAAACTGACCGGAAGGACGTAAAAATATGTAGAGAGGCGCCATCCAGTAGGAGGGGCACCAAATGTGGAGGCGCCAGACGGTTACGACTTACGAGGGCGCCGTGAGACGATGAAAAGGGCGCCATTCTCTTAGGAGGGCGCCGAGTGATTGAAAACGCTATGTGGTCTAGGGGCGCTAAGAGGCCAGAAGGGCACCGCACAGTCAGTAGTGCTACGTTGGTGGGGACGTGGGGGCGCCAGATGGTTACGAGGGCGCCTTGAGATCATGAAAAGGGCGCCATTCTCGTAAAAGGGTGCCGAGTGATTGAAAACGCTATATGTGGTTCAGGGGCGCTGAGAGGCCAGAAGGGCGCCGAATAGTCGAGGGATGCACGGCGAACAGAGACCTAAGGACGCGAGACGGTCAGGAGGGCGCCGTTAGACCATGAGAATGGCGCGGTGCTGTCAAAAGTGCGCCATTCTCCCAGAAGGGCGCCGAGTGATGATTAAAAACGCTATCCATGCTCGGGGTTACATGAGCAGAGTTAATACGCATTACAAACGGACTACAATGGTGAGCGAATAGGAAAATCCGTTCCTGATACGCATTTACTTGCTCATGTAACCCCGGTACATGAACGCGAGACGGTCAGGAGGACGCCGTTAGAGCATGCGAAGGGCACCGTGCTCTCGAAAGGACGCTTGCAGCCTTGTAAAAGACTTGTGGGTGCTTTTTCATCATTGTGGGGGCATAATTCAGGATTGTGGGTGCATATGCCCCCACAAAGAGATATAAAATTAGGTACACCCCTGCATACGGGGGTGAACTGCCATTTTCGTTTAGTAAAAAAAAATAAAAAAATCATCGTGTCAGGGCTGTGACGAAAAATAAGTGGCCTAAATCCGATGAGAAAACAGGATTTGGGGGTACCCTAGGTTTGGCTCCTTGAGCCATGGTGCCCCCCCTTGTCTCAAATCGTTCCGCCGCCTATGTCTTATTGGTTCTGAAAGATCTTACTACCGGGCTTTGCAAATGCAAAAGTTCTGTTACACTTTCTTTTTCTTTATTTTGAGGGGTTTACAGGTCTGGGCCAAACGTTTCGGCGATATCAATTGAAAATTCTGCTTATTAGAGACATGGTACCATGACGAATTTAACCTTCTTTTGCAGTTATATCAAAATGGAGGCCAAGAGAATAGAGATAGCCGCTTTGCTCCGCGCGCAGCATACCAAAGCTTTCATTGCCAAGCACCTGAAAGTCAGTTGAAAGAAAGAAAGAAAGAACATCATCACGGAGGCCGGATGTTTGGTCTTTGACACGCGGCGGACCTCGGAAACATCGTTCCCAAAGGTGACGACGCGGTCGTTCTGCTTGTTCACGACCGGGTCAACCGTGAGGGTTTTCTCGTCAGAGAAGATGAGGACGCGTTTTCCGTTGCTCTTCAGGTCGCTGAGCAGGGGTCGCGGCGCTGCTCCCGCATTCGGGCAGTGAGCAGAGGCCCTTCCAGTAGTCGAAGGCTCTTTCTACCCTGGTTCTTGACGGCCCTGGACACCGTGGCGACCGAAATCTTCTTGCGTTTCGCGACCTCAGTCATTTTCAGCCTTGGGTTGCGTTCGAATGCCCGTTTTACGGCCAGTCGGCTCACTACTCGAGGTCTGCCGGTACGGGGTCGATCTTTGAGACCTTCTCCGCTCTTGAGCCTGTCCGCAACTCTGTGGACGGTCATCCGACTGACTTTCAGGTGCTTGGCAACGAAAGCTTTGGTATGCTGCGCGCGGAGCAAAGCGGCTATCTCTATTCTCTTGGCCTCCATTTTGATATAACTGCAAAAGAAGGTTAAATTCGTCATGGTACCATGTCTCTAATAAGCAGAATTTTCAATTGATATCGCCGAAACGTTTGGCCCAGACCTGTAAACCCCTCAAAATAAAGAAAAAGAAAGTGTAACAGAACTTTTGCAAAGCCCGGTATAGCGAGCTACTAGGGTGGCCCGCGTGCTCCGCAACGCGAAAAGGGGTATTTTCGATCGGCAGGTGTTTGGTTGTTCTTTTGTCGGTTGGGTTATCTATCAATTTCGGTCGATTGCTTTTTGACGGCTAAACGGCTCGGTTTGGAAAAAAATATCCATCGCATCGAGGTGCCCGTGTCTGATAAGCATGCTTTCCACTTCAGAATCTGTCAAATGTGTTTTATAATTTAGGTGCGTAGTTTTATGACAAATGAAAGGCGTAGATAATTTTCGCTAAAAATCGTTTTGCAGAAGTTTGAAACATTTATATTTTCAAGAATACTGTTGCTTGTCATGCAAACGTGATGATTGGATCTTGGAGAGAATTGAATGCTCTTTCTAATGATAGCATTTTCAATTGTCAAGCGTATCAGGTTAAGCAGCAAATCCCGTGTAATTATTTAAATGCACATTATGGACAAATATCATTTTCTCCAGAGATTTGTTCCACCTTGTTTTTGATCAATTAGCTTTTCACAATTTTTCCGTGAGAGGCGGTACATTTCCCTTGCCTATAGGCATTATTTAAACTCTTTCAGTCTGACAGTCACGTGAAAATAAAATAAAATCCAAAATCCGTTTAAAATGGCACTTTTTGAAATGAAATTGCCCTCACATGTGCACGTGGCACGTGCCATCCTCCGCACCGCACACCATTCGATAGCCCGTTCGATTTTCTACACGATGCTGTTTTCCCCGTGACGATCGGGCGCACGTTACCGAGATATTGCACGGGGACCGGACCCGTGTTGGGCAAATTTAGCCAATTTCGCCCGATTTTGCAGGCCGATTTATACATGTAAAGTCTATGACGCGAATTTGCACTTTTCGGGCACGCGCCACGCGCTCTCTATCGACCCGATCGAGCCGAGACCGCTCAAAGGCACGTTGTCCATCCTTGTTCTATGAGTTGCGCAAATTTCAGCGCGCTAGGTGCAACGGTGTGACCTGTAACCCGCGCTACGTGGCACCATGTCGCGACCTCGGTTACAGACAGAAACTACGTCACCACAAATAGTAATATAGATCTATTGCTTTTTGCCGTGTCTTTCTAGCTTTCTTGCTTTTCGAGATAACCTGTTGTAGCTTGATAGCCCCCCCCCCCCCCCCCGGTGCGAGCGACTTTAGCGAGTGTCATTTGAGCGAACGTCATTTGAGCGAACCATTTTCAGCGACTGGCAACTTAGCGCTCTGAAAAAGTTAGATTTTTCCGAAAATTTGACCTTTGACCGGTCATAAGTAGGTCAAATGTTGACCTAGGACCATAAAATATACCACCAATCGCGAAATCTCATTGAGAGCAATCCGTTGGTTTTTTCCGCTAAGCTCTACGACGCTCCGTTTTCAAACGCCAGGGGGGGGGGCCGCACCAACCGACAGTACTCTATCCTGGGACGCTCACGTCTCCGAACTCAGCCGCCGGTGGACGGGACTATTGATCGGTCTCTCCCATGCGCGCCACAGTCTCCCGGATGGCATCATTAGAACGCTCGTAACAGCACTCTTTATCTCACGCATCCAGTACTGCCTCTCAGTTTATGGCAATGGGTCCCCCCCCCCCCAAAAAAAAAATCGATCGTCTCCAAAAAAATTGAACTTCGCCTCCAGTAGGAAGAGTGGCGCAGCGGCCGGTCGCGTGTCGGCCCTTGCCTCACAGTAGTGCCACAGGGCACGTGCTGGGCAGGTAGAAGTTCCGGTAGCTGGCAGCTCAACATAAGCCGCTGGGCCGTGTTGCCTGTTCTTCTGGATCGCCACCCGTAGAAGGCATCCGTCCACCGTGAACTGCACGTCCGTGAGACGCGCGCCGCGTCCCGGTCCGGTAACCAGATACTCGCTGCTCCGCAGTCCACCGTAAAAACCTACAGCGCAGGCGGCCCACACACAGCGCTGGTCCCAAAATGACGGCAGCAACGAGGACAGACGGTTCTTCAGCGTTCTCATGTGATGGACGGTGAGCGCCTGTCTCGTATATTCCACCGGCGGTGCTCCCCGTGGCGCAAACCCCTGCAGTGCCGCTGCCACATAGGGGGGCGGCTCAGGGGGCATAGGGCAGCCCCACTGCAGGTGCAGGCGCCGTACAGCGGAAATATATAGCCGCGCAGTGGCAACCGACAGCCCCGCTCGATGCAGGTGGCCCACGAAAAAAGTGAGAGTCGCTTCGCTGGCCGGCACCGCTGTCAGGCCGTATTGCCGGCAGAAATCAACAAATCGGCGCTGCCCTGTACGGTACGCACGATGTGACGCCGGGGCAATGCTGTTGTGTAACAATGCCTGCGTGGCCCTTACGAGAGAGGCGTCCTCTTCACACGGGTGCCAGTCACCGCGCGGGAAACCTGGACACTCGCCACTCATCGCGCCGCACCGCACTATAGGCCGCACCCGAGCCACAGCTTTCGGTTGTCGGCTCAGCGCTGTGCCGGCTGTACACACTGCGGCTGGAGACGCTTGTGCGGGCCTCTGACACCCTATTGGGCCGCGCTGCCCCTCCCCCTGGTCTATGGCCGTCTATTGACACCCTCACTAATGGAGTCTATGGCGTCGTCCAGAGTACCCTGCCCGGCCGGGCACACAGTGAGTAACCAATCGTCCAGGCGCGGAGACTGACTCTGTGAGGCCACGCGGTCGACCCGTCTCCCTTGTTTGTCACATTCTAAGGTGTTATGACTACCTGCGGCCTGCCCATGTGTACTTTACCGTCCTGCTCTCGCCCGGAGCACCCTGCCCGAGCGGGCACGAAGGGTGTCAATGTCTGCTGGGGGAGAGCTGGCACCGGCCGCGACAGGGTGGGCCGCCCATATTGTTCGATTAGTCACACAAGCCTGAATGTTCAGCGGCTTTATGGCGTGTACAGATAACGGGTAAAACGTTAAGTCGAAACACCAATCCCGACTCAGCGAAAGCCATGGGCGAACATGAGCCCTCCGTCTCGTTGAGAGAATGCTGTCACAGCCGGCCGGGAGACCAACGAGATCTAACCACTCGGCGCACACATCCAGCCGAGTTCTAACCACTCGGCGAACACATCCAGCCGAGATCTAACCACTCGGTGAACACATGCAACCGAGCGGGACCACCCGGCGCACACAGCTAGCCGAGGAACCCACGATAACTTACCACTCGGCGAACACATCCAGCCGAGATCCAAACACTCGGCGAACACATCCAGCCGAGATCTAACCGCTCGGCGAACACATCCAGCCGAGCGGGACCACCCGGCGCACACAGCTAGCCGAGGCCATGAGAACTTACCACTCGGCGAACACATCCAGCCGAGATCTAAACACTCGGCGAACACATCCAGCCTAGATCTAACCGCTCGGCGAACACATCCAGCCGAGCGGGACCACCCGGCGCACACAGCTAGCCGAAGCCATGAGAACTTACCACTCGGCGAACACATCCAGCCGAGATCCAAACACTCGGCGAACACATCCAGCCGAGATCTAACCGCTCGGCGAACACATCCAGCCGAGATCTAACCGCTCGGCGAACACATCCAGCCGAGCGGGACCACCCGGCGCACACAGCTAGCCGAGGTCATGAGAACTTACCACTCGGCGAACACATCCAGCCGAGATCTAACCGCTCGGCGAACACATCCAGCCGAGCGGGACCACCCGGCGCACACAGCTAGCCGAGGCCATGAGAACTTACCACTCGGCGAACACATCCAGCCGAGATCCAAACACTCGGCGAACACATCCAGCCGAGATCTAACCGCTCGGCGAACACATCCAGCCGAGCGGGACCACCCGGCGCACACAGCTAGCCGAGGCCATGAGAACTTACCACTCGGCGAACACATCCAGCCGAGATCTAAACACTCGGCGAACACATCCAGCCGAGATCTAACCGCTCGGCGAACACATCCAGCCGAGCGGGACCACCCGGCGCACACAGCTAGCCGAGGCCATGAGAACTTACCACTCCGCGAACACATCCAGCCGAGATCCAAACACTCGGCGAACACATCCAGCCGAGATCTAACCGCTCGGCGAACACATCCAGCCAAGCGGGACCACCCGGCGCACACAGCTAGCCGAGGTCATGAGAACTTACCACTCGGCGAACACATCCAGCCGAGCGGGGACCACCCAGCACACACAGCTAGCTGGGGCACCGCCGCTGCACCGCAGCGCGACACTCACTAGATCGATCTACTCGGCAAGCACACACACATCAATATGCCGCACCCACCTGCCATGTCCTGCCGACGCTCCGCTCCAGCTGAAACCACGGCTCCCTCCGCACACGCCCCCGGTCTGAAATCACACTTTGTCCTAAACGCACGCTCTGTCGCGTCCGCGCCCGCCGCGGTCGGGTCCTCGCTTCACACTGGTATCGTTATCTCGTCTGTCTCCAGCCTCCCCTCCGCGACTCTGCCTGTCCCAGTTACGTCTCCCTCCGTCCGTCCCGCTCATTGTCCAGCGCAAATATATCCCGCCACCTCACCCCACGCACGTGTTCAGAGCCGCCCTCCGCGGCTCTGCCCCCTCCCCCTACGTTACCCCCTTCCCTCCCGCTCATCTTCCAGCACCAACAAAGCAACCCACACCGCCCCACCGCACGCCCGTAGTCAGAGCCGCTCCCTCTCGTCGGTCACTAACCGAAAATAGGTGCCCCTATTACTGATTCACTTCATCGTCCCGTAACGGTGTATTTTTTTCTTTTTTCTTTTGCGAGCATTCGTACAACGAATGTTTCCGGAACTTTTCATGGTTATCCCGAACTGGATGGCGGATGTCACGTTCAAAGTTAAGACGTTAGGCTCCAAATTTAATACCACATTTCTAAAAAATTATAGCGGTTCGATTTCACCCTCCCCCCTGCTATTTGCCAATAATGATGACCAAACGTTTGTTCAGAGAGTCATATTGCTTGTGCTGCTTTTTCGCGAAATTCCCCCCTTGAATTTGGATCAGTTCCCCACGTTGTAAAATTTGTTCTTGCCCCAAGCAACGTACGAATTTCCAGATATTTGGGTGAGGTCCCTGAAACATAGACTGGATCCCCTGTGCCATCCCTCGAGTTTATTATTGGTCCTTGGCATTCCTCCCATCGTCCTATCACTCACGTTCCACATTTCCAGATCAAAGTTGCAGAATGAGGCCAGATATTTCTGTGGTTTCCAAGCTTAACCCGCGCCCAGATGGGGTCTGCCGAGCAACGCGGTCTGATGGGGGGGGGGGGGCCATTTTGGCCCCCCCCCTCAGATCTCGAGAACCACGCAACATAGCGACAAGCGGTAAACGGTGTTGGATAGCCCCAACGGGGAACTACCTTGTGACCCAATTTCATTGACCTCGGTCAAACCGATGACGTCACAGGTCAGGTCAAAGGTCGAATTTTCACCGTTTACAGGCATTTCAAGAAATGCGTTGTAAAATCGTGTAAAATGCATTTCATTGAAAATCATCGATGGGGAAATGCTCTTCAAACACATATTTTGCTATTTGAGGTCACTGATACCAGGTCAGGTCACAGAGGTCAGGTCACTGGGGGGTCACAATATGAAAGTGTCGTGTGATACATGTTTTATGGTCCATTTTACATGACAAATGCGATTATGTGGGTCAGACAGACTTTAGGGCCAGCTTAGGTCACGTTTTGGTCAAGGTCAGGTCAAGGTCAGGTCAAGGTCAGGTCAAATTAGGTCAAATTTCAAAGTTGATATTTTTGCATAATATGGGTATCGATTCGATGCAGCTCGTCACGGGGAGTTCAATGGTGGTCTCCGTTTTGCGATACGAGGTCTAGAATTGCTAAAAATTGAGTTCAAAAATTTGACGTCATCAATTTTTAACAGTTTTTTCGCTATAACTCGGCCAAAAAAAAGAGGTATCGGTCTAAAATTTGGTATGTATATCGAAGAGCGCAGGGACTATCACATATATTCCGGTTTTTTCGAAATTCGAAAATTTTTTGGAAATTTTTTGAGTTTTTCTAAAAAAATCAATTTTTTTGATTTTTGGGGGTCAAAATCCCAAAATTTCGAAAATCCGGGATAGCAGTTTTCTAGCGCCGTCTTTTCTCTACACAACCACATAAAGAACTTTAAAATTGCTTGTTAACTGTAGAATTGGTGAGCGTTTCAAGATGTCATGTTTTTTGCTCATTTTTACTCGAACATGACCTCAGTTTGACCTCAATAACTCCTGACCTGAGGTGACCTGTGACTTGAAATTTTGTGTGAAGGTGTCAAATTGATGTCCGGTAAGGTACCCAAAATTTGCCCCCCCATCAGGGCGCGGGTTAAAAGCAAATTTTTAAGTTGCCGCGCGCAGCTTGAAGCATAACACATACCAAGCGGGTATTCCAAGGGCAAGAATTCCCGAAAAGTAGCAAATGATCTTCCGTCACGTTTGGTTTCCCTGTAATTGTGTTCGCTCAATTGGTCCCCCATTGACCTAACAGTTCGCTAACAGGATGCTCTTTAAAGGGACAGTATCATCGAAAAAAAAATCCATGTATGGAGCTGATTTTTTTTTTACTAGCATTTCTTATTTTTCTGAATCAGAAAAACATAGTTTGAGGACCGAACTCGGTGAAAAATATTGCAACCACATTTCATTTTCATGATTCATTTTCATGAGCGAACCACCACTATACAAGCATGGCCGCCAGTTTGGAAGCATGCAAAATTACTACAGAACTGGCGCAGCTAATACATTATTGACGCTACGCTTACGCGGTCGTTCTTCTGATTGAGTTGTCCTTAGGGAGAGGTAGCCTTAGGTATTGCCTATAAAAATATAACGTGACAATTGGAGGGAGTGACAATTGGACGTGACAATTGACAATGGGAGAAAATATCACGTGACAATCACGTGATAAACGTCATACATTGGAGGGAGATTGTGATTCAAGCTGGAGGAATTCCTTTGTTGAGCCGCTAGAATCCGAAGGAAACAGCGGAAATTGCCTACGACTATTTAATGAATTTAACGGTGATGAATAAGTGCGAAAAACGTTTTGGCTTTATAAAATTTGATGAAATGACCAGGGTAAAAGTTTTATTACTGGCGGTCAATTCAAAACGGCGCAAACATTTAAACAGTGAAGATAGTGAAGCACGATTCAAAGTGTGGTACACCTTTCGTACTTTGAGCGGCGATAGCGGGATAACGGTGTGGAGCTTCGAGGATCGGTCTTCAGTTTCCGGACCAGAAAGGTGGGGCCTATGCAATGTCAAATTTCATCAAAATGGTGATACTGTCCCTTTAACGTGCCACATGCAAGAGTGAACACAGTGAAGAACAGTATGTTTGTGAGAGCACTTCGTCACTGCAACGATTTCCTAAACACCGCTCGGGCCGTAGATATCTGGCACACAGGGATGGGCGTTTTTAGGAAGCAGGTTGTCATGTACTCTATGTCCGTGCTCTAGTGTTACATCCAGTGTCCACCCTCACATTATTTTATTATATTTTATTCTTATCGTCATCATCAATCATCATTTTTTGTAGGCGTATATGTGTTTTATATGTGTATTTTATGCGTCCTGTGTTTTATGCAACGTATGACTTCATCTATAATTGGGTTGCACCGACCCGTTGATGATTATGAAAATAAACTAAACTAAACTAAACTAAACCTCCTTATATTCGCTCAAACTGGTTTCGCTGATTCTGGTCCTCGCTTAAGTTGATAATCGCTGTGATTGAATTCGCCGTTGACAATCGCTGAAAAAGTCAATCGCTTAAATTGATAATCGCTGAAAAGGCTTCGCTCAAATGTCGTTCGCTCAAATGACGCTCGCTCAGGTGTCGCAGAAACCCCCCCCCCCTCCATGGCGAAATCGGCTGAGAGGCCCACCCGGGCGTGGGTTAAATTGGTCTCTCATGAGTGTTTGTAATAGGTATGCGTTCCTGTATTCACTTCGAATAAGCATAGGAGCAGTCGGCAAAGTGCTTCCTAAGGTCTTTTAGCAAACAGCACCATTATTACGGTGCTCTTTATCTCGCCTACGGACACAGAATGAGTTTCATTGAGTTAGTTTTTCGGGAGGAAGTGCAAAAGTAATGAGTTTCACGATGCGAGATCTGCCAATTGCGGGAAATATTTAAGCACCTGATACAGAAACTGCTCCCAAATAAGCAAAGTGTGTGAGAGCGCGTCGTCATGCAATGGAGCAGTCATTCCCAATCCATTAGCCAAAAATACCTACTGACTGCATCAGAAGGTATTGGGAACTTATGCCTTCACCACGTTGAATTCCTCTGCGAGTAGGTACCTACTATTATTCCCACCGCCTATCTTACTTGTCTCGCACAACCTGCCTCACAACCTTAACGTTTTATTTGTTTTCGATCAGTGGAAAGCTGTTCTCTCCTGACGTTTCATCCTACAGTTAAAATTAGCCCGTTTTGAACAATTTGTTCCAGTCACATTCCGTCGTAATTACGGAGCAAGCGAAGCGAGCGTAGTCTTTCCTTAGATTAACGGAAATTTCTGAGTATGAGCGGCCGGCCGGCCGGCCGGCCGTGCGGACGCTTTTGCGAGGCTTATATCTCAGCAACCACCTGACCGATTTTCATGCGGTAATTTTTGTAGGGTAGCTTCATTCCTTCTACCAAGTATTGGACTATTCCCGATGCATGTGGGTGACCCCTTATGCACAAGCCACGTGCAAAACGAAGAGGTGTCAGTTTTGTAATTGTTGCAATATCTCGGTAACTACTTGGCCGATTGCGCTAAAAGTTGGCAAGTAGGTAGGCACCAACTAGGCACTGCATATCCATGTGCCAGAGTTGGGGTGCTGTGCTGCGGGGGACCATCAAAGCGTCCAAAACCGCAGCATCCAAAGTACGCAACATCCAAAACCGCAGCGTCCAAAGTACGCAACGTCCAAAATACGTCCAAAATCGGGTATATAGGGAGCATTCACAACGTCCAAAACCGAAACATCCAAAACCGCAACATCCAAAACGTATCATCCAAGGACGCATCATCCAAAGTACGCAACATCCAAAGTACGCAACATCCAAAGTACGCAACATCCAAAACCGTTAGGTTAGGTTGGGTTAGGCTAGGTTAGGTTAGGTTAGGTTTCCTTGTCCCCGGTAGGCATAAATCAGTAGGTTAGGTTAGGTTAGGTTAGGTTAGGCTTCCTTATCCCCGGTAGGCATAAATCAGTAGGTTAGGTTAGGTTAGGTTAGGTTAGGTTAGGTTGGGTTTCCTTATCCCCGGTAGGCAAAAATCAGTAGGTTAGGTTAGGTTAGGTTAGGTTAGGGATAGGCAAAAATCAGTAGGTTAGGTTAGGTTAGGTTAGGTTAGGGATAGGCAAAAATCAGTAGGTTAGGTTAGGTTCGGTTAGGTTAGGTTAGGTTAGGCTGGTTTTGGATGTTGCGTGCCTTGGACGTTGTGGTTATGGAGGTTACGTACTTTGGATGTTGCGTCTTTGGATGTTGCGTTTTTTGGATGATACGTTTTTGGACGTTGCGGTTTTGGATGTTTCGGTTTTGGACTTTGTGAATGCCCCCTATAAACCCGATTTTGGACGTATTTTGGACGTTGCGTACTTTGGACGCTGCGGTTTTGGATGTTGCGTACTTTGGGTGCTGCGGTTTTGGACGCTTTGATACGGACCCGCTGCTGCACGTGCGCGCGTGCAGGGGTCGTTTCCAAATCTCGAGAACGGCTGGACCGATGGCGCTCAAATTTGGTACACGGTTAGGGACCAGTTAGTAGGGTGCCGTGCACAAGTCAGTTGGGACCCATTTTGCACGTGCGCACGTGCAGGGTGCCGCTTCCAGATCTCGAGAACGGCTGGGCCGATTGAGCCCAAATTTGGCACATCGCTAGAGACCGGTCAGTAGGGTGCCGTGCACTGCACAAGTCAGTTGGAGGTACCCCCTCGCAATTTCGCACGTACAAGGCCCACCCTCTCGCTCGCTCCGTTAGTCGCCCCAAAAGGCGTTATACTGGTAAATATAGCATCATCTCGGAAGTCTCGGAACAGCTTGATGCACCCAAGTTTCCTCTTTCCAGTGTCACGCTGCTGGATACTGGTCAAATGAGTTGTGCAAAGCGGAAAGGACGATGCAAGGTATGTTGTTGCCAAGCTCGGTAGGCATTTTGGATCAAACTCAAAATAATACACTGTCCTGCTTCTTGATTTACTGCGGCCTGAACAAAACTCGGTATGTGTTTCACAAACAAGCATTAACTGATCATACATGTTCCATTTACGCAAGAAAATAAAGAAGTCGTAAATTCCAAAACCACTGCTATAACAAATCAAATGTTTCCTCTAAAGTGCAAACCGATAAACAGAGACAATACCTTGTCAATACTTCAGCTCGGCACTGACTGGTCGTAGTTCAAGGTCATCTGACGACTACATATTAACAAAAGGCTACAAATCTACGATAAACATGATTTGAACAATTCAAAGCATCTTCGCACTGGGTACAACAGCGTGAACTAAATGTGCTGGCACCTCTCAGCTGACCCTCGGCCAACACTTGTCATGCCCACTGTCTGCTATTGGTGCTTGAACGGATCTACGTTCGTTCATTGTAAGTTCATTGTAAAACATCTTTGTACTTTCCTGACCACGACGACGTCACCTGATGCGTGAAACGATGAAAATAGTTGCCAGTGTCACAGTCGACGTCTCATAGGGCGGAGGCATAAATACAAATCGGACTGATCATAAACGCCATTTATCAGTCAATTCACTTGCATCGCAGTAGCGACTGATCGCTGGCCGATGCAAACCTAAAAAGTGTTATTGGCCAATTTCGAAGCCTTTGATAGCCTGAAGGGCAGCGCCTACCTTTCCCAGTATGATTTTCGAAGACTGATATGGTCTCATTTTCATTGGTCACTAGCCCCCTTTTAAGCTGTATCAAGATCTTGTGAGGTACTTGGCGCCGACTTTCCAGCACTTCTATCTGCGCACACGGGCCCTGCTGTGCGTGGCTGGGCGCGCATGGCCTCCGCGAGACGGTCCACGTGGCGGGCACACAGCTCTGGTGTGACGTGCTCCCAGGCCGACTGCAGCATCTCCCACATATGTTCGCTGGTGACAGATCCACTAAAGCCGCCCAGCGCACTCCTAAGCTCCTGCACCACCTCCTCCCAAACCTGATCTGTAAACAGACACAAACACCAGAAATTTAGTTATACGTCCGGCCTATTTCGAAATGCACCAATACGTGCGTCTACTTAACATGCACTATGGGTATTTTACGATAGGTTCAACCAAAGATGCGGCCATAGTTGAACTTCCAACATCAATCATTATTCATTAGAAAGGTCACATTGCACCTTGAACCCAGTACCAGTACCGCAAGTTAGCATGTATGTCATGGAACGCTACATGAATGCTTGTTGCGTCAGCTCCTGACGCTGACGGTCATCGCGAATTTCGAGGAAAAACAGCCATGGTATTTTAGTCGTCACGAAGCCCATACTATGGCACCCAAAATCTCAAAGAGACCCCTCGCAAGTCACCCACTAAGCCAGTCAGCGCTCACCGATCGGGTTGTGCTCAGTCGGGCGCGGATACCATCTAACCAGCTGCAGTCGCGGCTGTGCTTCTTCTTCTTCTTCTTCTGCATCCCGCCGCCAGCCCGCTCAGGGGGGCGGCGGCGCAGGCGGGTCGAGCGGCGGCTCGGTCCGCCCGACACCCTCGATGAAGTCGACGACCCTCGCCGCCGGGCCGCCGAGGACGTCGACCAGGCGAGGGTCGACACCCCAGCGGCGGCGGCGGGCCGCCTCATAGGCCGGACAATCGGTCAGCAGGTGCGTCACGCTGTCGGGCTCCCCGCACGCGGGGCATTCGTCGTTGGCTGCCAGGCCAATCTTGTAGAGCGTGTCGCGCGTCAGCGGTGATGTGCCGGTCCTCAGCTGGGACAGCGTCACCGACCCCCAGCGCGCCAGGGAGTCGTGGCCAGGCGTGGGGTCCGGGTGCGGGTGGGCAGCGGTTGTCCTCCGTCGCGACAGCTCCCGGACATGGCGCGTGACGGCGGCCCGCGCGGCTGTGCTTCCAGAAGCCCGTCCAAAGACAGCGCCCTCGGCCAATTGCGCAGGTGAAGCAGAACCCGGGACCGGTCGGGCCGCAGCTCGTCGTAGGCAGGTAGAAACTGACTCTCGAGCAGGGCGCGGTAGGCAGCGGGACTGGACGCACCGGCACGTCCGGTGCGCAGTAGCGAGCCGCGCCCCTCGCCGTCGATCCACGTCCAGACTCGCACCGAGCGGGGGCTTTTCTGATGGCTTTTCTGGCGGTAGTCCCGTCGTCTGAGGAGCGACCATTGTCGGTGTATCGTGAGACAGTAGGTGGCTTGGTGCATTTCATCACACATGAACCCTAGTGCAAGAAACGGGCTCTAAGTGAGCATATGAAAGGGTTATTGAGTCGTATGAACTACAAAATGCTATTATTTGTTGAGCTTCGGAGGGCTGAGCCAATTGTTATGATCGAAATGAATAACCTTCGAAATGTATGTTTTTTTTTGCATTTTTGTCGTATCTAACAAATAACAAAGAAGTCTATACGCATGAATAATAAGTAACAACAGCATTGTGGACAGAGGACAAACGAAGAAAAAAAAACGCAATTGGTGAGCTGATGTAGGACTTGACGTATTTGATACCAGCAATTAATATCTGGATGACCGCCGCGATCACAGTGTCAATTCACGTACCGGGATACGATCAGCCTCCCTGCGGTCACAATGAACGTTCTCTCGTCAGAGAAAACGACGCGCCGCCATTGCTCCGGCTCGTGCTGTAGCAGGACACTGGCCAGCAGCACACGCGGCGTTTCCGTCCGTGCGACGCAGCTGGGGCGTGTGGAAGTCGATAGTGCTCCAAATACGCCCCCATCAAGCATTCGACTGTAAAAGGACACGAGAAAAAACTCAGCCAACAGAATATAAATTATTAGAATTCATATAAAATATTAATGCAATTTCATTCGTAACGCACCTTCTGACTGAAGCAACACTGCAGTCGAGACCAAGTTCCTTCTTGACGACAGCAGGGGTACTGAGCGGGTGCTGCAATACGTACTCCACTATCCTGGCATCATCTTCCTTCGCAGTTGACCTCCGGCGTCCAACAGCTCCGAGGTAGTAATTTGCAAACGGGTCTATCCGGAGACTCTCCGCACTGTTGTTCACAGTTCCTTGCACACTCGTCCCATCCTTCCTTGAGACATTTTGTACCTCCTGCTCTAAGCCAGTGTCGTGCTCCTCAGTGCCCGGATGGGTTAATCCAGCATTTTCTACCTCTGACGGCTTCCATCCGTTGACCTTCTTCCAGCGATTCCACCAGAGACGAGCAGTGCAAACGGTGCAGCCGACCGCATCGCTGGCTGATCGCAACGAGTGGCCCTGCCTGATCAGCAGGACGCAGCGCTCCCGTTCTCCACGGCTCAACCGCCTCCATCTCCCTGCCGGAGATCGACAACGTTAGCACGGGTGGTGTTGGTGTGATGATTTGGTGTTTTAGGGCGCACCAGCAACGAAGCTATACGGCAACGTAAGCTAGCACGGCTGCAGAGGAACGACTGAACACGAAAAGCGGGAAGTATGATAACTTATTCGTTGAAGCAGAGAGTAGTGCCGCACTGAGAACCCATCCATGAATTACCATAGCAGGAACGAAGGAAATTGCATTGAAACGCACCGTAGACAGAAAATTTCACACCTTTCCTGACCCTTGATCGTGCATGGTCCCGCATCAGAGTTGCAGGTGAGGTAAGGGATGCAAAACGGCTCCCATTTGATGTTCTACGATCGGAACAGCGCCACGAACCCGACTAAAATAAATGAATAATAACTCACGAGTAGATTTTAACGGTCCAGTGCGAGCTTGTGTGGGGGTTACCGCCTTTGCCATTCGTGGCGAGGGTTCTCCAGCTCCACCTGAAACGATAACCGGACGTCTAACGTCGTAAACACGTCGTTAAAACGGTAACGCTAGTATATACACCTTACCTACTAGCTTTGTCTGGCATCATCGATGACGGAAACGTGATCCAGTTATCGAACTGTCTGCCGTGCGCTGAGCGATGTGACCATAGGAACGTTGGATTACGTCGTGCATGTTTATTTTTCCCGAAGTGACGAGTTCTCTGACATTTCTTTATTAGTCAGTGCTGTTGTCAATGGTCCAGTCTGATATGACTTAGGAGATCGAAAGATGGAAACACCACACAGCCCACAGTTTTATAGATCTGTTGGATGTTTCTTTATGTCTTTTTCAATGTCACGATATAAAAGTTAGTGACATAATCAATGTTCAAGGTCCCAGAGACGCCATACCATTTATTCGCATCTTTTATTTAATTAAATAATCACATGAGCAAAAACGCTTGGAAAAAAGAACATACTTCTTGCACAACACAGCACAGACTTCAAATCAGATTTCATACGTTCAATAGTGATATGAACATACGAACGAGGGCAAACCGCTGCACCCTTTTCTCATTTAACACGACCGAAACAAACCATAGTAACTACACAGCCAACAAAGATCAGTATTTCACTGAAAGCAATAGACAATAACTGAAAAATCTTCTTGAGGAAGTTTCATCACAGTCGAGGGACACTTTTTGCCTCGTAGCACTTTACAGCAGCACTATAAACATCGGCATGCTGTTATTGCCTACCAGTGCCAGCCACTGTTCGCTCACCACTCTTGTTTATCTGGGCTTAACGTCATATTAGTCACAAACGTTATCACTCATTCGATGTCATACTTGGAACAGGCGTTGACGGTAGTTTCCAAATACTTTGCAAGAAGGCGAGTAAAGCTTCACTCCGACTAGTTGACCCACCAACTTGGAAGCACTGCATCTGAAAAAGCATATCAACCGTCTGAGCGCGGCATAACACAAGAACAATCACGAACCACATTGCTGTAATAATTCTCAAACTATTATCACCGGTGAACCGGCTGCCGGCGAGGTCGGGTGGTGGATCCGTGGTGGCATTCGCAACAAGCACTGGTTAGCGGGCACCTGGGCCCACAGCAACGCATTAAACCATTCAGACAAAATTTCTTTTAAAAAACTTCGTTTACGAAGTAATGGCAGTGTAAACTAGAGAAGTATACAAGCACCCGCCTGTTCGACGATGATAATTATCATGGATGCATGGAAACAATTATATCACCAATCTTATAATTGTTTCCATGCATCTGTTTGTCTGTTCTAGTTTTAAGCGGCCATTACTTAACACTTCTCACTACACCACTCAGTACTCACTGACTCCCTTGATGCGCAGAATCACGGCACTTGTGATGTACTCTGCGCCGACTTCTCAGCATTTTTATCTGCGCACACGGGCCCTGCTGTACGCGACTGAGCGCGCACAGACCCCGCCAGACTGTCCACGTGGCGGGCACACAGCTCTGGAGTGGCATGCTGCTCCCAGGCCGACTGCAGCATCTCCCAGATCTCTTCGCTGGTGACGGTTCCGCTACGGCTGTTCAGAGCACTCCTAAGCTCCGGCGCCACCTTCTCCCAAACCTGATCTGTACAAAGGCACAAATACCAGGCATCCAGTTACAAGTTTGACCTCTTTCGAAACCTTGCAAACATTTAAGGATACATAGTAATGGACGTTTTTACATGAGGTATTGTTTTTCATTCATAACTTCAAAGAAATACGCAGGTAAAATTCAAGTTCAAATTCAATCATTTAAAATGACATAATACATCTCGCACCAAATACAGCAGTTGGCGATTATGTCAACAATCGCTACATGAATGTTTGTTGCGCATATTTTTGACGGCCATTGCGATTTTTGAGAAAAGTCACGGCTTTTAGCCATAGAGCTCATATAATCACGCCCAAACCCTCAAGAGACCCCTCGCAAGTCACCCACTAAGCCAGTCAGCGCTTACCGATCGGGTTGTGCTCGTTCGGGCGCGGACACCACCTAACCAGCTGCAGTCGCGGCTGTGCTTCCAGAAGCCCGTCCAAAGACAGGGTCCTCGGCCAATCGCGCAGGTGAAGCAGAATCCGGGACCGGTCGGGCCGCAGCTCGTCGTAGGCAGGTAGAAACTGACTCTCGAGCAGGGCGCGGTAGGCAGCGGGACTGGAAGCTCCGGCGCGTCCGGTACGCAGGAGCGAGCCGCGTCCCTCGCCGTCGATCCACGTCCAGACTCGCACCGAGCGGGGGCTTTTCTGATGGCTTTTCTGGCGGTAGTCCCGTCGTCTGAGGAGCGACCATTGTCGGTGTATCGTGAGACAGTAGAAACGGTCCATCGCACTTCAACTTAAGTGTAAGAAACGGGCTCTGAGTGAACATATAAGCGAGTGAAGCTTATGAAGTCGAGTGAACTTCAAGATACTACGATCTGTTGAGCTTAGGAGGGCTAAGGCAATTGTTATATTCAAAAGAAATAGCCCCTGAAAGGAAAATGTTGGTTTGTGAACTGTTTTTGCATGAAATAAAAGACACAAAAGTATTACATATATATATATATATATATATATATATATATATATATATATATATATATATATATATATATATATACATGTTATATATTATATATATATATATTTATATATATATATATATATATATATATATATATATATATATATATATATATATATATATATATATATATATTATATATTATATTGGTATAGTTTGGCAGTATATCTTCTTTAATTGCAGTCTGATTGAAGACCAAAGCGAACTTAGCTTTCACCAACTTCCGTTGAGTCGATTCAATCTTTCGTACCGTGTCTTTCGTTTTCTTAGGAAGTGTATACAATATACGTCCGATGCTCATTCTATATATTAACGTTTCGAAACATCACTGTTTCATCTTCAGAATATCAAAATTGAGCTAATATGTCGTATCGGTAAGGTTTCAATCGTACATTATCGCTATCGATTCAAAAATGCTCATGTTTCTAAAAGCCAAGAAACTCGAAATTACACTGATTGCACGCGACATTGCGACGAGGACATTCTCTGTATACAGACATAAACACTTCTTCTATGGTGCACAAAACACACAAATTAATATTAATAATATTATATAATTAATAATATAAATATATAAATATATATAATACAAATTAATAATATTATATATTATATTATATATATATATATATATATATATATATATATATATATATATATATATATATATATATATATATATATATATATATATATATATATATATATATATATATATATATATATATATATATATATATATATATATATATATATATTACAAATATATATTTGTGTATTTTGGCAATATATTTTCTTTAATACACGTTTGGTTAAAGACCAAGGCATGCAACAAAACGAACATTACGATCAATCGAACAGAACAACAAGAAGATAACGAAATGCAAATATGCCTTGGTCTTTAACCAAACGTGTATTAAAGAATATTTATATATATATATATATATATATATATATATATATATATATATATATATATCCTCTTGGTTCTTTTTGTATACTGGGGTATACATCGTCTTAAGTCGATCTCTACGGAATTCACTAATGGCTAGACTATTTCATTGCCATGCGTTGCATTCTTCATGCCATGGTCCGCCACCTGGTGGCTGAATTTATATCCTCAAGTTGAATTTGTTGACGCCTCAGCGCTTCAATCTTCCCGGTATCTCGGCGGTCGCAGCATAGAGGTACGTCTCCTAATTATTTTCCTGTTATTTCTTTTTAAGAGTATGACTCATCGAAAACTGTTGTTTTGCTAACATAACCATTCGTTGTTGATCATTGCTTGCAGGTTTTGTAAACAAAATTTGTGTTTGGAACTTTTCCAGAAAGAATTAAAGTTCATGTATACTAAGGTATACAAATGTCCTTGGCCCGAAAAATTTTGAGACGTACTTAAGAAGTAGCACTACAATTATTCGGAGGAATTGACCTCTGAAAAAATAAATGTACACCCAAGTGACCAACGGGATCCTGCACGACGGAGAAATGTAAACGTCAGTATACAACGGACTGTGCCTAGGACTAGTTATGTATACTGTAGTATACATGGTTGCTGGGTTAGTTAAAGCCATTTTTTGTGGCTCACAAACAACATTATGCCTTCAAATGGCTCTGTGGTTGAGCGTTGACATTCTTCGAATCGTTGGCGACCTCAATGACCGTAGATCCTCACTCAAAGTTTGATAAATCGCCCGATGAATTAAAATCCGACCCCTAAGCACAATGGCATAGGCAAGCACCTCTCTAAAACACACCATACGGCGATTTTTTTAGAGATGTCGCTTCAGATAATGCTGCAAGGTCTTCCTCTACTGTTTATCGATTCGCAACAGGTGCTACAAGTTCTATATCTTCAAAGGAAATGGCAACTAAAGACCTAAGAGCAGTGGGCAAGGGGCAGAAGAAGCTGAACTTAAGGGCGAGTGGTGTTGATAATTAAACGTGTCAATACTTTTAGCCATTTTACGCCCTAAACAAACGAAAAAAATACACTTTGGTGTTTGTATGGAAGTTTTCATGGGTTGCATTTCAGTCAGATTTTATAGGCTTTGAGTATTTTTGTATATCCCAGTATACATGTCACTGCGCATGCGCGATGACCTTCACGGCTGAAATGTCACCAATCTGGTCATTATTGGCACTAAAGCTCTCAGCCAAAAAAGTTTCGTTGCTCTCCATTCATGGGCGAATTGGCGGGACTCAAGAGGATATATATATATATATATATATATATATATATATATATATATATATATATATATATATATATATATACCGGGTGGCCCAGAAAAAAACGTTCCGAACTTTGGAGGCCTATATATCAAATTCGAGTGCAAATAACGAGACAAAATTTTCAGCAAGTTTGCGTCATTTCTTTGCGCATTGGTATGCTAAATTATAATACTATACCATCATTTTCAAGTTGGCAATCTTGAGTTGAATTAAGCAAGACGTTTTTGCTTTTTTTGCCGATGTCAAACGATAGTGATGATTGAGTTAGACGCCCCATGTTATAAAATAGAATAGAAAAATAGAGCATGTGAATGAAACCAACACGTATGTTCTTATTTTAAATATTTGTGTCTCACTTATGTGCCAAATATTCAAATACTGAGCCAAAATGGTGCTTATGGATGCCATTCGTTTTAACACCAAATCATGATTCGTGGCACGGTGCATGGATTACTGCTGATTACCCTCCTTTCAGTAGATCAAACAGTAAATCGACCGGATAAGGAAAACAAACTAAAACAGACTAGTTCCTGTGCCAGAAGACCACATAACATTTTATGAAAAACAACATTGCCAGCAGATGACAAAAAAGAAAACTGGTTGAAAAGCTACCTTTTCCCAGGAATGTCAGCCAGGAAAGCATTTGAGCCACAAGATGGTTAGGAAAACTGGAAACTTCTTCCGATGCCACTGGCACAGAGCCATCGTGGTTGCCTGATGGAATGTGTCATCCTGAGACCCGAACCATCAATGAGACTAGCTGCCAGTAGCAGCCATGGCTCTAGGCCGTGGTGCCGAGGGGTGAAAGTGACCTGTTCACTCACATTTTTGAGTAAACATCGGAGCAAAAAAGTAATTTTTACATGGCATGCTTGAAACACGAACAGTTTAAAAAGTAATTTACCGAACACCATGAAAATCACACCATTTACTGAAAATGTGTGTCGCATTGACTATTCGAAGTTTCAATGTTGTATCTTTATCACTTTCTGAGAAATATTGATTTAAAGTTGGGAACGTTTTTTTCTGGGCCACCCGGTATATATATATATGCGCATTGATAACACCATTTTCCGACACCGGCATTTAACGTCTGAATGGACGCAGCGATCACACAGTGACAGTTTACGTACCGAGAGATGATCAGACTCCCTTTCTTCACGGTAAAGGTTCTCTCGTCAGAGAAAACGACGCGCCGCCATTGCTCCGGCTGGTGCTGTAGCAGGACACTGGCCAGCAGCACGCGCGGCGTTTCCGTCCGTGCGACGCAGCTGGGGCGTGTGTAAGTCGATGGTGCTCCAAATACGCCCCCATCAAGCATACGTCTGTAATAGGACATGAGAAACCTTAGCTTACAGCAGACGTCGCACACAGACATACAGTATGGCAGTTATTGCGCATCCAATAGCAGATAGTCTCGCCTAGCCTCACGAACTTGCAATGCCCCAAATAGCATTGCAAAATCCGAAAACCGTCATTAGTAGGTATAGAACACTTAACACTATAAAACGCATCAGAACAATATAAATGGTAAAAACAGTGCTGCATTGGTGTGAATTGGCTAGGTACTCATATGTAATAAAGAACAACTGCATTGTGCTCATCAAACAGAAGACAGAAAAAGCATCATGTGACAATCAAGAAGCACTTAACATTTTCTAAACTTCAGTCGGAAAGGCTAAAAAAAAACGTGTCAACCTCACATAAACTTTCTTTCAGATGATCGAAATCGTCCTCGCCGGCACAGGCCATTTTGCGTCCTTCGACGGCACAAGCGGGGGGGGGGGGGTACGACCCCCTCGGGTTTGGCCCCTGATCGAGCTAGCTAAAGCTTTGCAGAAAAACGAGCGTGTTGCCCGTCACGAGAGGAAACCGATTCTACCCAATTTTAAGGTCCTAGGTCATCGGTTGACCTTCCAGGTCAGGTCAATGACCCAAAAGTCGTGAAAATCGGGACCTATTACTTGTTAGAAAGTCGTAACGGGGTTTTCGGGGTACTGATCACGAATATCGTGTTAGTTTTGATCACAGATGATGTCTTTAAGCATTTAGACCAGGTCGGGTCAGGTAAGGTCAGGTCAACCGGTAGGGGTCGTGAAGAAGGGTATTCGTAGTACGTGTCAACCGCCTCTGACAGCTTCGTAACATGTTCCGACTTCCGAAGGCACCAAAACTAGGGTAAGGGCGGGTAAGACCCAAGAGGACGCGGGCGATAAGAGTACGCATCAGCGGTTTCGGTTGCCTAGCAACGCGGGTTTGTCGAGTTCATGAAGCGACATGAAGCCGCCAGTGAGAGTTTGTCACCAACGGAACGTGGGCGTTGTGCGGCCACGCTGCTGAGTTTAAGACGATGAAGTGTGAAACTTGTGAGTTTCTCTCGGAGCCACTGTGCAGTGCAATATTCTGTTCGTGAAGTTTTGCACAATGTTTCGGGGTTGTTTTGTGTGCGAATTACATGTACGGTAAGGACGCATTGTTCATGAGGGTAAGAGTGCGCAAAATTATGCATCATATCGAATAAAATACGTAACATTATCAATATTTCGCTCGATGACTTTAGTTTTGTAGGCATCTTATCAATGAAACACTGTAAGGCAGATGTGTACCTACCCGAAAATCTAATTACATGTCTTCTGAGTTCGGAGTTAGCATTTGGACTAGCGGTGACAAAAGATGAAAACTTTGGGAACCAGACTCGAACCAGACCCGGCTGGACATTTCTGGAACCAGTCGGACCCGGCCTTAGTTGGAATCGGAACCAGTTGGACCCGGTTCTACAAAGTCGATTTATACAAACTACTTGTAGGTATCATTAGTTGCATCATGTAAAGCATCTTATTTCCCACTGGGAATACTCATGAGCTACTGTGTGCCAGGAAACATTCACTTCATTCACTTCATATTTTGCAATAATGTGTAGTGTGCAAGATGTAGGTACAGTTTATGGTAGGATCCGGTTGGACTCGTCAGAAAATTTCCAGGAATCGGTCTGGACCCATATGGGTCCAGACTGGTTCTTTGGACCGGGTCCTCGGGCCCACATTTTGCCACCTCTAATTTGGACGGTACAAGCTGCATAGATGTGTGTTCATATCAGTGTTCTAAAATTGGATTTTGGTTGGGTGTGGCGATGAAGAAAGAAATTTCCTAGGATGAGAAAAAAAAGAAGTAAATACCAAAATAAGGTATATCGCAGAAGGGCGTAACGCCCTTTTACGCCATTTGATGAAGCAGGATTTCATGTCAGGATTTTGACAGGATCTAAAAGAAAAATATGTGGATGCATCGACTGCTGGCTGTTTGAATACATGAAACATTTTCCAAAGATGACATAGTGTCACTTTATCTGATTTTTGGGATGAAAATATTATCTCCATTAGGTGTGATTTTCCACCCAAAATTCTGAAAAACGGCACACTGGTTCATATGCTTGGGTACTTCACCCGCATGGTGTGCGTACTCTTACAAGATACACACCCCAAGTGGTAAGAGTGCCTACGCAACAGCAGCGGTTAAGAAAATTTAGATTTAGACGACATTCATTTAAGCTGAGGCATCGTTGCCTTGCCTCATAGGTTGATAGCTAATTCAATGAGCTTTAATATTCCATATTTGCTATTTCTTTCTTTCAAATATTAACCCTAGAACGCCTAGGGGGGGGGGGTTGTATCAACCCCCCCCCTGAGGTTTTTTCGAAGTGCACGCTAAACGGCTTGTCGTAGCGGGCTGAAATTTTCAATACCCTCTGGGGCAACCTTTGCGCATCTTTTGCCGAAAAAAAATTGATCGGGTCATGTCAGGTCACGGAGTTATGACGTCATAAGAGGTACAGCCTCAGGCCGGATTTTCACAAACTGAGTGCCAACGCCCGAGGTTTCCTGCCGGTGGTACGGACATCGGTTGATGGATCGTGATGAAACTTCCCATGCATGTTGGGGCAAGTATTGGCTATCATATGGTATAAGAAATTTGACCGGGTCAGGTCAGGTCACGGAGCTATGACGTCACAAGAGGAACAGCGTCCGGTACTATTTTTGAAAAGCGCCCGAACCACTATTTTGCTAATTCTTGTCACCTCAATGGGAATATGCAGCAATATTAGCTTCTGTAGGGAGCAAATGGACCTCCCAAATCCAAAAATACAATCAGATTTCAAAAATTTAAATTTTGATTTTTCGAATTTCTGCCGCCGACTGTGACCTTGCCGACTTCCGGCGCTCCCAACGCGCCATTTTTAGAGCTAGGGAAACGAAATACATACCAAACGATAGAGAATTGATCAAGGAACACGATAGTGAAGGTTTCAAGTCGATATCTCCCACCGTTTTGCGGCAATCGCCGCCGAAAGTTGAAAAAAGTCTATTTTTCCGAAAATTTGACCTTTGACCGGTCAAAAGTAGGTCAAATGTTGACCTAGGACCAAAAAATATACCACCAATCGCGAGATCTCGTTGAGAGCAATCCGTTGGTTTTTTCCGCTAAGCTCTACGACCTTCCGTTTCGAAACGCCAGGGGGGGGGGGTCGTAACAACCCCCCCCCTTGGTCGTTCGTGTTATGAGAAATGGCCTGGTCGTGCGAGGGTTAAACGAATGAGAGCAAGAAATCCACGGTGCGTACTCTGATACGACTTGACCCTGCTTCGTAAATGTTCAAATGGTTGCTAAATTCAAATTCGGCTTAAAAACTAGCCTAGAAACATGTAAAACTCGAAAAAGTGAACCGAGATCACCAAAGGTCAAAGACCTGACCTGACCTTCAGGTGACCTTGAAATCCACCCTAATGCATGGGAGCAACATCAAACCATACGAGTATGTTTGAACGTTTGAAACCACGAAAATCTTGCAAACGCGCGGCTAATGCCAGAAGACATACGTCAAATCGCGATTCCGGCCAAACATGGCCTTGGAAAGTAGGTCACAGGTCAAAGGTCATTTGAGTCAGGGTCATGGTATTTTCAAGGTAGGTGTAAAATTGATCAATGCGAGGGAACTAGAAGTTTCGTCGTTTTCGGCCGTTTTTTTTTTTACGCGAGTTATTCGCGAAAATCTTAGAGGGGGTGCATCAACCCCCCTCCCTGTACCGTCGAGGGTTAACGGAAGGATCGCCTAAGACCCATAACCTAAGGTACACAAATCCCATATTTTGGTCAGTGGCAATGGGTTCCCTGCGACAACGAACCTTCAGATATCCTTGAGTTAACATACTATATAGTGAGATCTCTAAGCAGTAACGAAATTCGTAAAAATACTTGATGCAGTGTCTTTCGTAACGCACCTTCTGACTAAAGCAACACTGCAGTCGAGACAGAGTTCCTTCTTGACGACAGCAGGGGTACTGAGCGGGTGCTGCAATACGTACTCCACTATCCTGGCATCATCTTCCTTCGCAGTTGACCTCCGGCGTCCAAAGGCTCCGGGATGGCGGTTCGCAAACGGGTCTATCCGGATACTCTCCGCACAGTTGTTCACAGTTCCTTGCACACTCGTCCCATCTTTCCTCGAGGCATCCTGTACCTCCTGATCTAAGCCAGTGTCGTGCTCCTCAGTACCAGAATGGGTTGACCCAGTATTTTCTACCTCAGACGGCTTCCAGCCGTTGATCTTCTTCCAGCGATTCCACCAGCGACGTGTAGTGGGAGCGGTGCAGCCGATCACTTCGCTGGCTGATTGCATCGAGTAGCCCTGTCTCATCAGCTCGACGCAGCGCTCCCGTTTTTCACGGCTCAACTGCGTCCATTTTCCTGCCGGATGCCGGAACACGTTAGCACAAGTAGAGAGGAACGACTGAATATGGAAAGGGGAAGTATGCCAACAAATGCGTTGAATCAGAGCACGGATCAATGGATCAAAATAGCACGAAAGATGAAAACTTTGAAATGCACCATACCAAGGATTTTTCCATATTTCCTGGCCCTTGACGCGGATATACTAACATTTTTTCCGTTGTCGCGGGAGTTGCGGGAGGTTAAACGGTGCAAAGCGGCTCCCACTTTATGTTCTACGACCAAGATAGCGCCACCAAGCTGACTAAAAATAGAAACATTTAATATCATCTCACGAGTAGGTTTCCGAGGTCCAGGGCGAGCTTGTGTGGGATTTGCTGCCTTTGCCACTCGTGACGAGGGTTCTCCAGCTTTGCCTGAAATGTTACCGAAAATATACCGTCGTAAGCACGTCATTAAAACGGTAACACTAGTACGGGGACCCGCAGTTGCTTCTGTACAGCGACCCTGAGTATATTGTCCAGCACCCTCACAGGGAACAACGACAAGCTGTCAGAGGGCACGCACAGAAAACCTCAGCTGCTCTTGTACAGGGACCGGCGGTCGATATCAATGTTATCGGTTGTTACTGGACAGGACAGACGGCTAGAGTTGGGGTTCGTCTACAGTAGCAACTGCGGGTCCCCGTACCTTACCTACTCGCTTTGCCTGGCATCATCGATGACGGAAGCGTGATCCAGTTATCAAACTGTCTCCCGTGCGCTGAGCGATGTGACCATAGGAACGTTGGATTACGTCGTGCACGTTTAAATTCCCGAAATGACGACTCTAACATTTTTTATTAGTCAGAGCTGTGGTCAATGGTCCAGTCTGATATGACTTAGGAAATCGAAAGATGGAAACACCATACAGCCCACAGTTTTATAGATCTGTTGGATGTTTCTGAATGTTTTTTTTTTCTATGTCACGACATAGAAGTTAGAAGCATACTCATTACTCAAAGTTCAAGTTCCCCCAGACGCGATGCCATTTATTCACACCTTTTATTGAGTTAAATAATTACATGAGCATGCCTGGAAAAAATAAATACTTCTTGCACAAAACAACAGACTTCAAATCTGACTTCATACGTTCAATAGTGATATCAACATACGAACCAGAGCAAACCACTGCACCCTCTTGTCATTTAACACGACCGTAACAAACCATACTCGTAGTAACTACAAAGCCAACAAAGATCAGTACCTCACTGAAAGCAATAGACAATATCTGGAAAGTCCTCTTGAGGAAGTTTCATCACAGTCGCGGGACACTTTTTGCCTCGTAGCGCTTTACAGCAGCACCACTAACATCGGCATGCTGTAATTGCCTACCAGTGTCAGCCACTGTTCGCTCAACACTCGTGTTTATGCGGGCTTCACATATCGGTCACAAAAATCATCACTCATTCGATGCCATTTTTGGAACAGGCGTTGACGGTAGTTTCCCAATACTTGGCAAGAAGGCGAGCAAAGCTTCACTCCGACTAGTTGACCCACCAACTTGGAAGCAATGCATCTGAAAACAGCATATATCAACCGTCAAAGCACGGCATAACAAAAGAACAATCACGAACCACATAGCTTTAATAATTCTTAAACAAACTATTATCGCTGGTGAACCGGGTGCGGGCAAGGTCGGGTGGTGGGTCCGTGGTGGCATTCGCAACAAGCACTGCTTAGCGGGCACCCGGGCCCACAGCAAGGCATTCAACCATTCAGACAAAATTTCTTTTAAAAACTTCTCTTACGAAGTAATGGCAGTGTAAACTAGAGAAGTATACAAGCACCCGCCTGTTCGACGATTTTTATCATGGATGCATGGAAACAATGATATCACCAATCATTGTCTGTTCTACTTTTAGCCCGCGCCGGGCGGCGAGTTACCCAAGTGTGGAACTATAAGTCGATTCTAGGGCTCTGATTGGTGACTTTGGTCGGGGGATGACGCTTATAGCATAACGTCACTCGCGTACTTGGCCGGACCAACGCACACTGGTCGGAAACGCTCCAGCGAGAGGCCAGCGGCCTTTCCGCAAAAGTTTTTTGCTTGTTATTCCACAACTAGTGAAGCAAACTTCATAAAACTTTGCATACCTTCTCTGTCATATGTAAGCTATCATTTGGATGTCAAGCACTAAATATATGACGTGAATCTGTTAAGTTATGACGTCATAATTGAGTATAATACAGGATCTAGCACCACTTTAAGTCAACAAGGGAAATTGGGAGCTGCTATTCGGGCACCGGGAATGGTTTCATGCACTCCTTGCAAGGTCCAGTGCTTGACTTTAGCATTGTTGACTTTGCGTGACGTCATTTATGACGTCACTAAGGCCATGTAAGTTTTTCGTCAATAACTCCTGATCAGATGGAGCTAGAGAGTCGGGAAAGCCACCATTGGACTCAGGAAGACCTGCCGAATCGAATGATATGCAATATGACCTCCTTCAACCATTTTCGTGACCTGAGGGCTCCGACCTGACCTTGACCCGAGGTTAACACCTTAACCCTCGCCGGCACAGGGCGGGTTGATGCAAACCCCCCCCCCCTAAGGTTTTTCGCGAATAACTCGCGTAAAAAGCGGCCGATCGCGACGAAACTTTCAGTACCCTCGCATTGATCAATTTTACACCTACCCTTCAAATTTCATGACCCTGACCCTAATGACCTTTGACCTGTGACCTCTTTTCCGTGACCATGTTTTTTGCCGAAATCGCGATTCGGCGTATGTCAGCTCGCATTAGCCGCGCGTTTGCATGCTTTTCGTGGTTTCAAACGTTCAAACATGTGATTTGATGTTGCTCCCATACATAAGGATGGGTGTCAAGGTCACCTGAAGGTCAGGTCAGGTCATTGACCTTTGGTGACCTCGGGTGACCTCGGTTCACTTTTTCGAGTTTTACATGTTTCTAGGCTAGTTTTTGGAGCTGAATTCAATTTAGCAACCATTTGAACATTTACGAAGCAGTTTTGGCGCCTTCGTAACATGTTACGAAGCTGTCAGAGGCGGTTGACACGTATTACGAATACCCGTCACAACCCCTACCGGTTGACCTGACCTGACCTGACCCGACCTGGTCTAAATGCTTAAAGACATCATCTCTGATCAAAACTAATACGATATTCGTGATCAGCACCCCGGAAAACCACATAGCAGCCACAATTTACGACTTTCTAACAGGTCCCGATTTTCCCGGTTTTCGGGTCATTGACCTGACCTGGAAGGTCACCCGATGACCTAGGACCTTAAAATTGAGTATCATCGGCTTTCTCTCGTGACGGGCAACACGCTCGTTTTTTCCGCGAGGCTCTAGCTCGATCAGGGGCCAAACGCGAGGGGGGGGTCGTATCAACCCCCCCCCCCTTGTGTTGTCGAAGGACGCAAAATGGCCTGTGCCGGCGAGGGTTAAGTTGACTTCACCCGAACACCAAGTATAGCATTCAACGCGCCTGAGCTAGACAAACACGATTATGCCAAAATCGCGGCAGTGCGACCATTTTTGGCAAAGTACCTAATTAACCTAAAACCGAGCCCGTGCCTTGTGGCACTTACCTGACCTAAGAGGTCACTGGCTGACCTAAGACCTTAAAATCGGGTAGTACCTAATTTTTGCGTCTTATAACGGCACACAAGCTTGTTTTTTTCCGCGAGGCTCTAGCTCAATTAGAGGCGAAACGGCGAGGGAGTTGTACCAACCCTCCCCGGTCAATGTAGAAAACCAATCGGTCCGGCCAGGGTTAAATACCGGAATTGTGATCTAATGTAAAAAGACGGCCCAAGGTAACCCGACGTCAGTGACAGGTGTCCTATATTTGCAGCGTCTTATATTCACGAAGGTTTCAATTTCCACTTTGTTCAGCCGAGTGATGGTTGTCAATTGCAAGGCTCTCTAAATGCAAGCCGTAATTGCCACGCAATATGTGGAAGGCTTTTGATGTCAATACATAAATAAATGCATACATAAAACGCGCTTTTCCCAAATTCACAAACTCAAGCGCATCTGTTTTAATGACCAGTCAACTACGCATGGATGCGTGCAGGCCACACAGGTCAGCGTAAGCCGGGCGCGGCGGCCGAGCCGAAACTGGGGCGGGGCGGGCGGTAGTTGGGTAGGAAGAGCGGCTCCTGCAAATTTTGCGCAAATATGCGCAGTTAGCTTTTATGTTGCCCTGGTGTAAATTTAAATCCTACTTCATCTCACAAAAAATCAGAGTGGAACTAGATGGGACTACCTGTTGTTTCCTTACCTAAACTTTGCAGTTATATTCCAGAATCACTGTAGGAGAGCCTTCATAAAAAAGCTATAGTACATCTTAGTTAGGGAAAAAGTATACCAAAAATTTTGCACTGACCAGTCGGCAACTTCATAACGAACATTTTGATGCATAATATGTGGGATTTCAATTTGGTGTCTATCAGCAGTAAGACTCTGAATATCCGGCTCAAGAAACCTCTTGCTCCGCGTCAATTTCCGAGTTCTGGGATACCCCATCTTCGGGGGCTGATTACAGCTATTTTTGGTCACCCGGATTAGTTTTTTTGGCCTAAGTATAATAATTTGATCAATTTCAAATCGATCTATATAAAAAATAATCCGAAACTCCGGAATCGCCCGTGGCCTCTCGTGAGGGCGTTTCCGACCAGTGTGCAACGGCGCGGCGCAGGCGCGCCGAACCAACCCAGAGGCTCTCAAACTCAATTGTACAGATCCTGCGCATTGAATGGCGAAACTTCGGCGAGTTCGCTTGAGTTTGGAAGCCCCTGCCAGAGAACTGGAGACGGCCTGATTATTTGCTCGACAATGGGCAGCGCAGATGGCGATCGACGGTGCCAAAAAGATGATAGGGAAAAAGGGGTTGAGACTTGAGCAGTGAATTACAAGCCTGTTGCATAGCTGAGTGGTAAATTGTAAAATACTTAAGGTTTGAAGAGATGCAGTGTAGTTTAGCCGATTCAGGGGCATTCTGCCGAGTGCCGAGTTATGTAAGGCGGAAGGGTCGCAACTCGCAAGTCGTTTGTTTACATGATTGCTTGATTAAAATGTAAAGCGTACCTAATGTTTAGTTGACAATACAGCGAGGTTGGGCATCTGCTCAATCCATTTCTTCTCTGCAGACTCTGCAATAGTGCATTCGCCACTGTAATTCATTGTAAGAGGCACTGGGCTGCGCCGCCTGTTAATTATTCCGAAACCACCAGTGAATTGTCACAGTCACTCACAACAATACGAATCGTTCAGTCGTGCGCTGGGGGTCCGCCAAGTTTGAGTGTGCTGCAGAATGCAGACTGGACCGCCGAGAATATAACACTTCCGTCTCCCTGGGCGAGCGGCGCATTGGAGCCGAAGGAAACTGCTTCAGTTTTTTTGTGGGGAAGATACCCATGTTTGAAAATTATGTTCTGGAATGATGCAATAAGGAAAAGGACGGTTTCTTGAATTGAGGGCTGTGGAGAAGAAGCAGATTTTCTCATTTGCTACCCGACACAACGCGAAAAGACGCAAATGTTGCACATTAGGCTTAATAAGTCTAATAAAAGATAAGGGACTTCGTGAATCATGCCTAACTGACTGTGACCCAGTTATTTGCCACTGCAGGTAGGTACTAGGTAGGTAGATACTCATTTGTAAACAGAGCGTTCCACCAACCCTCGCCAGAAATTCAATCAGCAGTTGCTTATCTTAAAACGTTTGAGTGCACCTAACAACCTTTAAAAATGACGTCCTCCCTCTCAATGGTTCGTTCGAAGACACAAAGCCAGAATCAGCCAAGCAATATCGGAATCCATTGCGCAGTGTGTCGACTGTCGGATGTGCCCATCCACATAACATAGCACACACTGCTAAATGCAGGTACGCTCACCTACACATTAGGTATTCGAAGGACTTGATAGCTCATACACATGGAAGAAACGCATGAAATGTGATTAATAGCTGCAGCAGAAGTTTGGCGTCCGATGCCTCTTCGCCAAGTTAAGACCATGCCAATCTCGGCCAGTCTGCCGCCGCGCCGGCACTGGCCGTAGTGTGACGTCATCCGGCCGGCTCGGCGCTGGGTAGTTCCACACTTAGGTAACTCGCCGCCGGGCGGGGGGCGTTTGAACAACCCCCTGCGGTTTTTTGCAGATATCTCAAAAACCGCGGGCGAGGCTTCCCGAATTAGCCGTTGGCAGTTTCCAAAATGTTGGAATAGCCAACATTTTACCTTTGGTGACCTCTGGTGAACTTTATGTTGTTGCAGTGTGAATAAAATGCTCTCGCTCCCTCTCGCCCTCTCTCGCCCTCTCTCTCTCTCTCTCTCTCTCTCTCTCTCTCTCTCTCTCTCTCTCTCTCTCTCTTCTCTCTCTCTTCTCTCTCCCGGCGCGGGTTAAGCGGCAATTACTTAACACTTCTCACTACACCATTCAATACTCACTGACTCCCTTGATGCGCAGAATCACGGCACTTGTGATATACTCTGCGCCGACTTCCCAGCACTTTCAGCTGTGCACACGGGCCCTGCTGTGCGCGGCTGGGCGCGCATGGCCTCCGCGGCGCGGTCCACGTGGCGGGCACACAGCTCTGGAGTGACGTGCTCCCTGGCTGCCTGCAGCATCTCCCAGATCCGCTCAGCGGTGACGTTACCTTTGACGCCGTCCAGTGCACATTTCAACTCCGCAGTCACTCCCTTCCATACATGATCTGCCAACGAAGTAGCGCACACACATAATGGCAGGCCATGCACCATGAATCATCAAATCACAAAGGTAACACTTTGACACCCGAACCCCCAAGATGCATTCCTGAAAGACACCCAGGCACCGTCAGCGCTCACCGATCGGATTGAGGTCAGTCAGACGTGGAAACCACCTAAGCAGCTGCAGCCGTGGCTGAGTTTCCAGCCAGCCTCGCAGCGTCAGGGTCCTCGGCCAATTACGCAAGTGTAGCAGAATCCGGGACCGGTCGGGCCGCAGCTCGTCGTAGGCAGGTAGAAACTGACTCTCGAGCAGGGCGCGGTAGGCAGCGGGACCAGACGCACCGGCGCGTCTGGTACGCAGTAGCGAGCCGCGTCCCTCGCCGTCGATCCACGTCCAGACTCGCACCGAGCGGGGGCTTTTCTGCTGGCTGCTCTTACTCTGGCGGTAGTCTCGCCGTCTGAGGGGCGAAGCCCGATGCTAATACGTCGGTGTATGGCGAGACAGTACATAGATATAGTTTATCGCACTTTACCCTAGTACATACAACAGGAACAGCTATAATGGTCAAGTAAGATAAACTACCTATTGAAGTGATCAATGCATCCCGCTTTATTTCTTTTAATGTTAAACCAAATTGTAATTCAGTGCTAACTGACACATACTACTGTTAACGCCAGACCCCTTGAGATCCTAATCTTTCGCGATTATTTTTAAATGCGTGGAAGAATTTCAACCAAGCTCAGGACATGGCCGTTTCAAGACCTGCCGAAACTTATACAATTTAGATATTTCATCGCAATTTCAATATTTCAGGCACTTCTCATTGACTCGTAATGTTAAATTTCGAGCAAGATTTTCACCCGGTGTGTAGAGGCTATCACCAGTCAGTCTGTGATACGTTATGACGTCACAGCTAAGCCCCGCCTCTGTGGTCTTGGCCTGCGGCGGTTTCGGGCCGGCGCGCGGTCACTCGCGCTGTGGCGGGGAGCGGGGACGGGCGAGCTGCGGTGCCGAAAGCCGGCGGAGTTGTGCGTAACGTCATGGCCGACAGTGCCCAAAGAGCGACATGATGACTGAGGAGCCATAAATGTTCAATGCGCATTGCTTGCACAATGCTGATATGTTCGCTGATATGTTTTATTTTTTTATAAGCTGCAAATGACTGGCAGATGGCATATAACTGACATAGGGTTAGGAAATATTCACCTGTGTTTAACCCGCGACTTGGTGGGGGGGGGGGGCTATTTTTTGCCCCCCCCCCTCCAGACTTTTCGATATATCTCCAGAACCGCTCCGCTGATCGTCACCAAACTTTCAGCACCCTCTCGGACATCAATTTTTCACATTGTGACCAAATTTTTTTTTTCCAAAGGCTATGATAGGTTGGCCGGAAATGACGTCAGAGTGACGTCATGTTCTGCCGTTTTCGACCCAAAAAAGGGTTTCGCGGTAAGAGCTGTCAGGCCTATAGCTTTGCAAATACAGAAAAATGATAGAGACATAAAAGCTGTAGAATTGACAGGGCTACAAAACTGCTATCTCGGATTTTTGAAACTTTTGAATTTTGACCCCCAAAAATAAAAAAAATATTTTTTTTGGATATAATAACCGAAAAATCCAAAAAGTTTTTTTGAATTTCGCAAAAACCAGAATATATATGATAGTCCTTGCCGCCTTCCATCCACATACCAAATTTGAGATTGATGCCTCTTTTTTTGGCGAAGTTATAGCGAAAAAACTGTTCAAAATTGATGACGTCAAATTTTCAAACTCAATTTTTAGCAATTCTAGACCCCGTAGCGCAAAACAAAGACCACCATTAGACTCCTCGTGACAAGCTGCATCGAATCGATACCCATTTTATGCAAAACTATCAACTTTAAAATTTGACCTTTTTTGGCCTGACCTTGACCTGACCTTGACCTGAACTTCACCAGAAAGTGACCTAAGCCGTACCTGATAGTCTTATAACCAACACCATTGAGTTGGAAATGAAAAATTGGCCATAAAACATGCATCACACAACCTTAGTAAAGTTGGGCTCATGTGACCTGACCTGTGATCCTTGGTAACCTGACCTGTGACCTGACCTGGTATTGTCAGTGACCTCTAGTAGCAACATATCTACTAGGCAACTGACGCCCTATCGCTGATTCTCGACAAAATGCGTTTTCCTCGGTGTTATAGCGCATTCCCTACAAGACCCGTGAACGGTGAAACATTTCATCTTTGACCTGACCTGTGACGTCATCGGTGACCCCGAGGTCAATGAAATTTGAATTCCCTCCACAAATTTGACAGGCCTTTCGAACGCTGTTTGAATTTTGCGGATCCGTCCAGTAGTTTCGGAGATACGAGGGGGGGGGGGGCAAAAAATAGCCCCCCCCACCAGGTCGCGTTATAAACAGATCCCACCAGGGCGCGGATTAACCCGCGCCCCACTGGGGTCTGCGTATAACACGCCCTACTGGGGGGGGGGGGGCTATTCATAGCCCCCCTCCTAACTCCGAAACTACTGAGCCGATCGTCAAAATTCAAACGGCGTCTGATAGCCCCGGAAAAACTGTCGCGCGAAACCTAATTTCATTGACCTCGAGGTCACCGATGACGTCACAGGTCAGGTCAAATTAAAAATTATTAGCATTTTGGCTTGTTCACGTTTTGGGCTCTGGCCGCCGTCTTACAACTCAGATCAGGCTCATTTTTGGTTCACACACTCGTGATCAGATGCTCTAGACACCCTGAGGGTGCCAAACTTGTACTTTGATTTTCAGGTCAAGGTCAGGTCATCACAGGTCACGAAAATATTATATCATGCGTCGGTCACGTGACACATCTTTGATGGTCCATTTAGGCCAAAGATTTCGAATTTGATGTCGTCTGTGTCATTCGAGGTAATTTTGAGTCGAATTTAGCTTAGGTCAGGTCACTTTCAGGTCAAAAAAGGTCAAATTTTGAAGTTATATTTTTCAACAGAAAAGGTGTCTGTTGGATGCAGTTTGAGCTCAGGAACACGATGGTGCTATTCATATTGGCGTACGATGTCAAATACGTGGTTAAAATTGATTTGAAAAATTTATAATTGTTAATTTTTTGCAATAATGCGTATAACTTGGCCATTTTTGAAGATATTTAGCTAAAACTTGCTAGAGTTAGTCATAATAACGCATTCTATCACATATATTCCGGTTTTTTTCGAAAAGTCAAAAACTTTTTGAACAAAAAAAAATGTAAGAATGTAAATTTTGAATTTTATTATATAAAACTTTCCAAATTTTCAAAATTTCGAAAATCCGAGATAGCAGTTTGATAGCGCAGTCTATTCTGAGTCCTCTCATGCAAAGAAATTAGATCTAGCTTAAAAACTGAGCCCTTGGGAGCGATTGCCGTGGTTCAATGTTTTGCGTCGAAATCGACCGAACATGACGTCACTCTGACGTCATTTCCGGCCGACCTATGGTAGCTACGAAGTTCAAATTTTGACACAAGGTGTCAAATTGATGCAGCCGAAGTTACTGAAAGTTTGGCGTCGATACGTCAAGCGGTTTGGAAGTTATTGCAGAAAAACGGGAGGGGGGGGCTATAAATAGCCCCCCCAGTGGGGCGCGGGTTAAAGCCTTTGGCGTTGCAGATAATGCGATGATGGGATGTCGGATGTCACCAAGTAGCTGCCGATTTGTATATCGCTATGCAACCATCGAACAACGCAATAATTAAGTTTATTGTCTTCGCTTCACATCATTCGGCTCGCTCGTATTTCAAACAGATATCCTACATCGAAAATCGTATTTGTTAAGGATCGTTAACGTTTATTCGAAGCACGTGTGAGCAGTAGGTTGAGGAGTGATGGTCCTCTTGGTCCTATCCTATATACAAGAGTCAACAAGAGCCAACATTTACTTGACCGTCTGCTGCAATTGATTCATAGCACGTGAAGCGTCAGCGAAATTCATAGTCCTTTGCAGATGGCAGGGGCGTCGTTTGTACAGAGGTCGCTGATGGGCACGGGTCAATGCCGCAGTCGTGGGCGGAGTCTAATGTCCTATGACGTATGAAAGCCTCTATCCAGGATGGAAAAAAGTTAACATCACGAGCCAATGACAAGTACCACAAATATTTAAGTGACAACAAAATGTATTTGAAGAAAAAGTTTCGGCAGGTCTTGAAACAGCTGCTTTCTAAATATGGTTGAAAATATTCCACGCATTTAAAAACAATCGCGAAAAATTAGGGTCTCAAGGGGTCTGGCGTTAACAGTAGTAACTTTTCGAAGTAGAACTCTAACTTCAGCTGTTCCTAAAATAGGATACTTTAAAATGGGGCCTGCTGGAACATCTACGTAGAGTCGCCGCGGTCAACCAAGGCTGATTCACTTACCGGGATACGATCAGCTTTCCTTTGGTCACAGTGAACGTCCTCTCGTCGGAGAAAGCGACGCGCCGCCACAGCTCCGGCTCGTTTTGTAGCACGGCGTCGGCCTGCAGCAGCCACGGTGTCTCCGTCCGTGCGACGCAGCTGGGACGCGTGGCGGTCGACGGTGCTCCGAAAACACCCGCCTCGTGCAGGCGTCTGGAACACATGGTTGGCGTGTCACCTTCAGTGCGCTTCACAAGTTTCAGTAATGTGGGCCCTTGCACACTTCGGTAAGTTGTAACTTGAATAATCTGGGAACATTAACAGGTTATGGCAAAAGAGGCCTTTTCTTTGCAAACGGTTCATCAAGTAACTTCCTTTAAACGTCCAGTGTATAAAGGAAAGTGTTGAGGCACCCAGTCACTTCGTTTCAAGCACTGACATCTAATGTTGTAGGCAGAGCCCTTGTATGATGTATCACTACGTGCTATGCATCCTTATCTCTAACAAGTTACAAATAACTTACTCGATAGGTGTACCATTACAAATTTGTTATCAGATCATGCTATCAATAACTAAATCATAGCACAAAAAGCGAGACATCCCAACTCTGTCCATTTTTGCCTCAACAGGCAAAAGTTGTATAAGTCCAAAATAACTACTGTCACCCCGCGCGGGGACTTTATTCAATAAATGTGTTAATCCTGGGTGTCGCGCATCGTTCGTCTCTCTTATGATTTTCAAGGACTGATAATAAGAAAACATGTGGACCTTCGTTAAACTTACAATCCCTAGCACGTAGTGAGCTAAAGGCTGTATGTAGCTTTATAGCATAGAAAACGTACCTCATGATAAGCCCTTCGGTACAGACGAGACCGAGCTCTCTCTTGATCACGGCAGGAGTGCTGAGCGGATGCTGGGCTGCGTATTCCACTATCCTGGCATCATCTTCCTTTGAAGTCCATCTTCGGCGCCCTTTGTTCGACTTTAAATCTTTCAGCGGGTCATCCGTTTTGTCCTTACCCTTGCCCTCCACAGTATTTGTTTTCATTTCGACAGCCTCCACTTTGTTATCTTCTTCCGAGCTGGTATCATCATCGCCCTCCGAGATCGGCTCGGGGTCCATGAGATTTATTCCACCCTGTTCAGCCTGTCTCTCGGGCGGTTTCCAGCCGGTGGTCTCCCGCCAGCGCCTCCACCAGCGAAGGACACTACGCTGATTGCAGCCAATGAGCCGGCTGGCAGCCGTCGATGAGTAGCCCAGCATCATGAGCGCTACAGCACGCTCACGCTCTTGTCGGGTCAGCCGCCCTTTCAGCGCTCCGCCGCGCTCCCGCTCTTGGCAGCCTGTCTGCGACCCTTGCGCCTCGCCACTCTCCCGTTTCCCGCCACGCTTACGTTCTTGGCGCTTTAACTGCGTTTTTTGAGCCACACCACGCTCACGTTTTTGGCGGCCTGAGCGTGACTTTGTCACCACGCCACGCTTCCGTTCTTGGTAGGTCATCTGTGGTCCTTGCGAGACACTACTCTCACAGTCTTGGCGCACCAACCTCGATTTTTGCGCCATGCAACGTTCCCGTGTTTTACTATTCAGTAGAATTTTTCCCGCGACGCCGCGTTGACGTTCTTGGCGGTTTGGCTGCGATCTTGGCGCCACGCCGGCTTCAGGATCCCGGTGGCTCCGCCGCCTTTGTGTGCCTGACCGAACACAAGGCAGATGGACCAGACAACAGCTGAAAGAAGGAACTGAAGAGTGGATGGACTGGGATATGACTGTAAAGACAAACGTGATACTTTAAAAGAAAATGAGGAAACAATTTGAAAATACCAATCGGTCAACTGTCCCATCGATGCACAAGACGACACTAGACACAACCCGACATAATGTGGAGGAACATAAATTTAAATGCACATGTCTTCTTTATGCGTTTACCACTACCACTATTTAACAGCATTGATCCCAGTGTGCATTTATCTGGCATTTCCTGTTTCACGTAAATGTATCGACAGTCAGGCGGCGGCCGTTCAACACAACCATGCAAAATATAGGTACAACAGAACAGAAAGCCGAATCTTTGGCTGGCGAAAGAGCGCTCTTGTAGAGTCTCTCTTTGAAAGTGCCGATGCACATTGCACGGGAAAGGAAGCACCGGTGAACTAACCACTAAAATCGGTTCGACCATGCCTCCCTTCCTTCCCGACATCCGCATCCATCCCCCAGGTCAAGTGTTTTGGTGACTGAAACTTAGCAGCCCTCCCTCGGTCGGGCTTGATGGTACCGCCGCCCCTTGCATCGGTACTTTCAAGAAACACTGCACAAACAAGCAAAGAAGCAAACATCTGCGACCAATAAAGCAGGGTAAATGTTTCGATTAGCGCCCCCCCCCCCCCCCAAGCTTGAAGCTCGCTGAAGCACAGCCTATCTTTTCATTTGTACCGTTTTTCATTTTCATTTGTACTCCAGCAGTTTTTTTGGCAATAACTTAGGTATGATAAAATCATATGCAGCATGACCTTTTCCTGTCAGGTCATGCTGCAGGAATGACCTTGACCGTAGGTAATTTTTTTTCTTCAAAATCACCTACTATTGTCAAATTATCGTTCATTGGCGTCTCGACGAGCGACACGCGATCCTGGTAAAGTAAAAGTCGTGCCTTTCTGGAGTCAAATTTGTTCCAGGAAAAACATTGTTCGTAAAAACGGCTATTTTTAGAGTTTTTACCCTCTGGAGGCTAAGCCATTGATTCCAGGTCAAATCTGTGAGTTCACTCCAGAGACAGCGTTATGGAATGCGATTTTTCCGCGGCGCTGTCTATTGGTATCCGAGTTTTGCGCTAGCTTTTTTTGTTGAAATAGGCAAAATTTTACCTTTGATGACCTCTGGTAACTTAACCTTCGACCTCACCTAAGATGACATAGGTATTTTCGTCATGATTTTTGACACTCTTTCGAATGCCGCTTACCGTTTGTCGCCACATGGCCCAGGAGCCGAGTTAGAGGGGGGGGGGGGAGGTGAACACCCACGACCGGGCGCTGTTGGCGCCGAGTACTGCACCGGCCCGGGTTAAATGGTTAGGTACAGGTCTCGCGAGATTAAGCGGTAGGTTTTGCACTTTTACATTTCCGGTCATATCTCAGAAACTAATCGATCTACGATGAAGCCATTTTACACGCTCATGGCCGGCTTGTTACCCAACAAGTCGATCGCATCTTCAACACTTAAAAGCTTAAGACGACGAAGATATAGCCTGAAGTACACTAAATTTTCTAGGTGCAAAACCTACCGCTAAAACCCGCGAGACCTGTACGTACAACAAATTTATCTATAACGGCTTAGAAGTTCCTACCCCAGTCCTACTCGCTTAACCCGCGCCGGGCCGGGGGGGGGGGGGACTGTTTGAACACCTCCCCCCATGCGGTTTTTCGCAAATATCTCAAAAACGGCGGCGCAGACCCAGGGCTTTCAAGGTCAGGTCACCAGGTCACGTCAAGTGACCTCACCTAAGAAAAAGTTTCAATCCTCGTCAGAGCTACAGCGGCTGAACGATCGCCTTGAAACTTTCAGCGATTGATAGGAGTAACAGTATGTACAAAATGTATATCTCGGAATTTTGATATCGGTGACCTAAGGTCACGTCAATTTTGCGACCTCTCCATTACCTATCAGTCAATGGGAGAAAATGGAAATGCGCCTGTTGTGGACGAATGGTTCTCAAAACCCTCTCAAACATCGGTTCATGGGTAAACATGTCACACTGAATCGGAAAAATGCACTTGTGACCCCTCTGTGTGGCGTGTGCCCCTGAGGTAATCTCAGGTAACGAACGGTCACCAACAGTTTTTTGGCTATAACTTTTGATAGAGACGTGCTAGAGCGATGAAAACACGTCAGATGTATTCAGCTCGACGATACGGATCGACCGATATGCAACATGACCCTTTCCGGTCAGGTCATGACCTTGACCTGGGGTCAAATTTTCAAAATGACCTTTCAAGGTCAGCGAATAGTTCACTCGACGCGTCTCGACGAGAAAAACACGATGCTGGCAAAAGTAATGTCGTGGCTTGCTTGATCAAAAGCTATTACTGAAAAAAAACTATTTTTGGTGAAACGGCTATTTTTACAGTTTTTGCTCTCTGCAGGCTAAACCGTTGACCTGAGGTCAAATCTGAGAGCAATACTCAGAAAGGTCTGTAAAAGGGCTATCGAATGCGCTTTTCCGCGGCGCTGTAGCTCTATTGGTTCCCGAGTTAGCCGTTGGCAGTTTCCAAAATTGTTGAAATGGCCTACATTTGACCTTTGATGACCTCTGGCGACCTGACCTTTGACCTGACCCGACAAATGACCGAAGTGTTTCCGTCATTATTTTTGACGTTCTTTCGAATGCCGCTTACCGCGTGTCGCTACGTGGCCCAGGAGCCGAGTTACACGGGGGGGGTTCAGACACCCCCCCCCCCCCCCCCCGGCCCGGCACGGAAGTCGCGGAGCACCGGCCCGGCGCGGGTTAAGAGGTAGTGATGTCAATTACAGAAAATCGGAATACCGATACCAAACCAAACACCAACCAAAATAGTGGGGAAATACCGAAACCGAACCAACTCTGGAACATAGTGAAATGCCAACTTTTTACCAATTTCCTAGCCTCTTATATATTAGTGAGGGTTCATAACACCAACAAAATACCAAACACATTAGGATTGAAATACCAAATACCGAGTTGGTATCGGTTTGGTATCGGTATACCAAAAAGTTGGTATCCGATTGACATCTCTATTAAGAGGGCTGGGTCGCAAATTGGGAAGGGTCGCTAATAGAAACATTTACCCTACTTTAATAGCATAAATATTGCAAGCAAATTGAATCAATATTTTTGGGGCAGGGGGCCTAACTAGAAAGATATGCATTAATACGGTCTATGCACAGGTCACGAAATTGCGCACATGTCGGATATACGTAATCTCAAAGTGAAAATTCACTTACCAAGTGAGTTCGATGGTCCTAGGTTTTCTTCTTTGACCTCGACGGCCATTACAACACCGGGTGTGTCATCCCCAGCGCCGTCTGAAACAATCGCCGGACTCCTTTCTTGTACCAATGGACGCCACGCTGACCAGTTAGGTGCCACACCACAACAATCATCGAGATAACATTCGATGCTGCCTCACTGCTAGCCTTGGTCATTTTTTGCTAGACGCTTAGCTTGATCAAAGTTCATTTCGACTCTGGAATGACTAACTTTGTCTTGTTGTTGATTTGCATATATTTCTTTTTTTCTAAAATCGAATGAAAAAACATAAAAAACAATAACGTACTTCTTAACGCCATAATCGCTTAACAAATAAACACATTTAACCCACAACTCGTCTGCCTGCAATAAAAAAGTATGTCCAAAAATGAGAATCCAATGCTTTATTCCGAGTTTAACAACAATTCGCCTTTGTGTAACTGCCTGAAATGTCCAATACATTTTAGCTCCTAATTTATCGAGCTGGCAGCTGCTTTGGTATTTTGTGTAATAAATGCTTAAAGAATGCCTAGAAACCTGCATAAAGGTAGATTAATTAAACAGATCCTTGCATCCTCGTGGCATGACGACTAAGATACCTGTTCAAATCCTATCGTCACGCAATGGATATACCTACCTTCTGTTGAAGTGCCACATGATTCAGATGATTTGTTTAGGAGTCTGTTCAGCTCATTGATGTCAGGCTTCACATCCTCAGGCGGGTCACCTGTAAGCAGAAAAAGAGGACATCATTCACATGTTATACTCTCATTTCGTTTGCGGATGAGTCAACATTTACATTACACTTCACAGTCGTTTCTCTTTCCTTCTTTGCAAAGCGTTAGCACCAACTAAGGTAGACTTAGTAGAGTTTTCACAACAATTCACATGTAGACGCACACAACCAATTCCCAGACTCAAAGTCCCACCCACTGGTCCCAGCTTGTGTCCAGCTACATCCACTGAAATTGGCGCGTCTCTGAACGACTTGGGTTTCCCTCCTTGTCATTCCTCTTCTTAGAGAAAGGCTGAGGAAACCGGACAGGTGAGTATCGAAGGTCTAAAACTTGGCAATTGTTCGGTAATTGGTAAGCACATATACCTACATACCTGTGGCAAATAATGCGTAATGTGCAGGCTTTTCCGTTGTAAAATTAATACAGCAGCAGTCCTTAACCCTCGCCGGCCGAGGGGGGGGGGGGGTGCCGCCCCCCCCCCCATAGGGTTTTTTCGCGATAGCTCCGAACACGCTGGCGATAGAGAGCTGAAACTTGGCATACCTGACCTTTGATCCAAGCCGCATCTTTTGACACCAACCGCATTTTTGGGTCAGGTCAGGTCACTGACCTATGACGTCATAAGTGAATCTCTGCACGGTCTTCAGATGTCGCAACTTCGCAACGCCCTCACTGCCAGAGGAGATGTCACAGGGAAATGAAACTTGCAGGATCTAGTATCCATCATGAGTCTCACAACTTGTATATCTCGGATTTTTCCTAAAGGTCATATGAGGTCAGGTCATTTTCGTGACCTCACCATTAGTGTTCTACTACTTGCCCTGCATCTGCATTGAAGTCACCAGACCTGTGAGTGAACTGATCTGGATATTATTCATTGTTTAAAATTTTTGGTACCCGTCACCCGTGCTGCTGTCGTGAAGCCACCAGAAAATTCATCGTAGAGACGCAATCATTGTCAGTTGAAGATTGATGCATTTTTGAAAGACGCATCCAACGGTGTTATTTTTATGCGTCTATCTGCTCTTGCTTGCAAGAAAATCGCCAATATCTGCAGGACTATTTCCTTTCCGACGCGGATGCTTTCAACGACTTCTCCGCCCTCTGCCAACCGTCCTCGGTTGTCATGGCGACCAACCCCTACCGGGACCGGCCGGCGCCTGAGACGCCGGTAGCCGGCTAAACGAACAATGCCGGCCGACCCTTCCCCCCTGCCCCGGCGGCCCGCTCGGCGCGGGCTGGCGCGCTCGGCGTGCGAGGGGACATGGGAGCAGCGGACATCTGACTGCTTCCGGCACTGGGGCCCCGAACGGGTCTCGCCGTGTAGAGTGCCAAACACCGGCCAGCGACCACCGACGGGACGATCACACTGCTGAATCTGCCAGACGTGCATACGACCGGGCACATCTGATGGCGGTGCGTGACCGACTAAGCAACGACACCACTCGTGAAGTAGCCGAGACTATCCGGCGCAGTCTTCCCGCGTATCTCATCCGCTGTCTTAATCGATCACGCCCCCTCAGCCCTGCGGAAGCGGCATGTGGACCCCGCCCCGCATCGAGGACTCTCCAGTCCAGCCGGCCGACCGACCCGCCCAAATTGCTGATCGGCGCCCTAAATATTCAAAGTATCAAACCCAAACTTCAAGAGCTGACCTGCGAACTCGCTCGTCGCAACTACGACGTAATGGTGCTTTCCGAGACCTGGCTACGTCCGTCTACCCCGAAACGCCTCCTGGTCATTCCGGGCTACTCGCTCAGTCGTGTGGACCGCCCAGATGGCAGCGGTTATGGCGGCGTAGCCATCATCACTAAAAACAGTTTGACGTCAATGACACTGAAGATCCCCGGCAGCGGGAGCTCCGAAAGCAAGCTGGAGTCGCAGTGGGCGCTGCTGAAGCTGGACAAGGGCCAACAGATAATCATCTGCTCCCTTTATCGGCCACCCCGACACTCTGAGGCTGCCCTGCTCGCCGACTTCACGGACCTCGAGGCCCAGCTGCAGCGGGTCCTCATCGATTACCCCAGAGTTCCGTTCGTTCTCTGCGGGGACCTCAACTGTGACCTATTGAAGGGGCCGAATTTCCGCGCGTCTCAACATCTGATCAGCTTCTTATCGAATTATTCTTTAGATCAACTAGTAACAAATCCAACTTTTACCTCCGGCTCTCTATTGGATGTGTGTATTGTTAACAAACGCGAACTTGTGTGTGACACCAGCGTTAATTATTGTCACTTCAGTCCCCATAAAATCATCGACGTGATTGTCAATGTGCCGAAAGTGCGTCAAAAGCCCGCCGTTATCTCATCTCGCTCTTTTAAGCGCCTAGATCACCCTGCACTGTATCACGACTTACTCGATGTCGACTGGGATTATGTCTTCTCTGCCGAAACTGTCAGTGACAAGTGGCATGCTTTCTTGTCGTTCTTCGTACCTGTTTTTGATGCCCATGCCCCAATCAAGCGTGTGTCTATCCGTAACCCGACCGCTCCTCCCGTCTCCGCCGCCACCCGTAACCTCATGTCTCAACGTCGCGCAGCGCTTCGCCATCTAGGCCGCAACTCGAGCGAATACAGAGACCTAAACCGCTCAGTCCGGGCGGCAGTGCGTCGAGACAGGCGAATAGAGATACGGAGGGAAATTGGGGAGCGGGGCCCCAACAAAGTTTGGCAGTGCATCAGGTCAGTGGTAGCCGCGAAGAAGGACGGCCCAGACGTCCAGCCCGATCTATCTGCCGATGATTTAAATTCATTTTTTGTATCTGTCGGTCCTCGTGTCGCTGACGAGATCCGAGCCCAAAACACTCCCACCGATTTGGATGTGCGTCTCACCCGTGTCGGCGCATGCAGTTTTCAACTTCGTGAGATAACACTGGGGGAGCTCGAGCGGATTATTTTCAGCATGCGTAACTCGAGTGCCTGCGGCTCCGATAACGTCTGTGTCCGCATGCTGAAATTCGGATTCCCCGCTATTGGTGGTGTCATCCTGCATATTATCAATACCTGCTTAATCCAATCTGACATCCCCGATTCATGGAAACATTCCATAGTTCACCCTCTGTTCAAGTCTGGTAACCCTTCAGACCCCGCAAACTTCCGACCCATTTCCCTAGTTCCTGTAATCATGAAAGTAGTTGAACGCATTGTCCATCAGCAGCTCTACGCCTACCTCTCCCATAATCACCTTCTGGCATCCTCCCAGCACGGCTTCCGCCCCCGGCACTCCACGGAAACCGCGTTGCTGTCTGTCACTGAACACATCCTGGCCGCCACTGATAGGGGGGATTTGTCAATGCTATGCCTTCTCGATCTCAGTAAATGTTTCGACGTGATTGACCACGATCTTCTGATGCAAAAACTGATGTTACACGGCGTTGAAATTTCCTGGTTCGCCGCCTATCTACATGGACACACTCAGAGCGTGTCTTTGAAAGATGTATCCGGACGTAGAGTGCTGTCTAGGCCTCTTTCTAATGCCATGGGTGTCTTCCAGGGCTCTGCGTTAGGGCCGCTTCTTTTCACCATTTTCTCTAACAACTTATCGCTATACGCGGGCGACGCAAAAGTGTTTCAGTATGCCGATGACACTCAAGTATTGGTTAGCGGTCCAGCTCGGGACCTCGAAGTTCTCATCTCGCGCATGGAGGACTCGCTCGCGTCTCTCAACGACTGGTTTTGCGCTAACGCCCTCAAAGTGAACGCAAGTAAAACACAGCTTATTGCATTTGGCACTCGTCAAAATCTTCGTAAATTACCAGACTTTAGAGTACCATTCCGCAACGCAGCGTTGCAACCGTGCGCACAAGTCGGGAACCTTGTCCTTGGCGTCACTTTTGACAGCACTATGTCATGGGACGCACACGTCTCTGAACTCTGCCGCCGGTGTACGGGACTGCTGATTGGTCTTTCACATGCACGCCACTGTCTCCCAGATGGCATCATTCGAACGCTCGTGACGGCACTCGTTGTATCGCGTATCCAGTACTGCCTTTCAGTTTATGGTAATGGGTCCCAAAAAAATTTCGATCGACTCCAAAAAATTCTTAACTTCGCCGCTAGAGTTATTTTCGGCCGCCGTAAATTTGACCATGTCTCCGACCTGCGAACAAAACTCGGGTGGTTGTCCCCGCGCGGTATGTCCGATTTCCACACCCTTGTCATCGCACACAAGGTCATACAGCGCCGTGAACCTGAGCAACTAGCAGCCCTGTTCGTCGCTAATAGCGCTATCCGCGAGAGACCATCCAGACAAGATCACTTCTTCCATCTTCCCCGTCCACGGCTGGAAACGGGCAAGCGGCGGTTTGGCTATCGAGCTGCAGCTCTGCTGAACAGCCTGCCACCTCACCTGTCGCAGCTGCCTCCCGCCCGCTTCGCCCGCGCTGTTAAAGCCGCAATCGTGGACGATGAATCAGCACATCGTCGCTGACCAATAGGATAGGGGTGGGTAAAAGCGATGAGGCTGTCCTGAGAGTGTTTTGTCCTTGTTTTGACGTGAGTGAATGTGCAACTGTTTTGAATGATTAGATTAGCAACCGCGGATACGGATTCTGAGCAGTAATCGCCACGCACTTTGTATGTGGATCGCTCTTAAATGTAAATACAATACAATACAAATACAATTATAAGTCAATGGGGAAAAATTCAAACTGCTATTCTGGCGCCGGGAACGATCTCCAACTATCTCAAGCACACATAATCGTGATTTGATGCACTCCTTGCAAGGTTAGATGCGTCACTTTTGCAATGTTGACCTTCCGTGACGTCATTTATGACGTCATCAAGGTCATATTAGTTTTTCGTCAATAACTCCCGATCAAATTGAGCTAGCGAGTCGGGAAAGCCACCAATGGACTCAGGAAGACCTGCCGAATCGAATGATATGCGACATGACCTCTTTCGACCAACTTCGTGACCTGGGGGTGCTGACCTGACCTTGACCTGAGGTCAACACCCTAAGTTGACCTGACCCGAACAAAAAGTATATCATTCGACGCGCCTGATCAAGGCGAACACGATGCTGCCAAAATCGCGGCTCTGCGGCCGTTTTTTGCGAAGTTATTCACCAAAAACTGAACCGTACCCTGGGGCACTTGACCTGACCTCAGAGGTCACCGGTTGACCTAGGACCTTAAAATCGGGCACCAATCTCTGCGTCTCGTAACGGCGCACACGCTCGTTTTTTCCGCGACGCGCTAGCTCCACCAGGGGCGAAACGGCGAGGGGGGGGGGGTCGTACCCGCCCCCCCCCCCCCTCGGCCGGCGCGTATGTAGAAAACCAATAGGTCCGGCGAGGGTTAAAGGAACTATCCCACCTTCTAAAATGTTGTTAAAACCAGTTAAATTGTGCCCGACTTTATAGATTGGATGACCAGGAACACGGTTCTGGCATTTATTTTTCATTAAACATCTTAGGCTAGTCAAAAGACTTCACGCCAGTTTTCGAATCATTCTAAAGTAGAACGCATGATAATACGACACGGGCACCTCGATGCGATGTATTTTTTTTGTTTTATTACAAAATGTTTGGCCGTCAAAAAGCAATCGAACGAAATGGATACCAACCAAATCGACAAAGACCAACCCAATACCCACGGGTCAAAAATAACCCTTCTTCGCGTTGCGGAGCACGCGGGTAGCCCTAGTCCAATGCTATTTGCATCCAGCTAAAAGCAATATCCAGCTATGATGTAAGTTAGACTATTTTATATTCTTAGTAATGCTTAGGTACCAAAAAATGTCTGGAAGTGTGTCAGTCATCAATGGCATGGCCGTTAGGTGTTGGTCTATCTTCAGCTTCTCTATGCTCTTGCATCTCTTCAGCTACATCAATTCAAGCCTTTCAGTCTGCTGTCCTCTGAAAATTTATCTTTCAATATTTTAGAAACTTGCTGACTATAAATTCACAACCCATCTGAGCGAAATTCAATTCAACTTTTATAAAAATCACCAAAATTCAATCCCTTGAACCAACTGCAGGGACTCCACACAGCGCAAAACACAGTGGGCGCAACTGGCACATTCGCAGCCACATTTTATGTGTCCAAAGAAGACAGTCCTGCCACCTGGTGAGGAACTCAGCACAATTAAAAAGCCTTGATCAAATTGCCCCAGACAGCAGACGCCATCTTTTCAGATTCCCCCAAATCAACTTCATGCTGATTTTCTGTTAATTGGCCTCTGTCATGTGGCTTCATTCTTGGCATTCTAGAGTAAAGGAATTGATTTTGGTATTAGTAGAGCAGTCACACAAAGGTTTTGCAACCAAGGAGAGGCGCTATACCCGGAGGTGCTTCGGTATTCTCTTAGCAGACGTCACCCGAGCTGCCATATCCAGTAAGGTAGGTTAGGTTGTAGGTTGGTAGGTTAGGTTGTGGGTTGTAGGTTGGTAGGTTAGGTTGTAGGTTGTAGGTAAGGTTAGGTCAGGTTAGATTATGTTTTGTTATATATTTAACCGTGAAAAGACAATTGTTGCGCACGTGAGACGTAGATATGGCAGCTCGGGTGATGTCTGCTAAGAGTACCGGTGCTTCTTTCTAACAAAACCTAAACAAACCTAAACTAACCTGACCTAACCTAACCTACAACCTACAAACCAAAACCTACAACCTAAAAACCTACAAACCTACCCTACAACCTACAAACATACAGCACCTCTCCTCAGTTGGAAAACCTTCATGTGATGTCTGCTCTACTAATGCCTTAATTCATCCATAAGGGAATGACTTTGGAATTAAACTACATCTTTTTGCCTAGGGTGATCCAATTTGATGGCCAAAAACTAAATCCTTCACCATCAACACCAAACACAACACCAACACTAACACCCAAATTGAAATTGTGAAATTATTCCTGGCTTACTTTCATATCATCACAGATAAAACTTACCAGGTAGTATATATTCCGGCTCAGTGGAAGCCATTTTTAATCACAAGCAGATATTAAAAGAATCTTTATACAACAGTCAACAGCATAGTCATTGCGCCCGTCTTCAAGGTATCTTGTCGCCCGTCTTCCGCAAGTCTTCCGTCTTCACAAAAGCGGGACGCCGGTGGGACGGTGGGACGACGGTGAAAACAGGGCGCCTGAGGCGATTTGATCAAGGTTCGTGAAATTCACACGTGATGTTTAGCATGTGGAAGGCCCACAAAGGGGGAGAACTTCCAAATGTCACGTGACTAATATGCCCTCCGGCGCCCTGTTTTCACCGACGTCCCGCCGGTGGGCACCGGAGGGCATATTCGTCACGTGACATTTGGAACTTTACCCCCCTCCGTGGGCCTTTTCATGGCGTATTTGGAAATTCCGACCTCGACGAGCATCTGTGGTAGAAAACCACCACTTTGGTAGGGGAAACTACTGCTGTCTGCTACCATTTGCACTGCATGTGTCGCTATAGCTGCGACACATATGCGACATTATATGCATATACATATGAACCACGACATCTGTGGACTGTGTGCGCTGATTATAGCTAGCGATTAGCTAGGGCACCAGGGTGGATCCAGACTTTTAGTTTGAGGCAGGGCCGGGGTGCGGAGCCGGAGCCGGAGCTGGAGCCGGAACCGGCATATTTTGCCCGTGTAAGGGCAAAATTGAGCGCGTCAGAGAGTGTGTAGAGCGGTGGGCCGGAGAACCAGAGTGCGCGTTAGGCCAGTCCGCCGTATGTTTGCCTCCGGCGGGAAAGGCGTGCCCGCCGGTTGAAAGGCAGTGGCTGGCCGGCACCTGGGACTCGCTGGCCCGTCTCTCGTGGCATTTGCCTCTGCGGTGTCGTCGGGGCAACATCTTTCGGTAAGCGAATCCTTTTCCACCCCCCCCCCTAAATTAATGCCGCAACGCCCAGGCGCTGCGGAAGTCCCCGACATTTATGTCCTGGATCTTATTTGGCTCTCCGACCCACCGCAAATAGCGGTGGGCACTCCCGTTTATATCCAGGACGGTCCCATCTAAATTATAACTAGATGCCGGCAGAGCTCGTGCGTTGCCTTGGGCCAGAATTGGAGGATCCATAGCCCAATGAAATGTGCATTATTTTGGAGGCCTTGCCTGGGACTACCATTGAACCGATTTTGAGGTTGATAGCTTAAAATTTCTTTGAGCCAGAGGACCTCACGTCAAAACGGTTTTCCGACCCCAGCACGTGCAGCCTGCACCCCTCGCAGACGGTGACCCCCCTGGAAACTGGTTCAAGGTGTTACCGATGTGTCCCGCCAGTATGGCTTTGCCCGTGACCTCGGGTTGACCTGTAGCCTTGACAAAAAAAAATCGTGTCACCGAAACTTTGAAGCGGAATAGCATGTGCCACGAAGCACCGAGCGAACCGAGGCCAGCACCAAAAGTTTACCTCGCCGGAGACGAATCAAACGGTCCCACTTCCGTCCCGATCAGTCCACCCATTTTGACTCCAGGTCCAAAAAAGCTTGGACAAACTCACTCACATACTCACTCACTCACTGACAAACAGGTTCAGTCCAAGGCCATGTTCAGCCCAAGATTACTAGATACTAATTACTAGATACAAGATACCAGGGCATATTTTAAGGATTTTTTTACTGCGTCCCAAGGGTGGCATATAGGGCACATGCTTCGATCGGAAAGGGCACATACCACATTGCAAGCGAAATAGTATAAAATGCAGGTAAGATACACGTGTCATTGTGTAATGTGCCGCGGTGCACTGACAGGTGTTAATTTGCTATCAGTGCGGTGCAGAGGGACAGCAAGCGCCAAGCGGGATATTGGGAGCGGGCTGTGATTGCTTTTGGCCAGTCTCGAAATTCGCCCAATCATAGCGCGTTCTTTTTCCGCATTCAAAGGACGGACTGGCGAGTAAATGATATATCCATTGCTGTTAGTCATTCGTTTTCCTGAACGTCGTTGGGTGTGTTTGACCTCCCTTGATGCACCTAAATGTACCTATGTTTAGAGAATAAAAATGAATATGTACATGATTATCAAACTATGATACATTACACACGTCTTTTCACGTGTTTTTCACCCTTATCAATCTAGTCAAAAGAGAGCTTGACGTGTGAAATATTGTCAATTCGCATTTAAGATATTATGTGTTGGAATTATTAGATGACTTTGGGTCAAACAGTAGGTACCCACTTAGCCTGTGACAAGAAAACATCGGATTTTAAAGCTATTTTAAAAATAATCATAGATGATAGATGAATGTTTTGGATGAACAGTTTAAATAAATTCACATTAAAATTCATACTCAAAGAAAAATAACTAACAAAAAAACATAACATTTCAACAGATACAGTGGTTAGTACTTAGTACACATACATGTATTTACCAGTAAAACGCCTTTTGGGCGAAGAACGAGCGAGCGAGATAGTGAGCCCTGCACGTGCAGAAGGGCGAGAGGGTACTTCCAACGGGCTTGTGCAATTTGCAAAGCACCCTTCTAACCGGTCGCTAGCGGTGTACCAAATTTGAACGCAATCGGCCCAGCCGTTCCTGAGATCTGGAAGCCGCATTCTGCACGTGCGCACGTGCAAACGGGGTCCAAAATGACTTTTGCACGGCACCCTACTAACCGGTCCCCAACCGTGTACCAAATTTGAGCGCAATCGGCCCAGCCGTTCTCGAGATCTGGAAACGCCCCCTGCACGTGCGCACGTGCAGTAGCACCCTAACCGCAACACATGGGAATGCATTGCCTGGTGGGTGCCTACCTGTATGCCAAGTTTCAGCGAAATCGCCCCAGTAATTACCGAGTTACTGAAATGGGAACAAATTTGGCACCTCTTATTGTTGTATTTTGCACGTGCAGTGGGGGTCACTCACACAGATGAAGAGTATCCGACCTTTGGTAGAAGGGATGCAGCTACCCTATAAAAATGACCGCAAGACAATCGCTCAAGCCGCTGCTGAGATATGGGCCTCTCAAAATCATTACTTTTGCAAAACTGCTTGAACACCCTTGACTTTTCACGTGGCACGTGCCACCGCGGTCACTGAGAAGTATCAAAAGTGGTCAATTACGGGGTAGAAGGGATGGGGCTACCCAGCAAAAAAGACCGGAGGCCATTCGGTCCAGCGGTTGCTGAGATATAAGCCTCTCAAAAGCGTTACAGGCCGGGCCGGGCCGGGCCGGGCCGGGCCGCTCATACTGAGATTTTTCCGTTATATTGAAAAGACTTCGCTTCGCTCGCTGCGCTCGCTCGCTCGTAACAACAGATCACGTGCCCGCCCTTTAAAGTACCGTACCTGCGACAACTTGTCTACGATACGTTCTCACATTCAATATGAAGCATCTTAGCTTCCAAGATATCGTATTAACCCTCGCCCATGTAGGGGGGGGGTGCAACCCCCCCCACCCTGAGGTTTTTCTTAGCTACACGCCGAACCGTTTCAGATAGCCTGCTCAAATTTTCAGTATCCTATGGGGTATGGGGCATCCTTTGCGCAACTTTTGGTATTTTTTTTGTCAAGGTCATGTCAGGTCACGGAGTTATGACGTCATAAAGGGAACAACCTCCGGCCAGATTTACGCTAAATTGGAGATTGCTTCACATTGGTATAAATGCCGACTGACCTGACACACTGATGGATTGTTTTAGATCATAACTGGCTGATTTGACATTGGCACAATGTCCGTTGACCTTTTCAAGGTTACTAAAGGTCAAGGTCAGGTCAGTGACCTCGGTTGACCTGTAATGACTTCTTGCACTTGTATGCCTTTTCGGGGTATTTTGATGCCCTGAATTCGAATTTGCTATCCATTTCAGGCATCTTCGGTTGTTTCTTGTAGTTCATTTTGGGTCAGGGTCAGGTCAGTGACGTCACACGCCTGACGTGACCCAATGCACAAATGACCTTGCAGACTTCCGATGCTCCCGACCCAACGCATCATTTTTAGAGTTATGACATCGAAATATACACCAAACGATAGAGAATTGGTCAAGGATCACGATAGTGAAGGTTTCAAGTCGATATCTCTTACCGTTTTGCCGCAATCGGCGCGGAAATCTAAAAAAGTTAGAGTTTTCCGAAAATTTGACCTTTGACCGGTCATAAGTAGGTCAAATGTTGACCTAGGGCCAAAAAATATACCACCAATCGCGAGATCTCGTTGAGAGCAATCCGTTGGTCTTTTCCGCTAAGCTCTACGACGCTCCGTTTTCAAACGCCAGGGGGTTCGCACCAACCCCCCCCCTGCATGGGCGAAGGTGGCAAAACACCGTTCACGGGCGAGGGTTAATACCCCATAGCAATTCATATATCGGTTCATAGTTCATAGTTTATTCGTGGTTGCATCCACTGAGAAGTGGCTCTTCCAGCGCCCGAGTCACACATACAAGTCATAAGATATAAAACAGTGATGACATAAAATGAAGAGGAGAAACACGCGATAAGACATGGCACTTTTGTGTTTCGGTGTGGGTGTGGGACCCTTAGAGCTGCTGGCTCGAACCCTTTACAGGCCGACAGGGGCTCTCAGAGACCGACAAGGGGCTCTCAAGAGGTCTACGGTGCCTTCGGGAGCCCTGTGGAGTCCTTAGAGACCAGCAAGGTACACTCAGACGCCAGTGGGGCCCTCAGAGTCGTCTGTAATATGGGGCCCTCAAAAGTCACCGGTGAGTGGCCGTCCGATGCGGCTCCGGCGTTGAGCCCCCAGAGCCGCCGATATATGGCCTTAAGAAGCACTGGTTCGGGACCTCATTCAGGGGTGCCGGTTGCACTCAGAGGTGGCAGTGTTGGGCCCTCAGCTAGGCACCGGTGTGGGGCATTCACAGCCGCCGGTGAGGGCCCTCGCAGGCGCCGTTGTGGGGGCCTTCAACCATTGGTTTAGGGGGTCATCGCAGGCGTGTGTGGAACCCTTAGAGCTGCTGTTCCCTGATAGGCCGGTAAGGGCCCTCAGAGGCCGGCAAGTAGCCCTCAGAGGTCGCCAATAGGCCCTGAGAAGCCGGCAAGGGGCCCTCAAAGGCCGACAAGGGACACTAAAAAGCCGATGTGGGGCTCTTATGGAGAGAAGTGTGGCTCTTTGGAGCACATAAGGTGTTATTCCGAGCCCTGTGGGGCCCTTCTGAGTCGAAAGATGCCAGCGTGGACCCTCAGCCGCCAATTGGCGTCGCAAGGCCCCTCTGGCCCGAGAGGCCCCCTGATCCGATGGGGGCACGTGCCCCTGCTTCCCCTCCCCCGGGTGCAGATAGAGAATGCAATCGGCGGTTTGGAACACAACAATTGCAATCGTTCCTCCTCCCGTCGCGAGGTCGCCCATACGACCCATATCCCATGATTGTCAACCCTGGGGCTCGGATCGGCAATGTACCGGCAAGGAAATCAGCTTAAGGTGAGTAAAAAAGTTATTAAGAGTCATTAGTTGTCGTTACGTTCGTCGTTCAGTAATAACAACTATACGGTGCCAAATGTACCCGACGTACAGCTTGGAGCCGGGCGCCGCCCGGTCTCCACCAGTGACGTCACGCCAATGCTTAGCGACCGGTCCATTGGAAATCGCGGGATGATTCTACCTCTCTTATACGGCCTTGGTTTCAACGGCCGGGAATCCCCGGAAGGGTGGGCGCCGATTCCGCCCGGGTCAGCCTAACATCCAGGCCCGCACGTCCGCCTCGGCTCCGACAGGTCCAGCACGGCGACTACGCGAATGTGAATCATGAATGGGTGTTGGGCGGCGGATGGTGCCACAGGGGAGGGGAAGCGGAGGGGATTAAAGGTGACACTTATGTTGCTTGAGATAACTCGCCTCGCCTCCCTGGGTTCCGCCCAGGTCCAGGGATAATCTTCTCCAGCTTTAGCTAAAGTCTTATATTTGATTTTTTTATCAATAAGTATTATTAAGTATTATTGAGTAATATATAAGTATTATTGGATCTGAGGGCAGGGCAAGGAACAGAACTAGATATGCACAATTTTCCCGAAATCCGGGCCCAGCACCGAACCGGCAGCAGCACCGAACGGGTCCTTAACCCGCGCCCCACTGGGGGGGGGGGCTATTTATAGCCCCCCCTCCCGTTTTTCTGCAATAACTTCCAAACCGCTTGACGGATCGACGCCAAACTTTCAGTACCTTCGGCTGCATCAATTGGACACCTTGTGTCAAAATTTGAACTTCGTACCTACCATAGGTCGGCCGGAAATGACGTCAGAGTGACGTCATGTTCGTCCGATTTCGACGCAAAACATTGAACCACGGCAATCGCTCCCAAGAGCTCAGTTTTTAAGCTAGATCCAATTTCTTTGCATGAAAGAACTCAGAATTGACCGCGCTATCAAACTGCTATCTCGGATTTTCAAAATTTTGAAAATTTCGAAAATTTTATATAATAATATTCAAAATTTATATTTTTATATTTTTTTCAAAAAGTTTTTGACTTTTCGAAAAAACCGGAATATATGTGACAGAACGCATGATTATTACTAACTCTAGCAAGTTTTAGCTAAATATCTTCAAAAATGGCCAAGTTATACGCATTATTGCAAAAAATTCACAATTATTAATTTTTCAAATCAATTTTTCAGTACGTATTTGGCATCGTACACCAATATAAATGGCACCATCGTGCTCCTGAGCTCAAACTGCATCCAATAGACACCTTTTTTGTTGAAAAATTTCAACTTCAAAATTTGACCTTTTTTGACCTGAAAGTGACCTGACCTAAGCTAAATTCGACTCAAAATGACCTCGAATGACATAGACGACATCAAATTCGAAATCTATGGCCTAAATGGACCATAAAACATGTGTCACGTGACCGACGCATGATATAATATTTTCGTGACCTGTGATGACCTGACCCTGACCTGAAAATCAAAGTACAAGTTTGGTACCCGCAAGGTATCTAGAGCATCTGTTCACGAGTGTGGAAACCAAAAATGAGCCTGATCTGACTTGTAAGACGGCGGCCAGAGCCCAAAATGTGAACAAGCCAAAGTGCTAATAATTTTTACTTTGACCTGACCTGTGACGTCATCGGTGACCTCGAGGTCAATGAAATTAGGTTTCGCTCGACAGTTTTTCCGGGGCTATCAGACGCCGTTTGAATTTTGACGATCGGCCCAGTAGTTTCGGAGTTAGGAGGGGGGGCTATGAATAGCCCCCCCCCCCCAGTAGGGTGTGTTATACACAGACCCCAGTGGGGCGCGGGTTAAGACGGGAAGACAACAAGGTATCGGGTTTGAGGGCACTGGGCAGGGCAGAGGGTCACAGGGCCTGAATGCAGAGCAGGGCGCAGGGCCTGAAGGAAGGGTAGGGCAAGGTACAAGACCTTAGGGCAGGGCACAAGGACTGGAGAGTGCATGTACAGGTCTCGCGGGTTTTAGCGGTAGGTCGCTCGGCGGGCGGGAGGGCAACTAGTTCCGCCCCTGTATCGGCGACCCTTTGCTCCGCCCAGTTACGCACGAGCGTGTACTACATCACGTAGTAGCGTGGGGGAGGGGAGGGCTAGGGTGCCAGCGTGTGTAGAGGCTAGAACCGGTTTCTACCGCCTGGGCCGGCGACCCGTCATGTGGTCAGGAGACAGGGAAAGGTCAGAGGTCGCATACAATGTGCGGTGCGGTGCCCCGTCCTCCCTGCGTGCTGACCAGCAGCGCACGACCCCGTTCGTTGGCCAATCGGTGTTGAGCGGTCAAGGTCGCCCGTAGCCAGCGGGCTGAGTGAGCCGGCAGCGTGCCGATCCAAGGTCGCGAATAGTATTAGCCGGTTACCAATGGGGCCGGCAGACGACTGTTTAGCGCTGTTATTTCTTGGGGACCTTTCTGATAAATATCCGTGACCTGATGAGGCCGGATATCGTGTCACACTACAGTTTTATTTTCTGCCGCACTGTAGTTCCAAAACTACCAGACACAAAGCTTGCCGCAGAAAATGTTGTATGAATTTTTGACATCATTTTTAAAAGATAAGCATTTGGGTTCTAGTTACACCAATGTTATTTGTTGTTATCTTTATTTATTTATTTATTTATTCAAATAAATCGCCAACAGGCTCATGGCCCATTAACAGGCGAAGTCATACCACAACATAAAATACACACACAAGGTAAACACTAAGCACTCATTCGCAATTAGATGACACTTAAAAATACAGAGATCCATGAAAGAGATCCATTAAATAATAGGATATATTATAAAAGTACACAGTAAAAATAAAATTAAATTAAAAGAAAAAAACAATAAGAAAAGGAAAAGTACAAACAAACTTTAAAATCTCTAAGACACGGTTCTCAAAGGCATGTTCCTGCAGTGGACCACGACGAATGATTTAAAAGAGATAAAGGTATCCGACGTGAAATCCACCTGAGGATTCCTGGCGATAAAATCATTTGCCTGGGCCGCCAGCCTTGTAAAAGTTCCTGTCTTTACCGTCGAGACTCGAGCAAACGGCACATTAAACAACTGGACGTTCCGTGTTGGACGACTTGGTACATGTAGTGCGAACGAGGCTAATAAAAAAGACGAGTCGATACGTCCAGAGTAAATGCTTTTCAGGAATAAAAGATCGAACTGAGTGCGCCGCGCCTCGAGTGACGAAACATGGAAGAAGTGTAAAAGATGACAGTATTCCAGGCAAATTGATCTGTCCGTGCCACCGGCCCGAGCTGCTAACCACATTAGGAATTTGTGCTGGACTCGTTCTAACCGTTTTAAATGAACTTTGGCTGCGCCAGACCACACAACACTACCGTATTCAAGAATAGATCGGACGTTTGCGTAATATGTAGCTATCAGAGCCCTCTGATCAAGTTTTTGTCTGGGCAAGCCGGTCTGGAAAGATCTGAATAGCTGTCCGAGGGCTCTGTTTGCTTTTGCTATTGAACTGGTAATATGAGCCGAAAACGTTAGTTTAGAGTCCAGCACAATTCCAAGATCGCGAACTTCTGCGACACGCTGAAGGGGGAAACTGTTGACAAGGTAGGTGTGTAAGATGGGTGCTCTTTTGAGAGTGACCGTGAACGAAAGGCACTTCTGAGCGTTGAGAGAAAGACACCAATCGGTGGACCATTTGCAAATGTTGATGAGGTCGGTTTGAAGGAGGCCGCAATCAGCAGGAGTTGAAATTTGCCGGTAGATTTTGACGTCGTCCGCATACATGACGCATTTGGACGACGACACAACCGTCGGCAAATCATTGATGAAGAGAGAAAAAAGCAAAGGGGCCAGAAGGGCCCCTTCCGGAACTCCGGATTTTACTTTAGCCCACTCAGAAGTTCTTCCATTCACGATCACTCTCTGCTCTCTCTCCGACAGGTACGAGACGAACCAATCCAAAATTTTGCCGCTAATACAGTAAGACTCGGATAGTTTGAACAGGAGTAATTTATGATTAACACTTTGGAAAGCCGCAGAGAAATCCGTGTATATTGTGTCCGTCTGGCACCCGTCGGAGATCGAGCCCCAGGCAGTGTGAAGGTAGGTGGTAAGGTTGGTGATACAGGATCGGCCAGGCAGGAAACCGTGTTGTGCTGGGGATAGCACTGGGGCAGCGTGTCGCAGAAGCTCGTCAACAACAATTTTTTCAATAACCTTGCCAAAAAGTGGAAGAAGAGACACAGATCGATAATTTCGGGGATCTTTTTTGTCACCCTTTTTGTGTATCGGCACAATGTTTGCCTGTTTCCATTTGGATGGAAAAATGCCTTGTCGCAGTGACATGTCGCAGAGTTTGGCCAGTGGCACGGACAGCTCTGAGGCACACTCATGAACAATACGAGCACTGATCCCGTCGGGCCCGCATGCCTTGGTTGCTGGTATAGATTTCAGAATCGCACACACTCTATCCGCGGATACAGCGATACGGTTCAGGGCCGGCAGGTCGTGTCGCGTTACAGCGGGGTAGGTCGACACGTTGGGATCAGTGAACTTAGATGCGAATACCCTGTTCAGTAGGGAGGCTCTGCCAATATCGTCTGAGATGAGCGTTTCACCGTCTCTTAAAATTGGGTGTAAAGATCCCGTTTTCCTAAAACATTTCAGAAACGTCCAATATCTTTTCGGGTTCGACTTAAAGCTATCGACTAGATCACGCAGATACATGGCATAACGCCGGCTACAAATGTTTTTAAACGCCGAGCGCTTGTCCGAGTAACCGCGTCGTGATTCATCACTGGGACTCCGGCGAAGTCTCCGGAAAGCAGTCTCCTTCGCTTTGAGAGCCTGCCGCGCAGCGGCGCCAAACCACGGCGGAAACAAACGACGCAGAGTCACACGTGGTACATGATCACATATAGCAGCCCTTAATAGTGAGTAGAACAAATCAACTGCGCTGTTCAGTTCCAGATCATCTAGCATGGACCAGGGCGTAAGTGCCAGAACTCTACGGAGTCCTTCAAAGTCTGCCCTCTTATAATTAAAAACTGTGGTCCGTGTGACTAAGAGTGGTGAAAATGCCGGTATCGGTATACTAGTGAAGACCTCCAAGTGATCGGAATCAAGCCAGCCGTCCCTAGCCACAGCACTGCAGGTAAGACCACGGGTAAACACTAGGTCGAGGGTGTTCAGTCCTCGTGTTGGCTGTAAGACCCACTGTTTCAGTCCAAGGAGGTCACAATTGTCCAAAAACACGCACGCGCGGTCAGTTCGTCGCTGCAACACCGGTGTCGCCGAGGAGTCGTCCGCTGGCCGCCATTGGACCTCCGGCAGGTTAAAGTCGCCGACCAGGACCAGGCTGTCACACCCCGATAAGCCGCTGATCGCCTCGGTCAGCCGCACCAGCGACACGTCGTCATCAGGCGGCCTGTAGCACACCGCCACCGTGACGGAGACGGCCGCCAGCCGAAGGAGCAGCATCTCTGAGCCGGGCGGGTCGGGCAGGCGGAACGGCTGCAGCTGAGAGCGGACCGCGCAGGCCACGCCGCCGCCCAGCGAGCCGCGGTCGCGGCGGAACCAGGTGTGATTCGGTAGCCCGGCCGACAGTTCAGAATCCGAGACGGTGTCATTGAGCCACGTCTCCGTTATGGCGATGAGATCCAGGCGGCTCAACTCAGGGCTCGCAGCTCTGAGCTCTCCCAGCTTGGCTTTGATGCTGCGAGCGTTTAGCAGAGAGGCAGTCAGAGTCCGTTGCTGCGTGCCGCCGCGCGGTGCTCGGGATGGCCGGCCGGTGTCTGTGGCGGGCTGAGAGGGCCCGGGATTGATCTCGACATCACCACATCGGATCAACAATCGGCAACCTTGATAGGTGGCATCGGTCTTGGAGTCGTACGGGACTCGGGTGCGGCAGTAGTGACCACACCTTACCGCCCGGGTGACCGTGATCCGTCTGCTGATGATGGGTGGCGCCGCCTGGCGATCCGGGGCAGCTGTGCTCAGCAGTGCCAGCAGCAGGAGAACGGCGACCGTGGTAAGCTGCACCCACGTGCGTCTCCGATAGATGGCGCCACCGTCGAAGCGGAGCGGCGTGACCCCGTGGCATCCGCGGTCAGCATTGTAAACAATCGAGCGGCGGGCAGACGAACGTGGCGCGCCTGACCCCATCAGAAGTTGTCAGTGTCGAAATACCGAGGGATGCACGGCGACCAGACCATCACCACGAAAACGACGGCACTCCACTACACCGAAAGGTAAGTCACGGACCCTGCGGCACTTCAATACGCCTCACACTTTGTTATTATTAAAGCCAAATCCATATGAGTCGCTTGAAGAAGCATAAAACCATATGATAGGAGATAAATATGCCTTAGCCTTCGACTTTTAGGGGGAGAGGGGTCCGAAACGTCCTTTCTCCCTTTTTCAATCCATGTCTCCCTTATCCCTAAGTATTGTAGATATCGTAAGTCGTCAACAAACTTTCATGGACCCCCTGGGCATCAATTTTACACCATGCGGAGCCGTCTTTTTCCAGAGAGTATGATAGGTTGGCCCAAAATTAACTTGGAATAACGTCATGGGTCTGCAATTTTCGACACCAAAAAAAAAAAAACTTTTGCGGAAATAGCTGCCACGCCTATACAGTTTTGAATTAGATAAAAATGTGTAACACAATAAGATGTATATCATTAAAGCATATTATTTCAGCAATCACCATATTATTGTTCCAGATACCGGTTGAGAGAAGTGCCTGTGTATATTTCTCTCGCGGACGGCTAACTACTCATGCAGGAAAGACTATTGGGATTGAAGGGGTGATGGCTTGGAAGTGGTGTGTGCAAGGCCATATATAGTGGTGTGTGTAGTGATATATGGCCGAGAAGAAAAATGGGCATGTTTTGTGTAGATTAGCGTGTCGCTATTTTTAATTGCCGGTACAGTCTTTTGTTCATTGTGCAATAAACGTTCACTTAATTGTAACAACTGGTGTCAGAAGTGGGATTTAATGAACGTAATCCGGTTAACTAGTGGTGAAGAACAACTGCGCTAATTTCAATAGACAATCTAAGGAACTTAAAACCCAAGTACTAAATACCGGCGTAATTTTTAACGTAAGCGTACCTAGTACCTACCTGCATAAGTTGACAATATATGAGTAAAGGGACAATGTCTACCGACAACGTAAGCTCTAGAACACGGTCGAAAAGTCGTCAGCGTAGAAGTGACGGAAATGAGGTCCATAACTCAAGGAATTCTGCTGTGGTGAACGTTCAAATTCCCGGACGAAGTGAGGATAACGTAGAGACTGCCACATTAGACGACTTAGAAGAGTGGAGTGATGCGAATGGTGGAATGCCGACATCCGCTGATGAAAACCTCAGAGGTCAAGATCACTGTGCGACTACGTCTTCCGATGACGCGGCTGGCCTGGCCTCAGAGACATCGAGTCAACATGACTTAGTGCAAACGATAGTAGCCATCATCACACCACTACACAAGAAAATGGACCTAGTCCGGCAGGAAGTCTCGAACATGAAAACGTCTATCAGAATGGAGTTTCAAGAGGAGTTACAGAAGTTAGAGAGCCAGATCACCGCCACCAACGACAGAATGGATAGAATCGATGAACTACTACTGGCTCAACAACGGCATCAGCAGGATAAACAGACGGTTTTTTCCGTCGAAGCGACACCGTTCGAGCCGATGGAAACACCTACACTGATGACTACACACGAACCGGTGAGATACCAACAGCGGGTACCAAGGTACGATGGAAGTGCTGTATGGGAAGCGTACCTCGCTCAGTTCAGCATCCTAGCGCAGGAACACCGCTGGTCTGATGAGGAAAAGGCGTTTTTCCTTAGCACCAGCCTCGACGGGAAAGCGCTCACGGTGCTGGCCAACATGACACCGCTGGACAGGAAGGTCTTCGTGAAGCTAGTGGATGCGCTAGAAAACCGTTTTGGTGCGCGCCATAAGCAACAGCAGAGCAGGATGTTTCTCAGCACTAGCAAGAGGCACGAAGAACCTCTGCAAGAGTTTGCGGAAAGTCTAAAGCGACATGTCATGCTAGCCTATCCAAGCGCGGCCAGCGACATGCAGGACGCCTTAGCACTACACCATCTTACTGACGCAGTGGACGCAAGAGCGCGGTCGGAAATCATCAGGCAGAAGCCAAAAACACTCCAAGAAGCCCTTGAAATCGTAGCAACCGAGGACGCGATCAGGATTTGCTGCAGTGAATCGAACAAATCCAGGCGCGCACACAGGATTTTTGAATGGGGGGGGGGGGGCACGACCTTCGAACTGGGCCCCCCCATGCCGAAGGCCCCCCCCCCAAAAAAAAATACGGCCCACGGGGCTATATTTCGGTTGGTTTGAAGCTTGAGCAATTGGTTTGTCAATGCATGGTAAAACAATTATTTCGGTACCAGCATAATTTTCAAAACATACATATTTTTACGCTAGGCTGTTTTTTTCTCAAATGCGACTCAGAGCCGGTACATATCCTAATCATCTAATTTATTACGTAAAACATTTCATTAATAAACATTTTTGCAGGTCCCTCAGAAATCAGCCCCGGGCAGCGACTGACTGCCGGCCGGCCGACCGGCCCCGGGTGGCTAGAAGCAGGGGCCGGTCACTGTTTGGCCCGGATGCGTAGGAGCGGGAGCAGCACTCCATTTTCACGTATATTCGCATATTTTTTAGGCACATCGACATGAAATGTCATTATACCTGATACGATGCGGGATCACAGACTAGAGATCCAGCTTATAACTTATATTTAATGCTTAACCAATGAATCAAATCAACAGGACTATGTACAGTCTGTCTTAAAAGTACCGCGCAAAGTAACGGTGGATCCATCAAGCCTGACCGAGGAAGGGCCTGCTTAATTTGAGTCAGCGAAGCGATTGATATTCTCGTCCATTCCTCAGGTCAATTGGTTCGGTGACTTTTAAATTAAAGCAGGCCTTTCTTCGGTAAGGCTTGATGGATCCACCGCCACTTTGCGCGGTACTTTTAAGACAGACTGTACTATGCATGTCGGACACGTACCCAGAATTTCGCCCAAGAGGGGGTCACCTGCTGGTCACCTGACCCCGGGCCCGCGAGTCACCCGGGCGCCCGGGGTCAGCTCAGGCAAGGATGTACCCAGGACCTTTCGATGGGAGGAGGGAGGCACGGTGGGTCCAGTCTCACTGGCAGACGGGTCTCTTTAAAACGGTCTTTGCATGAGAAAATGTGGAAAATTGGCAAGCAAAAGTATCATTTATGCCCGAGGAGTGTGCCTAATGTACACTAATGCCAAATTTACATGGTATTTTACGAGCGAGCGAAGCGAGCGAGCACCTCAGAGTCACCGGTGTGTGGCGCGTTCAGAGGTGCCAGTGAAAGGCCGTCAGATGCGCTGGTGTTGGGTCCTCACAGGCGCCGTTGCGGGGTCTTAGGGCTTAGAGACACTGGTGCGGCCATCATTGGCATGTGTGTGGCCCTGCAAAATGGCCTGCAAGTGGAAAGTGGCCCGTCATAGGCTGGCAAGGACACTCGGAGGCTGGTAAGAGGCCCTCAGAGTCACTAGTACGTGGCCCTCAGAGGCGTCGGTGTAGGGACTCTCAGAGCCGCCGATGTAGGCCCTTAAGATGCGCTGGTGGGGGTCCCTTGGAGGTGGGGCGAGGAGCCTCGCAGTTGCCGTTGTGGGCACCTTTAGAAACACTGGTGTGGACCGTGTGTATATCACAGACGGATGTGGAGCCATAGCAGCCAATCCCTCGTTGGCCGTTACTACTTAGGGCCCTGAGCGGCCGGCGAGGTCTCTCAGAAACCGGCATTGGGCCTTTATGAAGATAATTGTGGCTACATAGGAGCCAATAACGTCCCCCCACAAGCCCTGTGGTGTCCTTCCGAGTTGAAGTGCGGCCAGCGCGAACCCTCTGCTACCAACTGGCGCCGCAGGGCCCCTCGGTTTCGAAGGAACCCTATACCCGAGAACGGGCACGTACCCCCTCGCTCCCTTGCTATGTCACTGAATCCAAGTGATGGGACTCTTTAGGTAATCAGGGGAGTTTCAGATGACCAGGGGTTTTCAATTGATCAGGGGCCCACCAGGTGACCATGGGCCCCTCTGGTAACCAGGCGCCCCTTAAGTAACCAGGGACCCCATCAATAACCAGGGCCCCTCAGTCAACGGGGGCCACTCATGTAAGTGTAGGAGTCCCGCAGATAACCAGGGCCGGCAAGGTTTCTCAGGTCCGTTTTTTGACAAGGCTCTTATTGACTCAGGTGCGAGCCCTTTGCCATCAGCGGAGGGCCCTTTCAAGCTTTTTGAGGGCCGTTTAACGTCTCTTGAGTTCCCATTGAGGCCATCTAAGGGCCCTTTGAGCAGTCGAGGGGCCTTTGAGGCCTTTTGAGGGTCTCTTGACGTCAGCTGAGGACCGTTGGACGCCAGCTGAGGATCGTTTTTGGGCCTTCTGATGGCCATTAGACGCCAATGGATGACCCTCTGACACCAACTGGGGCCCTCTGACACCAGCTAAGGGCACTTAAGTTTGACGCTAGCTCAGGGCCCTCTGACATTAGCTGGGGGGCCTCTGACGCTAGCTCAAGGCCCTTTGACGCTCTTTAAGGCCTTCTGAGGGCCCCTTGAGGTCTTCTAAGGGCCCCTTGAGGCTTTTTGAGGGCCGCTTGACGCCAACTGAGGACCGTTTGAGGCCTTCTGATGGCCATTTGGCGCCAGCTGGGGGCCCTCTGTCACCAGCTAAGGACCCTTTAGAGCCTTCGGAGAGCCATTTGACGCAAGGGCATGGCCCTCTGATGCCAGCTCAGGGACCTTTGACACCCTTTAAGGCCTTCTGACGTCCGTTTGACGTTAGCTGAGGGCCCTTTAAGGCCATCTGAGAGTCCTTTGAGGTCATCTGAGGGCTCCTTAAGGCCATCTGAGGGCCCTTTGACACCATCTAAGGGCCCTTTGACACCAGATGAGGGCCCTATGACGCTAACTAAGGGCCCTTCGAGGCCATCTGAGGGCCTTTTGAGACCATCTGAAGGCCCTTTAAGGCCATTTGAGGGCCGGTTGTACACGGTCTTCGGTGGTCTAAGGATTAGTTAGAGGCCCATTTGAGGCGGCCTTCGGCCGCCTCAAATGGGCCCCTTCCTTCGAGTTGGGCCCCCCAACTCGAATGGGGGGGGCACGGGCCCGTGTGCCCCCCCCCTTGTGTGCGCCCTTGAACAAATCGAGCGCCAGCGCGCCAGTACGCACCATTCAGGAAGACATGGCGGAGGTCGTCGAACCAGGCGGCACAGGAGCTTCTGAGTCGGATATCAGTAAAATAGCAGGTGTAGTGAACGAAATCAAAGGAGTACTGCAGCTTCTAAAGCAGCAAGTTCCCCAAAACGCCAGTCAAGCTGGGCCCCGTCCGTACAGCTTCAGAGGGTCCTGCTGGTATTGCCAAAAGGCGGGCCACATGAAGCGAGACTGTCGCAAATGGCAGTCAGATTTGAAAAGGGGAGCTCAGCCCCGCCAGTCAGAACAAGGAAATGCGGAAAACTAAAACGAGTCGAGTTTGATGAGCGGAGCTCGACTTCTGGTGACAATCAAGCTCAGTCTTGTATGTACGTCCACAGTGCATTCAGTCAACGGAAAGAGTGACGATGCGTTATTTATTGACGGCAAAATCGACGGGGTACCAGTGCACTTGCTCATCGACAGTGGAGCGGCTGTATCCGTGATCAGTTCCAAGACTTGTTCGAAGATTACCTCAGCCACCGGAAAAAGTGTCAGTCCTACAACGTGGCAAGTAAAGTCTGCTTCTGGCGACAAACTTACCGTGTATGGTCAGCTAGAAGTGCAGCTGGCAGCTGCCCAAGAGAACTGGCCTCTCACAGCACTTGTGGTAGACGTCAGCGAAGACGGAATCCTGGGAATGGATTTCTTGGGTGAGGCCATCATTGACTGCAAACGGAAGTCCCTGAGCTTGAATAAAAAAACGGTGCCACTAGTCGGAAAAAACGAAACCGAATCCTACAAGCCCTGCTACAAGATTTACCTGGATGAAACCGTAGAGATGAAAGAACACAGCGAGCTTTTGGTGACGGCGAAGATTCATTGTGATGAGAGAATATCAGGACCAATAGTCGTAGAACAGAGCAAGTTCAAAAGTGATTTCATCGTAGAAGATGCCATAGTAGACACAGACGACGATAGAACGGTGACACTTAAACTACTGAACACACAAGATCAACCCCTGAAAGTAAAGAAAGGTACTCAAGTGGCGCAGTGTGAAGAGCTGACCGACCCTGTGGTGGAAGTAAAGCTCATAAAAACGGCGGGAAAGGAGAAGAAAAATCTTCCAAACCATCTCACAGATCTGTTCGAAAAAAGCACCGAGTTTCTAGTTGACAGTGAAGCAGCAAAAGTCAGGAGAATTCTGCTTCAGTTTCAGCAAGTTTTCTCTGCCGGCCCAAGTGATCTAGGAAGAACGGAACTTGTCCAGCACAAAATCGACACAAGTGACGCTCGCCCCGTGCGCATCGCTCCGCGGAGGATTCCGTTGGCAAAACGAGCTGACGCACAACAATGTGTGGAAGAGATGAAAAAACAGCAAATTATCGTGCCATCGAACAGCCCATGGTCGGCGCCTATCGTCTTAGTGAGGAAAAAAGACGGCACCACGCGCTTCTGCGTGGATTACAGGGGGCTAAGCGAAGTTACCAAGAAAGATTCGTTCCCACTGCCCAGAATCGACGATGTGTTGGACTCTCTGGCGGGCTCTTCCTGGTTCAGCATCCTGGATTTAAAGAGCGGCTATTGGCAGGTCGGGATGGACTCCAGAGATCAAGAGAAAACGGCCTTTTCAGCCCTCAACCAGCTGTGGGAATTTTGCGTGATGCCCTTTGGACTCTGCAACAGTCCTGCTACATTCTCAAGGCTGATGGAGCAGGTGCTACGGAATGTCCCACGACTGCCTGCCTCGTTTACCTGGATGATCTAATTGTGCACGGCAGCACGTTCGATGAAATGGTTGTCCATCTTCAACAGGTGTTCCAGAAGCTGGAGAGCGCCGGACTGAAACTTAACCCCAAAAAGTGCAGCTTGTTTCAGCGGCAGGTCAGCTATCTCGGCCATACGATCAGCGCAAAGGGTGTCTCCACAGATCCGGCGAAAATCCAGGTGGTCATGCAATGGCCCCAGCCTAAGAACAAAAAAGAAGTGAAAAGCTTTTTAGGACTCTGTTCTTACTACAGGAGGTTTGTGCCAGAATTTGCGGATGTCGCGAGGCCTCTGCACGAAGTGGCTGAGGAGCGCAGCTCCTTCGTCTGGACAGAGAGATGTCAAAAGGCCTTCGAAGAGCTGAAGAGCAGGCTTACTAGCGCGCCGATCCTGGCACTCCCTGGAGATGGGGAATTCATACTGGACACCGATGCCAGCGATGTCGGAGTGGGGGCAGTCCTGTCCCAGTTGACAGATGGACAGGAGAGGGTGGTGGCGTACTACAGTCAGGCGCTGAACAAGGCGGAGAAAAACTACTGCGTCACCAGACGAGAACTTCTTGCAATGATAAAGGCCATAAGACATTTTCATCATTACCTGTATGGAAGGAGGTTTGTCATCAGGGTAGATCCTTCAGCGCTTCAGTGGCTAATGAAGTTTAAGAACCCTGAAGGTCAAGTAGCCAGATGGATCCAGGCGGTTCAAGAATATGACTTTCAGATCATCCATCGAGCTGGACAGAAACATAGCAACGCTGATGCTATGTCGAGGAGGCCATGTCCTGAAAACTGTAAGCATTGCAACCAGGCTGAGGCGAGCCAATCGACAGAATTGAAACGGAATGAGACAAAACTGCAAATCAATAGAACGGCACTGCTCCCGGAGGTGAAGTCTACTCGCTCTCTGGAAGAGTTAAGAGTGCATCAGCAACAGGATCCAGCACTGAAAGCAATAATTTCATTGATTCAAGAGAGACAAGAGCGGCCGGACTGGAAGGAATTAGGACCGCAAAGTCAAGAATTGAAAAGCTATTGGAGGCTATGGAACTCATTGCAGCTGTAAGATGGAGTGCTCTTCTACCGGTGGGAGTCTGCATCTGGCACCCGTCCTGTACTGCTCCGAATTCTACCTGAAACGATGAGGCACGACGCGTGGGAGCAGCTTCACGCTGATCCTGTGGGAGGCCATCTGGGGGTCCAAAAGACAATGAGCAAACTCAGAGCTCGGTTCTTTTGGGTTGGACAGCGCCTTGACGTCAAGAAATGGTGTGAATCTTGTCAAATTTGTCAGTCAAAGAAGGGTCCGTCAATCAGGAGAAGAGCGCCAATGCAGCAGTATAATGTGGGCTTTCCCGGGGAACGCATAGCCATTGATGTGCTAGGACCCCTGCCAGAATCCAATGCAGGCAACCGATACCTGTTGGTTTTGATGGATTATTTCACTAAATGGCCCGAGGCCTATGCATTGCCAAACCAAGAGGCTACTACGGTGGCGACAGCGATCCTACAGGGATTTGTGTCACGTTTCGGGATCCCCCATGAATTACATTCCGATCAAGGGCGTAATTTCGAATCAGCGGTGTTCAAGGGGATGTGTGATGCGCTGGGCATCACGAAAACAAGGACAACGCCACTCCATCCACAATCTGATGGGATGGTCGAACGGTATAATCGAACCATTGGCAATCAACTGGCTATGTACGCTCAAGATAACCCTGCCGACTGGGACCAGCATGTACCACTATTGCTACTGGCGTACCGGTCTGCCATGCACGAGACTACGGGGGAAACACCTGCCAAGCTTATGCTGGGCAGAGAACTGACACTTCCCATTGACATCTTCTATGGTCTGCCAGAAAACAAAACAATGCAGACCATTCCTGAGTACGTGCAAAATTTGGATGAAACGATCCGGAAAGTCCATGAATTCGCAAGAAAGAACATTGTGAATATGAGTAACAGGGCGAAGGGACGGTATGACCTGCGAGCATCAAGCCGGCAGTTTGACCCCGGTGATCATGTCTGGTTGTACAGCCCCCAGCGCAAAAAAGGAGTCAGTCCAAAGCTGACGTGTCCATGGAAGGGACCCTTCCTGATCGTCACCCGCATAAACGACGTCGTTTACCGAGTGAAAGAAAATGGCGGCAAGAAGCCGTTGATTGTACATAGTGACCGATTGAAGAAGTATGTCGGACCTGGTTAGAGCTTTCTCCGGGACGGTTAGAAAGCTTAGAGTGGTGTTCCAGATACCGGTTGAGAGAAGTGCCTGTGTATATTTCTCTCGCGGACGGCTAACTACTCATGCAGGAAAGACTATTGGGATTGAAGGGGTGATGGCTTGGAAGTGGTGTGTGTAGTGATATATGGCCGAGAAGAAAAATGGGCATGTTTTGTGTAGATTAGCGTGTCGCTATTTTTAATTGCCGGTACAGTCTTTTGTTCATTGTGCAATAAACGTTCACTTAATTGTAACATTATTTTCCAAAAATAACCGAAAGTTTTCTAAACTTCGAGAAAATCTTGATGTTATAGCCCGCGCCCCGTAGGGGGAACGCCACCTTGTCCTTTTCCGTATATATCTCCTAAACGACTGTAGATATCGTCACAAACTTTCAGGGCCCCTCCGGTTATCAATTTTACACATTGTGACCAAAAATTTATCCAGAGGCTATGATAAGTTGGACCGCAAATTTGACTTCATGTTCTGCCATTTTCAACAAAAAAAGGTTTCCCGCGAAGCGCTGTCAGGCCTACAGTTTTGAAGACAAAGAAAAATATTCCGAAAATACTCCGGCTTCAAAAATTGACTCCGACTTCGACTCCGACTCCAGCTCCGACTCCGGGCATTTCCCTATAAGTCCATATCATGATAGAAAAGTTCATGTCGGAGGCCAGAGACAACCATTCGCGCGTTCCATCGCCTTACATCGCAGTTATAGATTCTCTAAAAATAGCATTCAGATAAGCAGTTTCTAGCACAGCCGGTCTTCTGGTTTTTCGCTGAAAATGATCGTCCAAAACAGAAACCTTGCCTTAGCTTCGACAAAGTCTGGTTTGGAAACATCAACGAGCATAATATTTCCAAGCAAACGTGTCAAGGGCATGACTGAGCTATGCCAAATTAACTCCGACCCCGGAGTCGGTAAGATTTTGGCGACTCCGACTCCGACTCCGGTTAAAACTATCGACTCCGACCGACTCCGACTCCGACTCTGCAGCCCTGGCCGGCTATCCAACGCCGTTTAAATTTTGAAAATCGGCCGGTAACTTTCCGAGATCTTGGGGGCGGGGCGAAACGCCCCCCCCCCCCCACGGGTGGTAGGGTCCGCCGATAGCCCTACGGGGCGCAGGCTAACGCGCGGTCCATCGATATGCCTATCAAATCAATAGCTCGACTTTTTGGAAAACTTATGGTGAAAAATTCACAATTGACATCAATTTGTCAAACTCCCATTTTCGGCCGATCTATGCCGATCTATGACAGCTACGATTTTTTTTTTAATAGACATACGTGGCGATCCGCCACTTATGGCGAGTTGTTCGAGAAAAATGAGGGGGGGGGGGGTTCGTTCGACCGTCCTTTCAAATGCAAATAATAATTGTTATAAAAAATGGTAACATCGGAAAAATACAATTCATTGTATCTTTCTCAATAAATTATTGTGGATTATTTCGTAATGATAGATGCATTTTAATAAGCAAAATATATTTTTAGTTGATCTGAGGCCAGTTTTACCAACAGCAAAATCACCGGCTGCCGGAATATGTTGCCCATAGCGGTTACTTTTTCCGATCATTATAATGATATAATATATAATGATAAGTATAATGATGAAAGAAAACCGAAGCCTCATAATAATGAATGTATTCTAAATTATGACCGAGAAGAAAGAGAAAGAGATAGGGGTTATCTCTTTCTTCTCGGTCATAATTTAGAATACATTCATTATTATGAGGCTTCGGTTTTCTTTCATCATTATACTTATCATCATGAGCCTCAAACAAGCGCTTTCTCATAATATATAATGATATAATATATCATAAATAATTATCTATTATATATTTAGGGGTTATTAGTTGACCTTGAAGAAGACTTCTAAAAAAAATACTGGCAGCCGGCTATTTTTCTGTTGGTAACACTGGCCTCAGCACACTTTCATTCTATTCTATGCCTAAACCTATCACCCTGTTCCAGCTCTTCCCAACCCCTGCTTTCATAGACATGCCACACCGGCCGAGCTACAAGGCTGGCGGCGAGCGCCTCACCCCTCCCTACACGCCAAACAGCGCCGGGCTCTCGTGACCTCTGGCCTCACCGCCCGAGGTCTCGGCCGTTGTCCAAGGACGCCCTGCGCGGCGGGCCGCAGTGATAGCCTCTGCTGAGTCCCGCTTCCATTCACCGTTTACTACGCGCTGGGTTCATTCATGCCTCTGTGTTTCAGCGTCCTACTCGTCGGGTGGCGCCACTGTAGTCATAGGCGACTGCAGGGAAGCCGCGGTCAGAATGCCCCAAACGGGGAATTTTGAGGTTTTCTTTAAATTTCTCCGAAACTATCCGGCATACGGTTAAGCCTTTTTCCGTGATCATGGTAGGGAGCTATACGAATAAATCGGTCACATCTTCAAGCCTACAAAGCTGACGACGAAAAAGCTATAGCCGGAAAGGCAAAACCTACCCTTAAAACCCGCGAGACCTGTACGTGCTTAGGTGCATAGTAAATCAGGGCACAAAGCAATCAGAAAGGCAACACCTGTTGCATAGTAAAAGACCGAGCCATGCTAATTATTTTTGCTTGCACTTTTCCGCTGAAACCGTGACATTTCAGTGTGGGACGCAGTGGTCCAAATTTCGCGAGGGCTACGTCCCAAAGGCAGGGGGCTGCGTCCCAAAATGGGACGCAGTCAGTATGTTAAAATATGCCCTGCAAGATACTAGATTACTAGATACAAGATTACTAATCGCTGCACGTTTTAAACCGATTGTTCAGTCTGTGTAGCTATGACGGGAACTATAACTTTTCCTAAGGTAATGTCACTTGGACGTAACCTGATGACCTAACCTTGAGTGACCTAAGTCTGAAAGTTACGCAGCATGTGTGAAAAAGATGTATGAAAAGGTGTGCCAAAAACGGCCGCGCTACACAGCGCCGTTTTCGAGATATTTACATAAATCCACATAGGGTGTCCAAGCATCCCCACCGCCCGGCGCGGATAATTTTTTGCACGTGCAGAGCGCACCTTTGGGGGCCACCAGGAGATGGATATGCTCAATAACTATGCTGGAATGCATTCTGGGTGGCCTGTGTAAAATTTGGACTTTGAGCTTGCCAGCGCTACCCGCCCTACCCGCATATGTGACACCTGGAGTGCAACCAAGGCTATATAAACCAGGTAGAACGCTCCCGACGAAAAAGTGGTGACAAGCGATAATTAGTAGCCGCGACCCTCTTTTGTTCAAAACTATATCCGCAAGCAGCATTTACAGGCTAGCGGAAATCGACCAATCGGCGTTCGGCAATACTCAACGCTGATTGGTCCGATGCTCGTGACGAAATTGCGGGGGACTGCAGCTATTCCCCTATGGCGTTTAATAGACTTACGGCTTTTGAAGGGGATTTATACCAGTTTTTGTTGGGTTTGAGGCCATTTTTGAGCTTGGATATTCTTTTTGTGACTTTTGACTGTGTAATAACGACATTTAATCATGACATTTCTATAAACTACCGGTGTCACATCGGCCAAAAAGACCGTAAGTACATGGGATAGACGGACCACTGCTGATGATGGGGCCAGTGCCACACATGCCGGCGTGTGGTCATCGAAGGCCCATGAGAGCTCGACATAAGCCCTTCATGGGTCGGTATAGGCCCGGTGGGTCCAGTGCAAGCCTATCAGGGGCCGGTGCTGACCCAACAGGGCCCAGTGGCATATAATGTAAGGCTGTCTAGGGACGTTGAGGGCTCATGGGGGCCATACCTATAGGACCAATAGGGACCACATAAGCCATATCAGGGGCCATTTAGGCCAATAAAGGCACTTCAGGGGACTTGAAAAGGTCATTCAAGAGCTGTGGTGGGCCCATGAGAGGACGGCACTGGTCCAGCAGGTGCAGTCAGGGGATGTTGTACGGGTTTCTCAGTGGCCCATTTGGGCATATCAGTGACCAATTTAGACCCAGCAGGGGGCTTTGTAGACCAACCAGGGGCTGGTGATGGTTCATCAGGGGCCAGCGTTAGTCCATCGGGGCACGGAATATGTCCATCAGAGGTAATTGCGAGCCCACGCTGAACAATGATGGCCCTTCAACGGCCCCTAATGGATCTACATTGACCCATGGGCCATGATGTGTCATGTATGCTCCTATGACAGGCCTACTCAGACCCCTGATGGACGTTCCCGGCCTCTGATGACCCTATACTGAATGCTGATGGGGCTCTAAGAGTCTCCAATAACCCTTCGTCAACCCATTATTACCATACGCTGGCACTAGGGGAGGGGCCTCACATCAGCCGCAGGGCAGTGCAGTCCGTGCCATGACAGCATGTCTTTTCGGCCGATATTCATATTACATCGGTAATTGCAGAGATGCTACCTGAGCGGTACTTAGGTAAATGGGGCACGTGCTAATTACTGAACAGTGCTAATTAGTTTAGGTGCCATCCTATTGTTACTAACGGGCATTTAAGATGATTTGGTCATCGTTCTAATACATGTTTCACGAACGAGGAGTTTCTTCATGACCAAATCATCTTAAAAAATGTAAACTTTTAGTAAAAGCCGGCTATTGATTCTTATGAGACAAAATGGTGATCGTGACCTGCTCAGTGCCGTCATGCGAATTTCGTAGTGACGATGTATCGGAAGCCCTAGCCATCGCCATCCTCACCAATCATGGCCTAGCTCACCAATCCAGATCGGAGACTGCTCGCGCGCCCGTCAGACAAGGACCAAAGCTCGAGCGCCCGAGAGTGGATGTTGGCGTCACCACCGAAGAATGGAACGTGTTTGTTCGGCGGTGGGATGTCTTCCGGACAGGGTCTGGGATAGATGACGCATCAGCGCCATCGCAACTCTTCCAATGTGCCAGTACCGAGCTTGGCGACAGCATGCTGAAAGCAAATGCTTCAGTCGTGAATGGGTCGCTGTCCGATGTGCTCGAGTGCATGCGGTGTCTAGCAGTGATCCCTGTCGCTCTTGGAGTCTTGCGCTCAGAACTGCTGCAACTGCGACAGGAGCGCGACGAACCTTTCAGATCGTTCGCTGCGAAGGTACGCGGTAAGGCTGAAACGTGTAACTTCAAGGCTGACTGCAAATGCGAGCGTCAGGTGGACTATACCGATCACGTGATCCGGGACGTCCTTCTGAACGGAATATCGGACTGCGACATTCGGCGCGAGGTGATAGGCGATCGCACAATTCACTCAATGGCCGTAAATGACGTCATCGCGCTGGTGGAAACCAAAGAAATGGCCCGCAACGCTCTTCCCCCGTCGATGTCAGCGGTATCGACCCTCCGACGGCAGCGCAGTGCCCCAGGGCCTCAGGTGTCGACACCTGTCCCATCTGCTGCAGATCGGACGAGACAGGTCAACTGTCCAGACTGCAACAAACGCTATTGCGTGTTCACTGAAGGCCCTCGTGGGTGGAACGCAAAACCTCACCCTCGTTGTCTGGATTGTTTCCGTGCAAAACGTCGAGATAAACGCTCACCGACGGCCCAGCCTCAGACTGAGCTTGCCGCACAGACGGTAGAGACCGACACGGTCTCTCAGATGACCACTGAAGAAGCCTGCTCAGTGGGCCGGGAAGCACAAAAAACAGGACGGAAGAAACCTTCACACCGGAAGAACACTGTCAATAGCTGCAGAGATGCTACCTGAGCGGTACTTAGGTAAATGGGGCACGTGCTAATTACTGAACAGTGCTAATTAGTTTAGGTGCCATCCTATTGTTACTAACGGGCATTTAAGATGATTTGGTCATCGTTCTAATACATGTTTCACGAACGAGGAGTTTCTTCAGTAATATTGATTAAAATCATGATTTTATGGTGCCATTATATAGCATATAGCACCATTTGGTGTTCGTTGGTTGCGGACCCACGGACTGGGCCACTGCCCAGTAAGTGGTTCGTTGTTTGGAATTCTTTCATGTTTGCTTCATATAGTTTGCATGAGACTTACGCCAACCTAATAACAGATATGTGGCCGAAAATATTGTGTTCATTTTTAATTAAATACTGAGTTAGAGTACTTCGTTTGTCATGTGACATCCGTGGCGGGTCGAAGACGAGATTTGGCGCTCACTTTCAACCTGGTTGTCTGATCTTGCAAGCCCCTTTTATCGACTATCTTGATCACTGCGCTGCTGTGCAAGGTATTTTCTTTCATGGGCCGGGAGAACAGCATCGCTGGACGACAATTTCGGATTAAATGACTACGTTAATGATGTTCTCTTTTATATCATTTTTGAAGCACGCAAGCAAATCTCATGCTGTTTTGAATTTCAAGAACGTGACGTTTTGAGCTAGACACCTTAGATTATTCGGAACATGTCTCGATCACCCAACAGTACTTCAAAACTGAGGAGTTCGATGCATGAAAACATTCGATAAAATGAATCTGACTTTCTGCCTGCACTGCTATTAGCGTTATGAGCGACGAAACACTTATCTCACCAGAGGATGGACGCGCAACAATGGGTGGAAGCACACCTCGCTGTTGCAAGTGCGTATCTAACCCGTGTAGAACCTGCCGCTGCGTGAAACTGGGAAGACGGTGTGCCACCTGTCGATTCGGAGACAACTGTCCGAATTCAGTACCAAAGCTCACACAATTATGCGACATTGCTACAGAAATCGCTACTTTGAAGCAAAACAGTCGGGTTCTACCGCACATCCCAAAAGGAGCGCGTATCGCGGTAGCAGACGAGCTTGCTCACCTTATCAACGACGCTGTCGAACAGGGCACTGAGGAAGCGTGGCGCAGGCTCACGTGCTTTGGATACTCTACGCTCAGTATCAACAGAGAAGCGCGAACAGCAGAAAAGACCTCTTTGGCCACACAAGTGCGCCTAAACCTATCACAGAACAGTGACACCAACAAGGTCCGTCCTTCCAAACCATCCAAACGCTCACATGCACATCGCCCGGTGGGCGAGATGACAGCGATGTCACGACGCGTGGCCTCGAAACTGACGGACGGCGATACCCGGGGAGCGCTACGAGCTCTGACCTCAGATGACTCCTTCGCATCTCCAACAGAAGAAGTCATCAAAAGGATGCAAGAAAAGCACCCAGAACCGCCCACTGACCTGCGAAACGTTCCGCTACCTGACGACATCCACGTGCCGTTAGTGGCTTCCGAGGCCGACGTTTTGAAGGCGATCAACTCCTTTCCGCCGAGCTCCAGTGCAGGTTTGGATGGGATTCG